>NC_134040.1:81209258-81832383 GCF_965140245.1 Athene noctua | reverse complement strand
AGGATCAGAATCCTCTGGCCGCCTGCCTTACCATACAGAAAGCTGACAAGTCATTGCTACCTCCTCCTCTGGGAACATCAAAACAAGCTATAAAATTTGCTTTAAAGAAGCAAGCTGCTCTGTGTACCACTATTCCCACACAAGAGCTGCTGACTAGCACCAGATGTACTGCTCCTGTACAAGGGAAGCAGTGGATTGGCTCCCGTACGGGGGAAGCATATGGACCTTCTCAGTCTCAATTCTGGAAGAATTCAGTGTCTACTTCTCACCTGGAATTGCATTCTTTTGCAGGAGGTGCGGAAGGAAGATAGCAGGATGTGGCAAAGATCACAAAGAAAAGAAAGCACAGCATGAAACTCAGCCTTGCCTTCTTGGTATGTCAGCAGCAGACACAGCTGAATAGGAAATCGATGAGAATCAAGGATTCCCCCAAATTCTGGTGCACAGGAGCTGAGACTTGCTCCAGCACCCAAAACTCAACTCCCAAAGCTCTACAGAGAAGTCCCAGACTGATTAAAGACTTATGTGATTTACTGCCACTCTCCTCTAAAATACTGTTTTCATTTAGTGTGAGATTCAATTTATTACTTTATCTACTTTATTTGTTAAAGTCACAGACTAGAACTATACTGCAGATTGGTACACCTACTAATCTTACAGAAGCCTGGATTCCTTATTTTCCACTATGTTAATAAAGTGAGGGAAACTATTACCCAAAGGAATCCCAGATGAATTTGCAATCCCTCGGAGTTCTTCATTGAAAGGATAAGGAAGTGTGGCAGTCAGATGAGCCTGAAACAAAAAGTTTTGGACATTGTTTGTGTAAATTAATGCTATTTTTTTACTTATAACAAACCTCTCCCCAATAGGTACATCCTTCTCACAACTGTTAAATTGAGCATTTAATTCCTCTGCAGCCTGTAGAACTTGAGGATGTTTGTAGAGTACCTGGAAGACAAGTACATACTTAGGGAAAGGAAAAACAATTACTTATCAAAATATTGCCATGTGAACAATGGAGATTAGCACAGTATCTTAACTATCACGAGCAGCAGTAGATGCAACAGAGTGAAGTAGGACTCTTATGTGTTAAGAGCTCAACTGGAACTGAGCTTGACGTCAGTGTTTAAGGGAATTCCTAACTTTCACACACTGGCATGACTGTATATACTACCTTCATGTCAACCTCACGCAGGCACACAGCAATACGAAAGAAGAGTGGCAGCATGACCTAAGGCTGCTGTAAATAAAGACGGGGGGCAGATTTGACATTTTGCTGTCTCTAGACTACACTGTTGTCTCCTGTCCTGATTCTATGCCAAAGCTTATTTTAAAAAATAATTTGGTTCTAATTAAGATGAGGCCTAGTCAAAGTTGCACCTGTAATGAGATGTTTGCTACAGTTTTCAAAACCTGATTTTATTCTGCTGTTTAAAAGGAGTTGAACACGGCAAAGAGAATTTCAGTGAAGTGTTTTGCAACCGTGACTAAGTCAGCACCATACATGTCTAGCATGATTAAACCAAACTTGAAAAGATCTTAGAAAAAAATGGAGGAGGAAGAGACACATGGCATTTTAGGTTCAATGGTTTCAGAGGAATTCTGAGTAGTCAAGAAGGAAAAATTTCACCAAGAAGGGAAAATTTCAGAGTAACTCTTCAAAACAGCATTTTTGTTCTGCAAGTGGAAGAATTATCACTTGTAAAGTTCTTACTTGCCAAATTGAGTAGCATTCTAATTCTGGTAGTCAGAACATAACAGTAATAAAATAATGAAGCTGAAACTACTTACTATTTTGTTATCCACTATGTCAACAACTTTGCCGCTGGGGAAGAAGGTATTTGCTATATCTTTAATATTCTGGACCACAGTCTTCAGCTGAAAAGAACAAACGCTTTTATTGAATAAAAGATCTTGAGCATAAGAACTGCTAGAATACTAACAGAACTCCTTCACATACTTTTCAAAAAAACGTTTTGCTGAACAAATACATAGTTAAAGAAAGTGCTAAATGTGGTGTTCTTGGTGAGAAAAAACACACCCAACTCCCCGCTAAGGAGTCACTCTTCAAGCTTTATTCAAATAACTTTTCTAGGTTAACTCCACAATGTCCCTCTATTGGAGAAAACAAACTCCGGGAAAAAGCCATCCTCATCTTCTGCTCCTTTGATCACATTTTAATACTCTGCATTCAGAATTCTATCTGTAAAAACATTAATTAGAAGCTCTGTGCTTAAGCACTGATGTTCCTGCAGCCAAAAATAACCAATAAATGCCTTATAAAAGCACATGCTTTCTGTTTGCAACATGTGAATGGTCACTCTTATGTGATCTAACTCCAAAGTACATGTGAGATAAAGCCTTTCAGAATTTAAGGTGCAGCTTGAAGCTTCCAACACCCACTGGCTTAAATGAGACTTTTAAAATAAATATTATGGTATAAATTTGTCTGGATTTCAGAGTTGAAAGGTCAAAGCCAGCAGGGTTATAGCAAAAAATCCCTGGCCTTTTTTGAGAAATTGAGTATTACCGAATGTTCAGCAACCTTCTGAAGAACAGCTGTTTTAAGTAGTATAAAATAGGCTCGAGTATTTTAAAAAATATTTCTGCTGTGTAAGCACCCATGCTGGAACCAGCATCCCTGAAAAGAAACTTCTTCATTTCCCCCTTGCCATGCAGTGTTTAGACAGAAACACCTCATGCAGTGTTTAGAGAGAAACAGGAATGTGCAGAGGAGATGTTGCCTCAGTTTCACATCAGTTTACTGAGGCTGTCCCTTTAGTGTACTCCTCCCCCTTCATTCTGTACTACTTCATGAATAAAGAGCTTTGATAAATGAAAGGCTGCTTTATGCCACACTGGTTTTTATTCCTCTATGTCCCAAACATCAGCACCCCTATACTTGATGCTGCTAGGTCAAGCGTTGAACAGAAAAATGTTTGACTCATGCAATTATTCTAGTCCAGAGCCATATCAGAAAAGTCAACTAGAAATATTATTCCTTTCAGAGAACTTTAGCACAAGTATTCCTCTCCAAACCTTTTCTCAAAGTAAAAGGACACATGCTAGTTTTATACCTGGTAAGCTTCAAAGCAAGCTCTGCCTTTCATACCTCTGTCTTTTTGTCGTGCACCAAGTTATCCCATCTTTTGCTGGGAGGTAAATCAAGATTTATGATGTATGTGGGTACATTCCCTTTGAACCTGAAAGATAAGTACCAGAGTTCAAATTTGAAGAAGGCTTTGAGAACATACTTGACAAAATAAGTGCTTCCCACCTGTAACTAGCATTTTTTATGTTTGCAACAGGAACAAGTTACAAAAAAAACCCCTGACTTGCAAATCACTGCTTTTCTGTAATTTGTTAGAAAAGTTGAATCAGATTACTTACGTTGGTCCAGAAGGAGGGTATGTTTTACTCCTGCACTCTTCTCCATACTGTAAAGACAGTGAAACATTACCATTCAGCCTCTTTGCTAAACAATTTATTATATTCTGGAAGACTTAGTTTTGAATTAAACCTTTAGGACTAGTCAGCTAGTTCAATTCATGATGATTTGATAATAAATGAAGAGAAAGTGTTAGGACTTTGGAAAGGGTGCAGAGGAGAAGACAAGAGCTAGGGGGCAAACAGCAACTTCCCCGTGCCGTCTGACAGACCTTCAGACAACTTGCCTAATGTAGTCCAAGGCAAACACCACAAGTTTATGATAAATATCCAAACACATTTTTACTCAGTGTGATCCAAGGAAGAGCACTTCAAAAACATATTCTTTAGACAAGTTCAGAAACCTTACATCTCAATACGGACCAGTTTTTCCGTTTGTTCAATTCACAATCTCATTTTATAGCATTATTCATAATTATGCTTACTGTTAAGCTTCACTGTGTAGCTGGGGCAGAGGAAGCACGCTCAACTTTGGGCAAATTACTCAGCCAGAGGAACGAGCTATATGGCGTGACATTTTATTTAGTGTGGAAGAGCAATGCAGAATGGGTGATAAGTATTCCGAGAGGTGCATTTCAGGAATATAACTAAAAAGTAGTTACCTTCATTCCTGTAAGCATGGCTATTACAAATGAAAGTTTGAGAACTATATTTAGGTATATTCAAAGTGAATGCAAGGGTGTTTTCCCATCAGTTACATAAAACATGCATATACATACATAAACATATGCATCTACATGCCACAATTATAATTGCATGTTTTACCCAGTGAAATGCAAGCAAATGCCTACTAGCCGCACTTGTGCTTCAAGCCAGTTGGGAGCAGACCAGTTTTGGTCCCTGAGCTATCTGAGCATATCAGTAAGCTCCTAAGAGCACAGTGTGGTCCTCTAGGAAAAAGGAAAGGTACACATGCTGTTCTGGGAGTTCATACAAAGGCTCCCAAAGCACAAGCGTTTGGGAGACAGAACAGAAACAAAACCATGTAAGGATCCTTCCACCACTTTCCCCCCTCCCCACCCTTGATTTCCAATATTTATTTGGCTGTACTAATCAGATTGCTTTATGAGTGTGCCCTCTTAATGCATTCTGGCTCCAGTAAAAACTGAGACAAGATTTCTAGCAGCTACATATCTGGGACAAGAAAGCTAGCTAATATCCACATTCTCTTTGGGCTAATCACATTATCTGTTTTTAATGCATTAACCTAGAAAACACATCTTACATAATGCCACAGACTTTAAACACTGGCATAATTTAATTATAATTTAATAATAATTTCCATAACTGGAAACAGGAATTTTGAAGTGGGATTGGTTTCTGTGTGTTTGTGTTTTCTTTTTGCGTTGTTTCTAGTAGCTGGGAGAAAGCATGAGATGAATTTTGGTTTTCCTACATGCGAGACAAAGGTATAGGACTATCTATATGTTTCCTAGATTTCACTGCAGTGCAGTTACAGCCTTTGTACAGCTGGAACAAAAGGTCAAACACAAGAGGCCGTTCAATTTTCGAAGTCAGAAAATTTCAAAACAAGGAGGGTAGGGGAAGATATCAGATGACTAATTAGTCAGAGGCTTTGTGCAAAGCCAAGCAAATACTTAGCAGTATTAATGCAATTGTCTTGTGAAATGTTCCATCCTTCAGTACTAAAATAAATCAGAAAAAGTGACATTACATATAAATCCTACTGAAATGCATGCACAGATTTGGACCTTCAGGAAATAGCTGCTGTCAAAATATACTTCTTGACAGGTACAGCCAGTAACAAAAAATTACCCGAAATGGATGAAAGTTTAGTTGATCTGTCAGTACAGCCCATGCGTACACAAAGGAAACAGTGGCAACCATGCAAACTGATTTCAGAGGATTTTAAGTATGTGATATTCCAAGTACTAAATGTTATGTCACTCCTGACAGATTCAAGATTTTAATCTTGTATTTGAAGCTGTTTTTATCTTCCTAACCCTTTGCAACCTAAGCCACAAAAAGGGTTGGGAAAGCAGCAGGTAAAGGAAGTGTTAAGGGAGAGGAACAGAGAAAACGTTCCCCCCTTACATGTCAGTAATTTTAAACTTCTCATCTGTCTATGTATAAAGCAAGCTAAAGAAACCAATAATCCTCAAAACATCTTCCAAAACTGCTAGCACCAACTGAGACATCTGAAGAAAGCCAAGATTATTAACAATTTCTTTAGGTAAACTATTGTATGTTGGCATATAAGCAGTAATTTAAAAAGATGTCAAGACAACCAGAAAACTAGCAGGGGTATTTTTTTGGTTTGTTTTTTTTACACAAAGTTCTAATGAGTAAGACAAAATTGTTACCTTCTGCAATCAGCTAAAGACTAACTGCAAACTTTTATGACAAGGTAAAAAGAAAAAAAAACACCTAAAGAATTTTCTTACAGCAACAGCAAAACCACCAGGCACTATCACCAGACTGAAATCAGCAGCTATGAAGTTACTGCTGTGGTCAGCGAGATCCTCCCCTCTGCAGAGCCTTGACACTGAAAGAGGAACAATAAATGCTCTCTGAGCAAAGCAGGAGCAGCCTTCCAGCATGAGAAGACTGCCCTGAATTTCCAACATGATAAACCAGAGGTAGTCTCCTAGAAAAAGACAGCAGAAGCTGGCTCCGAACAGGACGTCATCACTAAAAATTTGCTTTTCAAACATGCATTGAACTCCCTAGGAGGACTACAGCTATTCTTGAATGCTAATTAAATGCTCCTTTTTTTTCCTGTTTTGTTTTAAACTGCCTGTTACTCGTAGGTTGAAAATTAATGCATGGTTTAATAACTGCTGAGTAAATATTTTAAAACCTAGCCTGCTTTCATCAATATGAAATAGGCTGAATGAAGCTTGTCCAGTCTAAAGAATGCCAGCACTTTCTTTTTTACCCTCAAAGGTATTTTTGAGGGGGACCATCACTGGCATCCTTCCTTAGGATTCAGTGTTTCTCATCTTCATATTAATAAATATCAAATGACCTCTTTGAGCTATGAAACAGGATTCTACAGTTTAAGGACATGGCAATCAAGCTCTTTCAAAGTAATCTATTATATTCAGCATCTTCTGGTCTATGAACCCTGTGGTCCAACACATTTTTCTTCCTTACGGGACAATGCCGATGCAGCATTCTGTTGTGCTGCAGCAGCCCCAACACTGCTCACCTTTCTGAACATGGAAATAAAAAGTACTCTTGCAGTGCTGAAGAAATTGGGATCAAGCCAATTTAAATTAGAGTTTGGACAAAAAGCTCAGTATGATCAAAGAGGCCTATCTGAAAGCTAAATGGACTGACAGTCTGCACCACTGAGATGTAATTCATGGCATTTAGCATCTGTGTTCTCTGTTAACAAAAAGAACCCAACCAGCTGTATGAAGGAAAACAACAATCATTTGCTGAAGAATGAACAATGATGCATCCCAGCACCTCAACCCAAAATAAAATACATGAGCCTGATATCTGGCTGCACAGCAGCACAACACGCAACCCGGACACCCAGTGGATACTGTGCAAGTGTGAAGATGTACCAAGTACAATCAAATGCAAAATCAAGCTCTAATGATAGGCTTTGCTGATAGATGGCACTTTCTTCCCCACTCCACACCCCAGGAAGCTTTTGGCTAAAATTCTGAGGGTGTTTTAAGCTAAAGCTGGCTTATAGTATTGGAAAACTGCTCTTAGAGGGCAAGATGGGATGGGGTGCCCAGAAGAGGGCCTAATTCTGCACAGGCAGGATGCTAAGGGAACATGGGTTATACAGATGTCCACAGTCCATTCCTGCAGTTCTCCCCTCTCCCAAAACCCATGGTCATTTTCCCGACAACAATATAATTTACTAGGAAAAGTCTTAGAGCAAGCATGAAAGAATATAGGAAGCAGTACGTCCCCAAACTATTTTAAAATAAATTGCAAAAGAGTATTTTGAAATCCAGAGATATTTAAAAACCTGTCCTCTTCACAGAAGATGGGGAGATTCAGAAACTGAAGAAATGCAAGAACGCTTTGCTGCTTAAGGAATAAAAAAAAATCATCAGGAAGCAAGAACAGCTGTTTACATCCCCAGGAGGTGGAAGGCAGCCTGTTCCAAATAACTCCCCACCTTCACAATTCCACCAGAAGTTAAATATTCACCCATTCAGTTAAAAAAAAAAAAAAAAAAACCACACCCCCAAGCCCACCTGCTCTACACTTCTTTCTCCCCTTGGGTGAAGCTATATCGAATACACTAAGCAGATTCAAAAGCATACGTAGTTTTAGCTGTGCCTTCTTAACTGCCCTTTTGAAAAACTACTGCTTCGGTATAACATCACGATATTTACATTATAGATGTGTATGAAACTGAACGCAGGAACGAGCAGGGACTTGTAAAACACACCAGATAAACATCAAGACTTGTAACCGCGGCCACGCCGGTTGCTAGACGAGCCATTTAAAAGTCGCCAGGTCCGTGAGGGCAGCGAGACGCCACCTTAAACTCCTTAAACTCACACGCGTGAATTTAAAAGCGCACTGAGCCCCTGCGTGGGGAAGAGCGGCACGGCGGCCAACTCCCCCCGCGCTCACCCGGCGCCTCGCCAGCCCCTCGGGCGGCGCCGGCCGCCTCCCACCCCAGAGAGGGCCGGGGGCGACCGGCTCCGCTCCGCGCCGTCCCCTCTCCCTCCCCTCCCCGGCTCACCGGGTCCGGCGCCCAGACGAGCTGCGCCACGACGAGCAGCGCGGTGGGCGACAGCAGCGCCCGGCCCCAGGCCGCCATCCTCCTGCCCGGCTCGGCGCTGCTCGGCGCTTCCCGGCGCCGCGGCCCACACGACGTGGCCCCGCCCCGCCTGTCATGAGGGCGAAGGCGGCGGCAGGGCGGAACCGCCGCCCCGGTGCTACCGCCGCCGCCCAGGCCCTCCTCTTTTAGTTTTAATAAAGAAGAGGAATTGATTTTTTTTCATAGAGAGAAGGTTCTGAACGAGAAAGTCTGAAATAAGATCGCCCCTCTGAGGCAACACTAAGAGCAAACCCGTAGCACCAGTTTGCCCTTGGTAAATACTGTCATTTTTAATTACTCTATGTGTCCTTGGGAGATCTTACACAGGTTTTATGGTAATGTGAAATGCAAGGCAGGCACCTTCTTCAGGAAAAAGCAGTTTTCTCCAGCTTGCCTCCTTGAGAGTGCAGGGTACAGGCAACTGGAGCGCGTCTCATGAAAAATACAGGGTACGATATGCAATGAGTCTAAGCACATTGCCTGTAATTTATTCACTTCCATAAATAAATGGTGTATTTGTTCCAATACCAAAAAACAAGCCAGAAGCCGAATAAGGTGCACACTCCAAATAGCTACAATAAAAAGGTATAATTCTAGTGTAAGCAAATGAGCATATCACGAGTCTGTATGTTGGAAGCACCACGAATAAATATTAAAAACCTTCTAGGATGCCTGTGTTTTAGCTTGTGTCATGTTTTATGCAGTGCCTGAGATATGTTTTTCAGCACACAAAAAAGCCACAGTCTTTAATATCATGACTTAATTGGCTGTGTAATTAATTAACTCTCCTATAACACAAACTGGGGGTGGCAAGAGAAAGAAGTCCTTGGCAACACTTGACTGGAAAGCTGTATGGCACTGCAGAAACTATGAAACAGGAAAGGATAAAAGAAATGCATTGTAAGGTGTGAAAGCCTTGGGCAAAAGGAGGGTGTGCGAGTAGTGCGTAGGAAGGAACCAGCCAGAACGTAAACTTGAAATTGCACAGAGCTTTGGAGACCGAGGCAGAAAAGTGTTAAGCACAGCTGCAAGAAGATACAGAACCAATCAGGGGATTTAGGAAATGAGGAAAATTACAGCACAGCAGGAGAAATCTCAAGATTTTCATGGGAGCGTCTTTCACAAATAGGAAATCAGGTGGTTTCTATAGGGCCCAGACAAACACCTGTAAGCCAATAATTGTGTATTTACTTGCAGATATCTGAACATACTATTATCATCTACAGTAAGAAATAGATTAAGTTGGTCCTGTTATTTTCTAAACATCTGCAACCCCTTTTGCTCAGCTTTTATTTCTGGAAGAATCAGCTTTTAGGTGGTTGATTATCTTTCTCTATATGCTTTATTATTTTTAGGACATTTTTAACTGTAGAAAATCAATGACAACTTTGGAAAATGAAAAACTTTCTGAATGCTCTGAAGACAAAATTATGCCATCATCACATTACACATTCACAACTTACTTTTCTGAAGCCTCTTTGTACTTCTGGTTTTCTTTCATCAGTAAAGAAATTCTCGGTTTAAGGAATAGTTAACATCCTCCAGGACCCATATTTTTCTGACTATGGCTATTCTGCTGTGTTCTCATAAAGACACCTCGTCTGCAGGGTCCACACCAGTACTTTAGGCCCTCCATTTTGTTGTCTAGGTTTCTTCTGTCAGTTTTCAAAAATCTAAGTTAAGTCAGAAGAAAAAAAGGTTCTTAAGATGTGCAGTTTACTCATTAACTGTAGTACCTGACAGCTGGTGTCACTGATAACTAGTAGTTAACATCCACCCTTGTGTTTTCATACTCATCTATCCAGTACTGTATTACCATACCCCAGATCTGTTCCTTCCTCCAGAGTAGAGGCTGCACATATTACTTCCCCTTTTCTCTCTGTTTCACTTAAAGCTCTTTGCGCTTAACTGCGAGGACATAGTATCACCAAGAAGACCCCACGAATACCTCAAATGGGACAACATCCAGTGGACTCCTTATAGCAACAGTTTAACTCACTTATCTTCACTGTTTTGTCATACCTTTAATTTTCTTTTCCTGGAACTCAAATTCTGTTGAATTCCCCAGACCTCTGCTTCTGTGTTATCTCAGGACACATTTTTCAGCAAGAATCTAGTGTACTGTTAGTCCCAACACAGAAGGCAACCCCACTGCTCCTACAACATCCTTGTTCCCCGCAGGGCTGCCAGTCCCTTGCCAAATCCACTACTTCCTCTTGGAAGGGGAATCCAACCCCTCCTTGGGACAGTCTCATTTCATTTCCTCTGACATTTCTTCTGGTTTCATTTATTCCCAGGTCTGTACCAAACATGCCTCAATTCCATTTTTCCTTTACTATCTCTTATGACTACTTAACAGTGTCTACACCTTGCATACTCTTATTTACATTGATAAAGATGGAGTGGATTTATTTCCTTTCCACAGATAGTTCTCAGGGTCTTTTTCAGATTCCAAGTACTCCCTTCAGCACCCTTTCCACCAGTATAGCAGATTCCTGCTTCCAGCTGCATCTGTGTTTGAGTAATCATTTTTATGAGTTCTACCAGACATGATTTTATTTAAACTATATATTCTCAGGAGGGAAAACAGACGCTGTAACATCAGTCTACTTCAACCACCAGCATTCACTTCAGCTGTGTTTTAAGATTCACAGTGACTGTTGATCAATGACACCTGCAACGAACTCCCCAATAATTACTCTGGGCCACAGCCTGCTCCTTGTGGTGCTGCCCCTTTCCCAGTGTTTTGGCAGTAGGCCACTTCCAAGTCCATGACATTGCAATGATTGTTCATCAGGTTACATTTCTGGGGATGGACATGTAGCGTGGTACCTACAACTGGAACTACTTAATGAGCCCTAATCCCCAGTCGTAGACCAGACTGAAGAGCTCTGGGAAAAAATTAATTACATTTTTCCCTGTGATGGTACAACCCACAGCTATGGTGCATTTTCATCCAAGAATTCCTCAGACTCTGGCCAGGAGCATTCACCAACAATCATCTACTTATTTCCAGCTTTTGGCCTTCTCCCCACAAACTCAGCGCTCACACTTCTGTCAGACCTCCTGGGCATGTGCAATGCACCTTTTCCAACAATACAGGAACTTAAAATACTCGCCATGGAAAAGGCAGCATAGCCCTCTTCTTTACAAGAATTGAGTCACAGAGCATATGGGGACACAATGTGATCCAAAAGCCTCTAAGCTACATACACAATCAACTTCACCTGCTTGACCATTTCTGCTATTGGTAAAAAGCCAGCCACACACTATGCCTGCATGGTGGCTCTCTTTGATTGACAGGATGTCTATTTTTATTTGTGAGCAATCAGGTTATACACAGAGTTCCCTGGAAAAGTGAACTATTCTCTCTCAAGACCACTAAGAATCAGGGAGCTTTCTCTCTGGTCTACATCATTGCTACAGTCTGTTCTCCCAGGGCTTAAGCTATATGGCAAATAGCTTACCATTAGTACATACACCTTGTATTTTTCTTGGAGCTGTTCCCTTAATACAAGCCAAATATTCACAAGTGATACAGTTAGTAAGATTGTGTAACTGGGTTATTGATATGCGAGGGAATTTTAATATAATTCTGGAGATACTTAAAAAATAGAATCGAAGATCAGTCCTGCTTATTAGTTTCTTTTTGCAAATGTTTTAATGCAGAGTCTCACTACAAACACGCTGGTATTCCCAGCAACTGCTTGCTTTGAAAGAATGTGTAGTTAATAGAAAGTGATGGGAAATAAAGATAATTTTCAGTCATTCCTGCTATGTGGTAAGCTTAAAGAGTAAACTCAAAGTTTTGTACTAGAACTAGAAACTAAATCTATGAAAATTTTAAAATGAAAACTGTTGATACCGGTAAAAAGGGTAAGCATTTGATCAGTTTACATAAACTGATAATATTCTGGTTTTTTTAACAGTATGTTCTGCCATGTAACTATGTAAGTGATAGATATGGGGGAAAAGACAATTCTCATTTAAGAAGATCATTTAAGTCTAAAAAACAGCTACGGAGGAGTTTTTTGTACCTGTAAAAATGGAGGGAAAAATTCTCATTTGATAATTTCATTGCAGTAATTTTTAAAATTCAGCACAGACCTTGCTTCTATTTTATTTTCTCTACAATCTAGTGTAACTTCTATCAGAATTAAAATACAGAATCTTATGGAGCAGCTGGAACGATAAGAAGGTTTGCACAGATTTGGCCACAGAAGAAAGTTACAAGCATAACTATCCCAATATAGTCACACAAACCGCTCTCCAGAGGGGGCATTTTGATCTCATTTAGTATCAACCTCAGCACAAAAAGCTAAAGTGGGAAAAAAAAGGCAGTCATTCCGAAGTAGCTATTCATACCAGGAACTAGTGAGAATGCCTGTTCTTGTAAAATACGTAGTAAATGAACAGCAGGTTTAACAGATATAAAACAAGTAAGTTCTACTACCTTAGAGGGAAAAGCCCTGTGGCAAAAATCTCTGTACTCAGCTGGATAGAGCTGGGTATGGAACGCCATCAGAGAAAGGTGTGGATTTTTGTTTGCTTTCCTGGAAGCAAAAAAAGTTTCTAAGAATCCTTATGTAACATCATGAATGGGCCCAGCCTGTGTTTTTTCTTCTTTGGTTCCATGAAATCTGTATTGGCTATATCCTTATTTTGCTAAAATCTTGAAAAATAAATGCCTTATTGCTAACCTCAGCTACCCTTCCCTAACCAACTATAACTACTTTTCATACTGAAAAGTTACTGGAGGGCTTAAACAATTATGATGTACTTAAATTCTCTGTGCTTCAAGACCAACTGCCTATGAAATTGGACAGATTTAAATTGCCATTACTGACTATACATTATTGGTCCGTTTTTGGGCTCTTTTTAGACACATCATTATCTCACATAAGCTTACAGTTTTGTACTCCGTGTGCAGTTCAAACTGACAGCTAGGAGAAGGTCCATGGAGACAATTTAAATGATTACCATAGAATTTCTCAACGCTGTTACCACGTAATCTTTATGATGCAGATTACAGAAGCTGTGGAGAGAGTAAGCAATTGTTCTGACTGAGGTAGTTCCTGTGGAGATGTTGTTACTGAAAAGTTTCTTGGTAATCAGAGCAGACAGAGGTAACCATATTTTATGAGATACAAGGAATGCATATTATACTGTGACCTTAAAAAAAAGAGTCCCTGCTGTTTTATTAAAGTCCATGCCATAAAGAAACAAACAGATTTGCAAAATCGATTTTTCTCTCTTGCCAAATACGTGGCCTGCTAACACAAAAGAGCCATCCCCTTTTCTTACAAAGTACCTGCATTTCCATTTGTAATAGGGTTCTTAGAACTTCTCAACACTTTTTTTTTTTTTTCCCAGCATATGGATTATGCCATTTATCAGCTTGAACTGTGGGTCTGTTCTGAACATTGTTTTGTGAAGCCTGAATATTCTGGCCCAGCGCTCACCTGATGCAGTGTAGAATGGCTCTGCCCATGTCCTATTCAGGATCTGGTAGGATATGTTCCAAGACATGCATTTTCAATTATTTCTTCTTGTTCAATGCAGTTACATATTTCTTAATGGTTCATTGTATTAACATATTCTACTTTTGAACTTCATAGCTGTTCTCTTCTGTCCTGTCTCTAAGCTCAGGTTCCTTCCATCAACCTTGGAAGATTCAGTGGGTCAAATTCTTTTCCATGAAATAATTATCTCACTATTTCAATAGTGTGTAGTTCTAGAGTAAGCTTAATAATATTCATTACTGAAAGATAACATTAGTTTGAGGCTTAATTATGGCTCTCGGGCGATCCTTTAAAAATAATGTAATAAAAACTTCAACAGAACACCTTCAATAAAATAACTATAAAACATTTTACTCTTGTTTTCAGTTTGACCCTATCAGAAAAGATGCAGAAGAAAATGGACCAGCTGGTTGTCACTTGCAGTATCTATCCGCTTTCACTTTTGCTCTCCTATATGGAAAGAGTAATGACACAAGATTAATACCAAGTAAGATTACACCTGGGTGTTTTATCTATCTCAAAGTGTTAAGGAAGCATTGAAAGCAATTTTTCTTAAAAACTTTACTTCAAAGCAAATATAAAAGCTGAACAACACTTTGTATTTGTTAATTTTGTTTTCTTACGGAGCTAAAACTGCAATGTCTGAAGTTAACCTTGTCTCTCTCTTCAAATCATCATGAACTCTGTTTTGTCCACTGAGAAACAGAATTCCATTTCAGTGTGATTTAAAACTGACATTCAACCTGTGATGGTCCAGGAGTGTTCTCACATCACTTGCAATTATCAGAAAAAGTCTTCTGCATTCCACCCACTGAATTAATGCAAAATATTTATACTGTATGCAAATACAAAATGTTTTAAAATTGAAGACAGTTTCTATAGTCTCAGCTCAGGCAGAAAAAAATAAATATATCCCCACTAAATAACATGAAAATTATTCTTAGTAAATGCTATTTCTCTTTAAAAATGCAGCTTTCCCCTCTCCAAAATCTTCTCATGCCATAGGTATTGAAAATGTCAAAAATTAACTTAATTTTTGTGATTAAAAAGATTTATCCTTCAACTCCTCTGTACAAAACAAACTGAACAACCTAGTTAAAGACTTCCAAAAGAATTAATTTCTGAGTAAATCCAAACTTGCAAACTTCAACTAAAGACGTGGAAATTCAGAATAAAAGACAACCCCAGAACTCGTGGATAACACTGACCAGAGAGGAAATGCTCAACACTCCAGTCCACTGAAATCTCTCTCTCTCTCTCCTAACTCAGGTTTACTGTAATCCCATCTCCCAGTGGTTTTTAAATCAATATATTATTTCTTGTATTTAGAAGTACCTGTCAAGCAGCATTTCATGAAAAGTGCCCTCTTTCCTGGCTTTTCTGAGAGCTTTTGTATCTTCTTTGCTTATTTTAAGCTTTTTATCTTGAAAACTTTGAAATTTTTTTCTGTAAGGGGAAGAAAGAAAATGTTAAAAAGTGTAAGTTCTTTAAAGTTTTGTGTTTCACTAAAACAACAACTACGATAAGAATCGTAACTTCTAGTATGCAGTAGACAAGTGGCCTAATAAAATCCAGCAAACCATCACAGTATCATATATTGCACCAAGACTTCTGTAGGTGAAAACTATTCAGGGTTTTTTTGGCATTTGGAAATGAGCCCCTACATGTTTAGCATGACATGGTTACAAGTTCTAAAGAGCCCCTTCCTCAGCTACTAGCATGCCAAGTCGGGGAGCAGAAGTGTATTGGGTGTAGGTGACAAGGTAGTGGTAGTGGAGGAGCTGCAGGGGTGGGCTCTGTGTGAAGAGGCCAGGGGCTGCCCTGCGCTGGATGTAGCTGACTCCACAGTGGACCACTGCAAGACATGGCTGAGTCCCTGAGCAAAGCTGATGGCACCTCTGAAAACATATTTAAGAAAGGGCAAAATGCCACAGTGGCAGAGGGGAAAAAAAAAAAGTGCAAAATGGCAGTTTGAACATCAAAGACAGGGAAGGAGAAGGGAGAGGTGCTTCAGGTGCTACAGCAGATATTCCCTTTCGGCCCATGGAGAGGACCATGCCAGAGCACATGAAAAGTGGGAGAGGAAACGGGTGGCAAAGAGAAACCACCATGTATTGACCCATACCCCCATCCTGCTTGGGAAGCAGGCAGAGGAACCTGGAGTGAACCTGAGGTTGGCAGATGGAGGAAGAAAAGGTGTTGGTTTTAATTTTTGTCTTTCTTTCTCACTACCCAAGTCTACTTTAGTAGGCAATAAATTGAATTAATTTTCCACAAGTTGAGTCTGTTTTAACTGTGAGGGTAGCTGGTATGCAATCTTCCTGTCTTTATCTCAATCCATAAGCTTTCTCATCCCATTTTCTTCCCTTATCCTGCTGAGGGGAAGGTGAGTGAAAGGCTGGGTGGGAGTTTGGCCCTTGCAAAGGGAACACTAAAGAAAAGTGAAAAAAGGTAATTGAGCCTGTTACAGCTCTAAACTACGTACACATAATTGATTTCACACTGTTTAACATTTCCTTTGTCTTCTTGTGGAACATCATCTTTCTTCTTAGTTTCTCTTTCCGCACAAGTACGAATCTAGTCATCGAGAGAAAAAACCAAACTAGAAAACATCCGTATTTTTAAAGCCAGAAGTTACAGGTTAAAGACAACAACATTCTTCATAAAATAATGAGACTCACAGTCACTTTTTAAATTCACAGCTTTCAAGCTGGTTAATTCACAACTGGAGACAACTAGATAGACAACAGAAGCAAGAGCTACCTGAAGTATGGTAAATATGAAGTGTGATCCTTGATACTACTGTAAGACATAATCACCTTCATCTCAAAGAAGCACCATTAGAGTTCTTAGTTTTAGCAGGGGTAAAAGGACTTTTTCAGAGACTGACTTAAAAATATTATTGCTCAGACTAGCAGACACCTATCTCTATTTGGAGGCACACCTGTATTTTCCATGTCCAGATCAAGTCAAGACAGTCTGTTTACATTTTCTTACTTAAAAGATCTCCCCTCCTGCACCATTCTGGTAAACTCTTCTTTGTCCCTGCTTCAATCATGATTCATCTCTTCCACACCAAGCTGTTCTGAACTATTCAGATTACCATGTAGACTGTCTTGTCCCCCAGCATCTTGCCCTTCTGTAGTGGTAAAATATCTTCCTGTTTGTATTGGAAGCATTTCAGTTTACGCAGCCCTGGAGCTCATTTACCTTTCTTGTGATCAAATCACTTGACAGCTTATAGAAAGCTGTTACAATGGTATTAACAATAAATTGTAGCACAAAGATACCTGGGTTTTTTTGAGCATTTGTGCCAAGCCTGTATCAATTGTAAAAGTTATAGGTTACCTTTATCATTTCTTCTTCCCCTGCAGTTTTGCTTTTGGCTTCTATGTCTCCTTCTTCATTACATCTAATAAAACGGCTATTTGCTGCTAGCAATGCCATTTTCTTCTGCAGAAACAGTATCACATATTGTTAGTATGAAGAGTTTGTATATAATCCTCAATTCATAACATTTATCCTCTACAATAAACCAAAAAACTCTGTAAATGCATTTTATTCTTTTATATACAGACACAGCAGACTTGCTGGCTCCTTCATTCTTAAGATGCTTACAGCTGCCAAAACGCAGTAACTTGAAGTATTTTAAGAACTTCCAGTTATAGAAAAGGCATTGCAGTTGGGAAAACAGAAGATTAAAAGTTACAGTATGGAGGAGACTGCAAAAGGCTTTTACTCCACAGACAAAGAATATCAATATAGATTAACTCACAATACAGTCAGATGCTAGGAACACCAAATGAACTATTCCAAACAGCTTACATCTTGGAAGACAGGTTCCCATTGCTCTCTTGATCCTATTGCATCTGAACGTCCAACAACAAGTCCATCTGAATTTATACCAAGGTATTTGCCATAACCGGACTTCAGAGCAATCCTCCATGAGAAAATGCAGGAAAGCAATAACGAATGTTTTTAATTCAAGCAATTTACAATATTCAACACAAACACATTATTAGCAAACAATGTATTTCAAGAGAATATTAAAACAGGTATTCACACGGAAAGAAAACTTGTAACACTGTTACACAAATTACCTTGTATCAGACAACTTTACCGCTGTAAACTGCTCAGGAGGACTAGGGCCTTCATCATCTGAGGAATGAATTTTCCATTAGTTATGTGTGAAGTATTGAACATACACTGTTTTAGCCTGTTAATGCTGTAGCTTCACAAAGAATTAAACACCAGACATTGCTAAATACTATGGAAAGCTGCAATACTTTATTTCTTTAAAAATTCCTTTTTTGAATATTCACTTGTGAAAAAGCAATGCAGGTACTCATTTATATTCATATATTTAGAGTGCTTAAAACAAGACACAAAAGAATGACAGCTGTAAATTTCTTTATACAAGGATTGAGAATGTTCTCCAGGTGGCTTTGAAAAGCTTAAATCTCCTTGTTAATGTTATTTTTTTCCCGTAACAAAATATATTACGGTTCAGCTATGGTAACACAATTCAATATCCTAAAAGCTACTAGCCTCTCCATCTGTCAAAACCAAAATGAGATAATAGTGCCATCATTCCTTTGATCTCACCCTGGAAGTGAAACACAGTCAGGATTCTGGAACAGTCCTTGCCTAACTGATGGCCCTCAAATTCCAAGCAAGGATAAGCTCATTATCCCACCATGTTAGTAGCCCACTTGTGCAGCAACAAAACAAGTAATTAAGATAAGGATGCAGCAATAAGCCTTGAAACTGATGTGCCTTGAATTTCATTCTTCAACTGACACCATAAAGATTTTATAGGATTTAATAAAAGTTATACTGCTGTTTATCCATTAAGTGGTATGGCCTTTAACAGGTGATAGTCTCCAATGCATTTCAATTTACTGTACACATAAAACAGCAAGAAACTAGATTAAGTGAAACTGGCAGTCATTAGGCTTAAGTCATCTGAATGCTACAGCTAGGATTACTGCATTATTTGTAATAAACTGTTTCTAGCTATAGAACTGCTTGCCTTTAAGAGATACTACTTTTATGCCTTCCATTACTAAAACTGCTTATTTCCAAATTCCCTGAAACAAACCTTTATGTGGCGCTCCAAGAGTAAACAAGCCATTGTCGAGGGCATGGATGTAAGCTCCTTTATCCATTTCTATAGCTATAGTTCCTGTAATTTCACCGAAATTGCTGATAGCCCACCAGTTTCCTAAAATACAAACCCATGACAGTTAATAAGAGTAATTACAACTTCTGATTACAGTAGTTGAAGAGACGATATTTCTGTGTCTTCTCTGAGATTTGAAATTCTAAAGATACAATTGCTATTGCTATCTCAAGATCTTTGTGCATCATTTCATAATGCAGAAACAATTTAATGGTGTTGCTGCTGAATCAGTAAGTCCTGCTGTTCTCCCCACCCTGCCATCCCTCGTTACAGGCTCCTATGCTTCTTTACATTAGTCCATAGAGCAAGTTGATCCATTCAGCTGATGCAGCAAGGGCACACCTTGCAAGGAAGGTTGGGGCTCTTTTTCCTTCCTCTGAACCAGCCTCCTGCAGTTTTGGGGTCATAAATAATTACTAGATTTTCCAACAGAACAGAAACAGATAAACTGTCTTACCTTTCTGTTAAATTACTTTATGTGAGGTGTAATACTTAGACTTCAGTTGTTCAAGCCAATCTGTGTTTGAACATTTGAGCTCCACAGAAGTCTACCAAAGTTAAAGGTAGCCCAACCCATATGCATGATTTAACATTATGACGTTCATATTCTTTTAAACAGCAAAATCTTCTCCTAGTATGTCTTATATGATTAGGATAATAACTACTTTTAATTAACCTGTACACAGTGTCTTTTTTCCACATGGTAAATTTGGCAATTCTGCCTCAAGCAGAAGTAAATCTTCCCCTATCTTTACAAAACCTATGGAACTAATCATCTTGTCCTATACAATCAGGGATCAAAAAATCCATGTATGAATTTTCAAAACCTCCCACTTTGAAACCTGGCTAAACTGAAGAATACAAAACATCTGTAACATTATTCTAGTTTAAGACACAACAGCCCATTTTCTCACATATCCTAATTTGTTTTAACACAGCAATAAGTATGATTTCCCGTTGCACTGCTTTAGCTTATGCCTATATACACATAATAGAAAATTACATTTATCTGGTAATGTGTGCTAATAATAAAAGTAATGGTAACAGAAGATGTGAATTGTTTACATAGAAATGCAATCATTAAATAACAACATTACAGTGCTAAAAAGTTCATCCTCCTAAAGTAAACATCGTTAAGGAAAAAAAAAAATCCAAGATAAGATTATGTAAGAACATACTTTAGCTAAAATGATAAGCCGTGACACATCAGTGTCAGAAGTTCCATGCGGAGTCTAGGAAGATCCCAACATACAAACAACATGCTGTGAGAAAGAGTTATAAATCTCTACTGGGACTATACTTGGTTTACAAAGTACTATAACAATCTCTTCAGCTTGTGCTGCCCACTATAGTTTCCATAATTCCTGGAAAGCAGCTCACCAACAATATCAAGTTGCTCTGCCGCCTCCTCTTCCCTTTTCCTTTTCTTCTCTTTGTGCTTTTTCTTGCTGCAAAGGGAGATGCAAAGCAGTAAGAACGCGCCTCCGATCGGCCCTTCCCCAGCGGGCTCTCTCGCACGGCCTCGCTCCCAAGCCCCGCGGGAGCGGGTCAGTGACACCAGCCAGGAGCCAGGGGCTGACAACCCGACAACCCTTGCCCTGGCCGGCGTTGCCCAGGCCTGCTCGCGGCCGGAGGGACGGCACGGCCTGGCCCGGCCTCAGCCCCATCCAGCACCCGACGCGACCCCAACGCGGCGAGGGGAGCCCGGCCGGCGTCCCCGGCCCCAAGCACCGTCGAGCTGACAGCACAGGCGGGGAGCCCGGGGCAGAGGCGACGGCAGCAAGCGACTCGCTCCTCACCTTTTCTCTTTCGCCCCTTTGAGGACGAGCTTGGTGGATTTAACGCAGGAATACTCCGCCATGTCGGGCTACGGCAAGCGCGGAAGGACAGGCACGGCCACGCCCCGCCGCGCGGACGGAAGCCCTGGAGCGCCAACCTTCCTCTGCCCTCGTTCCGCTCCTGGACGATTCCCGCCCGCTGCCGCGAGGCGGCGGGCGCTCCGCCTTCCCTCCGCGCAGGGAGCGGGCCCTGGGCGCCGAAGTTGAGGGGGAAAATGAACCAAGAAAAGTTTAAAATTACGTTTAAGAGCGTGTTTCCATGCACCGTCCCCTTCTAAGTCTGTGTGGGCTCCACTGGTTGCTTTAGCGCTTTGCAGGACTGCGGGCCCCCAGCGCTGAGGCGTGAAGAGCCCAGGCTTCCTCTCCGGTGTGAGGTAGCAACTTGTTCTGGTGTGTGTTTAAAAGCACATGGAATGGACGCGCCGCAGAGCCCTGGGACCCCTGCCCTCCGCCAAGGGCAGCGGGCTGTGCTGATGCAGGAACAAAAACTACAGGGGAAGCCCGTGAAGACAAACTGGGAAAATGAAGCTTCTAAGTCAACTAGTGCACCAAGCTAGGGGCAAAACGAAGTTCTTGACGGTTTTTCCCATCCTGTTAGCTGCTTCGTATTCCACAGGGTAAAATCTACCTGAGGCTTTCCCCTAGGGGTACAGCCACCTTGCTCTCACACAGTTAACTTAGCTTCTCAACAGGTACCACTACGCCTTCTTCTCTGGGGAACGGCCTTGGCAGTCAGTACTTGTGTGATCAGACTCCCAATTAATTTGTGTTTAGTCTTCTAGTCTGTTGTTTCTACTTCACGTTAATGGAAGGGGTTCTGTGAACAAAAAGGTTGTCTGCTGTTCTTATTAGCTGGTCAAATGAAAGATATCATTCCTATCAAATCTTGTACATATATGCATACAGAGATGTTTGCGTTGGATGCTTCCTTTTTGGTTACTGATTTCATTACCTCTCTCTGCTTGCATCTCTGAGGTCTCTTCTACAAATAAGAAGTAAGAGTCTTATACATGGTTATGTCAAGGCTTTTAAAATCACTGACATCACGGCCAGGTGATGAAACTCCGCATGTGTGATGTCCCAGTGGATGACCCTGGAGTTTGTGGATGACTGCAGGTGTCTTCACAGATTCTTTGATTGGATCTGGGACCCTGCTACTTCTCACCAAAATGCTTTCAATTTCCAGCCTAACATGACTAACCCCATATTTTTATCTGTGAAGCTGGAGTGGTTGCACCTGCCGTGTAAAATGAAAGTAACAGTATTGTAATTTCAGGAGTTTTTGGCAAGTCCCCCACTTTGTAGCTTTGGGGAGAAGGTGGTTGGGAGGAAGAATGGGCTTGTCAGCAAAAACAATACTTGAATCAAGCTGCTGGTGCGTGTAAGTACAGAATAGGGTTTTTTTGTATCTGTGCCATGCTACTTACTTGCTAGTGTCTTCATATGTTACAGTTTGTCAGTGAAAGACAGTCATTTCCTTGATCAGTGTTTGGGAGGTGGATAACTTGAAGCAGCATGTTGCTGTAGTAGACAGTATGTGACTATTGATTTATTAACTTAGCATTCCCCGGAACTTGTATCTTGCAATTAGTTCTTACAGTAAAAGCTGAAAAAAAGAGGCAGTATGGAAAGCTGCAGGCTGTGATGGACAGCTAGCTTGCTGACCACTTCTGGTCTCTTCATGAAGCTGCAATCAGGGAAGTATTGCACTAGCAAAGTCTTGTGTCCTGTCAAGTTGTGAAGGTCCCGCACATTTTATGTGAAGGATCAGCGAAGATCCAGATTTCCAAATATAAGATTGAGATACCTAGCCAGACTACAACCAATAATAAAATGGTTGTTCCTTAGTTACTTTCTTCCTTGTGTTTGGTGGTAGATACAATGGCTTAGTCAATATATTCATGTTTTGTTCTACATTCTCATGTCTCCAGCCCTTTGGAAATTAATTCAAGCTAACCTCCGCATCGAGCAGTTTTAGCAAATATAATTCTAATTGACTCTCATTTTATCATTAAATACTGTTTTGCTGCTTCTAAACAAATATGCCTATAAGGCAAAAATTGTAGTAAAAGGGAATATGAAAAATGAGGGAGCAATTACGTAGGAATTAGAAGAAAGCACAGAGGAAATGAGTGAAGCAAAAAAGAACATCTGTCAGCATGCCGATTCCTCAGCCCCCCTTGCATGCTAACTTGCCCTTTAGTGTTTTGGTTATTTTGGGGTTTTGAGTTCTTTTTAGGCTTTGATTCTGTGGACAGTAAATCTGCAGGGGTTTTCTATTGTTTTCTTAACCCTCTGTTAACTTTACAGCTTAATTTATGATAGATCCTATTTTTTGACTGCTTAACTGTCCAACCTTAGCATTTGTGGGGTATTTGTGTGCTGTTGTCAAAGTGGGCCGGTATACATGGATACTCCATGACCAGCACTTCAGAGTAGGCAAGCACTTGCCTGAGAGGTAAGATGGGAAAGGAAAAGGTAGTATTTTGGTATGTTATGAAACAAAGAGGCCTTGACCGCTTTTGGTTAAGAATATAAAGCATTTTGTAAGAGACATAATAACTATAAAGTTATCAAGAATTATTTAAATTGTTGGTTTTTCTCATAAACTTCTTAAAAACAAAAGCAAGTAAGCAGAGCTGTATTTTAAAATGCGTATATTTATATCATATGATGGAAGTGCACGGTCTTTATATTTTGCTATTTGTCCACCAGATGTTGCTATAGCCACAAAAATAAATAGAGATTAAGAAACTTGGGGAAAAAAACGAGTAGTTTTATTTTCATTACAGATCACCCTTACGTATATCCTGATTCTGGAAAAGATTGCACACATGCTCACATTTTTGCACTGGGAGTGGTCCCAGTGAGTTCAATTAAGCAATTCAGTCTGTGTAGAGTTAAGCATGTTTATAAGCTTTCTTAGGATGGGGTTATATCAATTACGTTTGCTATTTTCTTTACTTGCTGTTCTGTTTCCTTTATTATGGAGAGAAAGAGGGAAAACCAGAAGGACAGAGATCATAAATTTCTAATTTTAAAAGAAATGTGTATTTTTTTTCAGGCTTCCATAGTGTAAAATACATCTTCTTGTTAATGAATATAATTTTATTTAAAATTCATGTAGTTTAGATCTCTTCTTTAATTTAGTTACTCCAGCAACAAACAGGCATCACTACAGTATATACAGAAGACAGTAAAACCTGTTCCCGCAGGGCAAAGTGATGCCATGAATCAGAAAACTGTATCTAAAATGGTACCACTGTAGAAAAGCTATTTAAACTCTAATTTGCTAGTTAGTATTTTTGAAATGAAAACATTTCCAAAATGTGCTGGCTATGATTGTTTAAAAAAATATAACAGCTCATTTTCTTTATGGCAATGGAAATAAATGGAGCATTTGTGTTTGCAAATGTAGAAAACAAATCACTTTTTTAATGACTGGATTTTCCCGCCAGCTTGGAATTTGCCGCATGTGCATTTTATTTTGAATGCCTAAAGAGTGAAATCATTTGCGGTCTCTCATGCAGATGGGGCAGATTGGCTGAGGTGTCATTTGCAAAATGTGCACTTTCATCAGTCAAGTTTGAAGGGGATCATTACAAACAACGTTTCCTATAGACACTCAGGATTGATGAAAGTGGAGAGCTGAAACTGAGTATCCATGAACATAGCCTAGTGTCATAAGAGCCTAGACCAAAACTTGGACACTAGAGTTCTCTTGTGTCTTGTTTATTTATGTTAGGAAATACAAAAATACCTCCCTAAACCAGAGAAACTTGAATTAGCTCTCTTGATAGTAGAGCTGACAGATAGTTTATATGCTTTTCTTTTTGCCTTCGTTTATAAGTATGGGGCCCTTGTGAAATATCTAAGCTGCTGACTGATGTAACAGCCAAGACTGATATAGTTTTGTTTACTCATTTACAGAAGGAGTGAAATCTGATGTGAGTTAGAACCAGAGCAACTATATTTTAATTCTTCCCCAGTGGGACAGAGTACATACACTGAAATGTTGTCGTGGTTTCTCATGATGTTCAGCAACAGTTGTGTGAGTGTTGAAGCATCCCCAGGACATGGTGGTGCATACCACAGTGACAGATGTAAATAAAAACCTAATTTGATTCTTGACATTTTTAATACTACATGCTGAAAATGCTTTTATTATAACTTCTAAATTTTAAATGTGACCTGAAATTAGCTTTTTTTAAAAAACTTAAAATGTTATTGTTAGATTTTTAGCACAGGTAAGTAAATATTCTCAAAATGGCATTTCTACTACTCAGCTTATGGTATAGTGGTAGTATTTTCAAAATCGGGAGGGTTTCTCAGGCTCTCAGGAGCAGGATGGAGCCCCAGCTAAGATGCCCCAGTTCTCATCATCCCTAGTTCAGACCCTGTTTTGGTTGTGGCTTCTCAGCTTCTTCTGCCTTGTCTGATCACTCCCTCACATTTCTCTGCTGGTGCTCTGTAAAGTTACTGTGGCTAAGGTTTTGTGGCCTTCTCAATGTCTGCGTCTCCAGATATTGAGACCCTGCTCTACATTTTGGCAATGGGGGACAGAGCACATACCCAAATCCCTTTTTGCTGGACGCTGAGGGAATGCAAGAGAAATGAAAAGGCAACCGTGAGTGTGCCACGGCCTCATGTAGATGCCAACTCTGTATCATGTTTACTCGGGCTCAGGCCTTCTGGTTTCTGCTTGTCATCCCAAATGCCTTATCATGTGTACTTCAAATGATGTTATTCTTTTCCACTAATTGCTCTGATTTTTATCCTGATGTACTAAGAAAATTTTTTATATGTGTATGAACGTGCTTCTCTCTGCCTATTAGTCTATATTTCTTTATCATTATTTTTTTAACTTGCCAGTTTTCCAATTTAACAGACAGGTGGAGGTCACAGCAATAATTGAACTCTGGTGAGTTCTGAAACTGTTGTTAGATAAGTAGGAAAAAGACCTATATTCCCCCCTGATGGGGGGAAGGGTTGCAATATGAACTCCCATCCTACTAGAGATGGGAGAGAGCCCTCATGCAGCAAGGAACCTGTGAGGAAAACCTAGTAAATCGTTGAACACTAACGAGTGAAAAATCAAACTGCATTACTTCCAGTGCTTAAGAAGCAACCTATTGCTACGTACTGTAATTTCAGATTTTATGGGATGGAAATTTGATTCTGTAAGTTCAGTGTATTTGATGGTTTTTGGCGTTTCCTGACAAATAGCTAGCATGTTTGATGTAAATGTAGTTGAAAACCTGTTCCCTTATTCGCTGGTACTGTATGGCAAACGTGAATTCAACTATAAATTAAACACGACAAGATTTTTGTGGCAAGTTACCTGCTTTGTGCTATGTGTTCATATGCAGACTTTTCCCTCTCTGGGACGCAGTTTTTTCTTGTCTCCAGTGAGCCACGTTTCCCTTGTTATTTGTGGTAGAGTTTGTTTATCTCATTAGGAAAGCCACAGGATCCATGGGGAAAGATTTGCTGTTTCATGTATATGTAGCGCTTTTGCAGTTGTTCTTTGCTAGCCTATAATCAAGTTTAATTTAAATACAGTTTCTAACTAGTGCTCTTTTAAAAAAATTTTTATTGAGTGTTTCAAAAAAGGTTTCTTCCTTTTTGTATCTCTTCTGTGACTTAGAAATAAACAAGTGGTTTTGCATGGTCTAGGAAGGGTGTGCTCACCTTCATAGCATTCCTTCTGAGAAGTGGTTTACAGAGGGTAATCTCCCCCCCTCCACCCCTGCAAAAGTATGTGACTTATCTCTGGGCTATATATTTTTCTTACTCCATGTCCCATGAAACTGCATGTATGTCCTTTATAATTCAAATGAGATATGAACTGGCAGGACTTAAAAAGAGAATAGGTCTGTGGCAGGGTGTTCATTTTCAGTGCTGCTGTCCTCCTGGCCATAAAACTGTAGACTTTTTCTTTGTAAATTATGTTTCCTCTCCCCCAGGATTGCTGTGTAATTTCTTTCTGCATTTTTTTTTCTAACAGGACTGGAGCATTTACCTGCTATGATTGTTTTCATTGCCCATTTGAATTTGAAGAGCTGTTCTAAGTGATTTTTCCTCTCTTATCCTCCAAAGCTCCTGTTTCTGTGTAATTTGTCCTGAATGCAGATGGTCTTCCACAAAAAGGCAATTTTTCCTAATGCAGTGGCAGTGAATGTCTTGTAAAAAAATGCTTTCATATGGACTTAGCAATTGTGGAGGTGGAAGGGAGACCCGTAGACTATTGCATATAGAATAGGTATAGTCTAGGCAAAGATAGATAAAACTTTTTTTGCTTTGGAAGAAATTCAGAGCTATTTGTTATCCCTGTCCACTCACTTCCTTTTAAATGTGTAAAATGTAAGTGATGGTGGTTCCGCTTTTTTTTTGTTTCCCCCTTTCTTGGGCCAAATATGAAAGAGAAATAAATACACTTAACTCCTGCTCATTTGTGAGGGCCTGACTCAGACCATCCTACTTGTTTTTTCATCCAGAGAGCCTCCAAATGATGACAATATCAGATTCTGAGGCAGTTAAAGAGATGAAAGGCAAATGTAGAACTTCCTGATACTCATCTTAATCGGGACTATCATCAGTATCTCATTGTACTTTTGTTTTTAATTTTGCCCATCACATATCTAGTAAGTCTGGTTTGCCCAGCTTTTTGTGTTAGGCTTACTAAAAGCAGCACAAGCTGAGCAAAACTGGCTCTGAGTTTACAATAATTGCTGCCTTCTTCACATTCAGAAATAAAGTTTCTGACCCACAGCACAGTATATGGAAACTGTTTTGAAATACAGCAGCCAGAGATGGCAGCATTCACCATCCTAATGCAGTTTTACTTTTTTTTTAAAAGCTTCAGTAAATTAAATGAATGAATGATGTCAGATTTTTAGCTTCCACTGAAAAAATACGATGCAATCCAGAATTCCAGTCCCTCATGGTTATGAAGAAGAGACATAAAACCTGATTGTAAGGGTTTGAAAATTTGAGAGGCAGAACAAAAGACCACATCTATTGGTTTTTTAGAATATTGCTTTTAAAGCCATTGTTGTGAGTTTTTTAGCCTGACTAATGATCGTTGAGTGCTTTGAGTTGGCAACATCTGTTGGCTTGTGTCCTGTCACAGCAGGTAAGTGAGTGGGAGTTGAAACTGCTGATCTTCCCATAATCTGATCCTGAGAGAAAAGGAGAGGGAACATTTCAGTATGCATCACTTGTTTTCAGGCTGTTTTCCCCACAACATACCCTTAGTGTATGTCACTGCTTTTCTAACAGTCTAGGTGAAGCACGAACTGTTTTTTCCCAATTAAGCTTTATTTTGCTGAAGGGATCTCTCCTGCTCCTGAAAATCCCAAATCTAATTTGCCAAAGATAAAAATAGTCTTTTTGCTGTCACAGCTTCATGAAACTATATTGTGACAAGGCATGATCTGGTTTAGATCTTAAAAGGTGAAGTCTGCGAGACTAAGGTGTTCCAGTGCATCCCAGAGTACTGGCTGGCTGGAGCAGGGTTCTAGGGAATAATCCAGGCAGAATTTCTGGCATGTGTAATACATGGAGTGTAATTTATACAACTAACTTCTTAATGGAGCAGAGCCATATCCATACTGTTCTTTGGCCTGTTTGGGAGGTGGAGTCCCTAGGGGTGTGTGTGAGGATCTACTGTAACTGGTCAGGAGTACTAGACCTGAAATTCTTCCAGACCTGCTTCAGGTGTTTAGTCCTGTGGTGGGTAGGAATCATTCTTAGATCTGGTTACATTGGCTCCAGGGGAATAATTCAGCATTGGTAGGATCTATTGTTGCCATTGTCTTTGTTGCACATGACCAAGATCTAGCTCAGGCTTCATCACTGCCTGAGGTGTCCAGAATTGCCGTATCTAGGAGGTACAAAATGTCTAGCTCTGCTAGATCCACGAATAGTACGTGCTTTTTTTTTTTCTGGTATCCAGTGTAAACCCACAAGTAGTCTACTTAAAATAAATACTACACTTCCCTGGGCCTCAGCAGTACCAATGGCCAATCTATGGATCTATGGTCAGATATGTAGGCTATGCACATCATAGCCATACACCTAATTTTCCCCTGGAGAGAGAGAGATTCCCTCTGTCCAGCAAGTGCAGGGCCCCCCCAGGGGACAAGATGCAAGAGGATGGCAAGTGCAGCTGGCTGAAGTTAGAGTGAAAAAAGAAGAGAGCAATGTTTTTTGGCTTTTTTTTCCCCCAAATGGCATGAAATCCAGGGAACAGGCTTATGTTGTTTAAGTAGAGCCGTTTTTTAGTGTAAAAAGTTTTCATAGTCTTGTGGTATGAGGCAAGAATTGAGCCCTGCAAGCTGGGACACTCTTTTAATAGTCCTTCAGTGCTCCTCTGCTGTGCTGGGACATTGAAGAGGGGATGTTTATGCATAGGTCAGACGTCTTCTCAGGGGCTGATGGAGTGTGTAAAGGACAGCCCTTCTTGGTAGCTGTGTATAATAGTCAAGGTTCACAACTGCATAATATTTTCAAATATTGTTTGAAACACTGTTCATGGTAGTTTACTACAGCAGTCTGGAAAGCTTCAGTGTCAGTTCAGACTTACTGTAGTCTTATATCATGCCTGAGATGAATTACTCACAGGAAGACAACAAACATAAACACTGACCATACTGTGATCTGAATGCTAAAGGCAATGATAAACAAAAGCAACCTGTGGGATCAACACGAGTCCAAGGCAATACAGTTATTAAAAACCAAGGCTTTGTAGCAGTGTAAGACCCAACCTACCTGCACCCACACTTGCAAATAGAGCATTTGCCTGCCGAATGACAGTGACAACTCTAAAAAGGGAAGAATGGAAAGAGAGCTCTCAGGCTCTTGAATGCTGTGTGAAACCCCCTTCCTTGCTTTACTTAGCAACTATCTCACACCTCTGACCTGAAGGTGCCAGGTCTTTTCTCCCTCTGCTTCTTGGGGTGTGGGTGCTGATAAGAGATGCTAGATATATTTTCAGGTGCAACCTCTTGTTTCCTCTCCTGCATGTGGAGGCATGTGACAAGACTCCCCAGACTTGGTGCCAGTGATGTGTATTTTTGAAAGAACATCTAAAAAGCAGTTATGGCTTCAAAGATTGCTAGTTTGAGAAGCAGTCATCCATTTGATCAGTTCTGCTCTTTCCAGCAGGTAGGTACATATTAAGACTGGATATCAAATCTACATTGTCTGTGTTGATCTTGGGTTTGTCTGTATCAGATTTACTGCTGTGACTACAACTTCTAATAGGTTGACTGCCTGAGTATTTACCAGCTTTTGCACTTCACTCTGTTCTCCTCTGAGGTTGGTGAACTTCAGGGTAAATTAAGTTTAAGCCTTGATGCCAGAGATACTTTCAGAGAGATGCATGTCAGCGTGGGAGTGTGATTCAGAGGAAAGTCATCTGGAGGTGATGTAGTTTTCTAAAGGTTATCTGTGAGTCCCTTACTAGTGGAAAGAGGAATAGTCTGGAGGTATCTGTTTTTTCAAATGACTCCTTTGATGTTGGTGACAGAGTGCTCGTATTATCTGGATGCATAGTACTGTCTAATGCCTCCACAAAGTGTCTCCCTGCTGAGAGGCTAGGGAATAATCCTGGCTGGATTGGTGACATGGTTTTGGCTACTGTTGAGGTGGTGGTCTGCTCTTGGCATGAGAAATGCAATGTAGCCATCCTCTCGGGTGATGTCTGAAGGGTCAGATCCTTGGGGTTTCCTGTTTCTTCCTCCTCCTGAAGGGTTTTAAGATTCCCTACGCAGGCTGTGTGCTGTATGGTGCCTTCATTCAGCCCTGAAGCATACTCAGCCACAGAAGTGTTACCTTTTATTTCTTCCTAGCTCCCATAAAAGAGCTGCAGACATCTCTCTTTTATTTTTTAACATTAATTTGGCATGGCTTTTAAATCTGTTACAATTCTGAGAACTGCACCAAGCAGTTTCCTCAATTGTGCGCCAGTTTTTTGAGACTATAATGTGTCAGTCTGGATCAGAGACAGAGCTGGGATCTGGGGTTACGCAGTGCCTCAGGCTATTGTCTCATAACTGTTAAATGGTATTGTGAGTTTATTTTTGCATGTACCATAGGATGTGATGGACAGCTGGGGATGGAAACACAGTGTCAAAGTGAATCCACACCCAGCTTCATCTTGTGGGGAAGATACTGGCAGACTACAGGCTGAAGTCAGTGAGCAGGTGGAGAACGGAGTCATGAGAATACTAATGAAGGTACATTTATGGGGCTGTTTAGGCTCCAGTGAAATACCAATAATTTAACTAGAACATTACATGGAGAGAATTTAGCCCTTTAGTCATACCAGTAAAAATGATGTGGATCTTGAGGTGAAATCTGTCAACCTAAAATAGAAACAAGGAAAAGGACAGTATGTGATGGGGCTAGTATTGCTCATATTTATGAGTTGCAGCTAGCAGCAGAGATGTTCTCATGTAGATTCATATTTTCTCTTAAAGAAAGGTTGTAAAGGCAAAGAATTGTTTCTTGAAATGTTTTAAAAGTTCATGCCGAAGACTTCTTCGCCTACTGTGTAGCTAACTTTCTAGCTCTATAATTTTATGCATCACATCCTGATTAAACAGGATAATGCAGACCTATGAATCAGCCCTATTTATCTTTTCCTTTATTTCATTGACTGAACAGAGGGGGTATGTATTCGGGAAAGTTCAGATCGAAAACCTATTCTGTAGCGTAGTGGGAACCCAGCCCTCTGGTAAGCACTCGGTATTTTACCACAGGTGGTGCATGCAGCTGATAGTGGGCTGATTGGTTTGTAGTTCCTAGCATCTTCTGTTACCTTGCTTAGAAGACCAATAAGGGCATTATTCTGTTTTTCCAGTGTTGTGCAAAGCAAAATGATGACTGCTGAATCAATAAAATAATCCACAGTTTGACTGCTCAAAGGCAAAGAAAAGCAATTTAAAACTATAAATTATTTATTTTTGTTAAAGCATTTTAGCGGCATCATCTTTTTGTGTTTTACTTGAAATATCATTTGTATCCTCTCTATGTGAAATGCTTTATTTGAACCTTTTTTCAGACTTAAATTAATAGATTACTTTTAGTAGTGAGCCAGTTGGAGTTAATCAATTGAGAACAACTGTACAGAGGTTCTCTAAGCTAGGCTGGATTTGAAGGGTTTAATTTTAATCATAGTCTGAGTGCTACAGCTGCTTCATGTTTGTTTAGTAATAGAGTTGATGAACAGCTAATTTGAAAGGAAAGCTCAGGCACAGGTGTGAAATTCCTCACGAGTATAAGAGAACTGGCCCTGAATGTACGAAGATGGTGCTTGAACATATTGCTCTACTGTAAACCAAAGACTTTTTAAAAAAATATTTCTAAACTAGCACACTTGATATAAATCCCTTGACCCAGACATCCTTCACCTTTTTATCATACCACTTAAGTGATCATCCAGTATGTCAGAGACCAGGATTTGATACCTTGCTCTGTCTGGTTTTGAATCTGTATCTCCTGGTTCCAGAATCCAAGACCTAGTGACAACAGTCCTCTGAGTAAAGCTTTCATTTTTTCCATATGATGTTATTACAGTTTGCCTAGAAAAACCAATATCAATTTGATTTGAAGAGCACCAGTTACATCTGTCCATTCTCTATACATACAGAGGATGCAGAGGTGTGAATCCTCACCAGGGCTAGTTGCCTCTCTGGACTGTGTGGGAAGGAGGATGTAACTTCTCAGGAAAGGCAGAGCTGAAAACACCTTCTCTGGCATTTCCTACTCACCAGGTTACGGACAGTGTGTTTAGTCCTAGTAAACACTACTCTTAGGTTAGTAAAGGTTCTGATCTGTGATCCCTGACATACTTGCTGGGATTACTCTACTGCTTGTCTAGCAGTTACAGTGAGTCATAGCTCACGGGTGAGAACACTGACGTTAACAACCATCTCCTTAACATTATGCGAGCGTACAGGCTACTGAGTTGTGGAAGACGAGGAGGTAACATGTGATTTGCTCTGTTGTCTCTGCTACAAGACTGGTAAACTCTGACAAGGGTAGCTGTGGCAGAGGAAGGGGCTGCCATTCACAGGTGCTGCTGCCAGGGTTGACCACTTCTGCAGTTAGGCCTCAGGTGCTTTCCATGGGGCAGGATTCCCTAGGAAGGCAGGATGTGTGAGACAGGTGGTGTAACGCAATAGCTCTTGCAATGTGGGAGTTCTTTTGTGCAGCCAGTTCCCAAAGCTCCAATTTACAGCAGGCTAATGTGGAGGAAAGAACTGGATGAGATTCAAGAAAATGCCAAGAGAAGTTTAAAACAGTTCTAGCAGATTTTGACCAGGGGATATGTATAAAAACCAGAGCTGGTTCTCTAGTTCTGAAGGCCAGGGATAAACTCATGTAGGTAAAGTATTCTCCAAGTTCACACAGAAAGCAGGAAGATATCTTAAAACTTTAGTTATTTTAATGATCTCTGCATTTTCTTGACAAGATCATATGCAGAAGTACTGTGCTTTGCTATGGGCTCCAAAAAGATGGGCCCAGTCCTGGAGATTCAAAAGAGTCACCAGACTGTGTGGATAATAATAAATCAGTTCTTTGGCTTCTATGAATTGATTAGAAAATGAAGCTCTTATGATAGTTTATTATTAGTGAGGAATGCTACTGGCATTTCTGTTAGGTAATTAGATGTTAGTATCTATCTTATTACAGATGGCACACAAGATGAAGATATATAGAAATATATGGATATTTTGAGACTATGCAAGTCAGTGAGAAGGTGAGGAAGGGATGCAGAAAATCCTGATTTTACTCTTCTGTTGAAATAATCAGATTCACTGTATTTCCCAGTGCAGTCATGCAACTTTGGAGTTCACCGGACATTAATATTAACTGTATTTGAGATGAAGATGAATGGGGAGAGAGACTTACTTTTTCAATTATAGGAACCTGTGTTGCTGCTGCTGCTAATTGATTTGGTTAAAAAATACTTGCCTGCTCTGTAAGGGCAGCTTCTGTGATTTGAAACAACATAGATACTTTTCTAGCTGTGGGTTAAGAAGGTGAATCATGGATTCCACAGTGCCTTCATATTGCCCAGCACTGATAGAGGAGGGAAAAAAAAATATTTTTTTTCAAGCTCTCTTGATATTTTTGGTTGTTAAGGTTATTGTGCTGGCACAGAATTGATTTCATTTTACAGAATTTCCCTCATTTAAAAAAAATGGAGAAACTGATTTTGCTGACAGTTTAGTTTCACAATGCCTGCGTTTCTTAGAAAAAAACACTCTGTTGTGAAAGACATGGATGCAGTAGTAAGAATAACATCCTGTGCCTGGAAGGCATTGTGAGCCACCAGAATCAATCCAAGAACCTTATCAAGTACAAGTAAACAATCAAATGAAATCCATTTATCTGAACCAGCAGTACACAAATGATATGAGGAGTGCTCACTTAACCCTGTCAAAGCCAGCACAGCAGGAGGAGAAAGTTTGGGGTTTTTTCCCCTATCAGTTTCTCATGTATTTGATATGACACTAGGTTTGTGGGGAGGGAAGGATTGCGTGCATGTGTATTTCTTCTGATTCAAATAGAAATATCAAAACTTTGTTTTTAATTAAGGTTTAGAGAACTAACTCACCAACACGAGAAAAATGGTTGGTTTTCACATGATTTCTGACTACTAGTATAAAAATCAAAAAAATAATCTTTGATGCTGTCTTAAATAACCCTGTCTGTATGACTTACAATACAGTACAATAAGAATAGATGGAACCTGTGTATTTTTGAAAAAATATCTGAAAAGCAGCTATGGCTTCAAATGTGATGCTAGCTTGAGAAGTAGTCATTCATTTGATCAGTTCTGCTTTCTCCAGCAGGTAGATACATATTAAGACTTCATATCAAATTTACATTGTCTGTGTAGATCCTGGGTTTGTCTGTATTAGACTTACTGCCATGACTATAATTTCTAACTGCTTGAGTATTTACCTGCTTTTGCACCTTACTCAGCTCTCCTCTGTTGCTGAACTTGAGAGCAAACTAAGTTAACTTAGTTTGGATATGACTTGCAGTGACTGTTCTTTTACAAAGCCCCAAACATCCTGATGCATCCACAAGCACAGATGCTTTTCACTATGCTGTTGGTAGAGTAGAGTAGCTGTTTGGCCAGAGCCTCTAGGGTCTGGAAATTTTTTTAGCTATGACTAATACTAGTAAACAACATTAATAAAGTGGGTTTTATAGTATGTTTTATTAGTGCTTGAATTCCAGGATGTTTTTGCTGCTTGATGGTACTGAAACAATAGGACACTGTGTTGTGTAGGTTATTTTCATTGAGTAAGAGAGCATTGTGGTCCTGGGCAACCTGCTCTAGCTGGCCCTGCTTGAGCATGGGATTTGGACTCAAGGGGCTGGATCTCAAGAGATGCCTTCTGACCTAAACGATTCTGTGACTATAGAACAGGAGGTCAGAGAAAGTAACTATGGCTTAAGTGGTCATTAGTAAATTTGTTTTAAATTCAGTGAAAGAATAATAGTGGATTTTTCAAACAGAAAATAATGGTAGATTCAGCTATCCTGAAGAACTCAGGAACTTGAATATGAAGAACGCTTGTAAATTGTTGAATGTATTGGGAAAATTTATCCCAACTAAGAGGAAAAAACTTAGACATTTAACTGGATGAATAAGCACCTTGGAGAGAATTCAGAAATTAAAGGGAAGAAGATGAAGACTTATACAAGTGAAGATAAAGGATCCTGTAGGTCTAGAACCCCAGAACTAACTGCACGCTTTCTCAATAAAAAAATAGTGACATTGAGGTGAGAAGCATAATGGAAGTAGAGTGTGTAAATTGCAGTGCCTATGAGCAGGCTAGAAATGTAAATTATTAGTACACTCACGTGGGTTTGATGAGATGATTTCCATCTCAGCATTCTCAGAACTGTTGTAGCTTCAGTAGCAAATATATTAAACAAAGCAAAGGGGTGTTCCAGAGGCCAGCAGAGTTAAAAATTAAGAAGTATTTGAGAAGCAGGCAAAAGTTGTCATGAGAACTGCAGGTCAGTAAAAATGTTCACAGTTGTCTTCAAGCCTACAGACAGAAATGCAATTTAAAGACATGGATTAAAATGGGATTAAAATTCCACAGTGTTTTTTGAAAGGTAGATTGCACAAAATTAATGTTACTACTTTCTTTGATTTGGTACCCCCTTTTCTAAAAAATGGTGATACATCAGATCTCATCTAATTGGATTTCATTATAGAATTTGATTAGTAACACTTAATAAATGATGGCTTAAATTAGAGAAGGAAGTGGTTACCTTGAAAAGTCTTGCCAATGTAAAAAAAAGGAGAGAGAGAAAAAAAGAGATAAATTTCTAGTCTATCAATCAAAACATATCCAGGAAATACAGGGAACGATGAATATTACTGTGGGCTTCCTGAAGAAGCCTTACCTGAAACATGGTGTGAGTTCTGGTCACTCATATTCAATAAAGAGAAAATGAAAATTGAACAGGTGCAAATAATTACTATTAGAATAATGAGGAAAATGGAGGACATATAAGAAGAAAGTGAAAGGGCTTGGCTTGTTTAGCTTAGCAAAATGAGGGCTGAAAGGTGGCTATTAAGAGTTTTTTATTAATATATCAGGTGGTAAGCAGAAAAGAAGAATTATAAAAGGTAAAGTTGAGAGTAGGTGGTGATAGGGTGGACAGTAATAAATGTTAGTTGAAATTAGAAAAACAACTAGCTGCTTTTAGGATGGAGTTTGGCAATTTCTAAAAGACATTCCTCGTGGGAATCAAGGGTATCAAGGGAATGAACTTAATGACCCTGGGTAAATTATTCCTCATTTGTGTTCACGTACATGATTCTGATGAGAATTTTGACAGAGAAATATCTCATTTTGTTTTCCAAATCAGTATTAGGTAGGCTGTTGGGCATTACAGGTTTCTTTTACAATTTTCACAGTTTAATCAACAATATAATTTTGATCTGGTAACATCTACATGTATGATTTTGAATATGCTATAACGTTTGACTTCTTCAGAAAGCAAAATAGGTATAGCAGAAATTTAATTGTCCCAGCTCTAGTAGTTATCATTCAAAATGACATATCTTACTGTGTAATAAATTTTGAATAGACAATGGGAAGATGAGACGAGATTTTCTGGTTTTGTTTCTTAGTTATAACCAAGTCATAAACATTTGGAATGGGGATTTGGTACAAATAAAACACCTTCTAAAATTTTGGATGCAGATGAGAATAATAGTATATATCCATAGATCATCTGTATTCAATTAAAGAAATTACTTAAAGATTTGGATGAAATTTCAGATGCTTACTATTTTGTCCCCTCAAAGTAAGCACTGAATGCAACAAACATGTTTGACTGCGTGTAGCATATGTACAATTATAGGTAAAGCTGTATGGGAAAAAATGTTTGTCAAATGATGTAAATCAAGGTAGATGCTGAATATGTTCCAAATAGAAGTATCTAATGAATGGAAGAGTATGTCTAAGGCATATGCAGTAAGTGTCATTTTTGGGGTTAATCTCTATTGCTAATAGGAAAAGAAGGGTCCATGATGGTGAAGTGTCCCAAGAAACCCAGTCTGTAAAAGTCTTTCAGGACTTGTGGCAGGTTGAGCTTGGGTGACTGCTAGATGCCTGCCCAGCTTCTCTTTCACTCCACCTTCTCAACAGGAGAGGGGAAGAAAATAAGTTGGAAAAGTTCACGGGTTGAGATAACGACAGGGAGATCACTTACCCATTACTATCATGGGCAAAACAGACTTGACTTGAAGAAAGTTACTTTAACTTATTGCCAATTAAAAATAGAGTGAGATGATAAGAAACAAAGACAAAACTAAAAACAGCCCGTCCCCCTCTCCTTGCCAGGATCAGCTTCACTCCTTTATTCCTGACTCGTCTACCTCCTCCCCACTCTGAGTGATGCAGAAGGATGGGGAATTGCAGGGTTGCAGTCCGTCCAACAGAGTTTGTCTCTGCTGCTCCTTCATCCTCACACTTTTCCTTCCCATGGGCTACGCTCCTTCAGGAAGGGATTGCTCCAGCGTGGGTCCCTCATGGGCTGCAGTTCCTGCCAGGAGCCTGCTCCAGCATGGGTTTTCTGTGTGCCGCAGCTTTGTTCAGGGCACATCCACCTGTTGCAGTATGGGACCCTCCATGGGCTGTAGGGGCTACCTGCTTCACTGTGGTGCTCTTCATGGGCTGCAGGAAATTTCTGCTTCACCATGGTCTTCTCCACAGGCTGCCGGGGAATTTCTGCTCTGGCACTGTAGAGCACCTTGTTTCTCTCCTCTGCTGACATTGGTGTCTACAGGATTTCTTCTCACTCCTCTGCCTCATAACTACTGTGCAACACTTCTTATCCTTTCTGAAATATGTTATCACAGAGGTGCCCCCAGCTTGGCTGATGTTCTCAGCTGTGTCCCGTGTAGGGTCTGGGGCTGGTTCTGTTGACAAAAGGGGCAGCCCCTCTATGCTTAGTGCTGCTGCACGCAAAGCAATTCTTAAACTAGAGTTTACTTAAAGTAGATACGAGACCAAAGCCGTGTGTTTCACACTGTTAGGACTCATAAGTATAACTGACTTACCAAACAGAGCTTATCCAAACGACAGTGTGAAAGCCTCCTCACAGGGGCCACTCCTTGCCATGTAAAACCAATACAGGAACACCTCCTCAGGCCTCTGACACCTGAAATAAAACAAAAGCAAGCTGGAATAATAGCCTAAAAACCAAACCAAACAAAAAAGACAACTGAAGTATGTAAGTGTCCTCTCTAGAGCTCTCTGTGTTTTGTTGATGCTACCAATGTGAAAGTCAAGAATTAAAATAAATAAGCTGTTAATATGCTCCTCTGTCTTAAACTTTGCCACCCATTCCTAGTTTCTATACTAAGCTACAACACCTGCACTTGGGAATGTTATGGTAGAAAAGAATATGGCATAAATTGAAGTAGTCCCATTAACATCAAAAAAAACATGTCATATTAGAGTAGCTGTAGAAAAAGGTGTTAAAAGGTAGTACACTGGATTACTGAACATTATTAGAGAAGTAAGAAAATTAAATACTTTTCCTGGTTCTTTTTTCTAGAAACAAATTTTGGCATTAACCAGCCTCCATTCTTTTCTTTCCTGGCAAAAATTATAGGTGATTTTTATTTGTATGCAGGAATAGTTGTGAAGAGCTATTTTATCTAACACTGTCAGAAATTGCTTTACAATTTGTAGTCTGTTCAAGTCTGGGATTCTCTCTCTCTCTGTGGTGCTGTTAGAGTGTGTGGCACTTAAACATATAGCAATAATCATAAAATGAAGGGCTAGAGTTCTCTTCATTTGAAAGCTATTACTTTGCAAATAAAGTTCCATTCTCCTCCTGGTAACTTGTTTTGTAGATGGGGAACAGCTGAGACCACTGCAAGTACACACAAACACAGTATGTAATATGTATTTTCTCAAACATATTGCAGATTGAAAGAAATGTTATATTTGTCCTTTTGGAAATATGTGTTTTGAAGACAGTTGGTATTAGAAGGCACTTAAAACTAATACAGGCAAACAGTGAGGCTTTCACACTGTCATTTGGATAAGCTCTGTTTGGTAAGTCAGTTATACTTATGAGTCCTAACAGTGTGAAACACACGGCTTTGGTCTCGTATCTACTTTAAGTAAACTCTAGTTTAAGAATTGCTTTGCGTGCAGCAGTACTAAGTATACAAATTCTGAGTTAAAGGGAATAGTTGGTATTCCCAGGAGGATTACCCCCAAAAGCTCTTAAAGTTCTCTGCTATTTTATGACACATCTGTTTTTTCAGTTGTGGGAATAAACTGAAATGATTTGGCAACAGTTTATTTTTCAGAATGATTTGTGAACCTGAACTATAGAGTTCAAGTATAATTTTTATCTTTCATTATTTTCTTGTGCTTAGGTACCAAACCGACAAAAATCACTGGTTAGTTGTCTCTCTGACCTTCAGGTGAAATAACTGAAGACATACATATATATATTAAGAGACTTTTACATATGTTTTAAAGCATTATTTTGCCGATTTTTTTTTTTTTTTTTTTTTTTCCCCCCTAACAAGTCAGTTTTCCCCCAAATTGAACAGTTGAGACAGAGGTATTTCCTTTGCTCTTTTATCGAGGTAGGTGGAAGTGATTAGAGCAAATTCTGTCATCAGTTTCTAGTATTATACTTTTATCTTCAGTCCCTAATAGGTTGGTCGTGTCAGCACACACTCTAGGTCAGCCCTTGATCTCTTCAGGCAGCCATAGGCCACCCGTGTGCTCAGACACATGAAGTGAGGTAGAAAGGTTTTCTGAGACTGACACAGCATTTCTAATTCTTACCATGTCTGGTATTTTTCCTAAATTTCTATCTTTAGGAGTCATTTCAATCTGAGATGTATTTTTAAGTAAAACTTCTAGTTTCAAGAAGGAGAATTAATATTAGCTGCTTTTTTTTCCAAAAAAAAAAAAAGAAAAAAAAATTAATTGTGTTTTCTGGAAGCTGATCCCAAGTTAATTCCACATGTTGAGACTACTGCGGACCATATCAGAGGACCACAGTCCTCTCTGATAGCTGGGACATTTTTTCAAAGGTAGATAATTTGCCATGTCTTCTATCTCTCTAGAGAATAAGGATTTGTGTAGTGATCCAGAGGATTTTTGGAAAGGGAAAAAATTTAATATATACCCTCTTTTCTTAGAATATATTTGTTAGCTTGAAATAACTTACCAGGCTGCTCGTTTGGGATCATATTCTGAGACATCTGAGTTTCTCCATGTGTTATAAAGGCAACTTAGCAAACAACCAATGAAACTATTTATGTATAATAACTCCTGGTTAAATCAAGGGGAGTCAGGCACTCCCTTTGGTTCAGATTTTTGTGTGGGGGATGCAGTGCCAAATCCTGCTCACTCTTTGATATCACTCTTTTAGGAAGCCAGTTTAATAAGCGCTTTATTGGTAGTTTGTCATCAAGTCGACACATTATTGCTGTATTTTTGTGTTGAAAATGACGTTGCAAATTTTGAGGCTACCCTGAGACAGAGCTTAGACATTTGCTGAAAGTGAAGATATTGTTGGGGGGAAAGGTTTTTTTTCTATGGAATTAAAACATCCAGGTGAAATAGCTGTGAAATATAATGAGCATGCAGTGCATTTTAGCATGGTGACAGAAATTAGAAAGTGTTTTCAACAGATGATTGTAAATGGTGCGTTAAGTACTAATTATTGCATGCAATTGTTTCATACTTTTTTTAAACATAGTCCAAAAATGATTGCAAATAATTTTTTTGCAAATTGGAAATATCTGAAAAATGCTAGTTTTAGAACTCTGATTTCATATGGAAAATGTAGAACATCTGGGAACAGATTAGGCATTGAGTTACAGTGATTGTAGAATGCACATCACTGTTCTAGCTAAAATGTGCATAAAGTGGGGTTCACGTGCTACCATGTGGGTTAGCAAAGACATGGATCTGTGTAAATAATGAGTTTATTTTTGTTCCTTTTTGGTGAAAGTTTGAGTTTTTCCTAAAAGTTATGGAAAAAACTTGTGAGAAATAGTCTAATAACTAGTAGAAATAATTTTAAATCTGATAAGATTAAAAAGGAAGTTTCGGACTTTGGAATACTTCTCTTACCGTTTTAGATCCCAGTTATACGTAGACATGCATGCACAAATTTCTGCTGTACTAGGAAAATTAAAATGATACTGATGATGCCAATGCTATCAGGTGTTACAGGTACCCTCAGACCAGATAACTTATGACGTACATACATGTTCCTTTTTCGGCAAATATTTCTACAATTATCATTACCAGGCTGATGTACCTGATAATGATTAGAAAAAGAGGTGAAATACTGTTTACCTTAATCTACATGTATTTATATTTTTTTCCAGGTAACTTTACCTTCTTCATCTTAGTGATCTCTAAATGTAGGTGTGATTGTATTTGTGAAGAGAAATGCATGAGGTAACTCTGGAAATATATCTGATGCCTGTGCTGGAGATTCAAAGTAAACAAGCATTATAGCTTTTTGGAGCAAGGTAGGAGTAAGCCAGAATTGATTAAAACAGTTATGCAGAAAGGGCAGAAATAGTAAGGAGGCCAAGAGATAAAATTGTTCATTTGCTTTGAAAGTTCAGTGTGTGCACTATAAAAAGAGCATTTTGGAGTTCTTGGGCAATTCTCAACTAATCTATATGATTTTACAGTTGACTTGCCAGCAGAGATATCTTGCAGCTACTTGGCAGTATACGAGTGGGTTTTATCACTCCAAGGAAAGGACTCGGCACTGTATTGCCTCATCTGTAGAAGCAAGGGAAAAGGAGCTTGGGTGGAAACTGACTTTGGTGTTCAAATTTAGAATTTGAATAACTTTATTCAAAAAATCAAACCTTTTAAGGTGGTTTTAATCAAAGCACTGTATTTAATTTAGCCTGAAACAAGTATCTTCCAGACTTTAAGTTGAATAAATTTTTGGATTTAAAAAAAAATCCATTCGTTTTCAGTAGGGACAATAAAGCTGACATCCTCAAAACCCTGAGAGAAGGGAAAAGCCATTTCACACTGTGTCTCTAGTAACTGGATAGTTTTCACTTTTAAGCAGAGAAAATAATAGTTCCAGTGCTTCTGGCAAAGACTTCAAGCTCTTGAGAAAGTCACGTTTCCTCGTGTTAGGAGGCACCTTGTGGAACTTAACAGACGAGTGATGAGAGTTTGGCTCCTGATTACAGTTACCTGAACAAAGCTTGTAATTTCAGAACAAACATTCCTTCGGTTTTGGAGGTAAGATAATTAATGAGAGTTTGGATATAATAACTGAGAGTAGTTCATGACAGCTAGGATGCTACACACCCTCTAGAGAAACATGTAGACAAGAACAGTTGAGGATAAGGATTATTATTATGAATAGACTGACCAGGATGTTAAAGTTAGAAAGAACTGTAACTAGAAATAATAGAATTTGGAAAATGAAGCGACTGCAGCTGAGAAGTATGAGAATGGTATGATTTGTGAAGATCTGATGCTTTGGCCCCATGCAAGATGAACTAGAAATACAGATGTGCCTTACAGATGTATATAGTGTCATTTGATGATTCCTGACCAGGAGTCCTGAACTAGACAGGGTGCATTATTTGCATTTATTGCAAATTTTTTCTTCAGTGGGCACTAAATCTTGAACATAAATTGAAATAAACTCATGTTGGAATATTGCTGAAAGCAGTTAAAGACAAGAAAAGAAAATGTTAGAAAAGAATGGAAAGGAAGCTTATGCAAAAGACTTGTCTTTGAAATTGCATTGACAGTAAAATCCTCCAGCTCAGTATTCTGTAGCTGACAGCTCCAGCTTTACTTTTCTATTAACCTATGGGTAATTTCTGTCAGAAAATTAAATGGGGAAGAATGAAAATTTAGAAATAAATCAATTTTAATGATTGAATGTTTGTATTCTCAGAAGTTAAGTAAATAACTATCCATTTCCAAGTCAGTGTTTTGGGGACTTGCATTTACGTAAACATTAGGTTTATAGGTTATTGTTATTAATAGTTAAAAGCCAACACTGTACAAAGTGCTTCATCAAAAAGGACAAAAAGTTTTTTGAAATGCTTACTGTGTCATTAGTATAGAGTGAGAGGATGAATGAGTTACGTTGGGAAGCATTGTAAATGAAATTGAGTGGGTATTGCTTTAGAATTTTATGCTTTAGTTTAGATTTTTATGTCTTTTTTTAGTGTTGGTGGCTTTCATTTGTCTGCTCATTCAGTCTTAACTTTCTTCTGCTCTGGAGTGCTATAAGGTGCAGAAAAGAGGGCAGGTGTTTATGTGAGCTTGTGAAAGATAAATATAAAGGAAGAGGGTTTATTTGTTGGGGTTATTGTACATAACTTCCACCTAGCTGCAGCCCATTTTGTCAAATATACATAAATTTGTTACACTTCAGCTTTCCTGGACCAATTTCAGTGAATCTGTTACAGGAGGCGATTTAAACAAATGGAGACAAGCAGGCCACAGTAAACATGATATAGATTCAGCTTCTCTTCTGAGTTCCTGATTTATAGCCAGTACCAGCAGATACTTAGGTGATAAAGTGAGGAAGGTTTGGTCTTTAATAAAAGTGATCCAGAACTCTGGGTGGAAGGAGATTTCCTTTAAAAATTAAACACTTCAGAGCTAATTCTTGCAACGAATCTGAGAAAGTGTCTCTTGCTGATTTCTGTTTGATAAGGATTTCTCTTTTGGCAGTGAATCATCCTCAGAACAATCTTCTTCTAGTGCTGTAGCCATCCTTGGGAGAACAGTTAGAGCTTCTAAAACAATCAAATGTGGAATTTGTAAATCTTTGGTTACTTAAACACTGGAACTTTATTTTTTGCCAGGGATTTGGACAGTCCCATAGCATATGTAGCAGAGCATCCCTGTCAGAGTTAAATATTGCCAACATTTGCTTATGCTGGCAATCCCAGCTGCGTGCTTTCAAAATGGAGCACACTGTGGGCCAAATCCTGCTTGCTTTGTTTGATGATCATCTCTGGGCCAACAAAGAGAAACCGATAAAAGGCTTTTCAGAGTTAAACTGAACTGCTCCATCTTGATCAGCAAGAGAAATTCTGCTACTGGGGCCTGTTATCAGCTCATTTTTGGATGTGACTGATGTGAATCAGGCACAAAAGGGCCTGGAAAATACTGGAAAATACAGTCTCACCACTCATTCAGTAATAAGTATTCTAAACTGTATGAGTAATGCAAACAGGATTTTGTCCATTGTTTACTTTTGTAGAACAATTTGAGTTAATTGATGTTAAAATCTCCCAAGGGTACATAATTAAGCCATTTGAGAAAGCTGCATAGGCGATGCAATAGGCCACAGGAGGGCTGTGGACTCTCTGCTTCCACAGCTGTCTCTGAAAACAAACGAGAAAAGGGACAGTATTATGTAAGTGTAGGCACGCAGACAAGCTGTTACTATTGTACCTTGAAGCTTGTGTAAGGCAACTTTATTTTGTCCCTAGGAGATCAGCTATATAGCACGGATCTTGGGGTACCACTGCATTAATAAGGGACAGATACTGTGTAGCTCTTGTCACCCATTTTAAGTTTGTACACCAATTTATCCTGTGGTAATTAGAGAATGAACAGTAGCTATATAAAGGGTAATGGTGTGGATCACAGCCTGATAACAACTAGCTCTGTGAAGGCCTTGTCTCCTTTATCCCAAGAGCTCCACACCTCCTTTTGGTACATTGAAGAATTTCTGCTACTTAAGCTTTGTGCAAAGTAGACCCAGCTTCATCCCCTCTGATCAGAGAAAGGCTATTCAGCCTATCCAAGCCTTTCAAAGATCACTTATAAAGCAGCACTTGAGAAACCAAGCTAAAGCAGTGATTGCTTCTGATTTAGTCATTTTCACAGCAGCCTACTACTATGCCCTGTTATTTTTTCTTAGGCATAATCTGCTACTGACTGAAGAAGCAAACAAAAGACAAATTCTCTCATGTAGCTTGAGGCACTGCTTTTAGATGTGTAGTGCAGCAATGTGCATGTGCATTTAAGTGTGTGCATACATCCACATCCTCTAAATAGGTACAGGGGGTGGTTTGATACAAACTCTTTACCAGTTTTAAGATTACATGTAGAAAACATGGAGGGGGCGGCAGTTTAATTTATCTATTTATTTATTTAACTGGAGCAAAAGGGTTCTTTTCTTTGCCTAATGTATCTCCTTTCCAAACTGTGCTTGACTTGGGAAGAAAAAGCTGCAGAGGTGAAAGCTGGAAAAGGGGAATATGAAGATGTTCCTCCCTACCGTATGAAGGTGTGTTTCCTATATGAAGATATAGGGAGATAATGACTGGATACCCAGTGCTTCCACTGGGTGTTTTTATAGGAGTGGAAATTGCCAGAAAAGCTGCTTCCAAGTGCAGCCCTTGGAGAGCTTTGTGTTCTATGAACATATGAATAATAGCTATAGTTTAAATGAGGGTAAACCAGCCTCAGGGGGGGAGGGTGGGCGAGTGGCTCTGGCTGGGTTTAAAACCTGACATAATCACACTGAAAACATATCCAAGTACTTTTGCAAGGAATAAGAAATATTAAGAACACTGCAACACCAAAATCCTTAACTTGTGTTTCTTAGTTCATGTAATACACAAGCATCTTTGCTGGAAGGCTTCTGGGAAGAAAGTGTGTTGAGTTTAGTATTGAAATAGGAACAGATAGATGGCTCTAGTGCTCCTGAGTAATTGTATGTATTATCCATACCATATATGCACATACAATTGCACTTAATATTTACAGAAGTAGTTTTCTATTAAAACACTTGGTAAAAAATGACACTGCCATAGGAATATTTGTACTTGTAGCATAGCATGTATCAACGTTCATATGTATAGAAACTGATTGTATCTGTATGACTCTCTGTTGAGATGTGTTTTATATACTCGTGAAGGAAGCACTGTTGCATTCACAAGTATGAGTACCCTCTTACAGGGATAAGAGCTTTCTCAGCCATGCATGTTCTGTTTTATCAGGGTGGTGATGTGTGTGAAATAGGCCATGCCATGGCAATGAAGCTTGTTTCCTTAATTTGTTCAGCCCTGCTTGTGCTAGCTATATTACATTCTTTTACATTTCCCCTGGATTAGGAGTGTTTTGAAAGTTAATGAATTATTGCAAAATTTAGAAATGCTACATACAAAATCCTCAAATTATTTTGTTCTTGGTGGGTTCACGTGTCCTTTTTTCATATTTATGCATATTTAGACTTTTTTTTTTTTTTTTTGGTATGTGTGTGTGTCAAATCCAACATCACCATTGCTACTATATTTTCTTCATCAATACCTGAGGCTTGGAAACTGTAAGCACTGGGAAGGAAGATCACCTGTTTATGTAGAGGCCAATGTGAAGGAAAGCTGCTTAAAAGTCATAGTGGCCTTGTAACTTTGACCATAACTTAAAGCTTCATCCTTTTTGATGTTGAGAAAACTGTTCAGTTCTAAAGGGTGATACAGAGAAATGATTACTTGTTTTGAGATTTATTTACTTATTTACTTATAGAAAACTGCTTAGCAACTTATTTACTTATTTATAGCAAGTTATAGTAATTTTAAAATATTGCTAAGAATCCTGCTTGCCCAGACTGTTCTGTGGAATTTTACCAACGACTACTGTGTTCATCAAAACAAAGCAGTTGACTGTGAAAATCTACCAAGGATTACAATGTTCAGCAAAATATTAGACTTTTGTCCTTGAATAACAGGTGGCTCTAACTAGTTGGAATTTTGCTCATGAGTAAAGATAGCCAGATATGAATGGCAGATGTTCTATTGGTTCTCTTAGATAAGATAAAAAGTAAACTGTCTGAAAAACACTCTTGTTATTCAAGAAATTGGCCAAGAGAATCTGCGCATGCTCCAGGGAAAAAACAAGGTGAGAAAGACTACAAGCCTTCCTCCCAAAGACCCCCGAAGATGCCCTCCAGGAGGCAATGCGCAGGTGCAAAGAGAACATAAACTGCTGACACCATTCTTCCACACTAACCCAGCCTTACTCATGCGTATGTATGTTTGTGTTATGTAATCCAATGAATATGGATATCCACACCCTATAAGTTTTTGGTAAAATGTGCGGTGGGTGTGCAAGCTTTGTGGAGAAATCCCCTTGCACCCCAGCTGGAGTAAACATACCTGTTTTATAACTCCACTTGAGTTGTAGAGTCTTTTTTCCGCAAATCAAGGGGCCTCCCATTTAGCTGTGCTCTAGAGAAACTGACTTAGGTAATCAGTTTTGAGATACATTTTTTTTTTCCTGTAAAGCGATGATACATAATGAAATCCAGCTTAGTTTGCTCTTTAGATGTTACATATCAGAAGAGTAATGGGAATCTACTCGGTGAGCAATGTATAAGTAGAGAAATCTGATGACAAGTGTGCAGGGATGTAGTAGATAAAAATATAACACAGGATCTCATTTTAATAGAGTGTAATTGGATATTGAAGAAGAAAAAAATCGGGAAGAACTTTTATTTCCCTGTAGTATTCCTAGTTTTCAAAGCAATTTTTACCCTTAGTTTCTTAGCTCCTTCCTGACTGATTTGCATTTTGTCCCATGTGTTGTTACTCTTCTCACCTGTTTCCCACTACTTTATGGGTGCATAAGGTTTGACAACGCACGAGAGGGTGAGCAGCAGCAGCATGTAGGGAAAAATGTATGCATGTCAGATGTAAATGATGATAAAACTCAGCTTTTTATTGTTGCCCATTTGACTCTTCAGTCTATCTAAACAGGAACAGAGGCAGTATTCCTGTTACACTCAACAGTTCAGTGTTCATTTTTATTTTTGCTTTATAGTCAGTTTTCCTACGTGGTGAATATGCCAACAATCACAGAGCTTCACAAAGCCCCTCTGATCTTTAAAAGTGGCAGGGTAATGTCACTAGGAATCAAAGCAATCTGTCTTTAAACTGCAGAGTTTAGTTTTATATGTCAGGGACACTTAAACAGTTCTCTTTACTGCTTTTTCTTCCTCAGAACAATGCAAACATCTAGATTTCTCATCTATGGTACTTTAAACAAGTCCAAAGCTGTTATCTGACAACCCTTGTTGGCAAGACCAATTGTTCCCACAGTTATAATCTCTCACTTTCCTTTGGTGAAAGATAATTTTGAAGGGGAAAGGCTTTTATTTACTTTCCCTTTTTTTCTCTTCTGCCCCTTTCCCTTCTGTAGCACTTTTTCTTACCCCCTGCTTTTCCTTTCTGTTTGTCTCAAACCACAGGTAGATCTGGGAGTAGAAGTAGAATGGAACGTTTTCACTTCTCTTGAAGATTAAGGCTTGGATTTGAACAGGAGCTGACAGAAATGGGCTTACCACAATTTTTGGTAACAAGCTCAGTAGCTGATGTGCAGAGATTATCCTACACCCTGTGCCTGGACAGATGGGTTATAGCTTTCTCTACAATGATGCTAATTTGTTGGGCATTTGGGAGAAATGTATTCATTAAATCATGTGTGTGGATAAAATGCAAATGCCAAAATAGATTCTAAGACTTAAATAGAGATAGTGAAGAAAGTTTCTGGTTTAGATTAATCTTCCATTCTGTATATTGATGTGCATGCTTATATGTACAAGATTCTTGTCATTGTATTTTGATAACTGTGGTTAATCTTATTTCCCCAGCAAGTATTTTAAGGTAGTTACCAGCAGCTATAAGTGCCTGCTTGCTCTCTTCCCTGACAAGTATCAGAGCAACATAAACCAGAAAGCAGTAGCTGCTTTTGGCATTAGTTCTATACTGTAGGCAGCTTCATCCAGTAATGCCAGGAAATGATTTAAGAAGGATGTTCAGGAGCTCAGTATCTAATTTCACTCTGAGTGCTCCCATATCAACACTATACCAGTGTAGGTCCATAAGCAGAGGCAGAGATGACAAACAGATGTTTGGTGAAGAAAATAACAGCTCAGCCAGATGAAATAAACCCACAGGAGCATAAGTAGCATAGTGTCACTCTGAAGCTACTGCACCATCTTTTCACCTTTGCATTGGATCAGTCTGAGTTGGTTTCAGCTAGCATGTTGCTCAGCAAGTTGGGTGTTTTGGCTTAGTGCGAGAAGGTGAGGCTGTCAAAGGTCTGGCTGTCTACTCCCACTGCATCAGTAGCGTTCTTTTGTAGTTTGCCCAACATCTGTTGTCTGCACTATACCTGATTGCAGGTGCTCCTGTTCCTTCCTCCTCCTCCTCCCATGAATAAATATTGATGCCTGGTGTTGTAACTTGCTGAGGGAGGCAGAAAAAAGCTTTTCTCATACAGAGGTAAGTTAGCTTCACTAGCATTTCTTTGCTGTTTTACAGTCTAATTGCAGTTGCAATACGAAGTTAGCACAGAATATCTAAACCCCATGTGATTAATTCAGTCTTTAAGAGAGCAGTTTGAAATGAGAGAATACACGTCTGCCTTCTCAGTTATGATGAAAATATCTTTACAATATTAATTGAATTAGCAAATACTTACATACAGGATGCAGAAAATAATAAGATATGTGCAAACATGTGCAGGAAAGATGTTAGCGTTTCTGGGTTAGGTGTTATGATGTCTGCACTCTAAACTGATCTCTGAGATGGGTTTTGAAATGCTTTGGTTTTTTTTTCTTGAAGGCAGATGACAACGTTCTTTTCCATGGGAGAGATTACTTCATTGCGCTTCTTTTTTCTGTTCTTCTGTGGCGATGGGCACACACAAATCTGTACTTTCGGCCTTTTGGCCTCTACATAATGAGAGATAGATTCTCTCTCTATAGAACATAATAGAACAAATTATAGATTTATTAGGTAGTTTTCTACAACAATGTCTTTCAAATTTCCAAACAAAGGAAATGGTAGTATGATGTAGAAACACTCAGTTCCCTTCACCTACAACAAGCTTTGTCCTCCACAGGATGCTAGGAGGAGCTTTGAAGTCCTGGGAAAGATTATCGAGTCAACAGCAGAAAGAGAATAGTATTAACCTCCTGCAGAGATGTAATTCTTTAGGTACTAATGAACTGCTTTCGTATTATAATGCAAGTAATATACAGAAGTTCTGTCAGTTTGGAAGAGCTATTTTAAAGTTTTCGAAGATTACAGTCCGATCAGACCTATTACAGACAATCTTATGTCTGTATTGAAAAATAAGCCTCTCTCTACAGGAAATACTTGTTTATAAACACATGCTATGTAGTCCTCTCCTATATTTTGTGAAATTTTGAAACACTAGAGGCTGATAGAGTAGAGAGAAGGGTCTAGTGCCTGTAGTGGAAACAACAGATGAAAGAACTTGCCTTTTGAGCAAGAGGCAATTGGAATACATTCATTTTGTACTTGGCCTGACAAGCCATGCTGTAACTGTGGAGTGATGTCTTAGAGAAAGACTACTTGCTAATTCACTGACCCATATCCTGTTCATCAGACATGATGCTTTAATGATTGTCTAGATGAGGACTGTTAATGAGCTCCTGGGAGCTTGGCATTATTAACAAAAGAAGAGTAAGTACTGCTGATTGTCGATACAGTTGTAATTGTAGTATCTAATTAATATTTTAAAAATGCTATGGTCTTGGATTTGCCTCATGCCAAAAAATAGTTAGCCAGGGAAAGTACTGTTTATGTCTGATATCAAGCACAAATAAGTAGAAAGGCCAGACTGATGCTGTCTGAATCTTCTAGTAGTTCATGCACAATTTAACAGTTGCAAGGATTCTTCTGTAAACAAAAATGATAAGTAAAATACAGCAACATTTAAATAAAACAAGAGCTAAAAATGCGTGGAAATATCTATCAAAGACTATTAATATACATAATACTCTCCAGCAAAATACACATGTGGACTTACTGATACAAGGCAGGGACACGATTCAAGGGTCTTGGTACCAACTTAGGACAAAGGATATTCTGAGAATTAATGTGTATTCTGAAGCTTAGCCCCTTTCTGTCCTGGGACAAAAGTAGTGATTTTTCTATCATAAAACTCTGCAGAATACAGACCTTACTGAACAGATGTATGGAAGCAGATTCAGTACTTTGCACAATGTCTTGAAGAGAAATTTTTTATCGTTATCATGGGAATGGATACTTCTTTGACAATCATTTTGCCCCTTCTGCTTTTGTCTCTATCTTCCTCCGCCCCGTGAGTATTCCCTATACCTTTATTCTTTTATTCCTTCTTTGCAATCCCACCATCTTTCATTTCGGTTGCCATTTTACAGGGGAGGGTCTACTTCTATCCATTCCTCTGCCTTTTACCATTCTTGATAATAATGAGACTTTTGGCAGGTAAAAGTTGGAACTGGCAGTTTATAGGGTAGTTAGCTCACACCTTGCTCCCTTTACTACCTTAGGTAGTTTGTGCTGTATGTACAATATCTCTGTAATACAATGGCAGATGACTGGGACATATATTTAACTACTACTCAGTCTTTTACTATGTATGTGTTTACAAATATTGGGTAGTAGAAACTAAAAGAAATCTTTGCTCCCCTCAATACTGAGAGACAATGACTAGCACAGAATTATTTAAACCTGGCTAAGGCTCCGTTAATTACCACTGACTTCTAAAAAGAATAACTAGGAGGAATTGGACTCTTTGTTCCATTCTTATCAACACTATTATTATTTTTGTCTGTTTTGTTGCTGTGATTGTTCTCTCAAACACCACCAAGGATGTTTCAAGTAAAGAAATAAAATGATTTAGGAAATACGAATTTGGATGCTTTAAGAGAGTTGTTAATTCTCCATACATAAAGCTTGTAGTAATGCAGTATATTTTTACACAGTTTTGGAGTGCATAAGATGTGGCAGATCTTTTTCTGCTTTTGAGGAACATGTTCAGATACCACAGCAGTGATGTATATTAGTATATACTGTAGACAAAAAAAAAAAAAAGGTTAAATTTTAAAAGATGTTTTACTTTTAAGACAGCTGAGATCTGTTGCACTCACTAGAAATGAATGATCTTCATCACTGATACTGAAAAAATGAAGTGTTTGTGGTGATTGTTTCTTTTTCTTCTGTGGTGGTTTGCAGTGGGTCTGTAAAAGTGCTTCTTTTTCCAAAAAGAGTGATTAAGGTTGTAAACTAACCTGTGAGAGAAGCTGAAAAACATACATTTTCCATTATTTCCATGTTGTGAATGCTTCTTGCCTCAGCTTTCACGGATACTTCTCAGTTTACATCTGGACCTGCACAGCTGTATAAATTAGTCTAACGTGATTTAATTGAGCTATGTATGCTAACAGGACTTTCCACCAGCCTCATATATACCTCTGTACAGTATGTTATTGTCACAGGTGTACTAAAAATGACAGAAACCTGATGGAGTTGCATCAATCAAATCTGACATTAATATTCTCTAATTTTAGAAGTACATAAGCATGTGATTTTGCAAACTAGCATGGAACCTAGCGTGTTAACCTAACCACTGCTGCCACAGGAATACTGTCATGATTTAATGCCAGTATATGTGACCCTGTGCTAAGCCAGAGGGACATCCATCCATCCAACGCCCACTGGTAGTTGCTGTACTCTGTAATTCAACTCTGTAATTCAGTAACATTTAAAAAACAACTAAATAGTTACCACATGGTGGAAAAATAGTAATAGGGGACTCAAATTTTTGTGCAGTATTAAATCTGCACATGGAAAAAGTTAAATATCATCCTCAATGCTATCCATGTGTTTAGTCACATTGAATGAAATGCTTGTAAAGCATGACATTATTTAATTTTCATAAGGTTTCCCACATACAGTAAAATTTATTGCAGTTGCTTTGAAAAGCTTTGTGCAGGTGCCTTTTGAGCTGAGCTCACTCAAGTCAGAACATCACACACACTATGTGCAGTTAGTCATCGGATACATAGTATGGTATTTAAGTAATCCCATAGTAAATTGATTGTAGTAATCCAATAGTTTGGTGGGATTGTGTGTATATAATTCACATGTAGGAATATTGAAATATAATCCTCAAAAAAGTGTGACATGAGAATTTGCCATGGTGAATAGTCTTTTGACATTGTGCAAGGGGGTCTGTGGTTCTCTGTAAGAGTGGTCCCCTTTCCTTATTTCTTTTCTCATAGTCCAGGGAAATAACTTCAGGAATGCCAACATCTGCACAGGAAGGGTACTAGACATTTGCCGATCTAGGTTCAGGCCTATATTGGTAAGTGCTGGTACTGATACTTCAGGCATATTCATATCAGGAGTGAAGAGGGAATCACTTTTTCTCTGTTGGTTTTGAGAATGTAGCAGAACTTTCCTTTTCTCTTAAAACTATTTGGTAAATTGAAGTAGCATAGTAATCTGCTGAGTATACAAAACTGGGATGTCATATTAATCTGAATCTTCAAATCTGTTTGTCATTCCTTGTATGTGATTTACATGACTTCCTTCAGTTAGAATTAAAGTAAGATTCCAGATTTCTCCTGTCACTGATGTGATTCATCATCACATAAAATACAACTCTCTCTCATGTGGTTATTCTGGTACATAGGTCATATTAGGGAACTTCTTCCTGATTTTCAGGGTTTGAGGGTGAGACTGTATGCCTATACGAGAGCGTAGTTTAAGTTATTTTGTTCACAAGCAATTGGGATTTGTTCCCAAACATTGTGAGGAGTACTTCTTGGAGCCTCAAACTCAGTTCCATTGGGATTCCTATCTGTGACACTCTTTATCTACCTCTGAACAAAAATAACTAGTGGTACCTGCAAAAGGAAATTCTGAAGATTATTTGCCCCTTTACAACTGAATCCATGGCTAGACACCATGCAAAACTGTCCATAAGGAGGAAAGTGAGGTTATTCTCCGGCCCCTGACGGACCAAACTTCCGTGCTTGCTGACTAGGGCATATTTAGTATTCCAGGCTAGACTTTCAGTGAGGAAGAGGGGAAAAAGGCACATTCAGATATCAGTACGAAGGCAAGTGAGAGTCAGAACTGACTGCAAAAAAAATCTTTTGCTACTCTCAGACAATGTATTTTGCCCCTAATACTGTAATGATGGTTATCGTGTGAATGTCTAGCCTGCTTAAATCATAAGTGCCATGGCAGCTATTGACATTTTGATACAATTCTCTTCTTTGCTTGTAATAGTGAGGACAAACAATATGTTGGAAAGGAAGGGTGTGGCTATTTAAACAGGTTAATATATGGTAGGCTAGGTGCAAATCTGCAGCCTATCTTTTGTATCATGGCAAGTGTCTACATGCCTTTCTTAGATACCTGAAGGGAATGTAAATAAATTGTTGATCATTGGAGCACAGGCAAGTTATGTCACATTCGCTAAAGGGAATAAATACCTTCCACTGGGGCAATTACTGCAGAATAGCTGACTCTAGCTGACATTTCAGTAATTTATTTCTATATCCGTCCCCTGAACCCTGACCCGTCCCCTAGTCTCATCTTTGCCCATGGAAATCAGAGTTTTATCAGTCTTTCCATTGACACTAGCATGCTTTGGATCAGGATTTTACCCTTTTATCTGTGTTAGTTTGAGCCCTTGTTGATCTGAAAATTAAATCAGATGATAATTTTCCATCAAGTTTTAGTAGATCTATAACTTTGTAGATACTCAGCTGCTCATAGTAACTGGTTTAATCTTTTTCTAATGCTTTCTCTAGTATTTACTTGCAATTCTTTTACTACACATCCAAATCTTGGAAATCCTAGTCAAAAAACAAAATTAAAATTGGCTAAAAGTCATTAAAAACAATGAGGACAGATTTTTATGGTTGTCTGTGTACTGAGGAAGAAAATCTGAAGCCTCAGAGGTACAGTTCAATGTACTGCATTATGATCAATCCCCCTTGCTGCTCTTGTAGTGGTAATATTTTCTTCCCAGGAACTGTATTTGGCTGGGAGTGTTTAACCATATATCACCTTCAGGCAGGTGGCAGGTGATCAAAGCCTTGAAAAGCTGCTAAATGTAACTACCTAAGTGTCAGTGGTTTGGATTTTTTTTTTTTTTTTTTTTTCCCTCAACCACAGCACTTTTTTTATTCTGAGTTTCTTTAATGTAAAAATAGAGCCAGAGCAGGAATTGTCAGAAAGCTGCACAGTGCAGTGATTGCACTTTTGAAGCTGGTTCTAAGATTTTTGTAATGCTTCTTGAAAGTCAAGCAACCAGAGATGACTTCACAAGCTAGGCTACGGCAGCTGTTCTTCACAAGCAGTGTTTCTGCAGTGTACTGACCTTTTGAATCGTTGTAGGCACACATAAATGAGGAGGTTATTTGCAGGGGAGTCTGAAAAGACAAGTAGAGATTTAGTGACAATATTTTTAGACAGCACTTTTCAGTACTCATTTTTTGCTTATTGTGAAAGACTTCCCATCTTAGAATTTCCCATCTGAAAAAAAAAATGATACAAGGAAATGATCATGTACTTTTCAACTTATTTAATTATAGCAACTTATAATAATTTCTGAATGTTGCTTAATAATCCTACTTGCCCTGACTGTTCTGTGGAAGCTTACCAAGGGCTAATGCTACTGTGTTCATCAAAACAAAGCAGTTTTCTGTGGACTTACCAAGAATTACTATATTCGGCAAAAATATGTTCCTTGTCCTTGGAACGCAGATGTGCTCTAACTAGGTTAGTCTTTGTAATGAATAGACAGACATATATGGACGGTAGAAATTGATGCATTGGTACTTTTAGATAGAATGAGTAAACCAGCTGAAACCGTTCTTGTTCAAGAAATTGGCTAAGAGAATCTGCGTGCGCTCCAAGGAAAAGTACAAGGTGAGAAAGACTATGAGCCTTCCTCCCAAAGACCCCGAAGACGCCCACCAGGAGGCAATGTGCAGGTGCAAAGAGAACATAAACTGCTGACACCATTCTTTCACACTAACCCAGCCTTACTCATGCATATGTATGTTTGTGTTATGTAATCCAATGAATATGGATATCCACAATCTATAGGTTTTTGGTAAAATGATTTGGAGGTATGTGCAAGCTTTGTGGAGAAATCCCTTTGCACCCTGATGCCAGAGTAAACATACCTGCTTTATAACTCTCTGAGTTGTAGAGTCTGTTTCTGCAAATCAGATGTAAAATCTGTATAAATGAGGACACAGTATGATATGCAAACTATCCTGGCCACCCACAACCCTTTACTGAAAATAATAGACATCACAGACTGGTTTGTTTGTTGTTTTTTTTTTTTTAAAAATCAAGAGGACCTTCATGCCCTGGCAGAACAGAAAGTGGTGTGTTTAGGAAACTGATACGCACAATGCAGGGTGAGAGACAGATGACAGCATTTATTAACTAAAGTTTTGTGTTGTTACAGCGGTGTTTACTTGTACTGTGCATCCTTGTTATGAAAGTAATTGGATTCAAATAATTTTTCAAGTCCATCTCAGGGACCAAAGCATTAAAGAAAATTGAAGACCTATAAGGTACACAGTATTTCTTTTACAATTGCAAGACAAAGGTTTTTTTTAAAGAGTAAGGACTTGCAAAACTTGTAGCATTTGAATTCCCCTAAAAATCTTGTGAAGGAAACACAGATGCAGAGATAATCCAATTTCTGGGAGAGTATTCTGTCAGACTTGTTACCACCATACTCACATTATTTGTACTAACTGTTACAGTTTTGATTTAAGCCCTGAAACATTTGAATTCTTTTGAAGAGACAGCCTTGTCATACTGGATTTTTTGTCGGTGTTCCAATAATGCAGCCTTTGATTGAAACAAATGGGAATGAAAAAATTTGTATGACAGACCGAACACTTTCATGCCTGTCCAGGACTCTGTGATGGGAGGTTTCCTGTGAGGGCCCCAGGACCAGCATTGTTTTCAGTTGAACAGCCCTCTCACACTGGAGTACGGCCTCAGAATAATTCTCCCATTCCTAGCAAATGGTACAAGAGCCTGTGTCCACCTAGAGAGAGCACTGACTGCTGAGAAGGAGGCAGGAACAGGTCTGCTGATCTTTTCCATACTGCTGTGCTTAATTATTAATGTCTCTGAATTGCATACACTGTGGAGGTTCACTGAATGTCTATTTATTTCCTTTCTTCCTTTGCCCTCACACCCCTGTGGGTATTTGACAGAATAATGATCATGGACTTAATGTAAGAATTTGGCTGAAAAGTTCCCTGGCAAGTGTTGTGGAGGAAGGTGGACAGACTGGAACTCTATGTAAAACTTTGTCTTCACTGAAATCCGTAGAAAAAATGATCATGTAGTGGAATTGGAATTTCAACTTGTGCAACTGGGCTCTTCAGATTTTAATTTTCATCCTCTTATATGTGGAAGAAAATGTTCTGTGAACCAGCAGGCTGATTTTTCTTTGTGATTGAGCACATAAGTAAAACTTGACCCTCGCACCTGCACAACTGTTTTTAATTGAAGGGAACAAAAAATAGAGATTATTTCAAGTGTTTTGTGATCTTAATGCCTTATTTCTTTAAGCCATATCTGCTAGAGGGTTATGTTTTGTAAGTGTGGCTCTTCACTGGCAAATATAATGTACCTAGATAAATACACAGGGAAAGAGTTAATCCTAAAAGATTTTATTTTTTCAGGAAGTTGCTAGTAACACTGAAAAAGCAATACAAGCTGTGCCAAAACTGTGTCTATACTGCCTAATGCAGTGGTTCTAAAGTGAAGTAGTTGTCTTGTCTCTGTGGTTCATCTTCTCTCAGCACCTGTAGGAATATTTTACAGTTAGACACCTGTTCTGTATAAAAGTAATGCAAAATTGATAACATTTCATTGCGTTTGTGCCCATTCAAATCTCCGCTGAAGTCCAGAGGGATTCCGCTCCTTTTAACGGTTGCTTGGAGCTATAAAGCCGTATGCCTTTAGTATTGCATGACTGGCTTCTTTGAAGAGAATCTGGTACTATAAAAAATTGAAGTGATCATTTAGACAAGACATAATTAAGTGAACAGAACTAATGAAACACTGCAGGAGTATCATCAAATATGAAATTCCAAATGCCCCCCAATGGGCACTTGCTCAATGAATGACTACCCAAAAGCACTGGCCCCATCTTTTGAGAACATGTATTCATTTATTTTATACTTCTTTGGATAATGGGGCATCCATGATACCTTTACATATTTCATTAGCGTACATTTCAAGCTCAGAGTTGTTCACTAAGGAATCAAAAGTGGAGTCATTTTAGTACAGACATGATTTGTTCAGTAACTGAAAATCTGGTCTACTATTACAGGCTGGTATAAAAGTTTTATTTCTGAGTATGTGGCTGAGCTCCTTTTGTTCATGTCATTCTACAGGAGAGAGTTATTGTCATGCACTGTTAGTAGCTGATTAATCCTCCTCTTCTGGAAAAGGACCACTTGAAAGTATTCACCTCACCCATGCTTCTTGTGGAAATTAGTCTTTACTGGTGCACTACAGCTCTGTATCTGAGGAGAACTGGGAACAAGTAACGTTTAGATGAGTCTGGGCTTTGCTCCACTTACATCAACTGTACCATGTCACAGTCAACATCTGTTAAATTGCAAACGAATAACTATGGCCCGGCATTGGAGAGAAGCTGGGAAATAAATTTTTCAGTATCATTGTGATGGCTAAGTTTTCTAGGGGGTTTTGCTTAGAGCTTTTAATTTAATTTACATGCAAACCAAAAAAAAACCAAACCCAACCCCAACCCTCAAAAGGGGAACCTAAGCAAGATTCAGCTCATACAAGCTCTTTCATAGTGATGCGATTATTGCACTCATCCATTCATCTTTGGTTGAGCTTCTGCCATCCTTATTTCGTTCGACCAGTATCCTTTCTAACAGGCAAAGACTTGTTTTAAAAATAAAACCAAAATAACTCAAAAAACTTTTCAGAGCCATTTTGGTAGCATGCTGTGCCTGTCAATAGGAATGTACAAAAGCATGGCAAAGAGTGGGACAAGCTACATATGTGAACTTACACTTGGCATTTTTACTCATGAAGGGAAGTGCCAGGGATAAAAATATGAAGATGACACAATTCATGTCACTCACCTGTATCTGTGAATACAACTATTTCAAGAGAGAGCAAGAGGATACCTAATGGCTGAGACCTCCTAGGACCTTTTGTTTCCTGAGTGATAGATCACAAGAGAAAGTAAATGTGGTAACAGAAGCCAGTAATCATCTATTCCATGTATAAGCCTGCTATATATTTTAAAATGTTTACCTTATAGACACCATCGAGATCTGTGTGAGGAAATAATGTTAAGCAGGACAACGGGAGTTACATAAATTTTTCAGCATAGAACCGAAGCCACATCTCAGTGGTTTGTAGTATACTGGCATCAGAAGTGGGGACATAAAGTATGTTTTGGTAGATGAAGAACGTTCTGTGGAGATGACTAGATTTAAGATGCATCTCTTGAGTGTTTATTGATGGTTATTTTTATGCTCTCTTGGTACAGTTGGAACTGCTCTGTGTTCCTTATTCAAGCAGAACTGATGTTATTCTGACACAGGATTTTACTAACCAAAGGGCATAGAATTCAGAAACAGGCCTTTAAAAACCTGATCAGTAGAATTTAGCTGAGGAGTACCAAAAGCTGAAACTATTTGTATTTAAAACTCAAGTTTGTTTTTTTTTTTTTTAAGTAAGATCTCTTTCTCAGAGCAACATGTTTAAGACGAGAAATTTATATTCTTAACTTGGTGTCAGTTGCAAAACCACAGCTAGAAACTAAATCTGTGACATTTTTTGCATATATACAAACACACACATATACATGAAGAGTATCTATAAATACAAAGTTTTCAGAAGTAACTTTGGATAGAGGTGCCTCAATGTCTGCATGCTCATGGTGGGGTTTTTTTTAGAAGTCTTGATTCTAAAGAGTGTTGTTAGGCAGTCTACTTTCTCTGGGAGATTTCAGCTTGTTTTTGGAAGCCCAGCATTGTATGGGTGATACTTAGCACCAATTAATAACATCATACAAGTACAGGAACCTTCAATATTAAGTCCATCTGAAACATCAGGATTTACAAATCCTTCCAGATGGCAGGACATTTTCTCCTAAATATTCAGTGATGAATGAGTTTTAATTGTTTGTCCACCAATAGACAAACCCATGTTTGCTCTTGAAAACAGAGGGATTAAGTGCAATCAGCAGTATTTCAGTCTTCTGCTTGATGCAAGTCACTGCTTTGATGCAAGGCAATTGTTAGCAACACAGTTTACTCAGGGTTCTTATTTATTAGCACTTTGACTGCAGTGATCAATCTGTACGTCAAATGTCCGTTTTTGAAATTTTCCCTCACATACTTATGTAAGTGTCATTGTATATATCATGGAGATCCCCATATTTCTGTAAGTATAGAGCTATGCAAAACTGTGAAGAGGTGGTGTTTTCCTATTGGTGACCTAGGAATCTTTAGAAAAATGTTGCATTCGATTCAAGCAGAAAATCTTGCTCTTCTTTTGCTGAGCTTAACATTTCTGTTATGTATAACATAATCATGAATATACCTACATTTGACCCAGCAGTGAAAGTTTCCTTTTTTTATTTTTTTAAATGAAAAAAGGAAGAGCACTGATGTGCCAAGGAACATTAGATGTTTTTTGCCTCCCTTCTTGCTGGTGTTTTAGGAGTCAGATCCATAGCTAAAAACTATGTATGAAATTACTTTTGCGGATACCAATGGGGATTCGCATGTCATGAAAAAAAAAAAGGTGTTAATATGAACAAATCCTCCTGTGTCTTTGGAAATCTCACCTTAGCCTTTTACAGATGCTTGATATTTCTGTTTTTCTGTGTTTAGAAAAATGTTGGACTTCTTTTGCTATATTGCACACACATACACATATTTCACTGGATTATCTTTTTACTGGGTTTCTAGTCATAAAATGTGTATAACTGAGAACAGGTCTGTCCCTTGTGAAGCAGGAAGCCAATGTGCAATGTAGAAAACTCTATTAATAGGGCATCTTCTGGCTAGTCAGGTGTCAAGCAGTAGATTGTTTTACTTTTAATCTGAATGAAAGGTAATGGAAGGGCTAGATGGTGGCATTGTATACAAACAGTGATGTGATGTCTCTAAAATCATGCAGGATATTGATTTAAAAGTCAGGCAATACAGTTAGTAGTCTAGATGCTAGATTTTGCTTGTGCTAAAGGAATGTGGCTCTTTTCCTGCTGAACACAAACCCTGTGGTCCCTTCATAGAAATAAAAGTAATGTCGGGAGAAAGTTAATTGATTGCTCATTATTACGTTATTACGCTCATTAGTTTGTTTTTACTGACATCAGTTGGCATTGAGAAACCCTTTGGGAAACCCAGAGACAGATCTCCCTTCCTAAGAAGCTTAGAGACCAAATTAGGTAAAATGTGAAGTTGACTTAGGTAACGCTAATAATGGGTTTCCTCTTATTTAAGTCTAGAGATGCCTGAATATTTAAATTTAATGTAGACAATTAGACAAAGATGGACCTCAAGATATGAATGAGTTGGTAGTATTGTGTATCTTAACATCTATACAGACATGCAGGAGACTGAGACCATATAAGAATAAAAACAGAGCCTCATTTTAGCACGGACTTAGCTGAGGAGAGGAGAAATTATTCTTACCATGTTTTCCCCTGAGTGGCAGCAGGAAGCACTAGTGTTCTTTGGGGAAAAGGCAGATGGGTTTTGTAAGAGATTCGTCTAGAACAGTGCTTGCTAGATATGTCACTTACAGTGGCAGGAGGGAGCAGCAAAAGGGGATTTGACACCAGCAAAAGAACAGATATTTCTGTCTTAGGATGTTGGGGTGTTGCAGAATGTCCTGTGCAATATCATACTGGCAGGTTGAATGACTGGAATAGCTAGATCAACTAAAATGTGAACAAGTTAGATTGCTTCCTTCCCAATCTTTGCTCTTGGGTCTGAATCCTTTCCTAGATTATATGTGCTATATCCCCTGCTTTATTTTAGAAGACAGGTTTACATTTTCAGGAGACTCAAAATATTTAACTGAGGTGACAAAAGCATTAAGTGTTACTCTGTTTTCTGTCCTTTTAGACTCTCATGTGTGTAGAGACCAACTGAATGTCTCCCAGTATGGTGACTTGGAAAACGTCTCTGCTGAGAACAGTCTTTGACAAGAAGGGATTAGTTTTGTTCCTCCCCAAATGCAGATCAAACTGTCTAAATTGTGTCTGTCAACGTGCATCTGTATCAGGCTCATTTGTCAGCCAGAAGCTAGCTGGATTTAGAGAAAGTGATTTCTGCAAGTCAAATGAAGAAGCTGGAACGTGGACAGTGTGAGATTCCAGAGATAGCTCTGGGAATTGCTGTGTATGAACAGAATAGTTTGTCTTGCTAGTGGAGCTGTAAGGAAAGGTTGCAGAAAGAATCAGATAGTTAGAGTGACCATTTGATCAAAAAAATATAGTGGCCCTGAGAAGACAGTCCTTGGGAGAAATGATGACTGATTATTTCAAAGCAGTAGGCAATCAGTCACATTTGAGCCAAGGACTATTCTTTAAGCCATCAGAAAAGAGTGCAATAAGGCATATCTAGTAAGTAGAGGAAGGAGTTCCCACTGACATTTAGCTTAGTTGGAAAAGGCAGCAGTGGAAAGTGAGGAGGTGTGAGGTGTTAAGAGAGATTTGTTAATGTCAAAGTATGGAAAATTTTCTTTTTTGTTCTCTCCAAAAGCTGAACTGAAGAAGAGAAGTGTGAAAAAGAAAGGCAGTATGGGAGAGGGGCCTAAGAATGTCAATGGATTAGAGGAGGCAGTAATGTCTTCAATGTGTTTTCCCATCTTAAAAATGAGGTGTCTACAAGTGTCAAGCTTAACCTTTTGCACAAAACAACTGTGTCTTATAAAAATGGTAAAGAATACATGTTACAATGATGATTCCACAGTGGTTCGTGATATTAACAGAGACTGCTGTAGAAATGAAAAAGTATAAATATTAGCTGTTTGTGTGCCAAACCCAGTGTTACTAACTTTAAACGTTCTTCATAAGGCAAATACAAATTTCTTTTTCTTTTCAAGGGGTGTGACCAACAGAGCAGTGATTGTAGTTGAAAAGCTGACTGACAATGTCATTGCTACTGGAGTGGGGGAAATTCTTCCTTCATCACATTAAGGACACTGTATTTTATACTTTGGACCCATATGAGGTTTGAAAAGAATAAATTACATATCTTACAGTTGAATAATGGAAATATGTTGACACTAAGGGGTAATTTATGCTTGAAAAATATCTGTGCATACAACATTGTTTCTGCTGCATTTGTGATTTCAGTTGTAATTATTGCCATCGGAGTAAAGCTAAGTTCCCAGAAATGACAGAAATACCAGCAGAGGAGGTGACAAGAGCAAACCAAGAAAACTACTTCTCAAGATTTAGGGTCAACTAAAGAATTTAGACTTTGAACACTGTCTTGTCAAGTCTGATAATAAATGCATTTGAAGCTAGATCAGGTATCTCTACATATCACTGTGTAGACATGGCTCTAGAAGCAGGGAAGTCTTAAAATTTAAAGCTTAGAACTTGTGACATGTTTATGTCTGTGTCAACAAGGAATTATGTGCCATCATGAAAGTATGTCTGTCTGCTTCTGAAAACAATTCCTCTTCTTTATTAAATATGCTAGTATCAGTCATTTAGTGAACCACTAATGTCTGTAGCCTTTATAGAGTTATTAAAGATAGATTAATGGCTTTGAATTCTGCACCAGACAAACGGAGTAGTAGGACAGCCACATGTGCTCCCGCTATTTCAAGGTTAAGAACATGACAGTCTGGCATGATTTTTTATATGGTGCTCATCAAAATAGTAACTGAATATTTCACACAGTTTTGAACTGATACGTAGCAATTTTTTTAGTCTCTTTTCCTGTACTACTTGCTTAAAAAAACCTCCTAAACTTTTCTTTGCATGTCAGAGATTTTCCTGCTTAGGAAGTTTTCCCTGGTGCTCACTTAGTTTGTTTTATGAACTGAGATTCCTTCTACTCCTTATTCAGTGCCAATTTTCCTGATCAGTATAGCTCCAAGTGCCAGGAAAAAAACCAGCCTGGGGCCTCATGTGGTTGGACAGGACCTCTGAAGTTGTGTGTCCGTGTGGCTCTACAGTGGCCCTTTGGATTCAGCAGAGATGAGGACATTACAGCAAGGCGCTGCCTGAGCACACTGGCCATTTCAGGGACACACACCACACCCCGTCCTGTGTCGTCCCCCCCCAGCCCCTTTCCATTCTGGCAGTTGTCCTGCAGCCCTGTGAATTGCAACTGTAGTTTGGGGATTGGTCGGAATGTAAATTATGTTCTCAGGGAACATTTGCCTTATCATCCATGTGCCAAGCCTGAAGTTTGATGTGAAGGAAAGGATTTGCATGTTAGTGTCCTGCTTTGACTTTTAAGTAAACAAAATGCTGTCTCAAAAGAAGGGTTATCAAAGCCTGAATTTTGATACTAAAGGAATACTTTGTGGCTGATGCACAGTTTATTTACCAGTATTTACTTCCCTGGCCCGTTCCTCTTCATTTTGGAAAAAAATCTAAGAAAAATACAGAGTTTTGAAAATGTATTTAGCAATATTTATATCAGTTTCATTACCCTGAGCCAAAGCTAATGACTTTATAGACATGTGGTGAAAGGGATTAAAAGCAACTGATTTTTGGTTTGGTTTTTGGTATGAACTTCACTTTGTTTCTTCTTAAACCAAGACTGATTGTGTGAAACAATACCAATGATAAACTACACAGTATTTGTTAGAAAGGGACTATAACCTTTCAGATCTTCATGATCTCATAGTCTTGATTATAAGGTCTTTCAACACATGAGGTCTAGCATTATTCTACAATCAAAGTATGCTAAAGTCTTCATAATTTTCTGAGTACATGTTTGCATTGTAATTAGTAACATTGCAGAAACATCAAGTAATATGGTGATTAATGATCTGTTGCAATACTCGGTGCCAAAGATATCATATTGATCACTGCATGCTTAAATTATAGAATATAGTGTTCCTTCCTGAGCATGTAGATTCTTAGCTAGAATAAATTACAAGCCAAATGCAAAATCACTCTCAGTCTGAGTGTCTGCTAAATTAATCACTGGAAAGAAAAAAAACCACGAACAACAAATAAACTTCAAAGACATGGCAACTGTGGGATCTGGTGAAATTAGGAAATTGGGACAGCTTGACAGGAACAAAAGAGATGGAAGTTGCTTTGATGCATTTCAGGTCAACTGTTGGAAAACTCTGGAAAGAAATCAAACTCTCCATTCTAGCCTAATCAGATCAAACAAGGTCCTATTTGTATTTGTTTGGCACATTTTGAAAACTGAATTAAAACAGCAAAAGAGAATGCAGTGACTATAAGATATGCATAAACACATGCACATGTGGTAATATCCATTGTGGAGAAGTTCTTTTCTGTAAGTAGCCACATGATAAACTAGCAAAGGCACTATTATTTTTTTTCTTTTTAACTGATTCAGCCTCATCTGCTAATTTTCTTCCTCGATCACTACATTTGATGTACCAAAGTGATGAACATGCTAAAAGAACAAGTACAAAAAAAATCTGATTTGAGGAGCCTGACTGCCTATAATTATTTGCACCACCTGTCTTGGAAATACGAAAGCAATTTTTAATCCATTTTAGTCAGTGAGAGGGTCATAGGGCTTGGTTTGATAAGGAACCAAAGCATGTGCTTACTTTTAAGCATGTGATTAAGCATATAGACAGGATTAAAGAAGGTGTGACTGGTGTTAGTAGAGGCTGGATGTTTAATCACGGTCGTCTTGAATTCAATGGACAACTTGCACAGGATTTTACTCTAGGTATTTAAGATAGAGACAAAGTCTTTATGCACAAGGCATAGTTTACTGTTACATTTTTATATGGCTGATGTTGGGATTTTAATATCAGATTCTGAAATGCCACAGAAAAATAAAAGCTCTAATAATTTTTAAGAAAATATGTAAGAATAATTCTGGCATTTAAAATTTTATAAAACTTAGAATACCTTTTTTATGAAATTGCGTGAATTAATGGTTCGGAAGTTATTTCAAAGACAAGAGTAATTTGCTATCTACATCAAACCCTGGATTATAGAATAAGCAATACTTTGAGAAATATGAGATGACCCACATTTGAGAGAAGTTATGAGTATTAATTAGATCTTAAAACAAAGAAATAGAGGGACTTAGGCTGTGGAAAAAATAGTATATGGAAGTTTTGGTTTGGAAAATGAAACCATGCAATGGTTAAAATTAATATAAAATGTAAACTCTGTAAGACATGAAAAAGGATACATTTCCTAAATGCTTGATTCCAGCTTTCTATCCTTTGCAAACACTTCTAAATTATGAAACAGCTGTTTGATATGAACACTATCAAGTCCGTGCTATTCTGAAAAAGTTTAGGAGCTTGTTTCACCGTGGATCTCTCAATTACTTGCAACTGTGACAGCTTCATGTAGTGTATTTCCTAATGAAGCCATAAAAAAGTTTTTTGATTTTCATACACCCATAGGTTCACACTCCTTTATCAAACAGCTTATTTTAGGCAAGATGCACAGATTAAACAGAATATTTCAGCACAGCACTAAGGAGCTGCTGCATTGAAGACTGTTATTTTAACAAACCCAAAATTAATATTGCCTGAAGAGGGCAGTAAAGATAAAGCTTTATTTTTCTTACCTTTTCACTGTTTTCATTGTAGATTGTATTCTGAAAATGCATTACTGGACACCACATATTTACAGGCGTTACACATTTCTGAAGCTATGCTGCATAAAATATACTGTCAGGTCATTGAAATCCTTTGTTGGGACTTATCTGAGGATCTAACTCCTTCACATGACAGTGCAGAACGGGAAGGCATGCTCGACACTTACGAAAGTAGCTTGCAGATAATGAATTGCATGAGCCAGCCTTGCTTCAGCTGGGACATCCTCTTAGAACAAAACAACGTTGAATTCTGCAAGTGGGTTAAAAGAATAATTTTGCAGATTGCCAAAAAATGAGATGTTGTTTTCATATTTTGTCTTAAGCATTTTGGAGAGGCCAAGCTCCCTTCAGAAATGGGCCAGTGCGATTTTATAAGAGGAGAAGAGTTTTGTACTTTTTCCACTCATCTGTCTTGGGAGCTTCCTGACAGCCAGGCTTATATTGAAACTTAGGTCATTTTCCTTGTGTTAAGGTATGGTGAGTTTTATGTGGTAAAAGATTATGCAGGCATTGGGAGGAAACTGCAATTGCAGAACAGCAGATATCTAAATTGTTCTGAATATTCAATATGTTCATTTCTAACTAGGCATTGTTATTCCTCAGGAGCCTGCTATTTGCTTTAAGCTCAGGAAATAACATAGCTTGTTAAAGCTGGGATAATGTGTTTGGATATTTTGTTTGTATGGATACATACATACACACATGGACACCATTATGAAACTTATTTTTAAAGATATTTTGTACATACAGATGTAGTGGGCTTGTGTGTGTGTATGTATATATCTCTGTACAGGTAGAGTATACTACCCGTACCCGTTAGGAAATCTCTTTGAAGAAATATAGGCATAGCTAGGAAAAGAACTTGATTTTCCCTTTGAAGAAGACAACTGGCAGAAGATACTGATTTAGTCAATAACTTTTAATTAAGAAAGTGGTGCTGAAATGGATGATGTTCCAGTAGTAGAGCAACGTGAAACCAATATTAGGGATGAGAGTGTAGGATTCTTAACATTTGTTGACAGTATTCCAAACAAGTCTTGCAACTCCCAGAAAGAGTAACAGCTCAGATTTTCCTCAGATTCCTTCTCTAGACAGCAGTACAAGAACTGAGAGCTTCTCTGCCTGTTACTAAGTAGAGCTGTCAGGGGTGAAGAGGTTCTTTAGAAACAGGGTAGAGAAATAAGGAAGGGAAATACTTGTTGAGGGGACAGTACTGAGAGCTGAGAAATAAATATTTTTCCTGCTTGGTGGAGAATTCTGATTTTTCCTTTCAAAAATAGCAATCTTAAAATTTAACATTGAAATACTTCAGTTTGTGAGAAATTAAATATTTTCTGTTTGTGGCAGTCTCTTAAAACTTGTAAATAACTGAATTATTTTTAGTTAAAAAATTCAAACATTATTTTCTGAAAGTACAAAAAAAGAAAAACATTTTGTTTTGGGAAGAGACAGCATTTTCACTAACATGCTCTTTTGACCAAAACTCCCTACCCTGTAGGCCATTTCCCTATAAAATGTAGCTCAATCATGTTCAAAGAGCTCAATAAATTTTTTTTCCTAGACTTTATTAAGTAAGAATCTTCCTAATCAGATGTTGGGGCAGGTACTGAGCAGGTACAAACTGGAGTGGCATCAGCTGTCTGAGACCAGTAGAGTTAAGCACATTTAATTGTTTGGAAAGGCTTCATTGTACTTGAGATTTAGCATTGGAAAAATTATAGGGCAGAAGCTGAAAAAGTCCTTTCTCAGCCACAGTTCAGTGAAACATTTAACCACACACTTCACTTCATCCCTATTTAATAACGTACTTAAGTAACATATTTAACTTTAGTCACATGCTGAAGTCCATTGCTTTCCAAGGCTTTTAAACAGAGCTTTCAGTTTTACCCATATTAAAATGACAGAGCTGTCCACTTGCCAATATGTAACTAAATGATATTTCTATTTTTAAAATGAACCACAAAGACATAGGAACCACTCAGTCTCTTCTAAGGAAGCATAAAATAACACTGGAGTAATTTCTTCACAACCCAGAGTTTCCATTTACTGTATTTATTGGCTGTACATTTCAGGTGCCAATAAATAGAAACAAGTACAGTTTTGCTTATAGTATTTCTAACACGTGCACCCTAGTCACAAGATAAACTTGTGTGGCAGAATGGTATTTCTTCTAATGATAGTGTGTTAAGATGTGTTTTGGTGAAAAAAAGGTAGCACAGGTTAACCCACTGGAAATGAAGGGGTATCTGTGAATAAGATGACAGGCATAATTTTTCCGAGTAGTTTAGTCTATTTGTTGCAACTAGACTTCTTGTGGTTCTCTTCTTTTTTGAAATCACAGATGCAACTTTGTGCAGCGGTGATGATGGCAACAAAACTCATATGTAACTGAGTGTACTGACCCTCGGCACGTTGCCAAATTAAGCAAGATCCTATTAATCTAGGTAACAGCTTTTTGTCCTGCATGATATGAGCCTGTTGACAATTTCTGTCTTTCAGTTATGCTATGCATAGCCTGTATCTTTCTGGATGGCATATATTTTTAATTTGCTATAACCTGGATTATTGCCAGACTGAAAATAAAAGGGGTTACTTTTCTTTTTATCTGAAGTACTCTGTTGTTGATTATACCTGACCCCAGCAACCTTTTATTGTAGCACTCTTGTGCTTACTGTATGTCTGGTCACAAAATGCATACCAATTCTGTCATTTAGACAGAAGATGCACACATTTAAAGCATAGAAAAAATTAACAGTGATGTACTAGATACACTTAGAGTTTGCTCTATGATGCCATGCTTTTCATAATTTTGATTTGAATCATAGAATGGTTTGGTTTGGAAAGGACCTTAAAGACCATCTAGTCCCAACCCCCCTGCCATGGTCAGGGCCACCTTCCACTAGCCCAGGTTGCCCAAAGCCCCGTCCAACCTGGCCTTGAACACTGCCAGGGAGGGGGCAGCCACAGCTGCTCTGGGCAGCCTGTGCCAGTGTCTCACCACCCTCACAGGGAAGAATTTCCTTACATCTAATCAGAATCTACCCTCTTTCACTTTAAAGCCATCAATTGAACTAATCTCCATTCATCGTTTTCATCTAGAATCTAGACTTTTATACACATTTTATTCGAGTCATACTAACAATAACATATTATATTAAAGACTTCTCTACGTCTAGACAACTTTGTTTACAGAAGTTAGGGCAAAGACATCTTAAAAAAAATCAGAATGAATATCTGTTCTTCATCATACCTTTCAAGAGCTTATTAACAGTATTTTTTTGGGTTCTTAGAAGTATAGCCTATACTGCTATAAACCAAACTGGTCTCTGATGCAGTCTTCTGTCCCTTTTTGCATTGTCTCCTGGAGGACCAGACTTAAATAAGGTTTAGCTGCTAAGTGTATATGATGTTAGAAAGCATGCACTAAGATGTGTTAGAATAGGACAGTAGGCATTCCTGCAATATGGCAAATCCCTACCAGACTTCAGAGAAGCTTTTTTTAAGATTAAAAAATGATGAATTTTTTTTAGCTCTCCTATTAGGAATGTGATATGTATTTATAGTACTCTCAGGTTCTGCACAATAAAAATTGTTAAACCTTTAGTCCTTTTAGTAGTTCACAGTTTTATTACAGAAGTTATTTTGTAGATTTTATGCTTAGAGCAAGGTCAGTGTATTGCACTGTATAAATTATTCTAAGTAATTGCTCAGTTATTTTATAGCTTAGTCACAGGATTTTTTTATTATTAAACATAGTCTTTTCTTTAAGGCTGGGAAGAGAAGGTCACTATAAATCACATGGCAGCTTGCCATTTGGGGTTTCAGCTTTACCTGTGATAAGGATTTAATAACAATCTGGCCCAGACACCAGTTCCCTCTCAATTACCTTTCCACATGGGCATTAGTTCACACTGTTTATTAAAAACTCCCCTTGTAGTTGTTTTAATGGAGTGTTTCAGATTAATGGCCCCTGTGGAGTTTAACTTCATTGCACTTCATTAAAGCTAGATTGTACAAAAGGTTACTTCAATTAAATCCAGAACTCGACCTTAAATCTGTATGGATTTTTTAGAAAATGTGGTAAAATTGCTATGCCAATCCTTTGAGATTAACCGGGCAACATCCTTCTTGGTGACTGAAGTTCAAAATGTGTTAAATCTGTTCTGAATTTGCTTGCAGATTAATATTCAGATTTTAGGAGATTAGAAGATGAAGGCAACTGAACAGTGTATGATCTATAAATGAATTGGCTAAGCAGTTTTGTTAGAAATAGGACAGCCTAGGGAAACGTGAGCACTTTTTCTTTCCTGTGAAATAATTTGCTGGATGTCTCACAAAACTTCTGTGAGGAAATAACCATTTATTCGCACTGCAGGAGAAAGTGCTTCTATAAACAAACCCCTCATATTTTCTAAACACAAGCCCCACAAATGACTCCTGCTTTTGCATTGCCTTCCAGTGCAAAAATCTTTGCTGTTCTGAGTTGCCCATTTACTTGCCAAATGTCTTTGGAACAGCAAGTGTTGGGAGAGGTGTTTCATAGTGAAGTGGAAAGAAAGGTAGATGCAGAACTTTCCTAAGAGTGAGGTCACTTGGTTTAGCAGGGAGAGAAGAAACAGTGGAGTGATGACCTGTAGTCTTTCTGGATGTCCTAGGAAATGGGGTAGAGATACTAAATTTTGTGGATTAGGACATTTTAAGAAAAATAGTATCATAGCTAGTTTTATTGATTTTACCCAAAGTCTAGGTAAGATTTGAAAATAGGCTCTATGTGCAGCAGAGAACAAAAATATATGTATATGTTTTCATATTTTTAATGAATTTTATAATTTATAATATTGTTACTATGGTGGACTCGATGCTTCAGTCTAGATCTGGCTCCTCTTTTGTTTAGGATGATGCAAACTGTGAAACGAAGTGAGAATGGCTTTACATAGTTTATAGAGTAGTTGAAGACAGTGTGCAGCACATATAAGTGGCAGAGAAGTTGTGTGTACAGTATTTCTAATTAGAACTATTGGCAACAAGTGGCCTAGGTCTTGTAAACAGTTGGCCATGCTGGGCAATGGATATGGCCTCCTAGTAAATTGGGATAGACTTGATACCAAGATCTACCTGGAGGTAGATTAATTTATAAACTTTAAGGTAATTTCTTGGTTAAATAAGACTGTTAAATATTTCTTTTCCAAAAAGTGACTTGCCTTAACCAGTGAGCAAGTATATTAAAGAAAAATTTCTGTTCTCTAATGAAATGAATCTGGAAGTCCAGTCTGTAATATTCCTATGTATAAAAGGAGATTTATTCTACTAGTTTTTAATATATCAATGATCAGTCTGGGTTTTCTTGAGTATTGGGAGGATTCGGTGTTGCTATTATTATCAGTTTTCCCTTTGAAATACTCTCTTCAGTTCTTATCAATAAATTGTACAATAAGTCTCTAGTTTAGCAGTATAAATTGTGCTAAGAAAGTTTGTAGCAATTTCTTGTTAAAGAAAAAAAAAAGATGTAAGGGAAAAAAGGAACAAATCACACTTCTATCATGATCCAAATGGAAATATTTAGAGTCTGGATATTTGTTTCTGCGTATGTATAGAAACAGAGAGCCAAGGTTTATGGCATTCCTTAGATTCAAACATACATCCTGAAATTACTGAGATTAGCTAAAGATCTGGATGTTTAGCATTAGACACTGAATTTATTTTTAGATCTGACTTTTAGCAGTTACTAAATGTCATACTTAGAGATATTTCTTCAGGCAAATTTTATACATTTTAAAGCAACATCTTCTGTCATGATCTTTGAGGCCTAGAATCACATGTTCTTTGGTAAAGGGAAGAGTGTTTCAGCTGCAAATAATTATTACATAGATTTTATATGTATCACAGTTTCAAGATAGAATATTGCCCAGCCTGCGTCTGAAGTTGTGGGCACAAGAGAGCTGATAAATATTTCAGGCTTCCTATTTCAAGATCGTTAGTATTTAGGATGTTCTTTCCAACTAGTCACATCAAACACCTTTTCTCCTAACATTTTTGGGTAAATTTTGGAACTAAACAGAAGAGCTTTTGGCATTAAATCTTTTTAAAGTACTGAGTGATCTTGTGGTCATGTCCCCCAATCTGGGGTCAGACCATCCTGGTTAGTACTGTGAATTTTCTTTCCCCTGTGATTTTAAAAGACAGACATCTAACAAAAGAACCAACCGGCTTGCGTTTCCCTGCCCCACCAAGTCCTCTCTAAGCTATCAAATGTTGTGTCTTTCTAAAATAGCTGGTTGAATAAATACATACTATTTTTAATCGTATAATATAAAGAGCTGTTCGTAAAACCCCTAGTATTGCCTATATTCTGAAGCATTCACTTTCTAAATGAGCCATCTGGGGCTGAAGGGTGAGCTGGGAGGACAATATGTCAATATAAAATCATAAATGGTACAGATACAAGAAAGTCAATAAGGGGGAAGAAAAAAATCTGTCTCTCTATATAAGAAGTAGAGGACATTCCAACGACAATACCAAAGGACAGACTTGATAGAAATGAAAATACGATTTTTTTCCACCTGACCCATAGTCAGGTTTTGCAATGCACCAGAAGAGGACATCATGAAGAATAAATGCATTTAAAAGGAGATTATACAAGTTCATGGAAGAAAATTTGAAACAATGGTTGGATGAAACTTTGAACTCATAAAGTCTTCAAACTGTGATTGCTGGAAGGTAAAACTGCACAATGGGGAAAGTTTGTTCTGTACATCCCCCTTTTTGTGCTGTTCCCCATAGCTTTTGCTACTGGCCTCTACCCAAGACAAGCTGCAGTGACACTCGTGGCTGTTAAGCTCACTTTGAAGTCAGGGCTTGGCTATGGTTGGGGAATGGCATTAAGATAATTTCAAGGATGGAATCCCCAGAGAAGGGAGTAGTGTGTGTGGGTTTTTTTGTTTGGTTTTGATATTTTGTTGTTGTTTGTTTCTTCTTGGTTTTTGGGTGGGTTTTTTTGGAGTGTGTGTGTGTGTTTGTTTTTTTTAATCCTTCATCTTTCTGTGTGCTTATTATTATACCTTTACTATGGTATTGCTTCTTTCCTTATGCTTTGTTGTGATTACATAAAATGCTGAGGCTGGAGCTGTCATCTCATGTAGGTGGTGAAATGACTGGTGTAGCAGCTGTCTTTTCGGCAGGACTACAGTTTTATGTCTGACTTGCTTCTGCCAGCTCTGTGGCTTCCTGCTGATCTCCATCTCTGCATGGAAGACATCTGCCTTCAGCTGAACACAAGCATGTCAAAGAGAGTGTGGTAAAAACAGGGTCCAGTATGTCATCTGCAAAATGAATCTATCCCCGTTTGTCAAACTGCTCTGCGAACTAGGAAATTAGTCTTTTATTCTCAAACCACTACACACAGAGCTCATGACAGAATGAGAAATAAATTTGTTTCACCTACAACTGGTCAGAAATTGTTTATTAAATAGGAAATCTATCCTCACTCCTTCTGCTTGAATCTGCAAAAATGAGGGATACTGTGCCAATGCAGAAAAGCTTTTAAGTGTATGCTTACCTCCAAGCACAACTTAGGCCATTGATGCTAATCGTACTGTTTATATACTTACATTAGAAAGTGTGTAAATGCTTTGTAACACTCTGGAGTGTTTTGGCACTATGCAGTGTATCTCTGTTGAAGACAAACAGTTTTTAGGTATTTCAGACTGTAACATCCTGCTTCTTTCTAAGTGTCAGCCCATTAGGGTACATCATATTGATACTCGCCTCACGATTCTGACTCCTCACAGGATGCTATGTTAAATTCAAGGTCATGGTGTTAATCTTCAAAGTTCTTCACAGAATTGGTACACGTTACCTCAGAGAATCTCTCTTTGTGACTACAACCTCTCCTGACAGCTGTGTTCCTCAGGAATTATGAAGCTGTCAACCTCAAGGGTGAAGCCTGAGAGGGCAGAAGACAAGGCCTCCTCAGCAACACAGCCAAAGCTTTGGAAATCATTATCAGAGTAGATAAGAATGACCACAAATCTGTCCTCTAGGCAAAGTGTAAAACTCACTACAACTTAGCTCCCACAGGCACAGCTAAAGACAATAAAGATAGAGGGTGAAAAAAGTTAACAGTAAGAAAAAGAAGAGCAAGATGGGAGGAGGAGGAGAAAAACTGCTCTCACATTGCCTTCTGAAAATAAAAGCCCTAGTTCTGATTTGGGGACAAATAATGGAAGTATTTCAGATATTACAGAGAAGGCATTTATATTTGTTCATTAGATATTATATTTTATTTTAAATTTCAGTATATAGGCATCCATTTGTGTGCTCCTAAGCTTATCTCAATTTCCTTTTAATCTAATATTAATACATAGTTAATACATATAAGTAATGGAGTACATGCCAGAACACTTATATAATGCAAATAAAATGATAGGTAGTTCATTTTAATTATTAAAGATATGATTTTTGACAAATCATATAAGAATAGGTCAGATTTTGCTAACTGTCTTACAAATCATAAAGGTTACAAACTGATTCATCAGGATGTAAATGTTTTATGTACTTGTAGGTAAGAAAAATAAACCACTAAATAAACCCCAAAATAAACCCACTAGCATCTTGAGTTCTGCAACCATTATGACAACAGACTGGCCCTTCATCTTCCTCTGTGTTTACCTGGGATTGTCTGCTTTTGACTTTAGTCAATATGCATGGCTTTTGCAAGTACTTGCAAGTCTTGCAAGGTGAAGAATTTTTGTCCCTCGTGTTGGAGTATATCTAATTTAAAAACATATAAAGACCATGTTTTGTTTTCAAAACTATTAATTACTTAAATACAGTGAACTGGGCATGTTCTTGCCATACAGGCATACAGGTTAAATGGAGCTGATTGTTGATGAGGCTGCCCTAATCCTGCTACTGCTGACAAATATATTTATATATTTATATTTATATATATGAAGGGGAACCTGGGAGTGGAAGTTGTGAGAGGAGGACACCTATGGAAACACTGAGGTCAGTGGAAGAAAGGAGGAGGAAGCGGGGCAGGTGCACCAGTGCAGTCTCCCAGTCTGTGGTGAGAGGGCAGGCTGCCCCCTGCCACCCATGGAGGTCACTGGTGGGGCAGATGCTGACCTGCAGCCCGTGGAGGACCCCATGCCAGAGCAGGTGGCTGTGCCTGAAGAAGGCCGGGACTCTGTGGGAAGAAGCCCCCGCTGTTGTAATTCAGTGCTGAGAGGACTGCAACATGTGGGAGGGACCCATGCCAGAGCAGCTAGAGAAATGCTGTGGCCCATGGCAAGGACACATGAAGAAAGTTCGTGGAGGACTGTCTCCTGTGAGAGGGACACCATGCTGGAGCAGGAGAAGAATACGAGGAGTCCTCCCCCTGAGGAGGAAGGAGTGGTGGGACTGACCGCACCCTCCCATTCCCTGCCCCCTGTGCTGCTGCGGGAGAGAAGGTAGAGAAATTGAGAGCACAGCTGAGCCCGGGAAGAAGGGAGGGGTGGGGGGAAGGTATTTTTAAGATGAGGCAATGCTTCTCACTGTCCTACTCTATTAAGTGTTGCTCTTGTTAGTGTCTGAATTAAATTGATGTTCTTTTTCTTCTCCTAATAAGTCTGTCTTTTGCCCATGACCATGACAGGTGAATCATCTGTCCCTGTCCTTATCTGGATTTCTGAGCCTTTATTTCCTCCTTCCCATTCCTGAGGGGGAAGAGGTGAGTGAGCAGCTGTGTGGTGCTCAGTTGTCCTCTGGGCTAAACCATAACAATGCTTCTGGTTTAATTACAGTGATATTAAATACAGAATACAAAACCTTTTGAATAAATGCTTGGAGGTAAGTTTTATTACACTAGAAAAAGAGGAGGGAAAGGGTCAGTCCAACAGACATCATTGGCAGAACTTCCACCTGCTGTCCTGGGGATGGAACTTTGTTTATACCTGCATGTTTGCTATTAGTTCAGGTGGGTATAATTCATTCTTTGTGTCAAAACACTCCAGATGTTGGAAGTTAACGGAGTTCTCATTCATCTTGGAGCTCTTCCCTTTAAGCAGAAAGGTGTGGGTTCCATGGGTTATCGTGTCCTGCAAAAATGGCAGCCAAAATGTCATAAATGGGCAGGCACTTCTTACAATGTTTTAGTGTTGTGGCTACGCTTTTATGTAAAATAGTCAAATGCGTGACTATGGTTGACACTATGAATAGTAAGAAAATGGTACTTGCTATGCTTTTGTTTAATATGAAGTGGGTCACTTCAAAAACATTTGCTTATAACAATATAACACTGGTACAGTAATTATATCCTCTACAGCTGGGAAATGTTTGTGTTATTCTAGGTATCTATACATAAAATACTTGACTTTTTGCATTTTCATTCTGTTCTAATGCTCATAAATATCTAGTGCAACTGTACATCACAGAAAGAGAAAAGTAAGCTCTGGATGTTAATGCTGTGAAAAAGGGACCTATAGGAACAGGGAAAAAATAACCATAAGTGGTATTTTTATGCAAAGGGAATCTGGTGACACTAGACGTATGGCAGTCTTCTGCATGTATTCCAGTCAGACACCTACTGATTAAAATCCAAAATCTGCCCTCCCCATTGGAAAACTGGCTCTTGAAACCAGATCTTTAGTTGTCCCACTATAAGTACTTGTAAGATATGCTGTTCCTAGGTCTTAGCTTATGTAAAACCTGTGTTTCTGGTGACTTACCTGTTTTTTAAGCACTATTTTACTGAGATAAAGATATGTAGAGAATCTGTTGATGCTTTAGTCCATCTTTTTTCAGATATTGCTGCTACTTTGGACCTGCAGATCATGCTTCTTGTTGGCAGCAGTGGCCGTGCTGTCTCTTGTGGTTCAAGGATATTTGTGCCCATTTGGCATCCCGTCGAAGGCTATGATGTAGCCTACTGAGTTGAATGAGAATGCTGCTGCTGACAGTATTTGGCTCTTAGTTAATGCTGAATTTGATCCATTATTAAGGAAAAACAGGGATAGCATAAATTTACCTCTTTATGAGCATAGAGTAATGCAAGTTCCCTGCCTGTTTATGATATAACAGAATCAATAAGACTCGGGGGTTTTTTTGTTTTTTTTTTTTTTCCCCCTGAAATGGCTTTACTGTTGGCATTATAGCTTCTGGAGAAACTGGCTGCTATCTTCTTTCATCTGCAGGCAAAACACCTGCTACTTGTAAGCAATTGTTAGTTAGACCACTTAAAAGATTGGCATTTGTTTTAAATGGCAGTTAAACTATTGCATTAAGTCACATTTGTCTCTACTGTACTAAAAGTTCAATAATGTAGTGTACCTTGATAGGTACCACATTTCATAGTTGCAATCTACAGGTCAAATGTAAAGACACTGTAATAGCAGGTAATAAAATACAGAAATAACCTGGCTTGTCAAGGCCTAGGCATGCAAAGCAATGCAGAACTGTTGGGCTTGTGGCTCTTGCATTTCTGTCAGCGCATTTCTGCTTGTTAGTTGTAGGTATTAAAGACAGAGCTAGCTGAATAGAGAAATGTAATTGTGACCTGTTCTCTGTTTGGCAGAAAGAAAAAAAGTTTCTGGGTAGTTAGTATAATGACTATTTTTGACTGCTTTCAGAGTTGATTGACAGAAGAAAATGTGCTTATGAATAAATAGCTTAGCAAGACATAAGAAAAATTAGTCAAACTATTCACAAATAATGTTCAACCATCTCAAATTCAGATTGCTATGACCACTCGTGCAGTGCTTTTTAGCTAAGAAGAGAAAGTGACCTTTATTAGGATCATGGCTCCATACATATCTTCTCATTTTCTGTGCCTTTAAAAAAGTAACACATCTTGTCCTACAAAAATGCAAGAGTGCAGCTTTCCAGAAATATATTGCACGTGTCAAAGGCTGGTATGAATTCCGTGATGTCAAGGTCAGTGAGTGGTACAGAAAGAGTTAAGCACCGAAGAGGAGAATATAGATTACTGTGCTGCAGGCATCTATCTCAGCACTGGGTGAAAGAAAGTAAGTTCAGGAAACAGACATCGCTTCTAACAGAAAACCAATCAATTTTGGATCTATATATAACACAGCATATATATTATTGCACTAAAAGGCATCTGTCTCCCAGTCAATACTTTTATAAAAACTATGCCATAGAAAGGTTTCTGTAAGAGGGGATAGTTTGTGAATTGCACTGTTGCAACTGGTCAGGGGTCTAAAGTATTTGTAAAGTGCAGTTACTGTTTAAGATGTACTCATTTTGATCAAAGAGGATTTTGGACTGACTTACCATGCAGACACACATCTGTTAAATGTCAGACATTAGGTAGTAGTACCTAATAACTCCCGAAAGAATCGTTTTGCATTCCCCACAAGTCATGACTTGAATCATATTCAGCTTTCTGTTGCATAAGGATTTGTTCCTAGCAGGTTGTATATATGTGTGTGACAGCAGGGACAAGAATGATTATGATGAGTGTTGCTGTCAAATCATTATTACTCTTGCTACCATAAACAGGCGTACAGCTCTAGCACCTGCCTGCTCCTTTCCTGCAAACAGCCGGGATCAATTGAAATATATTCTGACAACAAGACCTAGATTAATAATTACTCTTGTTATATATGCAGAGTTGTGGCTTGCTTATCTTTTATGAATGTGGTGTGGTAGTGCAAAACTCTGTGTTGGCTTGCAGGCTGACTGTAAACAGATCAAAAAGCCCAGCAGATGAAAACTGTTTTATTCTTTTCTGAGACTGAAACAACATTGAATGAACATTCTAGCAGCTGAGGCTTTCAAGGAGCAGCAAACACCATATGTTAATTGGCCATTATTTCTCTGCTGTGAAGATTAAATCGAATAAGATTAATTAGATATCTCATTCCAGATTACTGACTTTGTGAGATGCAGGCCTGGTGGCTTTTTAAAATGTGTTTGCAGGTGAAATACTCTGGATTTTGTGTAAATGCTTGTGTTTCCAGACTGCACTGAGCATATTAGTGGTATTGGATCTGCCGAGTAGCCATAAAACAGTGGTGAAAATTCTATATCCCTGTTTTTTTAAAGTTGCAGTTCTTTACATTTTGTTGTGTGACATCAGAACAAAGGCTTTTATAGAGTTAACTGCAAAAAGGAAAGAGAAGAAAGGGGCTGGGGAAAAGGGACGGTCACAGGTTGTAATTGATCTTTTTTCTTCTGCTCAGTTTAACAGAGGCAGTTTCTTGCCATGATTCTGTTTATCAGTCTGTTTTCCTGCTCCGATCAATCTGCTTTCTCTTATATTTTTGTAAGAGAATTTTGTCTTCATTCAAATACTGTAATGAATTAATAGTTTCCAGTGTCCTGTTTATCTGCATGGATCTATAGTCAGTAGAAAAACCTGGCTGCTTTTGAAATACAAAGTGATGCCCATTGTCTGTAGTCAGTAGTAAACATGCAGGCACTGCAGTGGCCAACATCACATTCATTGTAGGGCAGCCTACGTACACTGTGGTTAACTGGAAACTGATTTCCACAAATTATCCTTTAACGTAACTTTTTAAAGCTATCCTTTAACATGAATTCTGTTTGTGCTTAGATACAGGTAATTTTCTTTCCGAGATCCACTGTTTGTTACATGAAAGACATTTGTGTAGACTATTTACTTTGATTTTTTTCTTGTTAATAAAATAATTGACTAAAAATCAGGTTTACTTTTTTTTTTTTTTTTTTTTTTTTTTTTCCAGAGAAAATCACATGAATGTACTTTGGCAAGCATTTCTGCAGGAACTAAATATTTTCTGTTATCCTTCGGGATGAGAACTCTGGATTTGTTCTTCCATGTGGTGAATGTTTTCCACGCCACCTATGATGACTAATGTCAGACTCTATCAGGGTCACAGTTTTACTGTGCTTTGCGTCCGAGGAACTCGTGGAGTCCATATGTTAGTCCAATCAAGAAGCAGTGTTTTTATAGAGTCAGATAATTACCTCCTACAGTTCTGTTTTTACTGGCAGAAAGTAATTTTTAAGCATTACCTGACCCCCAAGTTCTAGTAGTTTTTAGGTTTTCCATCAAAACCAGTCTGTTCCCAATTCCTTCTGCATGTAGTTAATTCTTTGGTTCTAACGACCCAACATCTGTCATGAATGTGACAGTAATTCAGAAGTGTTATAAGAAGCAGCAGTCACATTACAACTCACTGAAGATAAAGGAACTGTTTCTAAAATTGGATCAATTACTCTGATATTTAACTGTAAATAGCTTTATGTGGAAAATCTTGCTTTTTAACACTTTAAAGTGAGAACTTATTCTCTTAATTTTGCGGGATCTCTTTTACTGCTAAGAGCATGACTGACTGAGTATGTAGCGGTTGTAGTGAAGAATAAGATAGAAAGAAATCTTACTAAATGGAAAAAGTGCACGAACTGAGATAGAATTAAGGAGAGGTTGTTATATTCCTTCATCCAGAGATTAAATGGAGACAGACACAACAATTTTGTTAACTGGGCTGTATGTATTGCTGAGATATAATTATTTTAACATTAAAAATTGCACACGGGAAAATTTTCCTTTGTAATGGAAGGAAAAATTCTTCTGCCAGAAATGAGGTGGTAGAAAAAACATGAAAACGATTCTCTTGCTCACTGACCTTTCCCTTTTTAGCTGTATTGTTTAGATGCACAACCTGCCGTCACTTTATAGAACCTTGTGAATAACAGAAGTTAGGAGACCACCGAACTGTTGGATGTGATGAACAGAGGCTTGAGCAACATAGAAAAGATAGATTGAATCTCTGCCTAAAGACATGTTAAGCATCATAGTAATTAATGAGAGATTTTTCAGCTATAGATCCATATTGATTTGAGTAACGAATGCCACTTAGAGTACCTGTAAGTCCTCTCTTGTTTCCCAAGACATAGCCTTAGCATACTGCTGTGGATTTTGGGCAGTGTGAGACACTGAAATGTCTAATTCTCCTCTTGCACTGATGCTACTATATTGTTCTGGTAGATACCTCTTCTGTTTCAAACCTGTTTAAGGTATAGGTGAGAACAGAGTAAGGCTCAGTGACTTCAGTAAAAAAAGTTCATGGGCAAGACTAGTGTCGTATTCAGTTCGGGCCCAGGACTTCTGCACAGCTCAGTAAATTCAGTCGTTGCTTATGTCACTTCAAGCAAGGGAAGTTAGGTGTGGTAATGTTAATTATCATTCAGTGGGAACTTGTTAGATTGTTACTTCTCCATGCTAGCGAGCACTGCCATTCTTTTCTCTCATTCTAGGAAAAAAAGGAAAGCTTGAGGGCAGAAGCCCAATTTCTTCTCAGCAGGTAAAATATCTCTTTAAAATATTTTATCAGGAAGTGGTTGTCAAGGAGTGAGATGAGGGTGATGGGGAAAAAAATAGTTGTATGGAGTGTATTCCTTCCTCATTAAAAAACTGTAGTCTCAGTGTTCATTTAGGCAAATGGCTTCTTTTCCACAGCAATTTACTCCAGTCTCTGCAAACCTTACTTTTATATTTGGATGAAAGAAAAAACCACCAATCCCTCACCATTTAGCAGACAGAAAGTTTGCTGGACGCTAGGTTTGTCTTTTTCATGCTGTTGTTTGTCTTGCCAAACTTGCCTTTTATGCTAGATCCTGACCTGCGGTAAATGGACAATATTAATAGAGCTCTGTGCACAGGATCCAGCTTTGGCTCACTCTTCACTCAAGTACATCGGTAATTTTTATATATACTACTAGTAAATTTATTTATACATTTGCTGAAGGCTTAAATTCTTGTCGATACTGACACTATGTTATCCATCCTCTCAATGGGTGGATGGGGCTATAGAAAACAGGGATGATGGTCTGTCATTTTGAAAAACTGGCAGTTTTTCAAGCTCAGGCTCATAATGTAAAGTTCATTAGACTGTATAAACAACTTGGACTATATGTTTGCTGAAGATGTCAAACACCCAAATCCCACCTGTTTGTGCTTCAGGGGCTAATTCATGTTGCATTACAAAACCTCTGCTCATCTTTCTTGCCTAATCGTGGACAGAAGCGCACTATGTTTTTATGTTAAAATTTCCCAGGAGTCTGAATTTTTGCTCATTACCCTGCCAGGTAACAGTCTGTAACTGCTTTGGTCCCTGGAAGCATCTTCCCTTCTCTATGATGTGTGGTCTGAATGTGCTCTACGAATTGTGATCACTAGAACAGACAGAGAAGAAGGTTTGCAATGTCCTCCTTCCTTCATACAGCAGCTCACTGTTTAGAGCTCTTATTGATTAGATCTTGTCAGACAGGATCAATTCCTTCCTCAGCTTTGAAAGGTGTGAAGACAATTCAGGTACCTCTCATGTCCCAGAAATATTCCTTAGCTTCTGAACATCTTTTTTCAAAGGGAAATAATATCTTCTTCTCTTTATGAGTGAACATAGAGAACAGTTGACCACCATTTATTTTATAACAACCTTCTAAATATTCTAATTTTTCTTTTTCTAAAAGAAATCAAAGAATGTCAATATTTTTCACGCTTTAATCCCAAGTAATGTTTTTTCTAAACCTGTTTGTATTTTTGTTGGTCTCCTTTTGGACTCTTTTGTGTAGCTATATGTCCTTGTTAAAGCAATTATCCAGGACAGGGCATATTCTTTTTAACTGAGAGCTCAAACCAGTAAGTAAAGTGGAATAACTACCCCCATATTACAGTTAAAATTACAGTTAATATATTTGAAACTGAATTTCACTATTTTACAGTGTGTTTTCTATTGTTATTTCTTTATTCAGTTTATGGTTGATTTGCCTAGTACCTAATTTAGGCAAATCTTCCCAATTTCATATTTAGGCATTGGATTTCTTCACCTTAAGTACAGTGTTACCTGTCTTAATGAATTTCAGTTTCTGATTTTGAGTTTTTTCTGCAAATGTTCAGAATTACCCTGAAAATACAGGAGAATACAAAGTGCTTGCAACACTTTTAATAACTTCATTAACTTTTAATAACTTCAACACTTTTAATAACTTCATTATCTGCAAATTTTTTGTTTTCTATTCTCCCTGCTCTTCATGTTCCATGTTGCCTGTCATTCAGATCATCAGTGAAAATATTGACTAGGAACTGATTTTTTTGGTTGTCATCATCTGTTTGAAATGCTCTCTTAATTTGACATAGAATCACTGAAAACTCTACTTGTGACATTTTTCAAGCAGTTGTTCTCCCATGTTACAGGGAATTAATCCAGACCAGATTTTCTTAGCGTACTTATGAGACTGCCACAGAGAATATATATATATAAAAAAAGAAGTAATGTTAATGTTTATCACATCTATTGCTTCCCTGTTATTCATTAGCTCGCAACTTTGTCAAGGAAATAAATTATGCTGGTTTGAGACAACTTTTTGCCTTGACAAATCCATGTCATATGTTTTTTATCATCTTACTATTCTTGAGGTGCTTATAAATTGCTCAATAATATGTTCCAGAATCTTTTCAGGAATCAGTTAGGCTGTCTCCAGTTACCCCTTCCCTTCTTTCTCTCCTTCTTAAAGATGGTACCATGATTATCCTTCTCCAGTCCCCTGACACTTTCCAGTCCACTGTGAATTTTAGAAAAATTCATTAAAGTTTGAGACACTCTTTCAGCTGGTTTACAGAGTCCTCAAGACTGAATTTAATCAAGCCTTGCAAACTAGTGTATGTGTAATTTATCTAAATATTCCTCATCCTATTGTTTCCCTAACTTGTCCACCACTCCTGTTCATTTTTTAAAGAACTGGTTATAATTCACCTTATTTGTAAAGAATAAAGCTATTTGATATATCAACCTTTTCCTTATCATCAACTCACCTCCCTTCCCTGTGAAACAGTCAACCTGTATTTTCCTCTGCTTTTGTCTCTTAGTATATTTATACGATCTTTTCCTGCTTCTTTGTTAGTTGATTGGTATCTCAGCTTTTTTATTTCAGCTCTATCTGCTTGTGCTTTATATTCATAGTACATTTTGTATAGTTCTTTTTGACTTTCAAAGTTCTTAAAGAAGTCTTGAAGTGATCATTAAAGTCTTAATATTTTTTCTTCTCACTGAAGTAGTTGGAAAATGTGATTTTAATATAGGGTCTTTCAGAGATTTTCATTGCTGTCAGTGTAGTGGATGCAGTCCTCGTGAAGGATCAAACACGGCTTTTATTTTAAATTTTGCTGTGGAGAAATGCTATTTAATTGCATTTGAAAGCTTAAAGCCACGAGGTCTGTTATGAAGTGATAGATTCAAACTGTCTTCCACTTTCTCCAAACAAAAACCCCTAAGTTTTGTTTAGATATGGGCCATTTTCCCCTCCTTTTCATTCTGTATGCAATTTCTATATAAAAAAATCTTGGGTTGAAGTAATGACTTGTGTAGCTTTTTCAGCATTCAGGAACATAAAAACATATATTCTCCTCAGTCTCTATAAAATAAATCAACTAATTTACTTGGTCTTTACACAGTATCCAGTACTCACCTAAATTCCCATCTTGTGCTGAATCATCCGGTATTGCTGGTTTGTTTTTTTGTGGTTTGCGTTGTCTGTAATTATTTTTAGATCTATTGCAGAGCGCATTCAAGACTTCTTAACATGACAATCAAATTGAAATGTGCCGTCTCCAAAGATGAAGGTTTTGGTTGGGGCAATTCTTACTTGGAAAGTGGATAAAGTGAGAAGTGGAGGTATGATGTGATTTTGTTTGAAAAGCCCTGAAAATGGTGTCCTTGCCTTTCCTGCTGCCAGGGAATTCCCTTTTTATAGGAAATACAAAGGATGGAGGGGGTTCCTCGTTGGTTACAGACATAAGAAATTCCCTCAAACACTCTTCCTGCAAGTGGTATCTACTACCCTACATCCTGAGGCAGAAAGGGCTCTAAACGAAATAAGTAGAAGGGTATAGTTTTACTAGTTTTTAGAATTTGATTGCTTTAGGTAGTTTTCTGTGTGGCATATGCCTGATGTGGGCTAAGCTTAGTCAGAAATACGTAGGTTATTTTCTTGTTACTTTAGATGTGCTGCAGTAGATTTCTCTGTAGAAATAACTCTGGCCCAGAGTCAGTCAAGCATATGAGCATGAGTGTGACAGTTGTCCACTATAAATAGGTGCTTTTTTGTAACTGGAACCTGAATTTGTGTGCTTACCTTTTTGCAAACTGAGTCCATACCAGTGACCATTGTAAACTGGATGAATCATGAATTTTCCTATATTTATGTTTGCTGTTGTTTTCAAAATCAAATAACCCAACACTTCTCCTATTCTCACATTTCCTTGTTAGGTTGGCATTGTACACTACAGCTGAATATTCTTTTTCGTACATCTTCTTTAAGAATGTCCTGAGATTTCTTGCCTTGAAAAAACGATATACATCTTGAACTTGTTGTTGGGAAAACTTTGTGCAACGAAATTGATGCAGGGGTCAACTGTTTCTAAAGATTTAATACCAAAGGGATTCTTTGGAAGGTAAAATGATATTAATACACTAGATTATGTTTATTGAGATTCAGCAGCTATTATAACGGCTAAATTTTCTTGGACATGATGATAGATTTATTACATCACCTTTATGACAATTTCTCTTGCCTGCATTAAATTTTAAACATTTGGTTTGGGAAGAATAGGCAACTGTGTCCAGTTCCTCGTCACTAATGGGTGGAAAACTGCTGTCCTCATCCATTTTGTAGCTAAAGTCAAAGAACTGTAGGGAAATTGTTAATTGTCTGATTAAGTAATTATCTTGGACATTTAAAAATAAAAGACGTCTAAAATAACATGAGAGTTGGTGCTGATCAGATCCTTTTCTAAAATACTTTATTTGATATAGCATTAGATGAACTCTTATATATAAATGGAAACAGAGGGAAAGATCTGCCTGGGCAGATCAGCTTGAAGGGTTGAGATCTGTAGTTCAGAACTTCAGTGACATTTTGATTTTGTTAATTCAACTTCACCAAGTCCACCAATAGTCTTCCCAGACTGATAGCCACCAAAACAAGGCAATGCCCTTTTCCTAGGATTCTTATACATTTGCCAGTGGACAGTGGATGATAAAACAAAACAAATAATCCAATGTAAAAGTACTGAAAGAAGAATCAGATCTTTTCTAGTTCTTGTCTAAGACTATTCATGCATTTTTTGGGGGTCATTACCTAGTAAGGATGAAGATGTCAGAAATAGGAAATGCATTTTAGAAGTATCCAGCAAGGCAGATGGGGAACTGAGACCATGGTGAGCAGCAGGATTTCCCAGCAGTATCAACAGGTATTGTACTCGTGTCAGCAATGCTATGCATATCCAGCTTTGATGGATTTTGCTCTTGCTGTTCCTGCCATCAGTGGAGGTTGTGGTTGTTGTTTTATGGGAGAAGAAATAAATTTCTTCATACAGCTGTCAGCCTAACACTTCTTGACACATCTATGATTTGCTTGTACTGAAAGTATTAGAGGAACTTTACATGTTATAGGTTGATATGCACTTTGTCACTGCTTAGAATCTGGCAATTAACTGTCAGTTTGCAGCATCTTCATTTTTGTGTTTTAAACTGGCGGGAAGAGCGAAGGGAAAGACACAGTTAATATAACTAGATGAATTAAATATAGGGAAAGCATAGAAGAAAAGGGGGCAAGAGACTTTAAATATTTATGAACTCTTGCTTTATACTGCTTATTTTGAGGCGAGTTCTTTATTCTACATGAGTAGGCCACACACCATTCAAAGAATTTCACTTACATTGGTAGGTTTTGATTTTCATTTTTTAAAAGGATTTTTTCAAGAACAATCGGGCTTTGTGATTTTTACAGATCTAGGAGAGTATGTAGTATGAATCCTTTCTTCTTTTTTTGAAAGGAACTTACAGTAGTAAAAGCAGGTGTAGATGGGGTACGCAGAGTATTTAAACCATATCCTGATTAATAAAAGAGGTCTATCTGTCAGTTTACCAAACGTCAGATTTTATTTGTGTGGTACATAGCTTTTGAGTTGTTTTTCTATTTTGCTTACATGCTAAGTGAGCTAAACTTGCACCTTCCTCAGCGAGACCTGCAGGATAAGCTTTCAACATCAAGTTTTCCTTTGCTTATCCTGGTAAGAAGCCAATTTGTCCAACACAAAAGGTGAAGAGCAAATAAACAGTTATATAGGCTTTTATTCTCCACAACTCATTGTTGTAAATGCAGTTTTTATCAGATGATAGGTATTCTGCTCCATGGTAGCTAAGGAAAAGTCTTTATCCCATTGAGTAGAGGTATAATCATGAGCTCCATCTGGAGTTTATAACTACAATAAATCTTTAAAATATGGAAGGTAAGTTAACAAACTTTGGAGGAAAGTTTTTTAGATCTCACTTAGGATACTACCTATCTTATCTGATCATTGGACAAGCCTCTTGAATTTTTTAGCTGTTGCATTTTAGCTCAAGCCTTGCAGATTGGATGCAGAGTTATTTGAATGCTTAATTGCAGGCACTATATTGTGTGGCTCACTGCCTGGTGTAACTCTGTCATGGCTGAGACTGGATTTGCCCTCATTTTACACCCCTGCTTGTCATCATTCCAGGTCTTACAGCCTTTTAACCACCTTCTCTTTATTTCTACTATTTCCACTGTTTTCATTGTGTTAAACTTTCAAAAAAAACCCAAACCCCAAAAACGTTCCAAACTGGTAGCCACAGCATGTGTGTAGTGTTGCAGTATGGCAATGAAACATTAATATTTAGCTACTGTTCCAGGAATTTCTTTTTCAACAGAATCCCTTTGAGTACAAGCCTTTCCTGAGAGGCAGAGCCCAAGCTGAAGTATTGCATGACCTAACCTGCTCAGAGCTTCCACTACACCCAGAGCAGGACATCTCTAGAGAGGTGCAGCAGCACTATCCTTAAAAATCTGGGCACTGTAGCATTCAGGGAGAAGGGATGGAAAGAAAATCTTAGGTATGACTCAGATCAAGGAATCAGTAGTTACTAACTTCATCTTCAGACTCTATCTTGAGAACCCCTTCATTACTAGATTTTCCCTTCATCGCTAGATTTTCCCAGCTTCTTTTCAAAGTAAATGTAGTTTGTGTATAGTCAGGCCTAATAGTACAAAAAATTAATCTTCAGATTCACTTGAAGGTGGGGGAAGCAGCTGAGCTCAAAGGTTCCCATTTAACACTCTTTTGGTTAGTACTGGGTTAACACATCCCATTACAGCATCTGCAGTACTGGGCTGAATTAACAGCATTAACCCATTGGATCTTTCTAAGCATAGGTTTGCTTTATGTTGAGGGGAAGATGTTGAATGGCTTACAAATATTTTGACTTCATAGTCAAATGTTTCAGGGAGATGAGAATGTAAAAACTGGAATTCCATTTTGAAAGAAAGAAGAGAATCGTGACAATTATTTAATCAAGAGCTACATAAAAGGTAACATAGGTGGATAGATAAGCATTATCCAGTAATATGCTTGGAAAAATGGCAATTCTCCATCAAACCAGAAATTACTGCAGGAGAAAAAATTTAGAATATTTGTCTTTTTCCCTTCACTACTTTTTGGTAAACAGGATAAATGGCCCCAATGGGGAAAAACCCACAAGAAAAAAATTCCCATAAAAATATTTTCAGTAAAAATACCTTCATTCAGTAGGTATGATCTCTAGTCTTTATCTAGCTCTAGTTTCCTATTTAGAGGTCCCAGTCTCTTCTGCTTAACGCTTGCTGTAGCTCTTTACAGTCCCTTTCATCCCTGTGCTTTTGTACAGTAATGGTCTCTCTTCCTCAGATGCCTGAGTTGTTTTTATGTTCCTGATCTCTTTCAGATAGTCACTTCCAGGGCCACAGGTCTTTTAACAATATACCTTTACAGCATACATTTACTACTTTTCCAAGTAGAAGAGGTTGCCGCTAAGCGGGAACATAATGCAATTTGTCAGTTTTCAGTGGGTGTCTTGGGAAATCTTTTTTTTGTTCTGTAGGTAGTATGTGTCTCTTTAAGCAACAGTCTCCACCAATGAAGCCTGTCTTCCACCTGATAATTCACTTCAATGAGAATTGGATGTTCTGAGTAGAATGCAATAGCACATATCAGGCTTATAAGTCTGCTACCACAGATGCTAGAGCAAGTAATAAAACCAGCAAGATGGAATGAGAGCAGGAGCAGCCCTATAATTTTCTGAATTTTCAGTATATTTTGGATTGATCTAATGGTGACAAAATTGTTCTAGTAAAAAGCAATCTGCTGTGAAATGAAAAAGGATGGTTTTCCCAAATGCAACAATGCCTTGTGAAAATGAACCCTGTGGAATGAAGTTGGAGTATCAAAACTTCTTAGACATCCATGTTTTCAACATAAAGAGAGCCCTCTCTTGCCCCTTGTTTAACAAGTGGGATTTTAGATGGCCGACAGCCGTCATGCATGTTCTGAGGGGTAAAGAAAAACCTTCCAGAAAGGGAAGGAAAAATGCATTTTTAAGACCTCCCTGGAAAAAGGAATTTAAAAATCCTCCATACAAAACCTAATAGCATCATCTCCTTTGCTTTTTCTTGAAACCTTTTAGAGCTCCCTGCAAGGGATAAAACTACTGCAGAGACTCCCGGTGTTCCTGGGCTGTGGCACAGTTGGAAGCCTGGTTACACGTCAGTGTTAGCTCAGCTGGGAACATGCATGTTCATGGGGGCTTGTTGTGTCTCACCAGAGGGGTGAATGAGGCATCAGAAAACAATACAGATTTGTAAGTTTAAAAATCCCTACATATTTCTCTAAAGAAATTTCCAACTGGAAAACTTTTTACTATCTTTACGTATGTGGGAATAGTATTGTCCCTCTACTGTAAAATTAATGGACCAGATATTACCATATGTGCTCAGCTGGCACAAATGGCTGTCACTCTAGTTTCAGAGTAAAAGGAGAAAGACTGTATTCCTCACTAATAATATGCCTTCTTTCTTAAATTTTTTTCTAGTAGTTGTAGTCCCAGCTTTACCACCTGCTATCCTTACTCAGCTGTAAGTACACTATATGCTGAGCAAATGCAAAATGTAGTGTGTCCTCCTTCAATGAATGGCAAGATTAAGTTCTAATTTTATGTTGCCTTTTTCAACCCTCTTACAGGGACCAACTCCAGGGGCTTACCAGAGACTTTGGGTAATGGGTGTCCCTGTTTCATACCTCATTTTCAGTAGTTTTGCATCTGTATTAATATAGAATGAGAGTGGGATGAGTTTGAGTGTCCTTATATTATCCTGGGTTATAATTAATTTACTAATCTGCCAAATGGATATTTTTTCATGCTGGTTGGTAGCTTTAGTTCAATACTCTTTATGTTTTAAAGTTTGCTCTGTCTTCTTTGTATTTTATGTACATACTGGCAACTGCTCAAGCTGACAGATGAAGGAAATTTTAATTACCTTGAGGGAGTTAAGATTGCTTTTTCAAACATAATAGACTATCACTTAAACTGGATTATTAGGCTTTCCTTTTTATTTTTTAGAAGGATCAGCTGTGGTTTTTAGAGGATATTCAATTCTATATTACACCATTATTATCCAGACTTACATTGTGCAGTTTGCATACTGTCTTTAAATTTTGGCAGCTGTTTTAGATTTTAAAAAATAATAATTTTTGTATTACTTGATATTGCTGAGCTCGATATTTTCTAACAGCTTTTGTCAAATACAGAAGGTAATGCCTTTCAGCTTTTTATTATTAACAGCTTTTTCTCCTTTTTTTTTTTTCCCACATCCATGTTGTGCAATCTGGTATTTCTTCCAATGTTGATGTTCAGTGAAAGCATAAACAAACAGCACTTCTCTCCTCCCTCCCTCTTTTTTGCAGGTAGGTGTGTGGAAGAAGAAAAGAACAGTTCTCCTGACAGTACTATTGTATATGACAGCAGGAAAGACAGAGATAAAATAATACGCACACACCAGTTATTTGAACACTAGAAGAAGAGAAACAATGAATTTCTTTTAGCTGCCAGGGAGCAATGAATCTGTGTAATTTGACTGCAGATAATATTTCTGACGTCGTCTTGGTTTGAAAAAAATGTTTCAGACTTGGTGTATATGCTCAGAATTTGAGGTTTTGTGTCTTTCCCACTCAAATCAGCATAACCTTTTCTTAGATCAAACAGTGCTAACCATAGACAGTTACAAACATGTTCGGAATAAATTAGCTCATAAACATTTTATTCCCATCCCTTAATGGGGAATGCTTCACAATGCACTGTCAAATATGATGAGATTTCTCATTTTATGGCTCACTTTATCTACAGTCTAGTAATTGCACTTTCAATGGCACAGTATTTGTGTGGAGCAATGGTGACATTCAGTGCTCAGTTAGACTACAACAGGATTAATCCTCTGTGTAAGTTTCTTAAGGGTCTTATAATTCGTATTCTCTTGTTTTACAATGGCAGGTATAAATTCAAGAGAGAATCTGAATATGCAATAAGTTCATCTACATCAAATATCGAGTTGCTTGAAATACTGAATGTGTTTTCCAAAGAACTGACTGCATAAGAATGATCTGCAAATATTTTTCCACCTAGCAGTGCTGAGTATTGCATCTGAGGGTATGGGAGTTTATACTGGTTTTGGAAAAAATTGGGAAATGAACTGCATTATGTGATATGAAAACTGGAGTACTGTGTTCAGCTCTGAGGCCCCCAGTGTAAGAAAGATACGGACCTGCTTGAGTGGGTCCAGAGGAGGCCACAAAGATGATCAGGGAGCTGGAGCACCTCCCCTGTGAGGACAAGCTGAGAGAGTTGGGGTTGTTCAGCCTGGAGAAGAGAAGGCTCCAGGGCGACCTTATAGCGGCCTTCCAGGGCTTAAAGGGGGCTGCAGGAGAGATGGGGAGGGACTCTTGATCAGGGAGTGTAATGATAGGTTGAGGGATAATGGTTTTAAACTGAACTGAAAGAGGGCAAATTTAGATTAGATGTAAGGAAGGAATTATTTACTCTGAAGGTGGTGAGACACTGGCACAGGCTGCCCAGAGCAGCTGTGGCTGCCCCCTCCCTGGCAGTGTTCCAGGCCAGGTTGGACGGGGCTTTGGGCAACCTGGGCTAGTGGAAGGTGGCCCTGCCATGGCAGGGGGGTTGGAACTAGATGATCTTTAAGGTCCTTTCCAACCCAGACCATTCTATGGTTCTATGATTCTTTAAGGGTTAATTGTAAAAGCTTTATTGACAAGCACTTGAGAGCTATCTAGTCAATCAAGAGTCACACACATGTGATAAATTATGAGTGGATTGTATGTTAAAACACTTTATAGAGAGATTTTAAAGAAAGTTACGTTTTAGCCGGGGAATCCCGTTCTGTTTAAGTGAAACAGAGAAAACAGTTCCACTCCACTTACCTCTTGAATTAGCCTGTGTAATTTTTTGAAATTGGGAAGGAAAGATGTGCATCACTTAGGCCCTCTTTATGGATCTTGCATGTGATAGTCTTCTAGTGCTTAAGTCCCTCAATGTTCCAGGTAAATCTAACATGCTTTGAAATGCTCATACACTTACAAACCAGCTATGGGTGCTGCCTTTCTGAAATGCAGCTATTGGATGGGGTTGTGTATAATATCCTCTTGGTAAGGATATTTGCTCAATGTGTGGAATACCAAAGTTTGGTGCTTCATAGGCCCGAAGATACTCAAATTCCAATTTCTTACTTACCAACGTGGAATCTTTGTCTCAGACTGTATAATGGTTGGAGAAGGGAAAACACGTCTTACTATGCCAGAAAGCAAATTGTCTACCGGGCAGGAAAAATCCCAAAGAACGTAGTTTCAGAAGCTGACTTGTGCTTCAGATCAGCTTGAGGACAAGAAAGGGCCTTGAGAAAACTGTTTACCAATCTATTACCACTAAAATAGAAAAATATTTTAATTTCTAGCTTAAATATTGTTTTACATTCCACCTGGGTTACCCTCCCTTCTTTAAAACACCTTTGCATCCTTTAGTCTTTGCTTCCTAAAACATATTCAAGATTGTGTACTTCGCAGGGCAGCAGCAAAGCCTGAATATATTTAAGTCATTAAGACTCTTGTATCCGGCTCCCCATGCTTCTCACCTCCACCAACAGGGCTTGGGATGCATTGTACGTTTATCACCCTCCTTCCTCCTCAACTCTATAGGCTAGGCTGCTTTCTGCTTTCTTTGCTAACTGGAGGCTTTGTCTTAAAGTCATGGTCTGGTTTGTATACTTGGATGCGAACATCAATAGCCTATTAATCCCAGTTGTAAATTAGTTGAAATCAGTAGAGGTAGACTGGTTTAGGTTTGGCTCCTAACCCATGTTATCGGAATGAATTATTCTTTTCCAACTGAGCAGCCTTGCTGATTTCTATTTGGCAACTGAGGGCAGAATGTATTTCCTGAAGTCTGTTGGAGATGCAGCTGCATGAGCTAGCAACACCAGACTGCAAGCAATGGCCTGAACTTTTTTGTGATGTGATGGCTATAAGAAGGTGGGTCAGCTTCTCTATTGTCAGCTTCTATATTGTGTGGCTGATAGTTTAATCTGGTCACAGATGACCCTCTTACTCTTGTTGTTTAGTTCAGTTCTTGCAGTTGCAAAAGGCTTGTGCCAGTCACCACCACTCCAACAGCCAGTTTGCAGTCACCCGAGTTGCCTGTTGTCTCACTGTTCAGGCCCCATCCCTCCTATGTGGTCTGATTTCCAGTATTGTCCCTGGCTTTGTCTCCCCAGACAGAGGCACGGACTTCTTACTGCCAACTCCACAGCCTAGTGCCTAAATGCTAGTCCCACCACGTGCCCTGTTTCTGGGCGCATGTGCAGCCTGCTGCGTTGGTTTCCTGGGCTGAATGTTATACCTGCCATAGGTGGAGAGTCTGAGTAGCAGCTGCTTTTCTCTGTTGTCTCTGAATGAATGTTTTACTTTGAACGTTTGATTAATATCAGATTAATTTACTTTAACAGCATGTGTTATGATGTGATCCTGACCTGTGGCTGGTATTGTATTTGCCTTACTCTTTTTAATAGGAGTGTTTGTCTAGTGAATGGAAATTTATTGAAGCCTGTAGAAGCTTATCAACTTCCTTGTAATTTATCACATCAGTAAGAGGTTAATTTTGATGGCAATTAATTTATGGCAAATATAAACAACAACAGTATTTGTATATTAGTGTTAACTACTGTGATTCAAAGGTAGCAATTAGCTTAACTGACAATTAATAGAAGCAAATTGTAACAGTGAAAACATGAACAAAATTCATTCAACCCCACCAGTTTATTTAATGTAATAAAAACATTCTGACTTAATTGATCTTGAGCTGCTATAAGTAAAAACTAATGACGTGAAATGGAGTTTTAGATATGGCTTCAGGGAATGATATTTTCTCATGTAATAATATACAGTGAGATGCACATAGGTAAATATGTTCACCATTAAAAGAATGATTTACATTTCACTGTGGCAGGATAAATACTTTTAAACAATTAGTATGGGGAAGTGTCCCTGTTTTTAAAAGCATAATCTCTGCCAGCAAATACAAGGGGGGCTTATATTGCTAAATTAAATGGTTATGGAAAGAACTTGATAGGGGAGATTTTGTATCTTATCCTTTAACTCATCCTTCAGGGCACACTCAAAGTGTCTTTGGTATCACCAAACCAAAACTCTAGTATCTCTGTCTAGTCTGGGGTTTGTTGATAATCTGTGTGTCATTATTGATAACCTGACCTTTAAAGTGTTTTAAGGGACCACTATTAATGTGATTTTTTTTTTTTTTTGTAATTGTAGATAAGAAACACTAACTGCACCATGAAGACCATTTTAAATACCTTTTGACAAACCTTGTTTATGTTCTATTTTCTGTTAGTAGTTATATTTTTGATGGGGAAAAAGTAATGATTAGGCAAACATAAGAGATTCAGGCAGTCACAACCAACCTGGGCTCTGTTTTGTCACAGGAAAGCTGAACACCAAGGGAGGTGGTTAGTTGCCGTGAATTTTGTGTGCGTGTGTCATGAGATGTAGCGACATTTTCTGGAGTGTAAAGGAAGAATGAATTAATTTATTGAAAATTATGTAGCACCTACATAAGTTCAGTAATTTTATTTACACACAATTCAAGCACAACTTGCTGTCAGAAAGAAAATGAGAAAAAAAATCCTCTCCATTCTTTCTGTGGCTTGTAACAAGCAAGTTAAACCAAATATGTCATCAAAGTAAAATCATTCTGTTTTTCATTAAACTAGCAAGAAATGTAAGTATTTTAGGTATTAATCAGATTTGCAATTAAAATTAAATAAATGAACCAGCAATGATATTAGACTGAATCATCAGGTGGGAAATTTTATCCACTCAATATTGTGACTAACCACACTGTGTGGTAATGTCAAGAAATCCATTTCTAAACTGAAACTTGACTTGTTTCCCTGCAGCCTAACATACCAGAAAAGTATGGCCATTAATGGCACTTAGTTTATTTTTCTTTGGTGAATTTATTTGGCTGCTTTTTGAAACCTTTTATATTTTAATTTTGTCTGTAATACCCTGTGCCAATTAGTTTCATAGTTTAATTATGCAGTGTGTGATGATTTCATGGATTTTTTTAGTTTGTGGGTTTTTTTGGTTTGGTTTGGTTTGTTTTTCGTTTTCTCAGAACCAGATCAGTATGTATATTTACATACCAGAACTCTCCTGTGCAAAATGTGTTTGGATGAGAGTAACTATAAGGTTCACATTTTTTCTTTAATTTGCTAATGTAGCATTAAGTTCTCCTGAGATGGAGATATGAATTAACAGGTTATCACTATAAACCAGGGAGCATATGAAGTGAAGCCGTTAAATTTGCCAGGTACAGGCCTTTCAAAGCTAGAAGCTTCAGTTTTTCCAGATGATGGTGACAATTCCGTGTTAATTTTATCACAGAATCGTCTAGGTCGGAAAAGACCTTGAAGATCATCTACTCCAACCATTAACCTAACACTGTCAGTTCCCAACTACACCAGATCCCTAAGCTCTACGTCGACCCGACTCTTAAGCACCTCCTGGAGTGGGGACTCCACCACCTCCCTGGGCAGCCCATTCCAACCCCTAACAACCTGTTCTGTAAAGAAATGCTTCCTAATATTCCTTTATTGCTTCATAGCCAATGTCTCTCTCTTCTGGGATTGGCTTTGATCCTACTCCCGGAAGAGCTACATGTAGGAAAGTGTCAGTCATAACTAGAATAGACTAAAACCGAGGGCTCTGTCATGGGGGCACTAGTTGCTGGTTTGAAGCTCTCAGTCCATGCAAGTGATTGGAGAATTTCTGTACAGATTATTGTAGAAAATCCATGAATGGACATCTAATAGAAGACAAATTTAGCTGCTTATGAGTTTTTTTTTTTTCTCAGCATTTTCTCTCCAAGTACAAGAATAGTCATGGTCTTCATCCAACTTCAGCCAAGGGTTATCATTCTCAAATAAATTACCTGTCTCTTCAAGAAGTCAGTTAAAAAACTTTAGATAAAACTGCTGCAGTGCTTTCCATGCAGGCACTACATGTTCTTCAAGGGGTTAACATAAGCAGACAATATCGAGCGTATAGAAGCAATTTACCTCACCAGCAAGTTCTCCAGAGCACATCTCTATACATTGCTGAAGGAAGTGTGTGGATTTATATATTTGAATGGACTTCCTCCTTAATTTGGGCTCTGCAAAAAAGTTTTCATTCTTATGTTCTTTTTGAAGAGCCATATGGGTCATATGCATATATTTGATACAGACTTCAAGGCAAAATATCAGACGTAGATTAAACAGCTCAGAGTGGATAAAGTCACCTTAGATTCAGTGTAGCATCAATTTCTAATAACCCAAGTGAATGTCCAATTAGCAGGCTCTTGGCATTTTATTCTAGGTAGATTCCTTCAAACTGTCTGGTTGGAACTGCTCCACTATATGTATATATGTAAATTATATATGTGTTGAAGCTACTACTCTTGTTTCTCACATGTCTTTATAGTCAACCATCTCCTTCATTCTGGTCCAAGAAACATTAAATTAAATTGTACAAAGTGGAAGAACTCCAGCAGGAGATGTGCAGAGTGACTGCAGAGGCTGACAGGAAAACATTTACACAGTTTAATGACAAAGCAGAGACTTGAGATTTTAGGAGAGATAGTAGGAAGAATATTTCTGTAAGGATTACTCCTGTATAAAAGTACAGGCATTGGTCAGGTATCCTCATTTGTCCATGCAATACCACAGCAAGAGTCAAAATGTCACCACCTAAGTTTAGTGGAAACGGGAGCAAATGATGTGACTTCCAATAATTGCTTAAAAAAATCTCCTGTTTATAGCAATTCTTTGAATTTTCCAGAGAAGTCTTTTAGTCATTATTTCTGTGACATTGACTCCAACACGTCTGGAGGTCAGTGGTCTGGAAGTTGGGAATTGTAGAAACCATTATGCAGCACTTCCCTTTACAGGTAGTAGTAAGCTTTATCCTAGCTGTTGCTTGGATGCTTGATAGCGTATTCAGGGCATTCCTGGTAAATTAGAAGTAGTGCATTTAGATTCTTCTGTGCTATCTTGTGGTGATTTCCCTGACAGCACCCTTGCTGATAGTTTCACCGACCTGTGTCTCATGCAGTGACTGCATAAAATTTTATGTTAGTTGCCATAGTATGTGTTGCCTTCCCCAGCTGAGATTCTTTCTCCACCTTTTCACTCACAGTGGTGTGTAACTGCTCAAATCAGATCACATTTGAAGCCTGAGCTCCTTTTGAGCAAGTCTCTATTGCTACATGTTGTCATTCTGTAATAGTGTCAGGAATTAATGGAAGCTGCTTAAAAAAAATTTAACAAGAACAGGACGAAATCTCAAGTTAGAATCAATTTACTTGAAAGTTCTTTCTATTTCAGGTTAGATCTTGATCGTTGTAGCTCTTGTGCTGCTATTAATAGCTGAAAATAGAGTTTCATTTTTGTCAGTTTTGTTTACAAGATCTTAAATACTTTCTAGTTTTGGCAAGCTTTGATCAGTGCTTTCCCTACAAATAAGCTGGAGGCTTACTCCTGGGCAAACTTCCCTGTTTTCCTTATTTCTGTTTCAGTGTACCCCTTTTGAAAGCAAATTTCCATTTGATAAACCAAGCTGCTTAAAGCTTATCCACTTCTTTCTTAGGAAGTTGCCAATTTGCCTCTTATTTGAAAGTCCTTCTTTAAAATTGGTTCTGCTTTTCTGGAGTAAGATAGCAGATTTTCCACAGGAGTTTGTTTTTTAATCCCTTCCCTGTTTTCCAGCAAGCATTTCAGCAGTTTTAATTTGTCAGTAACCCACTTCTGATTCAGCTCTGCTTTATTTGCTTAAGTTTTCTTTTCTTTTGCTCTATCAGGAAGATGTAGAATCTCTCTCCCTTTAATTGTTATAATGTAGATATATAATTCCCAGTCTGCCAACTCTTTTCGCTTTTCACTATCAAAAGAATTTCTGAAAGGGTGTTGATTTAAATATAGCTTTTTCTTGCAATTTAATTGTGACTTTTCATACAATGATTATTAAAAAAGTTCATCATCTTCTATTACATTCTGCCTCCTGCCATGTAAGGGCTCTCTTGAGGGTGTTTTCAGCACTGTATCTCCATGGAGGCAGCAGGTGGGAGTGAGTTTATTGCACTCATGTGCTGTGAGTCAGCTCAGTCTGAGAGCCAGAAATTTATTTTTAAATGACACTAGGCCTGAGCTAATAAGCCTTGCTGGGTGCAGGATATGTTATTTCAGGCCAACGTCGTCTTAATATCACTAAGCTTCTGCACTGTGTCATCTCAGTGTGCAGAAGAAGAGAACCTCCATCCAAGTGGAGTGAGTGCAACTGTTTGCACCTGTCTGTGGAAATGCACACTAATTCTTTCAGTGAAAGTGCCGGTAGACCAAAAACTCTTCCTTACCAGCTTTTCCCAAAGCAATCTGAAGCAATTTCTAGGTTATTCTGTTAGAGTCCAAATCTTTGAAATTGAGCCAGTTCTGGCTTGTTTGACCAAAAAAAAAAAAAAAAAAAAAATCAGGCCAGGATAGTTTTAATATTGGAATTTCATCAAACTTTATATCAAAACTCAAACACAAGACTTCCTGCTTTGGATTACTCTTCAGAATATGAGAAATACTGTGAATGTAGCACACCCCACTCTCACACCTGTCTCCTTTGGATCTCCTTGCTAGGCTTCTTTACAGGAGCAAGACCAAGCTGAACACGAGCTTGAGTGTTCTGGATTTTAAATTCTAGAGGTATATTTAGCCAGCACATAACAGCCTCTTACACTTGATTAGACTATTGGGGAAGTTATCAATTTTGAATTAAAAGCTGTAGATTGTGATCTCTCTTCCTCAAGACTCAATGTTTTACATTTTAGCAGCACAACCACCATTTTACTTCATTCAGTGCATTTTTTCCAGACTTTGGAAATCTGGCCCTTACTGGCTTTAGGCAGATTCCTGACTCAGAGGAAATACTTCCATTAAGTTTAATTAGAATCTATTCCAATAGACTACTGAATAGATTACTGAATTAAGGGAGAATGGGGCAAACCCGTTTTTACTACATTTTTGTAAGTAAGAACATGTTACATATTAACACTTGATAAAGTAAGTATGAAGTTTTCAGTCAGTAACACTAGAGTTACTCAGTTCGAGAGAAGTGAATATCAGATACAAATATTATCTGAGATGTGAATGTGAGAGTGTTATCCACAGCCTTAAGATTTGCAATTTGTTAAGAAACTTGGGGCAAATGTTTTGGATGTGTCAACTAGGTTGTCAAAGCATTACTCTGATCTTTTCCTGTAACACCTGGAAGGAGAGACCATGAAAATTTTATAATGTCAACATAGCAGCAGCTTAGCTCAAGTTCCTGTCAATCCTACCCAATAAGCCTGACTGCAGGTTCATGGTACTGGACTGGAAGAAATCCACTGGGTGATGTTTACCTGTTAAAATGTCTCCTGACAGTTCTGTACACTGATAGTTACAGTTATCAATAAACATGGGATACCATTATAGCAAACCTGTGAGACACACATGTGTGTATATATATATATATATATATATATATATAAATATGCTTTGTCTTTTAAAACCACACTATGAACCCAAATGCTGAGGAATCAATATTTTTGTAGCATTCTGAGCTCTAAAATTAGCCTTCCCTGTATTCACAACTTGGAGTGGAGGTTATTCTGTGGTTTTGCTCAGCACTCACTGGGCTCCTTCGAGAGGGTGGAGGCTGTCTTGCAGTGGGGAGAGCATTCCCACAGGTGTGTGTGTAGACTCCACGCCTATGGCACATATGTTTTAATTTTCGTGTACACCCCTGGATAGGCATGATTTAGCTATCTCATAGAAGAAAGGGTGGGTTTTTTTAACTGTTAGGGACAGGAGGTCTTTCACCATACCTTCATAATCCCTTTCAGCTGACTTCTCTAATTGTCCAGTTTTCCTCATATAAGTCAGAAATATATTTGTAGTTGATTCCAGGCTAAATTAATCCATGTCTATAAATTGCTTTGAGATCTTTCCATAGGAATCATCCTAGAGCTACAACGCCCTTTTCTTGATAATTTAATTTTCATGGTTAATTTTCAGAAACAAGATAAACCACCGCTTTTGCATTTTTCTCTACAGTGCTAACAAGGGTAGCTAAGGAGAAGACCTCCGTATTTAGTCACTGTTTCAGGTTTGCTCTGTTTTTAAAAGGAGATTAAGATCTGAAATTCATCAGCCTTTACAAGTGTAAAGAGCAATTCAGGTTCTGTGAGTGACATTTCTCAAAGGCAGTCTGCAGATTTCACAAAGTCTTTTGTTGTTCTACGGTCAAGGTCATGCAGCCTTCCTAACTGATGTGTAAAGAAATTCTGGCACATATAAAATCAACATAATAGTTGTCTTTGATGCCTCTAGGCAGTAGTAGTAGTTGGGTATAATTTTACATAGCTGACAATCATTCCATTGTGAGGTCTGGGAAGAAAGCCTTTCTTCAGTGCTTCTTCCCTCTTCTAAGCATTATTGATTTAATGTTGTATTATTGTAGGTTGACCTTCTTTTTTACTCCATATAATTATTCTGTCACCTACTGATATTGAAAACCAATCTGTATTAGTACTGAATGGTGGCTTCTACTTTGTCTTGTATGCTCTGGGAGAGCAAATAGTTTTGGACTATCACTGTATGTTCATGACTGCATCTTTTTATCTGAACCATAACTAATCGGGAAAAAAAGCGCCTTAGTTACTGCCAGTGTTAATCCATTCATTAGCTGGCAAAGCTGATGAATGACTGATCTCTCTAGAAGATGAGCATGCTGCCTCCCCGGTGTAGACACAGTGACCTGGTTATAACCTGTGTGATTTGAGTGATGGTTCAGCTTGCTGCTGTACTTCTAGAGTTGGATCAATGCTAATAAAGGGTGGAATGAAGAAGGGTTATAGATGCAATAATGATCTCACTGAAGGCTTTCAGGGAGTAAAGAAAAGCACATTTTTACTTTCATCTCTTCTCACATATTAAACTGATAGTTGCGTCACTTCTTTAATCTGAGAATAAACGGTCTCTGAAGTGCACTGTGTACTTTGTCAGATTTACAGTTTTAGCCTTAGTCGCCTAAAGACCAACTCTTAAAAAAACAACTAATCCAGCAGTAATCCTCCAAAGTGTTAGCTTTGTAATGTCTCAATAGGACACCTCTTACGTACAATTAATACCCTAAAGTCAAGGCTGTTTTACAAGATAATAGCACTTGTGACAAGTACATGTGTGACTAGTGACTAGCTGTCTAGAATGTTCAGGGGATGATACATTTGTGCGTTGAAATATAGATAGGGTTATAATAAATTATTATTGCCAGATTCAGCAGTCCTTACATGTACACTGAGTTGAATGCAATTTTTTATACAACACATGCAGCAGAGAAAAATAAGGGCTTCTATTACAGGTCTGTGCCGTGATTAACAGAGTAGATCTAGTTAGGTAACATTCGAGGAGTTTTTTGCGTGATTCAAATTTCATAACAGCTCTTTCAAGGCTGTTATTTCTCCTTGTTGTCAAAATATTTCTATTAATGTGGTTAGAATGAGCCGCTGAGATAATACTTCGAGCAGAAAGAGTATGGTGGTACCATAGTTGGTATTAATTGTCTGCGTTAGGTAATTTCCAGTGTGAAACAAAAAAACATCAATTGGCACAGACTCTAGTAAAACAAGATATGTGCCATTTCAGTAATTGTTCCAATTTTTAGAGGTTTATAAGGATACATTTATTGTGTGACATTCACATCTATTTCATGTTTGCAGTTTAAAAATAAATAGAATCCAATACAACATCTTATTGTAAGCACACTAATGGAATTAAAAAAATAGGCGAAAACGGTTTCCAGTGTGATTGCATTGAGTGCCATGGTATTATACTGGAAATGCTATGTAGAATTTGTAGCACCGAGAAGGAAATATGCCAAAAGCACAATAATTATGCAATAAATTTCTTAAAATCATCTACGTTATTGTTGCTGAGAAGAAAAAATATTCTAACCCCTCTGGCTCTGCGAGGGCCAGAAATAATGACTAGTTAAGTTTTCTGTAAAGCCACTTGGACAAGAATTGGGGATTAAGGCACTGGTTTATTGTAGTATCAGTATCACAAATGCTTTTTTCCCCACTTTTTTCTTCATTAGAGATAGGAGAGTAGCAACTTTGTGTGAATGACAATACACAGGACACTGTCAGTTCTATGTGTTCCAGAGAAATGTAAACCACGTGAGATTGTATTTTTAAAGGTAGTAGGATATGGCATTTCACGTATAAAGGAACATATTGAAGAAATCCCTAATTGAGCCAAAGATGCAATGAAAAATAGTTTGTGTTAAGAACCATTCATAACAAGTACTGACACGAGACTGAATTTAGATTGCCTTGGCAAGCTTTATCCTTGCATGTCTTAGCTTCTGACAGCTGTGTTTCGTACTTGTCTGTGATCAGAAAACAAGCTATGGGAACCCCCTGAAATACCGGTGTGTGGAACCAAACGGCACATCAGTGCGAGGGAACTTCTGGACCCAGCAGCTTCATGGACTAGCCATATAATTGTTCTTTTTGGGTCAGACTCTCTCAAGTAAGAATAATTGCCCCACGCTTTCCCTGGGGTTTCACAAGTATTTGCTGAGAGCAAGGAGAACTTGCATGAAAACTTGCCCTATGTTCTGGGTCTCAGGAAAATTTGGCTATGCTAATCACCTGGTCTTTGTCCATCAGTTTAAAACTGATCCTATCTGCCCGTGTCCACACTGTCACACAGCTTCCCTTCTCTCCCTTCTGCTTCTCTCTGTACTTCTGTCTGCATTTCTTGCCCTTCTACTCTCTATAGGTACTGCCAGTGAGAACATGCTCAGGCCTAGCATGTCCTTGCTGTGGACAGTGGACCTTATGCTTTTCAGGCATGCTAAGGACAAGGTCTCATTCAGTTTTTCAGTTCCAGAACTGTGGGAAGTCTCAAAAACCCAGAGAATGTAGATTTGTTGATATAATAATTTGAGGGGCATCCAGTTACCAGCAAAGTATTTTCCTTTTATTTCTGAAATACAGCCTCAATGTAACAAAGGCTTTCTGCAGTGTACCTTTTCTCTGCTTCCTCCAACTAGTAATTCATTACAGATTTAAAAGGAATGAAAATAGCATTATTAATTAGCATACCAAGCCCTAAATGGAAACTTTAATTTTCTCTTAGTGTGTTAAGAATGTCTCTGTTTTCTAGCTCAGTTTGGAAGCGTTGGTTAAAACAATACAAACCACATAAAAGTTAGTTATAAAAAGAATTAATAGTTTAATTTAATTGGTTTCACCTTTGCATTTAGAAAGGCAATAGAGTGACATTGTCACCTGTAATTACTGAAATTTAATTATGCTTATTAGTTAGATCATTTTCAGCTCATACTACCTGTCAGAAAGGAGAAAAATGGAAGAAGGGAAGCAGCATTTTAAAACCCAAATTTTATTTGAATGTCTATTTAAACAACATTGTGAATATTTGAATGCCTTCAGGATGTATAATGGACTTTATGAGACATTGCAGCATTTAGGATTAGTGTTGGATTTATAGGCCATAGAAGAAAGAGAACAGTTCGTTGTTAAGAATGAAAAATGCCATTGTGTCACATTTCCCACATTTTTGTATACCATTTTCTCCACCATCTCCTACCTTAAGAAAATTAAACAGCAGATCTTGTTAGCAAAAACTATAATAAGGCAGATTCAGAAAATTAGTGCACTAATGTCATAATCTTAAAAATCAGCTAACAAATAGCAAAACATTAAAACTCATCCTAAGCTCTTCATTATTACCTGACTTAGCATTTAACCAATAGGTTTTCTCTGTCACACCTGTTTCTTCTGTCTCAGCTGCATCTTTACACTGTAGCTGGTGTTAATAAGCTATAATGCTAACATGAGGGAAGAATAGCTAATGTGGACGACTGACTTGCCAGAGAAGCTATACTGTTCTTTGTGAAGCCCTATAAAATCAGTGACAGCTGATGTCCTGATCCAGGTTTTGAAATGCATGTATACAACTAAAAATTACACATTACGCTAGAGTTCCTTCTAGTCTGGCATATAGGCTCCCTGTACTGTGCTTCCTGCTGTGCTCCATCAGTATAAATCTCTGGTGCTTGTATCCTGTATTTGCTAGATTTCTTGGGGTATCAAGAAGCAGCAACCATTTTTAAAGGGTGGAGGTTTAAAGGATTTTACATGCTTTATCTCATACATGCTCCTACTTAAACATTTTTGCCAAAGCTTTTATTGTTCTTTGTTAGTGTTTAAAATAATAAAAAATCTGTTACTTTCATGGAAATGAAAGTTTCATTGCAATACTCACTCAAACTGGAGGCATGCCAACCCTTTATGCCTGAATCCTCGCTTTTGAAATATAACTGCTCTTCCATCATTTCCCCCTCTCCAAATAAATTATACTGCATATAGTGTTGTTTGTTAATCAGTTTAAAAATGCACTGGCACCATGGCTTGTGAAACCTTGGCTGCAGATTCTTGCCCTGATACACTGGCAGCAAGAAAGCTGACAGCTGGCCCTTTTTCAGGAAAATACAGTCACATCTTCTAATCACTTGCTCCTATGGCTGTCTTTCTACATGTAAACAAAGGGACAAATTTGTCTCAGCTACACCATTATAAATATGAGAGTATCAGTGGGTGTCAAAGGAATTCTTTTGAACTCGGAAGTGTAAATTAGTGCACATGCTGGTCATGCAGTTCGTTTTAATATAACGGGAATAGTTGGAAAAATTGCTTTTTGTGAAATAATCCTGCAATGGTTTTGTATTATTTCAAACATAAGTGGATGCTTTATCAGATATTTCATGGTTGGAACTGTGATTGAATATCTGATGCAGATCTTAAAGTTCAGTGACAATTCCAATGTTGATTTAGAGGAAAAAAGGTTTATCAGAAAACTATGTACCCATTTGTACATTCATTCATGCTTTTATTTTTGGATTAATATATCCAGTTGGCTGACATATGATAACACGGTGCAGAGTAATTTTAAAAAGTGGCTGTACGATTCTTCAGTGTTTGAGTGTTTATTTCATTTTCAGTGAATGGCAGAAATATAACTTTTAAGTGAAGCTCAGAACAGGCTGAGTTCATTAACTGGGGCACTGACAGCAAAATGAACTGCTCTTTGCTTCATATGGATTTAATCCATACTTACAGGAGAGTTCTTATTTTTTATTTACAATCCAGAACACTGCAACAAAGATGTCTGTTTCATATTATTTATTCATTCTGCATGCAGGATTTGCATATGATATCAAAACCCAGATCATATAATATATGTAATAAATTGCCGTGTAAAACAGTTATGGGAATGCAACCTTCAGAGCAGTTTTTGGGGCACGAAATTTGTTTTAGAGCCCTATCTAAGTGCCTAAATAAATTCTTGAATTTTCAGAGCTTCTGAGCAGACCTAATTTGCTTTGAAGTCATGGGAAACTGCAAAATAGTCTTGGCACACAGAAACTGATAAAGCTGAGGACAAGACTAACTTCATTTCCTGACTTAATTCTTCAGCCACATGACTATCCTTTTGTTTGTACTATCACACAATCAGAACCAAACATACTAGATGGAAGTGTTGTACTTGAATAAATTAAAAATGAAAGCTGTTTCACAATTCTATTATTTGTGACATTGCCTGCTGTATGTTTTTGTACTTTGCTGTAATTTGCTTGTTTATAAGGCTGGTCTGTGACAGCCTTCCTCATACATATATCACTTTTTTCTGCAGGAAGTCCCGTTGATTTATGAAGAAAGGGTGGACAGTGTGGGTTTTACCAGTTTAAAATAAGCAATGTCATAGTATACAGATATTAGAGGAGATAAAGGAGACAGAGATGAGAGATTTACAGCTAATTCATCAATCCACTAAATGTGGTATAGAATACTTTCAGTACTTTATGGAGAGTAGCTGTACATGGCTTTTCTATGAAACAAATTCCATCATTTTCTGTGGAAGATATCTCACTTATTGGTAATCTTATAGGAAGAAATAGATTGCAGTCTGCTGAAATAAGGAAATGAGCAAGAGGCATCAAAGTACTTTTTGAAATGGAGACTTAGAGAGAGGGTGAAAGGGCACTGATGATAGCCAAATAAGGTTGTGAAATCTGTCTTCATGAGTGTAATAGTGACCCAGAAGTGGCATTAGCAAATGTTACTGTTCAAAAGTGTCTTCATGAATTGAGATGAAAAAGCACTGCCATTTTATTATCTTTGTGGAGTCTATCTGTGGCACTCGGTAATTTAGGGTCAGATGAATTTTGCGCTTTTAATCAGAGATTCAATCTCATGCCTACTATAGAGCAGAAATTTTCATTGATACAAATAGCAAAAATAAATAAGCTTTTTCTCTATGTGGGTTACAAAACAACTGCGTTAAATGAATTGTATCAAGATTATGAAGTCCACATCTGAAAGGTTAGGAAATGCCAAAGTAAAGGCTGCAGGTGCGCATATGTGCATAATCTTTTCCTTGGATCACACTGCCCACTTACCAGCTGGAATGCGCACTGTGTGTAAACATACAATGCTAGATCCAGGTCTCCTAAATTCTCAACCTACACCGAGGTTTTAGACTCTTGAATACTGCTAAAGTGTACAGAGCAATCAAGTTGTCTCCATGCTAGCACTACTTAATCCAAAGTGTTTCAGGTTCGGCTGAAAATTCTAAGTTGCTTAAGCAACTAAAATGCTCAGAAGCACCTTGTTGGGGAAGAAATGTGCTTATTCTGTGCCAAAGTTCCATTGCTGTCTAGGTTTACAGGGAGAGTTCCCTAAATTCAGGTAACGGAGTGGCTTTTGAAGATGGAAGTTAAGCCTAGAAAAAGGGTTCTCAGTATTTGTTCTCGGAAGTTGGGACCTACATGTGTCACTGAAATATGGTAATTCTAGAAGGTAACTTTGCAATGAAAAAAGCAGAAGAATTATTGTGGTACAATATGATATAAAAAGACTGGGAAATCAGCATTTTTTTTGGAGTGACCAGATAGTTGATTTATGACTTTGACTACAATTTAAACAGTCCCCCCAAAACTGTCTGTCATGCATATCTCATTTGAAGCTGGAGTTTAAAAATCTGTGCTGATTATGTAGCTGTATACATTTCAAGTAAAGTATTTTTTCAGAATTTAAAACATAAGTAAACCAGCATGAAGCTGTGTGACTCAAACTAATTGTGTCTCTGCTTATTACATGATTTCTATAACAGTTTATGTTATTTAGACTAAAATGGACTGTGAAATAATATCCAGTGAAAAGTTTCAAGCAGATCTATATTAAAAAAAAGTTGCAGTCTGTGTGTCATATGTATCAAAGTATACTTCTCCGTGATGTCTCAAACTGGACATCCAGAAGTTTGAGTTCTACTTACTGAAATCTTGATTATGCTTTTTCTTCCTTTTCATTTCATTTTATTAATAATCCTAAAATAAGCATTGCTAAAATAGAAGCTTGGGGTTTGTCTCTGGTTGCTTCATATGTATTTATTCTTGCCAGTGAACAATTTTTATTATCCTGTCTGTTGTTTTCATACTCTTCCAAGTTCATGCCTTGCTGCTATGATTTCCTGTTAATTTTCTGCCCTGCTTCTCATATGCTGGAAAAGTATGTTGCACCACTTTTCTCCTTAGCTAACCTAACCTTCCATTTCACGTCTCTGATAGATTTTAATTGCTTTTGGTGATATTTGAGTTCATTCTACAAAGCTTCTTACAAGGGATATTAATTGCAATAAAAAATCCCAGTGTACCAGTTTGACATAATAATCTATAATGCTTGAATGGGTTTATAAAGAATACTGAAAATATGAATGCCGGCATGACCTACATGTGAGACAAAAGCTATTCCCTTAGGGAATGGAGATAATTTGTTTTTGTCTCATACATTATGCATCTCTTCTTTTACACCCCACTTCCATGAAAAATATTTTTTGTTACGTATCAAAGAGTTGTTAAAGTTGTGAGTGGAGCATTAGGCTCAATTTGTTGGGATGTTAACATTCTGCTAGGATTTCTGCTCGGTTCTTTGTTTCCTATTACCTATTCATAATTTCTTTTTTTGGTCTTGGATGCTTTTCACCGAGTAGTGTTTTCTGTTTCCTCCTTTATTCTTTGAAGAGTGAATGCTGCTGATTCCTTTTTATTGGGGAAGATGCACAGAAATGGGAGACTTTATAAACAAAAAAATATACTGTAAATATTTCATTGGTGCAATCAAGCCATTGATTAATAATTAGCCACGTTATGTTAAAAATTCAAACATGATTTAGTTCTCACAAATCTTTCCAAAACTGAGGGGTTCCTTGACAGGCAGAGAACAGGGTTGGCCTCTTATGAAGTACTATGTTGTTTCTTCAGACACCCTGCAGGATTTATGAGCAGAACTCGGTAGTTAAGGGAATAGTTCAAGGTACAATGGATATTCAACCCTATAAGCAAGAAATCATCTCTGCCACAACACTTAAAGAAATCATCCCTTTTCAGCTACTTTATATTGAGGCTAAAAAGATACAGACTGGCACTGTGCTAATTTGTTAGTGTACTCTCTAATTTGTTGCATATTGCTTTCCTTTTCTGGATTGTATAATAAAAGAAGTTGGGCAGAGTCTCTGAAGGTCATAAATCTCTAAATCTGCATCCCTTGGTCTTCTGAATAGACATTATTATATTGATTGAATAATAGAGAACTAGACAGTTTTATAGATGGGAACATGCCACTGATCTCTAATGGAAGTATAATATTGTAGGTTTCTTGTTAGTCCCTCTGAAAGTAGCTCTGAAGGTATTTATTTAATCTTTTGTTGAGGTGCCTTCAAATGAAGCTTTTAATTTAAAACTTCACCTGTATCTCACCTCTAGGATACTGGTATGAAAAACAATGCACGAAAAATAAAATATTACATGACAGTTTAATAAGCTCTGCACACAAACGATGTTCAGATGAGCCAACTCCTCCTGAATGTCTATCAAGTTTACTAATTACTCTGTTGCATGTTTCAGGGACAGTAATCTTTTTTTTTTAGACAATTGTGTTTATGGTGTATTTATTCTTAGGTTATTTATCACTCGTCATTTTGCAGACAGGATAAGGGCATAACAGCTGTATATAACTGTGGACTGAAAGACATTGAGGATTTCATTTTATTCTAGTGTTATTTGACAATATGTCTTGTTTGTTATTTGCCTCTATGTCTTATTTGCATATTTACATTTTTATATTAATAGGCAAGTATGTTTTTTTCAACTTTCAGCAAAAAGAGGCATTGATGTCACTTTACCTTGTACAACAATTTTTATAGAGTCTAATTTACCACAGAGGTATTGAGTTTGATCATTATTCAGATCACAGTATGACATGTTTTATAGCTAAGGACCCGAATGGGTTGTTATTACAGTGCCATTGGCTAACATGAATGCTTCAAAATATATTGCTTGTGTATTAAGCAGAACATGAGAGAAAACACAGGATTGTTGGCTTGCTGTGTGAAAACACAGAAGCAGCAACCTGACAGTGTGAGGAAAGGGCAAAATCAGCAGAGAGTGGCCTGTAAGGTTGTCAGACTCTGAATAATTGAACAAATGTGAAGCAGGAATATTGTTAGATGATGCATGTGATGTATGGGAGCCTTATGCCACTTATGGCATGGAAATAATCATTTTTCTCTCAGATGAGTTACTGTGTGAGTCTGAACCCTGAATATCATTCATCTGCACCACACTGTGTTAACTGTGATGTGCTGTATTTCCTGCCTTAGAAATTCTGATGCATATATTATAGGGTTTTTTGGTATCTGAAGTTTAGTTTTTACTTTTTTTTTTTTTTTTTTTTTCCTTTTTCTTTCAGGCATTGCCTGTTCTGGCTAGCTTTACCATTGGGATTATGTGAGCAAAGCTAATGGGGGAAATAGCAGCCACTCTTCTTGTGAGAGTAACTGCAGTATTTACAGTGGCTAAACACACCATATTAGAGAAATTCTTTAAGGGCTAATCCTGATTGGCAGTGCTAGCCTCTAACAAGGTCTTAAATGCTACAGATTCCCATTAACTTTGGTGAAAATAGTATTTATGCCTTTAAATTGCACCGGAGCACTGAATGCAGAAAATCTATGGTGTTTATGATCAGGAAGGCGTATCACTGCTTTGTCCTTTTTACTGTTGAAGATGTGAAATTCTTACTGAAGGATGTATGCTGTTCCCAAGGGTCTAATTCCAGTGTTGCGGTGGTTTTTTTTTAACTTGTTCAAGATTCTTGTTACTGCATAATCAGTCACTTTAACTGTGTGTTTCTGATGTATGTCTCTTTAGCTCTTGTGTGTCTGTTCCCCCGTGCTTTTTCACACTTCTTCATATTCTTGAACATCCTCCTTCCTCTTATGCCTAACTTGCTCTCATTCTTATTAAAACTTGTTGTCTTTGTCAACATTATTACAAGTAATCTATAATCCAGCCCTCTCTTCTTGCTCTTGACAATTAAAACTCAAGGGAAAAGCAGACCCCATTAAAAAAAAAAAAAAAAGGACAGAAAACAAATGATGTGATATACTCACTTGACAAGCAATCACCTCTAAAGAAAAATATTCCCTCTATTGCTATATCTTGTCCTTTCTTATTCCCCACCATGGCTGTTGTGATTATTTATGGTTATTATGACTTTCAAATCCTTCACCTCCTGTTTACGTGAAAATAGGAGAGATTTTCAAAGACACAAATGGTGGATACACACCCAGTTCTTAGAGAAAAGCTTGATTTCTGCTCCTTATGGGTACACAAACATCATGAGCATGTGCAACTCTTTCTCATCGTCAGGAGGGATTTTGCTACTTTGAGACCCTAAATTTAAAGAAGATCCCAGTAGGAGGGGATGGCCCCCTATGTCTGGATCAGTAGCCTTTGTTAAAGGCAGTTTGTTACTATAGTTTGCCTATAAATTTACCTTGTTCTGTTTATGTAGGTGTTGTGGTTTAACCCAGCCAGCAACTAAGCACCACACAGCTGCTCTCTCACTCCCCCTCCAGTGGGTAGAGAATCAGAAAGATAAAAGTAAGAAAGCTCATGGTTTGAGACAAAAACAGTTTAATAGGTAACACAAAAGCTACACGCACAAGCAAAGCAAACCAAGGAATTCATTCCTCACTTCCCAGAGGCGGGCAGGTGTTCAGCCATCTCCTGGACAGCAGGGCTCCATTACATGTAACAGTTACTTGGGAAGACAAACACCATAACTCTGAATGTGCTGTCCCCCGTCCCCCCCTTCCTTCTTCCTCCCCCAGCTTTCTATTCTGAGCATGATGTCACATGGTATGGAATATCCCTGTGCTCAGTTGGGGACGGCTGTCCCAGCTGTGTCCCCCCCCAACTTCTTGTGCACCCCCAGCCCACTTGCTGGTGGCACAAGATGAGAAACAGAAAAGACCTTGACTTTGTGTAAGCACCGCTGAGCAATAAAAAAAGCGCATCTCTGTATTATCATCACCGTTTTCAGCACAAATCCAAAACATAGCCATGTACAAAGTACTGTGAAAAAAGTTAATTAATTATTAATCAATTATCCCAACCATAGGCCCTTCTGACAACAGTAGTGTGAGGGCAGGAGTACAATGTCTACACATACAACTCTTTTTGTGAGATGTTACTACAGTATCTTAGTTTTATTTTTAAACCATTTGAACTACTATGCATGTCTATCCTATCTCCCTTTTTTCCATGCTGTGCAGTAGTCATGATTTCCGTGGTAAAGTGCCTCATTTTGGTAAAAACTCAAAACCAGAAGGTTTAATTATATGAGAAACTGGACGGGAAGTTTGGGAAGTTTCTTCTTATGGGAAGAAATGCAGTGGATGGTCTCAGAACTGAATGACTGGCAGCATCTTACCTTGAAATATTTCCATTTAGAAACATCCATTTTCCAGAGTGACTGTAGTCGTGAAAGTCATGCAACAGTGGGCACTATTAATAAGTAGGTGGAGTGGAGCTACAACTTCAGAAAACACTGAGGAGCAGCATTACAGCCCTATAACTAGGTGTGCTTGAATGTGGTTCACTATGCATGTGGGTAAAGAAATGCCAGAGAAGAATAAACTGTGTGATATCTGACAGGAAAGGCTAAGAAGAGCTAGAAATTAGTTGAAGTCTTTGAAATTTTGTTTCAGACTGCATTGACAGTAATTAGAAATAATTTATATTAATGCCTTTATGCAGATTTCTTAAATATTTTAGTGTTACCATCACAGTTAAAGTGGGAATGCTATTTTTAACAAGATAACACCTGACAGCTCAGTTATTAGCAGCACTTACCATCTGATTAGGTGGTTATAGTTCAGAGGCAAAATTATGGGTCATTAGATTTTTGATGAAAGTCCTTACCTATGCTAGTAATCATTGTTTTGGATACTGTTAGCAGTGGTATTAAATTTGTTACGCTAGTTGAAGTGGTGCTGTAATTCGTATTAGTATAAATCCAGCAATGCAAACTGATAGGTGTCATTTTTGTGTTTGTTCACAGGTGATCTATTACCTAAAAATGGAATAATTGGTTTTTTATCTATGTCCAATATTTTTTATTGAAGCAGAGAGTGTTACAGATTATTGTGAACTTCTATCCAATTCTGACTGAATGAAGAATGGAAGAAACCTTTCCTGTGTAAAATACTTTCTAATCTTCTAACATGAGTTGCAAAATAATAGCAAATTCATTGTTCTGGAGAACTCAAAATCTGCTGTGTGTGAACATACAACCCTGAAAATTGGACTGGTTTTACCAATACGTTATAAATGGAATGAAAATTTGGCCTATTTTGATTAATTTTCCATCTATACAACTTTGAAGACATCCTTAATGTGCTGTTAGAATGGTATGGATTATACGAGAGAAGAAATCATAAATATACATACTGTAGAATTTGCTTTGATAGGAATTTTCGTACCTGATGTGATCAGTGTGTTTCTAGAGGAGGATGTTGCTGCTCTGTTGATGTCCTTTGTTCACTAAAGGACATTTAGTTCGGAGTGGCGGGCAGTAACTCAGTGAATTGTCCCACTGATTACGTCAACATTACACCTTTGAGTAACGAATCACCTGCAGGACGAAGACAGTCACAATCTTACCTAGTTTGAAAAGCCTTGATCAGGGCAAGAATATGCCCAGTTATAAAGCAATCATGTTTACCTCATGCTTCTATCCTGTTAAGGAACACTACCTGCTATGTGTAGAGTTCATTTTATCTTCTCAGCTTTAACAACCTTCGGAGTCTGCTTCTTTGACTGAAACAAGATTGTTACAGTTGTATATAGAAAGAACCTAAGGATACTGGAACAAACTATCAAATGCCCATTTTAAAGAATCTCCCTTACTTGGACTGTATTTAATATTAAGAAGTCCTTCCTACTTGCCATGTGACATATGTCATGAGCTGATGATTGCCACTTTCAGTCAACCAATTACTTGTGTTTCCTCCTACTCCTCAGGTAGCTTGAAGTAGCCATAAAACAACTCCTAGTAATTGGTGAAGATGGTGCTGACAGTGTAAAATATTTAGAAAAATATTTAGAAAAAGAGTGCTGTTCACACAGGTAGCAAAGCCTAAAAAATTTGAGATTTTCAATGGTGTTATATCAATTCAATTTAGACAGAGCTCCACATTTGTTCAAAGTGCTTTTTCACACTAATTGGCTATTCTTCAAAGGCTTAATTACCATTTTAAAATTACTTTTGTGTGCTGGATAGAAATGCTAATATCTTCACCACCATATGCTTTGTAGATGGTGTAGTGTTTTCTAATATTGCAAATATAAGATACAGGAAAGTATTTCCTACAGACAAAAAAAGTTCAAAGGAAAAACAGTTCAGCATGATTTTATTACTGTAATTTCTGGTAATCTTCAGTGTGATGGGATCTTCCTACACTTTGACAATGCTATTCCCACACAGCTCTGAGTGTTTAGAGAGCACATGAGAAAGGCAAAAATTTTTTTCAGGGGACGTGACTGCTCCTTCACTGTTTCAGTCACTGCAGAATGAACTGAATTCGGGAATAATCATAAAACAACCTTGTGCATATGTGTGTGTGTTTGGTGAGAGGAGGAACAGCATCATAAACTGTTGACTGGGAATCCAAAATATTTGAGGATCATTTTGCCTGTGTACTAAGCATCTGCAGCAAGGCTAGGCATCTCTGTGTTGGAAGGAAAAAGTTTCTACCACCTGAGCTGAAAGTTTAGTTTCTCTTAGTCATGACTCCAGCAGCTGTGGTATAGCTGGACAAGAGGACTGTGTGGCTGCAGTATTGCGCTGAGAGGAAAGTGGAGGAAATTATAACCATTTTAGGCCCTCTGTCCTTTCCTGATAAATCTGACTTCGGTCTCCTCTACAACTGAGTCATAATTTTGCACCTACCAAAAGAGAGGAGAGCACAACAGTGAATAATTATAGGTAGTGTAGATAAAGTGTTTGTGCATAACTTTATGTACTTCTCTGCTTTTGGATCTTAGCACACAGAGTATGTATGTTTTAATGGGCACTTTGTCCCAAATCATCTGCAAATGACGATTACTGTAGCCAGTCAGAAGAGTGTAGTTTACACATTACCTGGTCACTGTTTTCACAGAATACCTATCTCTTTATTTGACATTAGAATGATTTTTCTCCCAAATTTGAGGTTAATCCCATTCTTCGACTTTTGAAAATGGTCTGGTTTTCCTGCTAATATGTCTTAATGAAGCTTTAAACTTCAAAACCAGTTGCACTTTATGAAATAGTTGGAAGATTGCACTGTAGTTGTACTGCAACCACACTGTAGTTAGTTGAATCCTGCAGCTGTTCATCTGTTTTATTGACAGGTTTAGCATAAGACAATGCTGACTCTGTGTGTTTGTAGGAATGACTCTCTAATTACCATAGCAAAATGAGGTTTCAGAGTTTTAGGTGGTGGCATCCTCAAGACTTTCTTTCTGGTAAGCGTAAGTCCTCTCTGGTTAATATACAGATATATGCGGTTTGATGAGACATGCTTGTTGGTGGCAATTCCATTTTTAAGGCATCTGTGTTTTTTTCCAAATGGAAGAGAGAGCAGGCTTTCTGAAGAAAAGGTAATCCACCAGATCTGGGCTGTTCCTTTTAGGGCTTCATCAGAGCCAGTTAGATCTTAATTGCTTTATTTGCACTGCTTAGTAGTTTACTTAGCAGGTAGGTTATCCGGACCTTAATTGAAAGTTCTTAGAAAAATTTCCAAATCAAAGGAAATAAGCATGAGAGAAGGGGTCTGAAGGTTTAGAATTCCTATACAAACAAAACAAAAAATTTGGTGCTCTAATCTTCCTTTTGGGGTCACAAATGGCCATATTCCAATACTTTTATTCCACAATGACTAATACCTTACTCAGAAATTGTCATTTTTGGAGGTGGAGTAAGCAAACTCTTAAAATTAGTGAAAGTGAACTCTGGCAGAAAATGTATTCAAGTAGGACATTCAGCTGTTTCATTAACTATTTTTAGCTACTTTGTGACCTGACCTAATTAAAAAAATACATATTTATTAAACATACTTTTCAAACTGGGAGACTGGTATTATTTGGCTGTCTAAATATAAATGTATCTACTCCCCTTTGTCAAATGAAAGTTATAGAAGAAGAAGACCCGCAGGAATTGACATCGCTACAAACTGTTAAAGAATGTCTTCTCCCTGGAAATACTTTCTGCTGAATAAAGACTTTTTAATGAAGTTGCAGTTGCTTTAGCAAGGGCTGTGGTGACATATTATCCTACTGTGCCTACTTCTTGGTGTACCTGTGTGCAAAAGCTCTACCTTGTCTGTTATTCACGGGGACCGTTCTGTTCAGAGCTGTAAGGTCAGCAGAAGGCTGGGGCTAGAATAGGGAGTATTGGCTTGTGATTCTTGAGTAGGCAGGGGGAAGGGGAAGGAGGAGGGCAGCATGCAACATGCTGCAACAGATGTAGCCCATCACAGGAGATTTTGCTGCAAGGTGGCAGAAGTTTATGCAAAGAATGGAAATAGTGAGTGGAAAAATAAACACACTGAAGCTCTCTTAACACGCTCTTTGCAATATGCACAGTTTTTCCATAAATTATTCCATAATTCCTGAAGTACACGAAATGACAGAGGATTTTTGGCTACTTTTTTTCTTGGGCTTCCAAAGATTTCCTTGGAGACTCTATGTAGACTTTCTGCTGAGTTCACATCAGCATTTTTTGCTAATTGTTCCTGATGCTTCTCCATATTGTGAACTTTTTAACAAGAAAGTAGCAGCAGATTGCCTTCCCTAGAGAGGAACAAAAAAGTCTGTTGATGTGATCTAAAAAGAAAAAGGGGAGAAAGTACTACTTCAAACAAACATTTCAATTTCAGTGCACACAGAATGAGTGGTTAAATGACACCACAGAACTTAAAAATTGAATGAAAAGCCACATTTCTTCTCTTAACTTGTCTGGATTTTTGCTAAAACTGGATTACTACTATGAAATTACTTACCAGAGAATCTACTTTGCAGTGATGCTGACGAATCTGTTTTGCAATGGTTAGAGCAGTGACAAGCTGTGAGTTATAAAACTCAGGTTGGTTACCTTCTCCTGTCAATCTGTGCTCACCTGTTGTATTTGTTACAACAACCTATCACGAGGGTTCTAATTTTTCTTTAATAGGTTCTCCTCCTTGTCACATCTCTGTTCTCTAACAAGCATAATGGAGTTGCTGGACACTATTAAAGTACAAAAAGTAATGTTTATATATTCAGAAGGAAGAAGAAAATAGGGCTAGAATCGTTATAAGACCTGAAAGAGGCTCATCGAGTGGTTTCTATAAAACTGCTAAAAGTCTATACCTACTAACCATTCCGGTATTGATTCATAAAGCTGACATTTTGTATTGGGCAGCATCAGATTATTCACACTTTGGGAAAACAACTAAACAATTAGAACCAAGTAGGTGACTGGGTTGCTTCAGCTGAAAGCTGACCATAGGGTGGAAGTGATCCTTTCACATCTGGGAACAAAAAGAGCAAACCGAAAAGAAAAGCAGAATCCTTGTGATGCTTTTTGATAAAATATACGTAGACGTCATGTTCAGAATTTAGGCCTCTGTATGCAAAATTTGTGAAGGTCACTAAGTTTCAGACTGATACGGGATTTTGAACTCTCCCCACCTCTGCCTCATTTCTTAGTATTTTGAGCTGTAGCAAGGTCTGATAGCACAAGGTAGAGTTTCTAGGTCATCTTCCACAGTGCTTGTTTATCGAGATCCTCCTGATTTGGGGTTTTGGTACCATTTCTGTGGGCAGCCAAGCACTTTATTAAGTCTAATGCTCCAGTACATGCTCCAGATGTAGCATCTGCAACAGCTTCAGGGAACAGAAACGGTATGATATGTGCTACTGTGCATATAGACCCCCCAGCCAGATACAAAGTAAATTGCCTAGACCCAGGACTGGAGATGTAGAATACTATTTTATGCTTTCACTTCACTGTCACTGTGCGGTTACTTTGAAGTGTTTTTTCTTTTCAGTCACCTGGGCAGAACTGCTTATGCAGCTTTGCTCCTGAACGTATTTTGTGGATACATTAAGAATTTTCCGTTACAGTCTTGTGCAACCTTTCATGACCTCAAATGATGCACCAAGGTAAAGCTCACACAGGGCACAGTTTTATACATGCTTGGAATCTCTTAGAGGGCAACACTTGCATGTGTTTTTCATTTCTCCAGGAACTTTCTCATGATAGGGTGAGTTGTATTATGTTCCGCTGATGTGCCAATTTGCCAATTATTATGCCCCAAGAAAGATTTTTCATCATCATGTTGTCAACTTTCGTTTCTATGCTGATGATACAGTTATGAATGTCTTTGAAACGTGACATCTCTGGGTCTTTTTTTTGTCTGGTCCACATTAAATCATTAATGTTTCAAAACATTAATGAACACTGGCAAAATGGAGCTGACTGTTGACTGGTTTCTTAAATTTGCTGAGAAATTTTTCTAACCTTTTCTAAATTTTTCTAGACCTCCAGTTCTACTTTAAACAGGTATGTAGAGGTTACCTTTGACTAAGAACTTTTTCTTGTAGTTTTGCACTTATAAGGAACTGCCTTTTATCATAGAAATCTTGCTAGATTGTAGGTATTTCTCTCTATTATGAGACAGAGGCACTTTTCAGCACTGACATAAATTTCAGATTAGATTATTGGAATACTTTATTTGTAGCCTTTCCAGAACCTTGAATATTCTGGCCGCAAACATTTCCCTAATCTTCTTTCTTGCATTTTTGAATCATGCAATACATCAATGTGTTAGTTCTTCTTAATTAGTAATGATTGCCTAACTAAGCCTAGATTGATTTTTTTAAAAAAAAAAAAAACTTTTCTGATTTTTTAAGCTATTTTTCACCTGCAGGACCTTTTAAAAATTCTTCCAAATTGTATTTAGAGCATCACTTGCTGATTATAAACACAGTGTTGCTCTTCTTAAAGCTTTAAGTATAAAATTGACTGCCTTATTCCATTATGATATTCACAAATTTTATTAAAAGTTTACTTTCTTCACTTACAAAAGTATTTTTGTTAGGCTGGTTATTTGCAGAAGACAGGCAATAGGTGGAAGGGTATTATCTACCCTTGAATAATCAGAGAACACCCGCTAGGAATATGTATCAGTAGCAATATTACAGCAATCACACATTCATGACCTGTGAACTCCACCGAGAAGCTCTCAGCTTTTTGATTAAAATGAAATGCAACATTTCTGTCTTTTTTAAATACTAGTTCTCATCCATTTTTCTCTTCCTGTTCCCCCAAAAACCTCAATTTCCTTGTACCCCAGTCGCCACTGTCTCTTGCATATCTTCATTCCTACCAGCCAATTTCTCTTCCTCACTTGACTCCTGATGTTTGTTATCATCAAAGATTAGACCTTCTTGGTTTATTTTCAGTCTGTAAGACTTTCTTTCTTTCTTTCTTTCTTTCTTTCTTTCTTTCTTTCTTTCTTTCTTTCTTTCTTTCTTTCTTTCTTTCTTTCTTTCTTTCTCCTCTCTTTCTCCTCTCTTTCTCCTTCCTTCCTTCCTTCCTTCCTTCCTTCCTTCCTTCCTTCCTTCCTTCCTTCCTTCCTTCCTTCCTTCCTTCCTTCCTTCCTTCCTTCCTTCCTTCCTTCCTTCCTTCCTTCCTTCCTTCCTTCCTTCCTTCCTTCCTTCCTTCCTTCCTTCCTTCCTTCCTTCCTTCCTTCCTTCCTTCCTTCCTTCCTTCCTTCCTTCCTTCCTTCCTTCCTTCCTTCCTTCCTTCCTTCCTTCCTTCCTTCCTTCCTTCCTTCCTTCCTTCCTTCCTTCCTTTTCCCCCTCTGGCTAGTCCACTAACTCTCAGCATTTGCTCCCTAGGGCATAGTTTTATCTTCGGGCAACGATACACAGAACCTTTTCCCAAAAGCTTACTTTGAGACAACTTTGCATCAGCAGTGAGCAACATGAAAGTAAGCTGAGTCAGTGATGCCAAAGTTCAAAGTCTGGTTTTGGCAAATGCTAGAGAATATGAGCTCATGGCTTCAATAAGTGAGAAAGCCTCTCTTTCTGGCCTCCAGCTAGCAGAAGCTTCTCTCTTCCTTCTGTGACACGTGTTATAGCTAGCTTTAGAGTAGTTTTCAAGTGATGGCTGACAGTCTTTCATTCCTGCTGCCTGATGCAAGGCAGTAGTCTTTAAATGGTAAACATAAAATATGAAATCCTGGTTGTGTTGAAATGAATGACAGGAATTTCTACTGACTTTGTCAGAAGAATGTATAGGGATTGTTGCTCCTTCTGACTTTAGGGAATGCAAAACTGGATTCTGGAATAAAGAGAAAACACTTGTATACATTGTATGCCTTTCAGACCTTTGAAAAGCCAGAGCTTACTGATGTTCTTTTAATTACTGGATGATGTTGTACAGGAGTGTGAATCTTAGGTACTAGTAGCCCCTGGTGGGAAAGAGATGCTCAGCCAGCTGAAACTGATTTGTATTGCAGTTTGAAAAGGCAGCGTCAGAGCCAGCCTGGCTGTTACTAAATCTCTTTTCTAAAGCTACTATTGTAAGTAGCTGGCTGTTCAGCTAGTGAAGAATCAGTCTGTAACCAGGGATTCACTTTTATTTTTCTGAAGCTGGTTCAGACAAACCTCTGTAATTTCCCCAGAGAAATTCTTTATGATCATATTGTTCACTCCAGGTGCACAGCCACAGCAGTACACCTTACTTCCTCACAACAATTTACTATACATGTCAGCATTGGCTTTGCTGCTGTGACTGAGATAATTTGTTCTTTCTCATGAAAGGGAAGTTGAGAATCAAGGACGGTGGAGAGAATCTCATATTACATTCCAACTAAAACCCATAGGGAGAGGTTAATATTATACAACACTGTCTAATTCTGATTAAAAAAAATCCGTATCCATTGTAATATTTTCTTCATAACAGCATCTATGAGCTATCTCACAGAAACAGTGTGATTCTCACAGGGAAGAAGAGGAAGAGATGGATTACTTCTTTTTGTTACTAGTTTTTGTGATTCTCACCGCCTCCTGCAATAACGATGGTAATGATGATGACAAACCCCTAAGCTTTGAAAACAGGCAGCTATGCTTCTGTATACAACATGGTGACAGCTTTAAAGTAGAACATTTTCCTCGTGTTCAGATAGTACATTATGGACAATCTCTTTCTTGTCACTTCTCTTGCCTGGTTGTTTTTTTGGTAAGTGAGGAGATAGCTAAACATAACTGAGGATATCTGCTTGAGTGCAGAAACTTGGACAGATAAAAAGGAGTTCTGCCTTTACAGAAGAGGGGTTTTAACTGTTTCTAGCTTGTTCAAATTTATTTTAGCATGATAATAACAATGCTAGTAGACATTGGTGAGCATCAGTATTTCTGGCTTACAAGTAATTTTTTTTTTCCCTAATTTTTTTGTCATGTCCAAACGTGAGTGGTGGATATGCATATATATGCATCTATACATAAAGTCAAAATTTCATCCAAATAATAAATAAGGAGAAAACTTGTGTTAGACCCTGCAGCTCCCAAGTGGGTCCACTAAGAGCCAAATTAGTCCAGCAGTTTTCAGATTTTGTGGCAAACAGCCAGAAAGCTGGCTCTGGATAACCGTGGACACCAAGACTGGCCCCATGACAGTCCAGCTTGGCTACCACCCGTGGCTTCTGAGGTCCTGAAGGCATGTAAATTTAGTCCTTCTTGTCATCTCCAATGGTCTGTGGTAACTTCATCATGAGTTCTGTTGAAAATGACTCAGAATGGTGCTGAACCTGAAACATTTCAGTGGAACAGTTTGGGCTCAACGAAGTAGCATTTTCTGACCAGGTTTTAAGCTGATCTGAGTCTTAGCATTTAAGCTCCACATTTCCTGAAGACTGACTTTCGTGAAATTAATTTAACAATATCTTCAAGAAACCTGCTGCGTAGTTTTTGCAAGTTTCTCTTCACTGTGTGTGTGCAGTGTAAAATTAAGCATAAAACTTTAAATAGTTGTGGGCCCTCTAGTGGTGTACCTAGAGTTGGAGGTTCAGAAATTTGCAAGAAAAATGTATTGCCTAGTTTATGTGTCCCAAAATTTGCTGGTCATACCCAGCAACATGTAGTTGTTTGGAATCCATTTTGTCCTCTGATCATTTACATTATGGAAGGAGAACATTATTAGTATTATCTATATATTGTGCCCCCAAATTTACAAATTTTAGTTTAATTTTACTTTTATTACTGTTATTAAGCTCATGAATCTGAACCTGGTTGTGCTGATGTTCTCTAAGTATAAAACCAACAAAAAAACTCTACTCCTGAGATCTTGCAGTCTAGATTTAAGACAAACGTTGCTCAGTTTTTTTAGTCCATCAGCAGTCAGTAGCCATAGATTAATGATTTTCCACAGCCAGCAATAAACTGGCACTGCTGCTGACAGCAAAAGTCTCACCTTCCCATTGTCCATGATCAGTGTTTTTATTGCTCTGCCATCAGCTCTTGTACAGGCACAGTGAACTGGACAAGGAACTGATGCAGCAAAAAAACCCAACCAGCCCCAAAAGACAAAAATCTTACTATAATCTTTTATAAAACATGTCTGTGTAAAGAAAGTACAAGACTACTCTAAGATTGACAAGGGTGCTAACTGGACCTGAGTTAGTTAGCTTCCATTTATAGTACTTCCTTATGGGATGTGTGCTTGAAACCATCCTTTTATGTAGAGATAACAGACTGCTCTTTGACAAAGAATGATGATGTGATTAATACTGCGGTAGGACTTTTCCGTTTGATCACCTACATGAAGAATACCTTCCTTCCTACAATCCCTTTTTTTTTTTTTCTAATTTTGTTTGCTTTCTCTCCCCTCAAAGAATTGCTGCCAAAGGAGAGTGCAAGAATGCCAGCTGTAGTAGAAAATTTGATTATGCAAATGTAGTTCAGTTTGTACATGGTTACAGAAGATTAACAATGTGTGGTATGAGAAATGAGTGCAGCTTCTTTTTCAGGATGAATAACTGCAAGCTAATGTAGATCTGTGCATGAAACGTTCAGGTAAAATCAGCAGTTGTAGCGTTCTTCTGCCTCTCTCCCTCCAGGTTTTTGCTTGTTTTTTGCTGAATGTAAAACTCCCATTTTCCAAGATTCTGGAGAAGGTGATAGACATGTATAAAATCACAAGTGACATAGATATTTGAACAGGGGACAGGGTTCATTGTCTTTTTTTATACAGGACCTGGAAGGGATGAAATTGTAACTGCAAGTGGCAGGTTCAATGTAGTGGTAAGGCATTAGCTGGTTTTTTCCATCTGCTTAGACACAGGGGTGTGGCGCTCAGATCACAGCTAACCCTTGCAGGAGGTTAACCTCCGCGGGAAAAGAGAGCACAAACGCCAATATGGTGGATGCTATCTGTTCGATTTATTAACGGCGCAATTGCTTTATATACCCCTTTCTGTACATCGCGAGATCTTTAGTTCCCTGTTCTTTCCGTGTATCACGAGATCTTTTCATGTGCCTCTGTTTTTCCCGTACATCGCGAGATCTTCCGAGCGCCTCCCCCTACAGTTCAAAGAAGCAAAAAGTGATACTTGACACACTACATTGCAAAGCTGTAAAAGCTTATTATCCCAGGATTTTCATGATATTAAAAGGTTCAAAAATTGATTAGATATGTTTATGAAAAGAAAATCTATGAAGGCCGACTGCCTGTGGCTCGGAAAGTCTGGAAGCCACAAATCATATGAATTGGAGATGCTTCTTCTGTTCTTACATTCCTGTCTACATCTGCTACTGACTGCTGTCAGGGACAGGATGCCGGGCTAGATGGACTTGGCATGATGTTCCTGCGTCCTCAGAGAAAATCAGGTTTTGCCTGTTACATTTCAGTTTTGTATTTCTTTCAGATCCCTGCTTCCAGATGAGACTCAAACCACAAGCACTAGGTTATCCACCAAGGATTTCTTAATATCATTTCCATCATAGCTGAAACCAGAAGGAAGCATAAATTTCAAGGAAAAGTATTTCTGAATTCTTTCAGACCAAATTAAAACAACCAGCTTCCTCCCCAGCTCTCTTGCCTTCTGGAAATAACAAACCACTGAAGGAAGACAAACACCTCCTCATTGGTCCTTAAAGATTTAAACTTTTCCCTGAATGAAGATAATGGCTCTTCCTTAGGCAGGATATCTTTAGGTTTGGGTATTTTGTCAGGCTACAGGCTTTCTTTTGGTATGTGCGGATTGAACTATCTGTGTCCTTCTTGCTTTCATTAAAGATATTTTGTGCTAAGCACAGTTCTCCAGTGTCCTTGTGAAGTTTTATCATTATACTTTTGTAAAGAATCAATATTGTTTTAGGTGTCAGTCCTATTATATTCTGCCATTCTTTTTTCTTCAGATCCCATAAGCTTTTACCTTCTTCCTCTCCTTTAAAAAAGACATGCTTTGTTTTTGTTATCTGATTTTATAAGAAAATCAGGAATATTGGGTGCTGTTACGCCAGAAATACTATTCATGTGAAAGCTGCTGAATCTTCATAAAACTGGGTTATGGTTCTTCATGATAACATTTTTCTCAGAACTTGTCAAACATTTGAGTAATATGAGTTGTAATAAAAACAAATGCATGATTTTCAAGCAGTCTGACTAAATCCCCTTGCTTTGATAGCTGCTGAGGTTTCATTTTTTTGGTGTTTGAGATGCACAAACCTCTGTATTTGTATGAAGAAGAGATCATTCAGAACTATATATTTTATTTTTTTTTTAAAGAGTATTTTTGGTTGGCTTAAATTTCTGCATAGAGTAGCTGTATGATTCAAGGAAGACTGTCAGTGTAGTGTGATGACCATATGAATTGTTGAAAGGAACCTTTCTGATTCCTGTTTCTTCACAGTTTATGGGATAGTCTTAAGGAAATGCTTTGATGTCTCTGCCTCAGCTTCCATGTGGATGGTGAAGTTTTTTTGATTATAAACTCCTTAATGATTGGAGATGTCATGCATGCTGTGCTTTCAGGCACAGGAACATGGGTTTTTTTGATGACTTGTTGCAGTTTTTAGCATCTGACTTCCTCCCCCCATAAGTTTTATAAACACATTTTTCTACAGCCAGGAGGAGTACCTGCTAGCAAAATGAATGCCTGATGCCAAGTGGGTCTCTTTATAGGGAATCATTATTCTTGAATGTATTTGAGTTCATTTCTGAAAATTCCTTGTAGACTAAGTAGTAATTATTTTCTGAACGATTTCTCAAATGATATTAAATAAATCAGCCATTCTGTAAGATTTTCTGTGTGGTAACAAAAATTGCTAGTACTGATATGGATCAGGTCTAGTATCTCCCGGATTTTATGGGATTTTTTGACATTCTTATCTAGTTGGAGAGATAGGCATGATGGTGCCCCCCCACCTGGCATACCCTTGAGATAAAAAATAGCATGACTTCTGTTATCTTAAAAGTCACATTGTCATTTGATCTTACTGAGAGAGTATGTAGTGTTTCAGAGAGGCAGATTTTCAAACACAGTCATATTTAAAAGCTGTATGCATTTATGTGTGGCCTTACTGTAAATATGGAGACTAATGCATTCCATATTCAGTGTCTTTGGAGTATATGTGCACACACACTTTAAGTTTGGTCATAAACCAGGTAGATCTTCTCCTACACTGTGTGGGAAACAGGCTACTGCTAGGATGGCAATGTGCTGCCCAAACCGATAGTGTGTGTAGGAGTGCACGTGTCCATATGCTGTTATTGGTTGGTCGGTCGGTAGCTCAGATCCTGCACAGTGTTCAGTGGATCTGTACCACTTGATCCCAGGTGACCGATGGCAGTAGCGTGCAGAAATACTCACAGCACAAACTGGTAGGTGAGGATGCGGCCGGTGCCCCGCGCAGTGGAGGCAGAGCTGCTCGGGTGCCGCAGCGCAGCAGCCCGGGGCTGCCTTTGCTCTCAGGGCCTCGCCGTAGTTGGGGCCTTTGGCCAGTGAGAGCCACTGTTGGCTACCGGTCAGACTGGGCCTGGGGATCAGTGGAGGCCCCTGGGCAGCCGTGGGGAGCTCGTCCCCTGGAGCAGCAGCTGCCCTCAGGACTCTCCCCGTGGGTCAGGACGCTGCCCAAGGAAACTCCTCGAGGGGCCTTGGGTCGGGATCTGCCCTGAGCAGGTCCTCGAGGGTGAGAGCCCTCACTGCCCAGGTGGGTGATAGAGCATTTCGGGTTGCCGTTAAACCCTTGGCAGTTGTTCTGTTTTTGTCTCACAGACATTCGAACCTGTAATTTACAGAGAGCTAGTTAATTGTGTTAATAAGAAATTTTTAATTTTTGGTACTTGGTTGTTTATTTGAGAGCCTCTCTTAACAGAGGAGTCTTAACATACCACATTTCTAGATCTTACTTCCATGACTGTTCCAGAAACCATACAGGCACTTGGTCTCCCAGCTAAACCATGAAAACTGCCCTGTGCAGCTAATTTCTAATCATGGTGGTTGTTTTATTTCTCTGGAAAGCTTGAGCCATTTCTTTGGTGCTCGCAATTTAAAAATAATATGTAAAGAAGAACTGTGATAAGGAAACTTGGTGATGGGGTTGTTTTTGCAAATGTTTTAAAAGCACTAATGAAAGTAAAATCTTTACACAGAGGCAAAGGTGAAAAGCCAGCAACATCAAAAGCTAAGAAACAGCAGAATGAAAATGGAAAACATTTGAAGAGCTAAGGATTAGACAACTAGCTTTTTATCGTCTGTGAAAATATTTAATTTGGTATTTATGAGAACAGTTTAAATGGTCCCTTCACCATATGGAGGGTTTATATGTATAGTGACAAAGGAAGAGGAGAAAAGGAAGGAGCGAGGGTTTTAGAAAAAACTGGTCAGTAAAGTACAGTATTATGTTCCTCCTGCTGAGATAAAGACTTGTTAGATTAAGCAGATGTTAGTGAAATCATAAGAACACCTCCTTTACTGTAAATGACCATGAGCACTATTTTATTGTTCTTATGCTTTCCAACAGTGCACACAAACCGTTAATAAAGGGTTAAACATTTTAGAGGGTTGTATTTGTAGCTCATGACTATCTTGATGGTAGGGGGAGCTGTGGCCTGACTGCCTTGAATCGTAAGAGATCTGATTCTTGCTTTCTTGAACTTAACCCCTTTGCCTACTATGACAGCTAAATGAGACACTTTTATTAACTCATCTGAACTCCTAAGTGCCTGCTCCACTGGGGAGCTGGGGCCATGATAAGATCGGGTCGTAGGTCTTCTTATGGCAAGGCATATAGTTATAGTGAAAAGAACTTCCTGATAATTGCACATTAGGGATCTCATCTGTCCATTTTTGAATCTGAGGCAAAAACCATTTTTGCTTTGAGTAGTAGTTTTTAAGGAGCCCTCAAACTGACAAGAATACCAAATGATAGAAAGCTGATTAGAAAATGAAGGTGATGTTTGAAAGCTAAAATATTTTGCACTGTAATATGTTTCTTAATGCATAGAAAATTCAGAAAGTGTTGCCTGCTTGCTTCAACTTTTTTTTTTTTGTATTTTGATTTTAACTATTTAAGTAGTTAAAAATTCAAATACAAAATACTTTGTTTCTCCTTGTGGATTTTGACTGGTGAGAGAAGTACTACAGTGTTCTCAGTAGATTTTTTTAAATAATCAGAGAATTAAATGCTCAAGGAATTTACATTAACTATGTGGTTGCAAATTTTGGTTTATTGTCTTTTTGATTTTATCCTTTGGTTTGATACCAAAGATTTTATGCCATACTACTGAATCTCCAAAGGGAAGACTGGATTTGATATGCCTGAGATCTCAAAAGAAAAACTAAAGGGAAAAAAGGAAAAAAAAATGTTATCAACTATTTATCTATCTTTTAGGAATAAGCATAACCCCAGATTTCAAAATGCCCAAATTTATGGGTTAATATATAACCTAATGGTAGAGGGCAACCATTCAGTTTCTCCGGCTGTAAAATCCCAACATGATAGGGTTATCTCATTAAATGACATTAACTGACATTGAGAAGTAGAGATCTAAATAAAATGTAGATAGATACCACTAACTCACTTCACTTGAGCCACTGAAAGATGAACTTCCTATGTTGAAATTTTATTCATAGATGAGAGTAAAACATGTCTCAGTCTCCATATATCTGAACTAATGTTGTACAATAACTAGTTTAGTGCTAGCTACAAGTCAATTCCTGGCTACTTTTTTTCATGAAGACTCTCACAGGAGTGCAGGATTTCACAGGCAGTACTTGTTTTGCCAAGTTCTAAACCAATCTTTTGCTATAAACCATAAAAGTGTATCTGAAGACTCTTTATTTACCTTATATTCAGACATATGATGACTGAACCAAATCTTTTGGAAATAGCGTCCAGGCCATTTTCTACCACATATTTCCTAGTTGTTCTGCAGGATCACTCCTGCAAAATGGATCTTGGGGAAACTGTTCAGTCTGTAGGCAATGACTTCTTTCTTTCTTTAATTTTTGCTAGCTGTGTGTTAAAGTTGTTCAGTCTTTTGCAAAGTTTTTTTTGAATTTATTTTTCATATTTTAAAAAAATTTGTTAATTGCTTCATCCATCTGAACTCTTAAGTAGACTCCACCAAGATCATTTCACTTTTCACAATTACATTTAGCCAAACTGTGTTTTTAATGAATAGTAGCAATTTTAAATTCAACCCTACTTTGTTAGTGCTGTACAGGCAAAATTGGTTTTATTTCTAATTATATTTGTGTCAACAGCTGTATGCAAGCTAATGCATATATAATATGTTCACAAAACATTATTGCTTACAGGATGCCAATGCTAATTCACATTATTTATTTTTTGTGCCATTTGAGTAGTTTGTAATCTGAGTAATGAGGAATTATTTATGAACTGAAAGACCTCAAAGGAAGAAAATTGCCCTCCTCTTTGACTTTTCTGTTAGTTAATCAAAGACTAAAATTAATTCATTGATAGCTGAGAGCTGTTTGGCTAATGCTGACAATAGATAATATAATCCTACAGAATATCACGATTTCATCTTATGAGCAAAGGCTTGCCAAGTCAGGTTGCATCAGCGCAACCATGACATCCAGTTGCTAGCATTTTGCTAAGGCTACTCATTAACAAAGTCAGATAGTGTGCCTCAGCCTGAACCATGAGCTCCAGATGCACCTGTTTTTTGAAATTTGTCACATTTTATAAGATTCCTTGATTAACATTAACCTGAGCTTCAAGTCCTCACTATAGACACCAGATCACTGTTTAAATGTTCAAAGTCCATGTCTCATATAATCTATAAGTATTATAAGTATTTGTATGTACTAGTGTTTTTATCCAGATGCGAGGACTCTATTGTATTCAGAACAAAGTGGAAGACTTTTCTGTACATAACAATTCCTATTTCAATTCTTAAGACTGCCAAAACCAAAACAACTCAAATAATGAACCTATAACTTGTTTTAGAAAATTCCTTTACATGACTGTGCAGAAAAGAGAAATGTTACAGCACATGGAGACTTAACAGTTCCAGTATGTTGGCTCAAGAGTTACCAAGTGCTTGTTAACAATGTCTAGAATATGAAAAAAAAAATTATTACAATATGATGGCAACTTGTCATTGAAATAATTCTTTACAGTAATAAGATAATGGATATCATCAAATGACAACATTTTTGGCAGTACATGTCGATTAATTATCACCTCATAGTCCTTGCTGATAGTCATACTCATTATGATCAACTGGTAAGGTAAGTGACTATGGAGTGACTTTGCACAAAGTGAACATTTAAGAGATAATGTTACCCAGTAAAATATCAGATTAAACGCCAGACCATCCTTGATAACTCTCTATGAGTCTGCCTGTGGTTACTCGGGGAATCTGTCATTGAATAGAAAATCTTCAGATGTGCAAACAGCTGCTTTACTACTTAAGCTGTAGTAAATGAGACAATGATGACAAACTTATGTACTATTTTCTTAGCTATAAGCTCTTGGAATTTTATAATGATGCTGTCGTGGAATCTAAATCAGGTTTTCCTGTAGACCATGTTTTTTTATCTAACTATAATCAAACGCAGAGGAGTAAGGAACTGAATTGGTGTGAACTGGCACAACCATCTTGACTTTAGTGGAGGTATGCCCATCTATTTTGGATGGGTGTGACTTAGGTGTTGCAGGTCTATTCTTTGAAATTTCTTGCACATTTGTTTAGATATGAGGTGACGACCAAACACTGTCATTTCAGATTTGGAGAATTTTATACCCCCTTTTAATTCATTGTTTCATCTACCTTCCAATTAAAAGGAGTCTACACATTGATTGTGTTTTCAGTAGTAAAAGCAGAGAATTTTTTCAAGAAATTTGGTCAAATTTATACGACTGTGTTTGGAGAAGCCCAAGAGTTACAAGCAAAGAATATGATTTTGCAAAACAAAGCTTTGAAGAAGGCGAAGAGGGATGCCATTTATCCTAGCAAGTTAACCTAGCAACGTAGTAGACCTGAAGCACTTATTATTCTCTTGCAGCCATTATTTCCTGTTCATATTGCCCATAACATTGAATTCTTAAATATGGAGTTAGGTGCAGCAAATCTCTTTTACCTGTTCTAGAATATTAAATAGCAGACAACTCCTGCATCAGTGAAGTCCAAAGAAACATCAGTAGATCAGAATTTTAAGGTATATTGAAAGTGGTTGCACAATTGCTATAACAAATTCCTGTACTTGAGTTTTTTGCTCTTTTGGTGCTAAAACTCTTTGTGGGACTCCACAGAAAGTCCCAGATGGCCACCGTATGTAACACTAGTTAGAGTCAATCTTCACCTCTGCTATAATACATCAGACTTACTGCATATGTACTAGTCATCTGTGCAGGGTACAGAAACTAGCATCAATGTCTTAGACTCGCCATGCCTATGCTGATGCAATCAGCATTGGTCCTTTAATGAGAAAAACAAGGAAAGCTTTGGTGTTTGCTTGCTGTTACCTATACATGGCATTGTACTAATAGCCTTCCGTTCAAACACTCTTAGCAGTAATTAGATTTCAGAGACCTTTCCAGTGACTGATCTAAGGGATATTCATCCTGCAAGTATATCAATACTACATTGGCTGTGGAAGCTGCTACTTAAAACAGTTTTCTCGTCTCAGTGCATGTTACCAGTTGACCTCCAAATATAAGTTTAGTCTGTATCTGGACCTAAATTTTATCCCATTTTAGTGGAACAAATTAGAGATTTCTAGGTAAGGAATGATCATGTTGTATATAACACGCGACTGCAGTATGTAGCAAAACCAAAATAAACTCTGAATTGTTTGATTACTTGGATTTTTCTCTTTAGTCTCATAAGTTCATTCTGAAAGCAATATTTTAACACAGATTTTGTGGTTTCATAAGTAATTGAATTTGATATATAGTTTTTCATTATCGATTGGGTTTACAAGTTCTGGGCTTAATTTTCTCATAGTTAACTGTAGGTAATGGCATGTAGCTCAGAGAGTATTCAGTTGACATGAAAGTTACTTTAATGTGTTGTGAGTTATTCAAGGAGCATATGTAAGTGTAGCGCATTCCTGAAAGAAGATGCAGTCAAACTGGAAATGAAAAATGGCAAAATGACAGTAAAGATAAAACCTCTGTTAACATTCATATACTGAAAATATGGAAGATGCATTTTTGTAGCTGTAAATTTAATGGAGATGATGACTGTTTAATTACAGGAATGCTACAGTAATGAAATATAAATCTGATATTTTATGGATAAAAAAATCAGTTGTATTTTAGAGACAATAAAGCCCCCTTACAGCTAATCTGAAGAGAATTTTATTGACGAGTTCACATATATAGAGATCTGCTGGGTACACAAAACATAGCAAAGTACCATTGTTAAAAAATAATTTTCAATTAGCCTACCATATTGAGATGTAGTTTAATTCTTATTTTCGCATAAAACAAAGGATTAACTTGGTGAATGTATAACTTCTTTTCAACTGAGTCATTCTTCACATTGGATCTGTGATTAGTAACCTTTCTAAAGATATCCTGGTTAGTAATTGACATCTCATTATGTGCTTTCACCAAAGCCTTCATCGCACCCTGTAATGATGTCTGAAAAAATGTGTTAGGTATTTCTGCTAATATAGGTAACTAATTTTGGAAAGACACAACAATGACATTTTTTGGTTAATTTGGATGAAATTTATTCATTTTTACAGTGATATTTTGTGATAATCTCCAAGGATTTGCTTTGTCTGGGGTATTCCTTATTTTCTGCTTCGTGCCTAGATGTATCTAAAATATTAATGTAGTCATTATTGTGAAATGGTACCTGATAATTCTATACAATTTTTTATAGGTTTGGATACGATAAATAATACTAGTTGTCAACAGTTCTTATTCAGGATGGATATAGTTATGAAGATTGTTCTATACTTTATGTCTCCAGAAGCTTTGTTTTTCTCTAAGGATTGTTATGTTCATTTTGAAGAACCTTTGCTTGGCATCTAGGTTGTGGTTAATGTTAAGAGCTTACTTCATTAATGAATACCTACTTCATTAATGAATACCTTGAAGTACAGTCAGCTGAACATTCAGGAAGTCCCTAGCATCTGAACATTATCTGGATGTGGTGGGCCAGACCTGGGCTGGCTGCCAGATGCCCACCCTGCTGCTCTATAACTCCCCCTCCTCAATGAGAGAGGGGGTAAAATAAGATAGTAAAACTTGTGGGCTGAGGTAAAGACAGGGAGATCACTTACCCCTTACCATCACAGGCAAAACAGACTTGGGAAAAGTTAATTTCTTCCCAATTAAAAATAGAGTAGGATGGTGAGTAACAAAGACAAACTAAAAACACCTTCCCCGCACGACGTCCTTCCCAGGCTCAACTCCTTCATGCCTGACTCATCTACCTCCTGCAACCCCTCCCTCAGTGGCACAGGAGGATGGTGAATGGATGTTGGGGTCAGTCTGTAATAGTTGCTGTGGTGCTTCTCCCTCCTCATGATTTTCCCTTGCTCCAGCATGGACTCTTCATGGGCTGCAGCTTCCTTCAGGGCATATCCACTCTCTCCAGCACGTGGTCCTCCACAGGTCGCAGTGTAGATCCCTGCTCCAGTGTTGTGGTCTCCACTGGCTTCAAGGACAACCTGCTTCATCATGGTCTTCTCCTTGACCTGCTGGGTAATCTCCGCTCTGGTGCCTATGGACCACCTACTCCCCCTCCTCCTTCACTGACCTTGGTGTCTGCAGGGTTATTTCTCTTACTTTTTTTCTCACTCGTCTCTCACAGCTGCTGCCCAGCATTTTTTTTTTTACCCTTTCTTAAATATGTTACCACAGAGGCATCACCAGATTCACTGATTGACAGCTTTGGCCACCAGCAGGTCCATTTTCAGCTGTCTGGAAATGTCTCCATTCAACATGGGGACAATCCTTGATCTTATCTCACAGAAGCTACACCTGCAGCAACACTGCTGCCAACACCTTGCCACATAACCCAGTATACTGGAAGAATAAAATTACGCTGGCAGTGTACACTAGTAAACCCCATACACTAGTGAACAAAATTAATCTTAACATCTGGTAAAGAGCATGCTAACGTTTTGGACTAAAATGAAGGAAAAACTGTTATATCTGATTTTTGGAGGTGGAATGTGGGGTAGAGCTGGAGTAGCAGTCAAGGAGCTTTAAAAAGTGGAAAAGAAATAGCTGGTAGCAACAGCAGGAGCAACAACAGGAAGACTTTGAAGGGAGGATGAGATCAGAACTAGTTGAAATAAGGTGCAGGGCTAATGATTCACTGAAGAAGTCTGCAGCTAGGGAGTCTAGCTGAAGGGACATAGTGTTCTGGAAGGAGATGACCTTAAACCCTAAAATAAAAAAAGACAGAAAATACCATAGACATGGTTTATTATTTTGTCCATGCAAGTATATTGCATGTGCTGCCTTAAAAATGATAGACCTGAGACTTTTTGCAGAACAGATGTACTTCAGGGATGCTTCTCTGAAAAAGTGAAATATGAAAAATTCTGTCCACTAGTCTAAAACTCTGGAAAAATCTGTGCCTTAATAACAATACAGTGAAAATTTTTATGAATTTCTGAACTGGAACTTGGAAATACCTATTGAAATCCATTAGAAAGAGTTATTGTCTTTTTGTTAGCTTGTGACCTAATTAAAATTTTAACATAAATTTTACTTTTATTTCTCTGTCTCACTAGGAATATGAAAAGGTGCCAAATAACACTTTGGCATATGGATTGAACTGTACTTTTAAAGGTTGACTTGTACTTGCTCTCACTCATATTTTTGGTCTTCAGTCACTCAAATATAACATCTGCCATTTTTGTGGATCAAAAGCTTTCTGTACCCTGAACTTTGTTGATTTTAATTGTTTTATGCTGCATTTTACAGTTTGTGCCTAGAAGACAGATGGTAGATATTTACCATATATATAAAATTATTATTATGCTGCTCACATCAGATGCCAGGCACCACTGATGTAAGTAGAGAAGAAATGCCTTGATCTGCATAAATTTGTTGCACACATTTCCGGTATCTCTTAATATATTTTTTCTCACCCTTTCTTCTTTAGTTTTGTATCATATTTTATAATAACTCACCCTGGATATTCCCCTTTCCAGCTGTATAGTACCCTTCATTATGTATGTGTTGCTTTGACTGGATGCTTCTGTTGCCAAAGCTACCTCATTTCAAGCCAACTGAGGTAGCTCAGTTCTACATTCCAGTATGTTTGGAGCCTACGTATCCTGACAGATGTCATCTTGCAAGTTCCAGTACTTTCAAAAGTAAAAATTCAGACTTTATACAGTTTCAGAAAAAACTGTTGTAGTGTATGCACTAACCCAGTGGCTCACAGGCCCTATGTCTACATAGTCCTGGTAAGAATGGTTTGTGTTGAAGCCTGTATTCAATATGTGTGTCTTGTGTTACATCGTATGTTATATGGTATATTGCTATCACGTACAGGTCTGTTCCTACCTTTCATATTCTAGGGTGCATTATATTGCTCCAGTATCTTTCAGCTATTGTCTATAATACACCCTCCACCTTGAATGCATGTTAACAAACATCCTCTCTCATGGTAGTAAGTTTTTAGGAATGCACATCTGTCCAACCACATGCGGAGAGACAGCAAACTACTGTAAGTGCAGTCAACCAAATACCTCATTGTTAGTAGTTTACAGTAACTAAATGTATCAAGATGAGAAAGGAAAACAATAGCAAAATAAAGTTCAGCCTATGGGTCCTTGTTCATCGAACTCATTTCATTTGGAGATAGTCTTTCCAAACCCCTCTGGTTATAGCTGTCTGCCAACCAGTGTGCCCTTTTGAATTCTACTTCTCCAAATGTTCCATATCTTATTGGTGTCATAACGTGATAGTATGACCAGAGTTATTAAAGCTCTGCTCACCACCACAGCGTAAACCTTTGAAAAGCCAGCGGGCACATAAAGTGTGCACTTTTGAAGTTATTTTATTTGCAGGATTTATTTTTCAATGTGCAGCTTTACAGATATTAAAAAGTACATTTAATCTGTTCAGTTGGTCATCTCTCAAGTTGCCGTTCCTATTTAGTGTTGCTACTTGGCTGAGTTTTAAAGCATTCTTTGTTCATGAAGCAGGACCAAAGCATTATTGAGCTAATATGATGTTATGAGCAATCAACACTCTTAATATGTGTTCACATTTTGGAAAGGTTGTAACTTGGATAGCTTATCATGGCCTAATTTAAAACTTGTTTATTTCACATGCTGTTCCATTGACTTGGCAGAATTCAGTTCACTAAATGCAATTATAAATATGTATCTGAAATAGAATATTTCCCCTTTTGTCCCGTTTCTGTTCTCAGTTACTTGTGTGTCCTTTGTACAGCCACACAAGTGCGGAAGTAACATTACTGTGAACAAGTCTTATTTTAAGGGTGACTACTGAATGTTACAAACACAACTTGGTAGCTGCATAAAACGCATCTAGAAATACTTAATGTGTAATGTAATATGTTGGTACATTGGTTTTCTGGACATCTGTGGCTCTGTACCTGTTCTCATGGTAGAGAGAATTTTGCTTGTTAGTTCCACTGCTATGCTACTACCTTAACACTTTTCCACTAAACTCTTTATGCTGTCATGTCAGCTCCTACAATATTATAAATAGGCTTAATGAGTGGGTGAGTTATACCCAGGGTGACTAACATTTCTCTTTGAGGTAAGACCCATATACATACATACATATATATGCATATTTTAGTAAACATTTTTGCTTTAATGCAAACATACTTTCCAGAAAAAAAAATTATAATTTCTTAAAAATTTTTATTTTGTTTGAAAAAAATGGACTGAGAGAAAATGGATTGTTTCTAAGTTTCAGTGCAGTTGTGCTTGATTAAAGTTTTGGCATTCAAATCTGCACACTTTTAGGGAAAAAAAAACCCCACCTTTATCTTAGGTAAAAATGGGTTTTGAAAAGTGAATTTCTTTGAGGGGTGTTGTCAGAATACTTCATCAACAAATATGGGAATTACATTGATTGCACTCCCTTCTCCTGTATTTTCCCTTAACTTACTTTTCATTACATCTACCTGCAGCTGAAGCAGCTGATCTAGGTAAATGACTGTTTTATGGCTAACAATTGTCTGTTGCAGGCATCCTGTAGTTTAGAAAGTTCCTGTACAGAAGCCTAACATGTCTGGAGCCCACAATCATGACAGCTATTCAAATCCTAAAGAGTGGGCTGAAAATTTTTGCTTCCTATATGTGCTGACGGTGATTCTTATGATCTAAGTGATATGGATGTGTCTTCAAGTAATATTTTGCTTGAAATCATAAGCAGATCCAAAGTAAATGACTAGCCTGGATGGTAATAGTTTTAGGATAGTTATGGCCTCAGTAGAACTTGAAAGATGTAACAAAACTACCAAGAGAATAGGTACTATTTGGCACCTGGCCACGATTACTGCTATAACCTGGGGAGGTGTGGCTGGAGCTGTCTGGGAGAGAAGGATCTGGGGGTTCTCACTGACAAGGAGCTGAACATGAGCCGGCAGTGTGCCCAGGTGGCCACGAAAGCCAACGGCATCCTGGCTTGTATGAGAAATAGTGTGACCAGCAGAAGTAGGGAGGGGATAGTCCCCCTGTGCTCTGCACACCTGGAGTGTTGTGTCCAGTTTTGGGCACCTCAATACGAGAGAGATATCGAGGTGCTGGAGCGAGGGCAGAGGAGGGCAACGAAGCTGGTGAAGGGCCTGGAGAACAAATCCTGTGAGGAGTGATTGAAGGAGCTGGGACTGTTTAGTTTGATGAGGAGAAGGCTGAGGGGAGACCTCCTCACTCTCTACAACTACCTGAAAGGACATTGTAGAGAGGTTGGTGCTGGTCTCTTCTCACAGGTAATTAGTGCAGAACCAGGGGGAATGGCTTTAAACTGCAACAGGGGAGGTTCAGACTGGACATTAGGAAAAAAATTTTCAGAGAAAGAGTGGTCAGACAGTGGAATGGGCTGCCCAGGGAGGTGGTGGAGTCACGTCCCTGGATGTGTTTAAGGGTCGTTTGGATGAGATGTTGGGGGATACGGTGTAGGGGAGAACTTTGTAGAGTAGGGCTGGTGGTTGGACTCGATGATCCCAAGGGTCTTTTCCAACCTGAATGATTCTGTGATGCTGTGATCTCCAAACTCTGTGATTCTGTGACTGCTGTGACAGTACTGCCTGAGCTATCTCATTTGGATCTGTCTGAAGATCTGTGCCACTTTGGATCTGCCTGCATAAGTTGTGATGATGTACCTTCACTTCAGTGTGGTTAACTTTTCATGATAATTATAGTTTATCCTGAGTATATATCTGTCCTTTATGCTTTTCTCATTGTGAAGTCTTACGCTCTGCCAAATTACATCACGAGATAAAATGCAATGCTTACAAAAGATTCAGTGTTTGCTTTTATTTTCACACGAATAGTGTGGATAGGCAGTCCTGTTCTGAAGTGGAAACCTAGCTCTTACTTGAGTAAAGACCTATCGATATTCCTTAGATTATCAAAAGAACACCCTTACACAGTACATTCTGTTGAGGCAAAGTATAATCTTTTCACCTTATTTAAGTACTTTGGTAGCGCTGTTTAGTTAGCACCATTGCATAGAAGAATGAATTCTTAATAATTATGAACTTTATCTGATGCTGGCAGAAAATAATCATTTTATGATGCAAGTGGTAGATAGTAAGAAAGGGCCAAAAAACCCCATAGAACAGAAAGTGGTACTAACCAAAAATACAATGACTGCTCATTATTTAATATTTCTCCAATGCTCTCTGTTTTGATAGCTCTACGGTACTGCTACACATTGCAAAAATCAGAGCAAGTACTTAATGAAACTTATATTTAAAAAATCCAACATCTAGCCTATACAGCTTCAATTTGATACATTACCTGTCGATGCAGATATTCAACAATTGGAGGCTTTAGTTGATGGCACCTTTTTTTGTATTTTGTATAGGGAAATTTAATTGATTTATGAAAGAATTAATTTCTTATGCTACCCTTACAGTCTATTTTAATCTAATTTATAATAGAAAACCCAGTTTCATACTTATATATATACATAAAGTAAGTATTTGAATAATAATTTATTTAAACATAGTTATTAGGAAATAGATTTTATATCTTAAAATATGTAAGAAAATAATTGGAAAAAAGGGTATTAAAGTAGTATTTCTAGAGAGAAACACATCATGTCTCAACATGGTAATGGGAGTTTCATTATGTATGATAACGCACACATGTAATTTCTTTCAAGTCTTTAGAAATTTTCCGTCTATGATTTATGAAGTATTTATTGTCAGGTTCTGCAAGTTACATCAGTGGCTATGCTAATTGTTGGTTCATTTTTCCAGAGTAGAGTCCTTTGTGAAGGCATCTCCTTTTTTTTTTCCTTTGTCACCTCATCTTTCTTTTTGTTTTAAAGCAATATTATCAATAATTAATATTGTATTATCAGCAGCTTTTTTAGAATGATATTGCTTTTATAAAGAAATTATTGTCATGGTATGGTATTTTTTTGTGAAAGGGATCAGGCAGATTCAGAAGTACGTTTAGGTTCTTTATTTTCTTGTTTAGATTTGATTCACCATGTAACAATTCAGTGATTAAAATAAATCCAAAAAATATATTATCTGATTCTGCAGTCATTATTTATAAGATAGTCAATGTGCCAAGTAATTTTTGTGTAACTCTGCTAATTTGAATGATTTTGTCCCTAAGAGACTACAGTCGCCATTAATAGTTTGTTATTTAATTGGTCACGTTGCTTTATTGCACTTTATATACTCTTATTTGCCCTCGTTCTCCCATTAGTACCTTCCAGTAATTTGTTGAGATGTGTATTTTCTTCTCCGTCATCCTCTTCTCTCCATTCTGCTAAACATTCTGTTTTGCTAAGGCTTTTAATTTTGTTTATTTGTTTATTTTTGCTTACAATGCATGTTGCCATAGCAAAGAAATACAACTGGGATTTGTAGCGGAATGTTTGTGGGATATTTCCACCAGCTAGATAAAATCTGTTTGGTGCAATAGTCCTGTCTGCAGTAACTATGAATTCATGGTAACTGTGAGCACTTTGCACCCTGAAACAGGAAGCATCAAAGATGTAGCAGGGAACACTTAAAATGGCAGTTGACTAATATCTGCCTGAGAGCATTTGTTTTAGTATCCTGAAAATAAGTGAGGGAACACATGAACTTCTGCAGCAAATGTGCAAGAAATAGACTGGCAACTTGAAGCATTACCTCTAGCTTTTTAGCTGTTACAGTAAAATGCACATTTTAAAAATTTAATATTTTAATTAATGATCCTTTGCAGGAATGTCTGTGCAGGGTCTCTGCAAATGCAAACTCAAAACAAATCACCTGACAAAAAAAGACATAGCTTCCTTTATTTTTGGAAAATCTTTTCTTTCTGGGATTTACATTATGTGATGAAAGAAATTAGGTATATCTTCCTGCATCCCAAGATCTGGAAGTAGCTGTCTTTCCCCTAGCTGTTCCAAAGAAGAAAGAAAACCAACACCCAAACCAATGTGTACTCAGAAATATCTTTTGTAGTAATGGTGCAATATTTACTTTAGTACTTTACTAAGGACAAAAGTTTGCCTGAATCACACTTCAAATAACGTCAAAAACTGTTAATGGACAAGCTATCACGATATGCACTTTAGATCTGGAATGAATATACTAAGAGAAGGCATTTCTTCTGTAAGAAATCAGGTATGTCATCTTACTTGCTTCTTCATCATAATTTATTTGTTTGGTGTGATGGGACCAGGTGTATTGATGGACACTCTTTTGGATCATAAACAAATTAACTTTAATATTGGAAAGATTCCTCCTCCTTTATTGCAGCCTGTCATCTACTCACCATCTAAAAAAGGTGGTTTCTTATTTTTTGAGGACACACAAATAATGTTGATATGATTAAAATGGAGAAAATCAGGGTCAGGTACTTAGGAAGCATTCAAGTTCTGATTGGAAGAAACATTATTTTTGTGTGCACTTCATATTATAGTGGTAAACCAGACAAAAATGGTATGAATTTTTCTGAGTCATGAGGATCAGAAAAAGGAATGCAAATTTTGAGTTTGGAAAGTGTATGAAAAACCATGCATGTCATATTTCTTTTCCACTTTGCCCAAAGATAAAACAAAAGTAAAGTACTGTTCTCACATAATGGTTTAATGAACAAAAGGGTCTGAATTCCTATCTGATAACCATTTACAGATGGATGTACAAAGGCAATACTTCAAAATGTAAAAGATAATCAATGTGAATAAAAATTGGGCTTTGAATATTTTACTGCAATGTTATTACTTCCTCTATGTGGTGTGTTTCCAATTTGGAAAAATAAAAACCCAACTGTGAGCAGGAAAAAAATATATCCTTCAATAGTGACTGCATTTGTTGAGAAGATCTAATGGTTTTATTTTCATGCTTAATGCCTGTGAAGTTCCACAGACCATAATTTCTAAATCCATCAGGAATACCACTGTAGTACTGTTGCCCTCAAAACTATCTATAATGCGTTACTTGCTTTTGATTTGTAGAGTGACATGGCAACCAGGATTAACTTTCACCCCCCCGCCCCCCCCCCCTTCAAACATGTATATATTTTAGACTCCATTAAAAAAATTAGAAGGGGAAGTCATAACTGTTAGATTAGATCATATTTTTGAATTCTGGACTGTAAGATCCCTGCACCCAGGTTGTTAAAATGAGAAGATTGATACTTAATGATGTTTCTTGCCCTTTGTTCCCCCATCTAAGCTATAAAGCAGATTTGACAAGCTCTTTTAAGAAGTGCTTGAAGAAAAGGAGCAGACAAATGAGAGAAGGGAGGGAGAAAATAGATTCTTAAGAGAGGCTTCGGCATCTGAAGAGTTGGGGAATGACTTCTGAATTTGGCAAGTCCACAAGAGTATCTTATGATACCTGTATTTGACAAGAAAAAGTATTCTTATTTTCATCAAAAGATCAATATTAGATGAGCCTAACTTTCATGTCTAACTATACATACATTTGCTTCTATCAAATCATATTTTCTTTAGGTGGAATCTTTGAAATTAATAAATACAGAATATAAGACATCGTTTTAGGCATGAGATGAGATGAAATGAGGAACTCATCAGAAATAATAGTTTCTAAATTTAAAAACAGAGTAGTACTGAGTAAGTTTTGGAGGATTAAATTGCTTTTGTGTTTGATGCAACAATCTATTAGTGTAATATATTCCTTTATGATGTTTATACCTTACTTTAAAAAATGGTTGTGGTCCAAAGAAGAGCTAGGAAATGGTTTGAGGAATTATAAACAAATATTTTATTGTGTGGGAAATCACAAATTCAGTGTCTTCAGTTTTTCACAAAAGTCACAATGTAGTGGAAGACTCTTCAGTTTACCAATGAAAGTTATAGTAAATCATCCAGCTAAAATTTGAAATCAGAAAAATTGAGAAACTAGATACAGAGTTTTCATTAGAAATACTTAACATCACCCAGAGTGTATTCTCTGCCAATTAAAGCTGCAAAATCAAGAGGGATTTTTAGGAAACTTTTTTTTTCCCCTGAGATTTAATTCAAACACTGTTGCTGGACTTGAAATGGATATTAATTTAGGGAAGGTTATGCTTTTCTTTATGCAGGTTAAAATGAATGATTGCACAAGTTCCTTCTTGCCTTAGAATTTGTGATTTGGAGTTGATTCTTCAGTCTGACTCAGGTTTTTATGGTGGCATATCTTAATCAGAGGAGGTATTTCCTAGGAAGAAAGAAAATAAAAGGCAAAGAGGAGAGCAGAAAGTGCAGGTGAAGAAATTAATCTATTGAAATGACCTTTTCTTTTGAGTGTGGCCAGGTGGAAGAATAGACTAAGTGAAAACTTTTCAAATGGAAAAACTTAGCTATCTGAGCAATCTCTCTCCCTATGCTGAAAAGCCTGTTACCTAAAAATGCTTAAATGCATTAATAGATTTTTCTTCCTGCCTTTCTGTGTGTGAAGCAGCACAAGCTCAAGTCCACTGTCAGCATCACTTTATTCTCAGAACTTTGGATTTGCCCAATTGTTTCCAGGGTCTTAAATCTGAAAATCCCAGACTTTGTTCATCTTGGTTAGTTTCTTTTCTCTTTTCAGGTCAGAAGGTAGTTCTAAATTGCTCAGACAGATTTTCTGTTAATTCTATACTCCTTAATCTTTTCACATGTTCCATAGATACTTAATATAGTATTTCTAGGCAATATTCCAGATCTTCAAGATGTCATCAAAATACAATTTTTCTCTGGGTTATCTGTCAGGCATGAAAATATAACTTGGTTTTTATCCAGTATCAAAAGCTAATCCAGTTGAAATAACTAAAGTAATGGACTAACAGTGCAACATAACTGATTTGCATATATGCTTTTTTAAAATCAAAAGCGAATGTGTATTTGGCCTAGATCAATTTACATCCCATGGACTGCAGGCTTGAAAAAAATGAGATAACCTTTTCTATATGATTAGTGAATCAGTATAATACATCAGATAATTAAAAGTTGCTTTAAGAGTTTTCAAGGGTATTTAGTAATGATCTTCTAAAAAGATAAAAATCTCCATTATAGCTTTCAGTGGGGTGTAAAACCTGGGCTACTTGAGTGGCATTTCTGTTTAGCAAAGAGCAGTAAAACTAAAAGCAATTTAGGTATGGAAATGAAAAGAATTTTCCATGTTCCTGGCTGTCTGGTCATTGGTTCCCCTTCTGGCTGAAGGATAATTAATATATTAACAGAAGAAGCAGAAGGATGAAAGAGATACAAGTAGTATCCCTACAGAGGAAAAAAAAAATCACTGTCTGAGCTCAGTCCTTATTAGATGACGGAAACTTCACACATGACAGTGACTTCTGAATAACTCAGCTATTGGAAAAATTACCATCATCCCTTAGCAGGCGCCAAAAATTCACTCCTTGGTTGAGTGTTCTCCTCCTTGCAGTTTTTCTGACATGAAATCAGATGGGAAATTCCCTTGCAGTTATGACATTCTTAACAATACCTTTGATGTGATTTTTCTGATGTCTAGAGGGGGATGAGCTCCTTCTGTATACTTAGTATAAATCAATTAAAACATCATGGAACAATTAAGCATAAATCTACCAGAGATGTGACATCATTACTTCTGCTGTTCTTGTAACAAGTAAGCCTAATTTAGGAACTACGAACAACATTTCTTCAGTACCCAAAATCTGTTCCGTGAACACTTGACACCTTTCTAATGATGCCTGGACTATGTGGGGCCTCCTTTAATGGCAGTACCCAGCAGGTGTTTTGGTTTTTTTTTTAAAGTTTGTGTGAAAATGATGTACTATTGGACAAGGACAAATTAGAATATATAGAGAAGGAAGTCGAGGAAGGGGAGATTGGAAGGAAGCCGTGTACTCCATAGAGTGATTTACTCCTGGAAATATTCTCAGTGATAGTTTGCAAATAGTTGTTAGTGAAAGGATCAAGGGGTTAGCCCAAGTTGGAGTTTTAAACTCCTATGTGTAAGAATTGCAGAAATATATTGAGGGTTGAACCCTAGTAAGTGAATCATAACCTTTCATTACCTTTCATTTAGAGACAAAACAAATGCAAAAAGCTCACAAGGTCTTTTTATTTTATATTTACAAATAGGATTGGTTTTATTCTGTTTTCTCAGAGATGGCCCCAAATTGAGAAGCTCATTTGATGTATGTTTTAAGAATTCCAGAGCTCATCTCTGCTTGTGTCAAATTTATTTTTGTGCTTCTACCAGTGTTTTTACTGGGGGGAAAAAAAAGTTTTTTCCTCTCTGGTACTTCATTTAGACAAAGCCCTTTTATTAAATTTTAAAAATTTAAACCAGCTGCAGTATTAATGTTCTAAATGACAACTGCTGCTGCAGTGGCTTTATCATGCAGGTTGTCACAATATTAAGTGGTATGATGTGTGTTAAGATCCAAAGGAGTGACAATGGCATGTTGAATCACAGAGTACTACTTACCCCCCCTGCCAAACCCTGTAAAAAGCAAACACGCCTCCTCACCCCTGATCCCCATACAGATTTATGGCAGTGCCCCAGAGGTCCTGAATTAATAATTTGTAGCAAGTGCACAAGAATGATAGATGGAACAGGAATGGCTTATGTCTCTTTTAAATACTGCGTTAAGTTATACCAAACTATGTTTGTGAGACAGGTCCTATTTCTCTTGCTTTCCTGAAGTCTGCTAATCTCTTGAGCAGATAAAGAAAGTGGTAGCTTCTGAGGTTTTGCACTGAAGAACCCTGTAGTGTACTGCATACTTTGAAGGGAAGTACTAAAGCACCATTAAATTTTAAAATACAGTTCAGAAGCATTATGTTTTCTTATACCCTGCAGTTCTCAGTCCAAATGATTGAATTTTAGATTATGGAAAACAAAAAACGAAAGAACAAAACAAGTGCAAAGCACCCAGGAGTGCAAGTGGGAGATAGGAATCATAGCGATTCACTCTGTAATATTCCATAGCTGAAAAGTGACAGCTGCCTTGTTGCGAAGGCTGTTTGACGTTTAAAAGTGAAGATTGTATAGACAACACAGGAATGGTGTCCTTTCCACTCCATATTCAGCTCACAGAGAGAGACCTGTAAACAGGGAGAAACAATTTTGGGAATGTCTTCAAGTTTTTTACATTTCTCTTCATTGCAAGTAGGATAAAAAAATTGTAAAATTTTGAATGGTGAAATGAGTACAGAAAAACTAATTTCAGGTTGACTTAATTTCACCTCTTAAAACCTGTAATTCTATATATTCTACAAAGTCACTTCAAATGGAAAGGCACTATGAAATGGGACAATTGTAACGTTTATTCCTAAAATGTCAAGATGAGATGTTTTAACATTGTTACAGTAGCATTTATTTATTATTAAATGCTATTTACACCTCATTCTTCAGTAAGAAGAATACACAGATCACTTGGAGAACCAGGTAACCTGAAGAGTGTCTTTGCCAGGAAAGTATGAAAGACTGAACTACCGGACTATTCAATATCTTGCAGGTCATTCCTAAATCAATCTTCAGTCTCTGACTTAATTTGAATAGGGATTCTCAAGGTGCTGTTTCATCGAAACCTTCACGTGTGGTAGAAATAGTTCAGCAGGATGGACTTGTGTTTGAACAGAAGTTACATTATTAATCAGTTACCGATAACAGGTTTTCATAGCCTGTTTTGGAGAATTTGAGCTATTCTAAGACATGAGGATCTTGGGCTCTCAGTTAAGCTATCATATAGCTGGGAACCTGTAAACACAGGTTGCAGAAGGCTTTTGACAGTGTAGAACGGGACGTGGAGACACAAAACACCCTGTGCTCAAACAGACTTGTGGAACCTCATTCTAAAAACTGTCCAGAACAGTTGAGTGAATCTTCCTGGATTTCAGACAGTGCAGAGGCTGAGTCACAGTAGCCGTTTGCTGGGTTTCCTTGCAGAAGGCTGGATGAATTGAAAGAATAATTTTTCTTTTCTGGGGAATGTGAAGGAATTCACCAAAAGTTTGTGTATTTTGAGACAAAAGTAATTTATTTTCTGTATGTGTAGTGCTAGGGCCTGAATAATAGGCCCTGAAACAAAGTTGACCTCTAGGTGAACCTCACAACCAAATGTTATCCATTATTAGTATCTGCGAATTAGTAAAATCTGTATTACCATTAGCAGTTATTACCAATCATTAAGAAAATAAATATGCTCACTAGTGAAACAGTAGTTTAGGCAAAATGTAATCTGTAGCGAGGATGAAATGCTGTGAGAATGTGTATCCAACTTCCCTTGTTTAGCCTCATTCAAGGCTGAGAACCCAAGTGTTTGGGTTAGAAACCCTCTTGGTTCTCCCCCCTGAGCTCTGGCCAGGCTTTGGGTGGAATCCAACAGGAGGATGAAACCAGATGTTTCCGCTCAAAGGTGCAAGTCATCCTGACTTGCTGATTTTTGCTATATAAGGCTGGACCCTCTTGCCACGACTTTGGATGCCTCAGCTACGGATGGACACATCGTGTAGGACTTCCCACCTGCAGGGAAAGGCTCTCCAAATCCTCGCTGCAACGGGGGCTCCCCGGCACCTGTGGATCTGGGTGTTGGTAACGTATGCAAGTGGTGATGTATCTTCCTTAATCACTATTCTCCCCATCGTGTAGTAATGATTAGGTGCATTACCTTGCTCGTTCTTATTTTCTATAATTAACTGTATGTAGTAATAATTAACTGTACTATTCCGTATTTTTCTTGTTGCTTATTTTCTGTATTACTTGGTTATACCCTTTAATTATTAACAGTAAAATAAGCCTACTCTTTTCACTCTGGTGTCTGACTTTAATTGACATCCTTGATCAGCAGAACAGTAGGTAGAAGTGAAAATTCTGTTTCTCTTTCTTCTGATATTAGAACTGACTTTTTTTTTTTTTCAGTGTCAGAACTTTCTGGTAATGTGTCAGCTTGATCAGTTCTGTCATTTGGTATCAGTCCACTAATGAATATCTTGATTCTGTGTTTGAGATCAGCCTTCAAGAACAGATGTTTCTGATGGCTTAGGTAACAAGCTGAGAGGTACAGACGCTAGACATGTAGACCAGAGAGATGTCTGTAAGAGCAGTTTGTCATTTGTACATAAGAAATATAGAAAGTGATAGTGTTTTACGCTAGTTACTCACAGTCCATATTGAATGTCACTTTGTGCTGAGCAAGAGCTGCTGGAAATTGGCTAGTAGATTTTTCTTGCTCAGTATGGCCAAATCTATTTTTGCTGAAGATCAATATGGGAAAGCAATGCCAGCAGGCATTGAAGTGTAATAGATGGCAAGAGTGAACCACCTTTCAGGCTTGCAGACAGTGAAATAATGCATACTGATATAAGCCACTTAGTTCTCATGAGCTCATCTACAAGCTGAGACTGCGTAGCTTCTACACAGGTTGTAAGTATCTTTCTAATTACATTTTATAGTCTTACACTTTGTACCATTTTAGCTGGAAATTCAGTATTCCCTTTGTTTTCCCTTTTCCACCCTGTAAGCTGTTATCTCTCACACTACTGAAGTACTGGGCTTCCTAGGAGAACTCAATTACCTGCATAGACAGATGTGCTAAATGGCAATGTAAGGATGATTTGTCGAAGCAGATTTGAAAGCTGACATCTGATACTACCTGTGGCACTGTAAAGAGTGGAGTATTGTCAACAAGCTGTTAAAAATGACTTCTAATAGCCAGACAAAGTAGATGGAACATCAAGAAAATCTCCTTGTTCTTACTGATTGCCTAATTTAATTGGCACAGTTTTATTGAATTTTTTAATAGAACAAAATGAGATTTTAATGTAATCTCATTGAGGTTGGGTCTAATTAGATATATTAATTTATTATGACTTTCTTGGTTAGAAGAACTCAACTCATTAATTTCTTTTGTACAAAGTTATTTTAGACAAAGTCCCAGAACCTTCCAGCTATATGTGAATTCTTGGTCATATTGGTGGATACTTAGTTGTGAACCTACAGAAAACTGTGAAAAGACCAAATAATTTATCTTACCTATTCTGCTGAAATTCAAAGAATTCTAGAATCACGTAAAAGTATTGAAAACTTCTGATATTTTGTAGATGCGACTCTGTAAGTTTTTCAGTCATTGATAAATCAGTGGTATCAACCTCTTAGATTGTTGTCATAAGAGTGAGACAGAGCTGTTCAAAGGCCTAATCAGCTTCCACTTTCATGTTGATTCTTGGTGACTTAGAAACCCAGATTAGGAGAATTTACTTTAGTTTTGTTGGATAAGATGTTGAGGGACTTGCAATAGAGTGCATTTTGGCTTTCAAGCAAGCTGCTTGAAATACAGTTTTGTACACTTTGTTATTACAAGACATTTTGGATCAGGAGTAATCTTGAAGTTCCTGTTGTATCATCTAAGTTTGATTGTTTCCTTCCAGCTTTTATGCCTTGACCGTGTGGGCTTTATGGGACCATGAGGAGTGAGGTGGAAAGTTTATATATATTCAGAGGTGGAAAGTTTATATGTATTCAAAGGGGCTGTTCTATACTGAGTTTAGAGAAGACTTTGCTGCCTGCTGTTTGGTGTTAATTGTAGTATAGTATGTACTGGTGAGGAAATGCAAAGCTTTGGTAACACTGGACATTTTTGGATTCCCTGTTTAAAGTTAGAAATATCGCAGTGGTTTGTTATGTATTCATTTACTCTTAAAACTTTACACAGTTGCTAACCACTTCAAATTACAGTTGCTAGATGACTCTTGATTCAGTGTTCTCTCTTGAACAGTGATTGTTATACAATATTGCAAAGTGCTACAACTGTCTCTTACATTTTGTAAGTGAATTTGCTGCTTGTGAAAGTGAAATTCCAAAAGTACCTGTTATGACCAGGAGTCACATTGATACCGTGCCATAGTACTCAAAAAGGTCTAAGAAAGTTTTCCCTTCCCTTTATCAATGAAAATATAGCTATAAACAGTATCTCCCAGCATTCTTTTGTTGTAGTATGGTATGAAACATCCACAGTAGACCATCTTAAGCCAACAGAGAAGTATCTTAATCAGCATTTTGAGCCTCAGTTTTCAAAATTAATACAAAATCTAAAATACAAATTATTCAATTGTGCAATCTATCCTCAAATATCACTCTTAAGTATAACTCCATTGTAATGCAGCTAACAATAACCATATTTTCACAACAGTAGTCTGCATCTTGCATGGAAAGTCTGGGACATACCAGTGACTATGCAGACAACTCACGTGATTAGATGCCCCCTACCCCTCTGATAATGAGATAAAGGAACTGTTGAAAGAAAAGAGATGAGGAATAAACTTTTTTTCTATCTATGTGGGATAGAATGACACTGTCTAAATTTCAGTGGTACTTAGTATTTTTTACAGAAAGGTTTTCTCTGTGTAAAATTTCTGTGGTTTGTACAGCTTTGTTCATTTAGCAACACACATGAACTGACATTTTTACTGCTTTTTAGTCCATTTTGAAAAGAACCAAATGGCTTAAGCAGAATTTCATGTTCAGGTATATAATTGTTCAGAAACAATATATTTCTCTAGAAGTTTAATGCAACAGAGGCATAGGCAAGGAATCAGATGTCTCTACTTAAATATTATACCTGCTATGTAATGCAATTTCTGGAGATGAGAAATAGATTGGGAAAGAGAAAGGAACATTCTCTGTCTCTGTGAGAGACAACTTAGTGTAAATTCTAGTTCTCGACATTCACTGTTGGAATGGCTGACTCATTTGCGCACTGATAGAGAAATTATTGTTGACCAATGTATGTCAGAGAGGAGAATGACAAGCTGAGGAGGTCACTAGTTTGGAGCAGTGTTTAAGGTGTGTTCTCTGCCTGATATGGAGTTGGTGCAGAGACCTCAAGGAGGATTCAGAATTCCCACTCCTAAGCAATGTGTTAACTCCACAAATTAGTAAGCACCTGAATGTTGAGGTTCAGACTGCTGTATCAACCAAACCAGTGACATCTGTCTATGCTCTAACATGCCATGCATAAGTATCGAAGGAGAGAAGTTGGCTCCAAGTTTGAATCATTTTGGTATGCCTACAGCTAGTGTTAGGTATTGAGTAACACTGAGATAGTTAAAGGAGGTTGTGTAGATAAGGGGCGTAGCTTCTTTTGGATCAACTCCTGAAATGTAAAATACCAATAATAATAGAGGGCTAATTCCCAATTTCATGGAGATGTTCTCAGGATAATATGTTTAATAAGTCTGTTGGTATGCTAAATGTATTAGTGCCCTAATAAGATATTATGAAGACTGCAGAAGTGTTCTGTTACATCTTTTTCTTTGACTCTTAATTTTTATTTCTCAGGCTCACACTGATAAGAAAACTATGTCCATATGATCTTCATTTCTCAAGTCAGATTTCTTACATTTTTGCTTGCAGAACTTGTGTCCTGATCCATTGTCGGGGGAGGTTTTGATATGATCCCAAGAGCGAGAATAAGACACAAACGAGGTCAAATGCAATACAACCTTTTGAACTTTATTCCTGTAACAAGGGGTAATACTGATAAGACAGAGAGAAAAAGAAAGAAAAGGTCAGAACAACTAAGCAAGCAAATGGAAGAGATGCAGCAAGATCAGATACCTCCCCCACAAATCCAGCGACATGCCATTGGCTTGGTCTTGGTGCAGATGATGAGGAATTCCGAGAAGAGAATTCAGGTGATGTTGAATTCCCGAATTCCAAGCTCCGCTGAGAGTATGCAGTCCTTTTACTGTCCCAGTCCCCACGATTTCTTTGAAAAGTCTGCCCATTTCCATGGAGATCATTGTCATACGTGCTGCCCCGTGTTCCTCCATGTGAGCGTGCCCAGATGCTTACAGTGGTTGTGCCGGGGGAGTGTGGTTGACCTGTGGTGCCTTCAGCCTCTACACGTCTTCCTCACTCTGATTTCTTCTCCACCTGGCCTCGTGTGCAAGCACAGCTTGGTAGGCGCTACGAAGGATATTGTTCTAGCTTTGGGCGGATACGGTGGTTTCTCTGGGGACATTTCATCTCCTTCAGAGCGTACTCCTCCATGGCAGCAAGATGTTGAGGCCAAGAAGTGGTAGTGGTGCAGCAGCAATGTCAAGACAAACACAGTCCAACATAGTCTCTTACAACTTGTCCGCAGACATGTAAGACATAGAAAAATGGTAAGACTTAGACTTTGAGAAAGGAAGATTGTCGATTAGCTCTTAAATTCTTTGTAGCCCTTCAAACAAAACTCAGAAAAAAGTGAAATACAGCTAAATGTGAAGACTGTAGTTGGCAGTAGCATTTGTAAGTAGTTGTTAACATACAAGGAATGTATCTAGATTTCTTGTTTGGTAAAGTTTTACTGTATTGCACGAACCCCATTTGGTGTTTGCTTTTCCTCCTGCCTATCACTCTCTGACTTTATTGAAACCTGCCTCTCTGTCTTTAATAGGTACTGTTGGACATTGGTCTTCTAGGGCATTGTTCTTGCTGCTTTCTCCTTGCATTGTTTGGAACACAATTTAGCCCTTTCCCCCTTGTACTCTACTAGTGAAATGAGCCGTATAGGGACATGGCATGAGAAAGAGTTTGATAGGTAGAATTAAGAAAAAAAAAAAAATCCTTATGGTTAGCTTGAGCTCTTCTTGCATGACACAGAGACAACATTCTGCTAAATCAGACTTGACTGAACACTTGCAACAGGCTGTGAATGCCCTGATGCTTGACAGCTCCTGTTTCAGGTTTCCTATATGAGAGCATGACTCACTATCAACTGATCCACCCTGAAATTGAATCTTAAAGCTTTCTGCAAGTAGTATGCTACACTCTCGTCATGCAGGAGGGAAATAGTCTGTTGCTCATTCTGACTGTGAAATGAGCCAGTGCTATATGATTACCCTTCAGTTGGACTCTGGGAAGTAACTTGAACCTCATCAGATTATGAGTTGTTTGGTTTCCCTGTGTAGGTGCACACTCTTTTCGCAGGCTTTCTGAAGTGTTGCTGTAATTGCTGATTTGTGTTGATTTTTCTTTTCACGTAACACCATATGCTGCAGTTGAGAGATGTGTTCATAACTTGTTTTCACACAGACTGGGTCTTGAATCACACACACATTTTGTTGCTGCCATTTCCTTTGACAGTCAAGAAAGCCTGTTACAGTTGTGGACTCGTTAAAAGGCTGACTTCTTGTGAAAACCAGTAGACAGAGTCTACATAGCCTAAACAAAGGTGGAATAATATAACAAATGTGTAAATGAACTTGTGATAGTTTCACATTTGTGTCAGTTCACACAATGAAATAATAAAGGTTCTCCAAAAAAAAAAGGAATTAAAAAATGCTTTAGGTGAAATGTTTTCTTGGAGAAAGAAGTGATAGAGTAGTGGCAGTGGGAGAAAATTATTTTTTCTATGAAAAAGAACAGAAAAGACTCATAACCCAAAAAAAGTTCTCATAAATTTGCAGGAGGATAAGTGTTTATGGATAAGAATACCCAAAATGATAGGTAAGCTTGAGAAGAGTAGTGCTTGAAAATGATTCCAGTTCCGAGATTTAAGTCAGTTTCAGTCAATAGGGAGAGATTTCTGTGCGTGACAGCTCACCGTGTGTCTGTCTACTGGAGTTTTAGAGAAAAATAAAGGACATATCCAAGGCCAGCCACTGTCAGAGATGGGTCCCAAGGCTAGAGTTATATCCATTCTGACATTACCCACATTCCTGTAGCTCTCCTGCATTCTACCATTCTCTTTATCATTGTGTAGACACAAGCTGTTTTCTTTAAGTCAGGTCAATACCTCGGCCATTATCAAAACAACTTGATGAGCCAGAAAGTAATTTTACAATGCTTTTTTCAAACTTAAAGATATAAATTCAATAGAAGCACCTCAAATCTTTTGGGAGAAGTGACAGTCTATCGTTTAAGCAACATGTTCATTATGAAACCCCAAAACATGTCTCACTGGGGGCAGGATGAGAAATATTTGGTTATTGAGCTTTCTTTTCTTCATGAATTTTGTCAATATCTGTATAAGCAGAATGAAAGTGTCCATTATTGTGAGACTTACTATGTAACCACGGTGTGCATGATAAGGATAAGAGTATACTTAGCAGTGGAAGTGATGTTGATATGATTGCCATATATGCGGTGATAATTTTCTCTGCTTGGTGTTTAGCTTCCTTAAATTCACAGAAAGGTCAATTACTTTTTCCTGAGGTATGAATAAAAAAATAATTAAGCACAATTGGCTAAGTTATTTTCAGTTATGCAGTATATTACCACGCTTTATCCTTTTGAGTATGTCACAGTGATTCAGGTAGAGATGATGATAAGAAATTCTCTTCTGCTTGGGTACAACACTGCTGACGTAAGGATGTGTGAAAGTGAATGTAGTACTTGCATCGTTTACTTGTTAGGGTTGTAAGTCATTATACTTTCAACTTAAAGGAACTTTTTAGGCAGTTTAAAACTTGGTCTCCATTTCCCCAAATTCTTGTTATCTGCTGGTCTGATTCATCTTGTAGGCATGGGTGGTCTTTTAATCTTGAACCTCCAGCTCACTTCAGTGTCCTCTATTCTGGAGCAGCTGAAAAAGTCAGCTCCAGTCAGAGTCTCCTCTACAGGAGGAGTTTATGGCTGTAAAACATAGGACTGATCCCTTCTTCTTGCTCCTTCTCTGAAGTGAGCCTTTCCTTGCATCTCAAGTGCAGTAAGGGAGAGAAAGGACATTCCATTTTGTGGAGAATTTTGCTACTTTAAATATTTTTTCGTTCTGATACAGAGTTAAAGCTCCAGCTTCTGAAATTCTCTGTGAACAATGAAACTGCTGTCTGTGGCTTGGAATACATCACAAGGCTGATTGGTAGGGAGATGGGGTCCTGGAGCGTTGGGGAGCTGAGGACTTGGGTAAGCAATGAACACTGAAGAGTGCCAGAAAGTGCCCCTTCTGCAGCAGTCTGCCACAGGGAGGGAGGCATTTGTCATTACTTTCTTAGAAGGATGGTGGGTACTCCGTGTATGAGGGCTGGAGCAAAAGTGACTGAGGACATTCTCTGTCCCCTCCTCCTCCTCCACTCCCCTCAGTCCCATAGGGAGAGTACTCAGACGTTTCAGTTGAAAATGAGTTGTGCAAGATTCCCAGTCTTGCACCAATGGGAGAGGAGGTCAGAGGACTGGGACTAGCTACAGCGTGTACTGGCCCCACAACGTTGAGGTAGCATCAGATCAATAGCAGTCATCTTGTAGGCAGGTAGTAAAATGTGTGTGCATTTTTATTTCTGCAAAGTGAAATTGTTTTCCCAAACTGGTGTTTTCTTGTCATGATGGGTATTATTTATAGAGACAGTACTTTGCTCTTTATTAAATTCTTGTGATACTGTCCTGTGATACCTTAAGGCCACCTTCATGAGTAAATCAGTTCATTTTTGACTTCCAAAAGGTGCAGATAGGGAATGTATACAGTTTTCCATTGTCTTGTCCTTTTAGTAAATTTTGTGAAGTTACTAAGTTCACCACAGCGATATGGTCAGTCATGATGGTATTGGTTCCGACGTGTTTCTGGTGTTTTCTGGCATAAGATAAAAGTTAAGGCCAGGTGTGAACTGTCTCCTAAAATAAGAAAAGCCTTTTTAGGCATAATGTCTATTAGGCATAATAGCTGTTTACTTCCTAGGAATATATATAATGAAATATCTGTAGGTACTGTAGCATACATACCAACTAATCTATATATGTTATACTATCTGATAAATTCAAGGACATCTAATCCAAAATCATATTCAGTCTGAAAAGTTTTTTCAAGATACTTTTCAGAAGAAATGCGATCCTATTACAGGATTTAAACAACTGACTTTCAGCTCCCAAAGAATGTTGTGCTTTTGAGAATTCCATATAATGAAAAGCAGAACTTAATTGCATACTAATGTCACATTAAGAAATTGTGATTAAAAATCACAGAAGTTTTGGTGTAGGAAACGTGGGCAAAAGTTAAACTTTTTGCTCATAGGAGTTCTGATTTTTAATGCCATTGTACTTCTTATAGCAAATTTATCATCCGCTAGATAATATTGCATTCAGGGCTTTTCTAGTGTTAGATTTATCAAAGAGACTAGCACTGAATGATTTTGTATTTTATCCAAACTACTGTGAGGGTAAAAGAGACAAGGTTTCTGTCATGGACTGACTGCTGCCAAATCATAATTAATGACTCTGTTCATTGTTTTTTTTTTTTTTCTTTTTTTTCTGGAATTTTTGTGTTCTCTCTCTCAGCTCATATATTTTTTAACATTTAAGCAGCTCCTTCAGAGGAAACCACCATATTTTCTTCTTGGCTTTCTATATGACCTCTGGCAGTCACTTAGCTCTTCTGTTCTTTGGTTTAATTACATATAGAAAGAGGAGATAATTACCTTCATTGAGAAATATTTTAAGAATCATCCCTTTACAAATAAAAAAGTTTCAGGGGGTTAGTGGGGTGAGTCAGAAGGGGGCTAGCCTGCTGATTAATGAAAAAACAGAAAATGACCCTGCCGGATTGCCAGCTGTGCAACTTCCCTAGTGGTTTACTGAACTTTCCAGTTTGAGCAGAAGGTCATGAATATATGAAACTGTGAATGGATTTTGAATTGTGTCTCAAATATTCTCCTCGGTTTCTGCTGAGACTGGGTATGGAGGACCTAGTCACTACTTTCCTCTATGGTGCTTTGTAAGTTTGTTGTGATAAAGGGCCACTTCTGTTTTCTGTTTATTCACTTGACATGAACCAAACAGGTACCATAGTAAAACAGTCTGATCTTATAATTTCCCCTTGTATTAAGTCAAAGAATTATTCAGTTGGATTAATTTTTAGCTTACATTTAATTAGAAGTTACAATCATATTTGAGGCTCTGAGATAGACTTGTGTCAGCTTTGCTGCCTGAGCTACTGGCAGTGTAAGACTGAACAAGAAGTTGAAAGCAATGATGAGTCTCTAATTTGCTATGCAGTAGACTTTTGCCATTGGTGTACCTGGGCAAAAACAAGACACAATTTATGGCTTTAAAGTATTCCTGAGAAAGCAGAGAGCTGTTGACTCTGCAGAAATAAGAGGCTTTTTTGAACATTTAGTTAGTGTAGCCGTTAACATTGGCAAAATGTAAATGTAAATGATTGTTTTAATCCTGCTAATCATTTTCATTGGCTGATCTCATGTATTTCATGCTAAAATTGATTTTAAGCATGAATATAAGCTGTCAGCTCCTTCCAGATCACTTCAACTGGTACCTTGTGCAGGAAAAGGAATATACAGCAAGGGCAAGAAGAAACTGGGTTAGATATTGATTTTGGACTCTGTCTTCTTTCTTAATAATCGATCAAGAAGAAATGTGTGAAAAATTCTTCTAAATTGTTATTATCAAGTATTTCTCATATGAGAAGAAAATATTTTGTTTAAGAGAGGGTTAATTTATTTATTTATTTTTATAAATATAGAACAGCTGCTTTTGGATAGCAACCCAACCTTATAAATTCTTCACAAGAATAATATGTGTGGGGTAAGGGGAATATTACGGGTGACATTTTCAAAATGGGCATCTACCTTTTGAAACCCAAGGTTCAAGGAGCAGCTATAGTATTCAAACTTTTTGAAAGCACTATATGACTAATATGCTTAAAGGGTCTGGACATAGGAACTTAAACTGCCTATCTTGCACTTGCAAAGTAGATACTGATAGTATTTAATTTAATGTTCTTCCATTATTCTTACTAGACTTTTCAGTGATGATATTTATTTAAGCTACTTGATTATTGCCCAGAGTCATGAGAAATGAGATAGCTTTGCTGTGGTTCTAGGACTTTATTTGAGAGGACTTCTGCTGGAGGTCCTAGTGACTATGCTTACTGCTTTGGTTGTACCTCTGCAAAAGTGATTTGGAAAGTAGAGATGCCTGTGGCTAGTGATCCGAGAGGTGAAAGTAGACTTCAGACTCTCTCCATGTTTCCTAATGTGTAATAAACCTTGTCCAGGACAAATCTAGCTAGAACATTTGATGGCCAACTGAATACTCATGGTATGTGGAGTTTGGTAATCTTCTGGAGTTCCCTGCAAAAATGTGAGTAGTAAGAGGAAAGCTAGCAGTGTTCACTGAAGCAAAAATGATCTACTGGTGTTTTCTATTCCGCTTTCCAGAAAACTGAGAGTGACTTGTGGCTTGAAACATGGCCAGAAATGAACAACTTCTTCCTTGTGCTCCTGAGTGCATCTGTAATTTTTTGGGTCCAAAAGGAGAATGTGCAGAAAAGTCTATGCTATATCTCAGATGTCCAAGGTTGTGTACCTGACCTCGGGAGAGCTGGTGAGAATTTTCACTGTACTCCACTGTAAAGAAATCAGGAAGAAGGGTAGCTGGCAGTGAAAGACTGCAACCTTAAAGGATAATTGCATGTGCTGACTGGCCTGAGAGAAGAGAGCTTCCTCCCATAATGGCCTGACCACTGCTCATCGAGTAAAACAGGATATTGGTTGCACTGTGCAGGCAGGAAGAGTGACCTGCTGGCTGGTTGGTTTGATGGATACTATAATGCAGTAGCCACTTAGTTTCATCAAAGTTTATCTTGGTCAGGCTGTGCACCCTGTATCTGGCCAGGTACCTTTAGTATTTTATCAGTTTGTATTAAAACAGTATAGCCTTTTTTTCATCCACTAGTTGTACTTTTGAAAGAATTCCCTCGTAACCACCTCTCTGTCGTATAAATTAATCCTTCTGAATCTTGAGCAGCAGTTATGACACCTTGCCTCTTAGTGTGACACAGATTGGTTTGACACACAAATTAAGCAAGTTACACGGAGTGATGAATGACGTGTTTTAACGTGAGTCTCCTGCTATATTGTCAGACAACAGTGCAAAATAGTCATTTACAAACTTCAAAAAGATTCTCCAAAGCTAAGTAAGGTAATAATAGTAAGTGTAGCTTTTCCGCAATAGTTTAGGTTGAAATGTTTTTGATAATCCACCTGCTGCGGATGGATTTGAACTTGTAATAAGACATTATTATTTCCTACTGCTGTTGAAACTACCACTTCACAGAATAACAAGAAAATGTTTGTCGCTCTTTCTGTTTCTCTAAATAGAAAAATCTGTTTGTCTTGTGTTAGGATGTTGATTTAGTATTTAGTGTATTGGGACATTTAAATATCTGACTTTACATTTTATTAATGCTATTATGTTAATGACTTTACATTTTATTAATGCTATTATAACATGTTTTTCTTGAAACATATTTATTTTGACTTATTTTTAACCTGCATAAGCATTTACGGGATTTGGTTATACATTTTAGTAAAACAACCTGAACTTCAGCAATACCTCTGGAACATGCAGTGGGTAATTGGTAAATTTAAATTACTTTACCAATGTGTATTTTATAGTGTATCTACACTGATTTTCTTTAAAGTTAATTCCACATGGATTTAGACTTATAAACCCCTGGCAGCTGCTGTATTATCATGATTCATTTTTTCTTCTTTGTTAGTATAGTGACTATTTTAACATTTTATGTTCATTAAAAGGTGAGTTTAAATCGCCTGCTGGTCACTGGCTGTTGTGCAAATAAACCACCAAGTCTTTTCCCATCCCCGCTCTCCCTCCCGCGCTCTAAGTCCAACTATGTGGACTCCAATTATCTGTTGTTTCGTTCTACTTTCCTGCTTAACATAGAGGATATTTTCCATGCCTAAGTCAATTGAAAAGTTTATGAGTGTGGATGGGAGACTGTCTTGCAGTTTTGTCTACCTATTTGAGTTGCACTTAATGATTTCTTTGGTGAAAGAGATTGTAGGAATCTAAATGTTTTCAATTTGGGGCTAGGTTTACAAAATAAAGAATTGCTTTCCTTTCTTTATTAATCTGATGATCTTGGGAGTAGAAAACGAAAGGAGTGTCCTAGCCAGTGATATGTGGCACCCTTGATTAGGGAAGGCTCTTTCGAGAGCTCAAAAGAGAGTTGGCAAAAGTTTTTTAAAATGTTTATTTATTTGTTTTGGTTCACACACCAGGCCCCCAGATCTGCAGCTCTCCTTGTGAGTGTTGGATTTTGGGCCTCTAGGAGATGAAAAAGCTGATATTTCTAAAGCATTGCAATGGTCGTCTTTGTGAGTGAAAGCTTTCCCTTTGACACAGCTGCGCTTGGCTTTTAATGCTCATTTAATGAGCAATTTAATGCTGACAGAGTCAGATTTGATGTGAGCCGCCTGTTTTGCTCTGATTTAAGGAGTACACGTGTGCCCTGCATGCTTTCTTGCTTGGAAAGGGCAACACGGCCTTGAGAAACTGAAGCACACCAAGAAACTTGCCAGAGCAAAGCAAGACAGACATGCCATTCAGGTATCCCACTGGAGACAGCCACACTCAGGCTGTGTTAGAATCATTACAAAGGCTTAGCTGGGAAGTCTGTGGCTTTTAATGCCATTTCATGGTAGTAAAACTTGTTGTCCCACCAAGCTAAAAGAGTTGGTGTTTTAATAGAATAAGCATTTGATTAATGAAACAACATGTACTGTACAGAAGAAATGATCATAAAAAGCTGCTTTTTAACTGCCTAAAGTACCTTTTGCAGCTTGGAACCTTTTATCACCTTGTAAATCGCCCCTTGAGATGAATAGTTGAAGTTAGACAAGGCGCACTTCCATTACCAGCATATCCTCCTTCAAATATTATTGTAGAGCTCGGGCTGCAGCTGCTTCAAAGCTGCCCTTCTCACCAACACTTTTTTACATCTTGCTTTCATTATGCCAGGGGCACATTCTGTGTTATTGCAGTGGCTTTGCTTTTAATAATCTTCTTGATGCAAACATATAGACCTGAGGGAGGTCCACTATTTCTCCTTATGGCCACATTCCTTCTCTTACAAGGTGGTGACTATTTTTTGCCACTTTCATTCTATTTTATAGATAATGTTCAAAGGTGCTAGCTAACAAAGACTTAAACTTACTCAGGAGGAGAGGAAGATGCATAATAAAGCCTACTGTAACCTGAATATAGGAGAGAAATAAAGTTTTGTCATTTTCATTATGGAGGATTGAAAACTTCTCATTGCTTTCAGTGGGAATATAAGTAGGAAAATAAAAGACATGACCCTAACAACAAACAGATGGCATTGCCTTTTCTGTGATTTTGTACACTTTTGAAGTTGTAGAGGAACTGCATAAGCAGTCATGCTTTCAATTATTTTCCCCACTAACAGAGGCAGACAGAAAATTTATTTGTTCTTTCTGACTGATTACTCTTCCATTCCAGTCAGTGTGTCTGAGCTCTAAATTCTCTTCTGTGAAAGAAAGAGAAATAAACTTCAGAAACTTTTTGACCTTAAAACCAAGGGAAATATTTGACTAAGTTTAAATTCTCATTTTGCTAACCTCTCTTATTTTGCCCTTCTTAGGAATTAAAATGGAGGCTGTAATGGTATGCCTTCAATTTAGTAGAGATGAGCCCAGAAAATCTGCTTTTCCGTAAGAGGCATCTCGCCACAGAAAGAATGGAAGAGCCTTGTAATTTCTTTTTTCTTTGCTTTCTCCATCCTTGCTGAGAAATAAAATAGACAGCCAGATTTAATCCTTTCCCTCTTCACAGTAATTGTAAGAAGTTTGTTATGTTGCTGCTAACCTGAAAGCATAGCCTTACAAATAGAGATGTATTTGGTTTGTGTGGCAGGGTTTTGGTGGTGGAGGGCTACAGGGGTGGCTTCTGTGAGAAGCTGCTGGAAGCTTCCCCTGTGTCTGATAGAGCCAATGCCAGCTGGCTCCAAGATGGACCCACCACTGGCCAAGGCCCAGCCCATCAGCAACAATGGCAGTGCCTCTGTGATAACACATTTAAGAAGGGGGAAAAAAACCTGTGCAACTGCAGCCAGGAGAGGAGTGAGAATATGTGAGAGAAACACCTCTGCAGATACTAAGGTGCTCCAGGCTCAGAGCAGAGGTTCCCCTGCAGCCTGTGGTGCAGCCTGTGGTGAGGCAGCGGTGCCCTGCAGCCCGCGGGGGTTCACGGTGGGGCAGATCTCCACCTGCAGCCCGGGGAGGACCCCACACCGGAGCAGTGGGATGTGCCCAAAGGGGGCTGTGACCCCATGGAGAGCTCATGCTGGAGTAGGCTCCTGGCAGGACCTGTGGACCCGTGGAGAGAGGAACCCCCGCTGGATCAGGTATGCCGGCAGGACTTGTGACCCGCGGGGGACCCACGCTGGAGCAGTCTGCTCCTGAAGGACTGCAACCCTGTGGAAAGGACCCACGCTGGAGCAGTTTGTGACGAACTGCAGCCCATGGGAAGGAGTCTTGTTGGAGAAGTTCATGAGGGACTGTCTCCAGTGAGAGGGACCCCATGCTGGAGCAGGGGAAGAGTGTGGGGAGTCCTTCCCCTGAGGTGGGAGGAGCGGCAGAGACAACATGTGACAAACTGACCACAACCCCCCTTCCCTGTCCCCCTGCACTGCTGTCAAGGGAGAAGGTAGAGAAGGGAAGGGAGAAAGGAGGGGGGTGGGGGAGGTGTTTTAAGGTTTGGTTTTATTTTTCATTATCGTACTCTGATTTGCTTGGTAATAAATTAAACTAATTTCCGCAAGTCGGGTTTGTTTTGCCCGTGATGGTAATTGGTAAGTGATCTCTCACTGTTTTTATCTTGACCCACAAGCCTTTCATTATATTTTGTTTCCCCTGTCCAGCTGAGGAGGGGAGTGATAGAGTGGCTTTGGTGGGCACCTGGCATCCAGCCTGGGTCAACCCACCACAAGAGGATATGGTAAATCCCATAAAGACTCTAAAATGGAAACACAACACAATGTCAAAGCAGTCAAAATTAAAATAATACGTTCCCAGTATGGCTTCAAAATAGCTGTTTTGTTTCATAGGTATGAGAAGCTTAGAAACAAGAGTATTTTATGTTTCCCTTACTTTCACGCAAGGGTCTCAAAGCACTTTACAGTTGTAAATTAAGCAGTGTTATAGATGGTGGGGGAAGGAAGTCACCAACTTGCAGACAGAGAAACAAAAATATGGAGGGGGGAATATATCATAACCAATAGTTAGAGGCAGAAGTAGGAAGAAAAGCGCATTAGCTTGATTCATGTATCTAGATTCTGTGAGCTTGATAGTCATCCCTCACAACACATATTTTCATGTAGTTTCAGAAACTACTCTGCATCTACCTGTGACGTTATAAATCAGTGGTCATGGGAAAGGAAATGAGATGTTTCGCTTGAATTAGATTTCTGACTGCTATTGATTTGCTAGATACCTATGTCTTAACGTAACTCTGTAGTTTACTCATCCTTTGTAAACTTATGCACTGATATCCTTGGAAGAACTAGATAAATGCAAACAAGTTTCTTTCTCTACTGAAGATACTGATAGCTGTCACATCTTTGTGTGCGTGTTCTTCTCCTTCATCGTGCTCCACAACTGATGAATAAGAGCTGCATCCTGTTGTTTCAGAATCCAGTGGGAGTTTTTCAGCCACTTTCATTTGCTATTTTTTTCAGACCCTCAGGGTACAATGAGATAAGAAACAGCTATGGATGTATATCCATGTACAGGCCTGTTTGTAAAAAATATTACAGGGAGCCTCTTTGCAGCATGCAGAGTGATCTAATTTCTTTTTCATGGACACCAGGGATGGTGCTAATCTGCATATACTGATGACTGCTTTTACATTTTAGCTAGCTACTATAGGCCTTGAAATGTCACACATCTCATCTTTGTCCTAGGATGTCTAGGTTAGGTCTAATGAACAGTGCCTTCTCATGTCATAGAAAACAAGACTTGAATGACTGGCTCAGAGGTAGTCACCTACACTGTATGCCTCCAAAGTTTGATTCCTCCAGCCACCTCCACTCTTGGATGACATATCTTACTCCCGGAAAACTGTTTTGTCTATAGGTCTTTGCCAGAGGAGTTAGAATCCCCTTTCCCTCCTTTCAGTGAATTTACCTTAGCTGAAGTCCCAGGGCGAAACCTTCAATAGCAAGCATTGTTTCCCACAGAATGCAAAGAAAATGAGTTAAATCTGAACTGAATGACTATACTCCCTGTGCTTTATAGCATTTATAATACTGCAGTTTCACCAAGCAATGATTTAATAACCCAAACAGGCCTGATTTTTTTTTTTTTTAATGTCAGACTTTTGTATGAAGAACCACTGAAACCTCCCCTTTCTTTCCTCTTTTTCTGTTCCATTAATTTCCAGGGTATTGCATCCTTGATCTGAGAAGTATTTCCAAGAAAAGCTATGTAATATAATTCCCTGTAGTGAACCTTCAGTAAAACCTTCCCATCCTAGTCAACCACAGTTCCTAATTAGAAATAAAACAATCTGTTTCACTTGCATTCATTTTTCAGTGCAGCGTTCTTGCTCTGCTCTTTATACATAGTGCACTCTCTGAAGTTTCCTGTTTTGATGATCACAGATAGTATTTCGTCAAATGCTTGCAATTTTTTTCTGAAACGTAGCATTATTCTTTAAGCTTCAAAAATAACTCCCTGCATGCTTTTACACATTCTAGTAATCAGTTTGCAGTGTTAATGACATTGGATTTAGAAATGGTCCAAAGAGAGATATATCAAATATGGATGTAATGAAACTGGAATTTTGAAAGATAATTTTAATTATTTGATTATCTTCTAAGAGAACCGAGGGACAACTTTTGCGTTAAAAAAATTTTGCTAGAAAAAGCAGAATCAGAGGTAAGGATGACTAATGCTGTTCGCAAATTCAGTGTGTTCCATTGTTTGACACTCTGCATGTGTCACAGAGTTAAGATCTAAGCAATGGGTTGCCCTTATGGTGTTGCAAATGATGTCTTAGTCATAGCGTTTCTTTTGAAAGGAATGATAATAACTTGGCTATATCAAGAGGTAAGGTATGTCTAATAAACTTATTTTTTTGTTGTTTTAAAATACTTTTCATCAAGTACTGGGCATGCTAAGTACATTAGGATTTCTGTATTTGAGCGACCGGAAGAATGAAAAGACGTAAAATAAGGGTATATAACTGTTATGAGACTGTTCAAGTTTTCCCTGTTACAGCTGGTAAGGTTGATGTGAAAAGACATGATAGTTGTAAACTAAAAAGTTGATTATCTGTCTAGACATTTCAAAACTTATCTTGCACATTCTAAGTAGCAAGCCACTTGGGACCTCAGATGGAGGTCTTCCTTTTGACTGAAGTGGTCAATGGATCAGGCATTTTGTACATTTTCCCCAGTTTCTTTAAATACTAGCAGAAAAAAAATATCTTTTGTCTCTCCACAGCATGAATAATCTTTGTTGCTTGGAACCCATGAGGAAAATATTGATCTTATAATTTCAGTAATAAAAAGAATAGATAGAAACTTCCACAGTCACTGGAGATTGATGGTCTCTGCTGGGTTCTCTGTATTCTTTTTGGGGCTAGCTCACTCTTTTTGAAGCAGATCCTGCTTCTGATTATTCTTATACGGTTCGTTCTTTTATGTCTTTCTGTCTTTTTGGCCCTTGTCTTTTCACATGATGTTCCCCAGCATTGTTAGCTGAGAAATTAAAGGGAGTTGAGAGAGGGCTTTGTGGGCTGCTGTGGACATTTCAATTTGTGATGTGTACTATAGTTCTGCAATTTTTTTCACATTTCTCTTAACTCATTGGAATTATTGGTATATTTGCCCTTGTATGCAGCATACACTTTGCCTATCTTGAAGATGCATAAAAGTATTAGAATTGAAATACCTCTTTCTACCTCAGGAAATTTGAATGATGTTTAATAAAAATGTTCAGTAATTGCTGTGTAAAGCAAAATTAATAGATATTTCATGTTTTTGCTAGTGTATTTAAAAGCAGATTGCAGTAAACACTAGCAGCCAGTGTATTAAGTGCTGTGATTTCTTTGGCTTCTCTAAGAACACATATTTTCTTAGTAGCTGTTGAATGTTCATTTCATGCCCTTCTCTAGATTTGATAAAGAAAAATGGTGGAACAAATTTAAATTAATTTTTTTGAGAGGAAAAATACATATTGCATTTGAGTTGACAGCTTGTAGAATAAGTATCAAGCTTATGGGATTCCAAATACTTGATTTTTAATGTCTGTAAAATAGGGAATTTGTAGTGGAAGCAACCATGACACCAGAAATACTGCAGTGATGCTGCTAGTAAGACTGTAACTAACTGAAAGATGTAAGATAATGCACTGATACATTATCATAAAAGTACTGTGAACTTGTGACTAGCTTATTTTTGAAATTCTGATGTTGAAATCTGACTCTATTCAAGAAAATCATGGAATGTATATCAAGTGATTTTTTTTTCTTGATCTTCTAGTATTTTGGGATGGTCTTTTGAGGTAGAAATGATTCTCCTAACTCCCTGAATGTCTACAGAAAACCAGACAAATGAGTATCCAGTAGCTTGGTCTTGTAGGTTTCTCATAAAGAAAAAAAAAAAAAAATTCTCTGATAGATACAGCCCTACCAAGGTTGGCTGCAGCAGATTTAATTTGATCTTTCAAGCACGGATTAAAAATATTGCTCTTGTTCCAGTTAGAACATTACCACTTAAGTTTCAATACAAAAGGAGCTTTTTCATCATCCTGAAGCATGCACTCTCAAACATTTTAACTGACAGCGTTTTAGTATTTGCATTATCTTTTCGTGCTTGTGCATTTTTCACCAGTGACAGATGATAAGAGTTTATGTGAGGAAAGATCTGCAGTAACATCAAGAAAAGGCTTCATATTCCATATTACTGGGGACTGCAGAAGCAATTGGTGATGGCTAGAAATTGCATTAAAAATTATTAGATTTTCCATGTGAGCATTTTTGCATATTTGGCTGATGCTGCTGTTTTGCAAGGAGGCGTGCAGCATCAATCTTGTTTTCACATTAAAGCCAAAGTTGTAGAGTTGTAAAAGATTCTCCAGGTATTCACGGACCTTAGGGGATGATTTTGCATGGATTAAATGTAGATTTAAAAATTCATCCTGTCTCTGTAAGTAGAAGTAAGTACGCAGATGTAAGATCAATTATTTGAAAGCAAATAAGGTGACTAATGCCAGATCCTAAATTTATTTGCACCCGATAGCTTTGCTGACATCCCCAGTGGTGCAGAATTCTAGCAGCCATATCTAAAGAGCACAGCTGCATTCTGCAGTGGGCATGGCTTCATGCTTGAGGAGCTCACATAATAATCCTTGCTTTGGTAGTGAGTACCAGCTGCCTGAGGGGGCCACTGCGTTCCATTGTCATGCACTCTGTAAGGCAAACTGATCAAACCGAGGAGGGATTCTGAGCATTTGGCAGTGTAAGACTCAAAGTGTCTCAAGTTGTCTGGGTTGGTTGGTATTCCACTTCTGTTTCTGTGCGATCAGCTGCACAGGCGGGGGACACGTGGAAGTGGCCAGCCAGACTAAATACATTGGCTGTCTAAAGCTTGCATATTGCAGAGTCTGCTATATTTCGCATAATTTATTAGGCATTAAAATTTCAGTATCTCATGCCTGTGAAAAAGATTGTATTGAGAGCTAAGACAGCACTGTATGAAGATTGCTTTCAGGGTATGAGATGCTAAGAATTTACTCCTGCCTAATTGTAATAGATTCCTTTGTCTGTAGGCTGTAATGTCTCGTCCCACTAATCAAAAATGGTTTACAGTAGAAGCATCAAATCTGTCAGATAGGTAATCAGTGTGATTGTATGGCTAAATTGTCAGGCCCGCAGAGAACTTTGTATGCACAAGCAGATGCTTGTGTGCTCTTAGCTTTTAAAGCCTCCATCCAAAATCCATTGTATTCAGTGTAAGAACCATTGCAGCCTTCTGTGAGCGGTTGAAGAGAAAGCTCAATGTGTTTGATAAACCCTGTTCCTGGCAGAGGTGCCCTGTGACAATGGATCACTGAAAAGATTTGTTTCCTGCCTAGACAGAAAGTTTTCCGTACACAAATTAAGGTCAACTGTCTAAAGACTTTTGCCCATAGTCCTGTCCAGGGTATTACTCTTACGTGATTGGGGTGGTCTACAGCAACAATTAGAGAAATGCAATAGGAGCAGCTCTATAGAGCAAGAGGATTAATCTTGAGCATCTGGCGTTTATGCTATAGACATTTCAGCCATCTTAGAGCAAACTGACTCAAGCCTGTTCCATGGGTGAAAGCAGTAGGTGTGCTCCTAGACTCGTCTCCTCATTTAATTCAACTAGAAAGGGTCCAAATGCTCCCTGAGACCACTCTGTTTTACAAACTGAGGTATGATACATGGTGAAGGTGGGACACACACATGAAAAGCACATTCCTGATACCAAAACACTTCTTTGGTACATTCAATGTTGGCTTGATTTGAATTGTTACTTGATTGAACAAGTCAAGTCTCAAGATCAAAATAACTGATTAAAAATGGCAGATAAAAAAATAGCCATTTGGTTTATGGATTATGAAATTTTATTCAGAATTCGCAGAAAATTATTTCCGTAATAGTTTCGTATTCTCTGTTAGTGGCGAGTATTCATCTTACTACAGGTGCTGCAACATGTATTGTAGGTGTATGTATTCCCATTTAAATGAGAAATCTGAAGATGATGCCAGATGAGAATGTTATTTAAGGCATGTGAGCAACAAAATCTGGTAACAAAGGAACTGAGTTTATCTGGATATTGAGAAGTACTTGGAGAAATTTAGTGTGCTTGTAATGTGAACAATTGGGCTAAGAAATGTTCGTTACAAAACTTTCATATGGAAATATTGGTCATACAGTTCATTTGTCTTTCTTCCTGGCCTAAAAAATATGATCCCACTTCACAATTTGACAGTAGTGCAGGTGTTTTGAAGATACTAAATTCCTATAAGTTCTGTGAAAGTGGGATCTTGGGTAGAAGAAAGATGCTGTCTGAGCTGGGGGAGGCTGCAACTGAGCCCTCATTAAACAATCCACAGCAGAGGAATACAGGAACCGTTTTTATCTAGGACCTTATTAGGCACAGGAAAATCCAGCTGAACAAAACAAAATGGTAATCAATTGTTTTGTTTAACATGCAAATTTAATTTACATTAAGGTTTTTGTTTTCATCTTTTACTGTGGAATACTAAAATTAAGAAGCTGGAATTGATGCTTTGTATTACCAAGTATCACTAGGCTATCTGTTCTCATTGATTTAAACGAAAGCAAGGTTGTTGCATTTTACTGTTCTATAATTTCTAGCCTTTTTGTTTTTGTGGTTCACTGAAGCAAATCCACAAGAGAAAGACAACTTAAGTTACTGAAGCTGTGTGTAAAGTGCACAACCAGTAGTCAGGAGCTGCAGTGATGCTGTAACTGAAATTTACTATTGCTGAGAGATGCTGGATGATGCTACTGCAGGCTTGCTGTTTCATTATCTACCCATAGCAGCAATGTTCTTTTGAAAAGAAGTGTTTAATGTCATCAGTGGTCACTTGATAACTCTGCTCTGCATGAATCTCGGAATCAGTTTTAGGAACAGCAGGTTAAATGTTCACATTTGCACAAGTTATTGGACAGTGCCAGCTTTCCAAAATTACTGCAGTCTGAAGAGGATTACTTTCTACTTCAACACAAGGATCTCCAGCCACCAGAACAGTTTCCAACATTGATTTCACCGGGAAATGTCTCATTCAGGTATCCTTATTTAATTTCCCTGACAATTGCTTTCCCTAACTAATGAAAATGCATAGTCACCAAAAAAAATGTCAGTAGGGAAATAATTTAAAGAATAACTTCTGGCTGGAATGACATTGTGTTTACACCTCGATTTATTAACTGCTCTAAAATGTCAACTCAGAAAGCTGAAAAGAACATCTTCAGTAATAATGTATGTTCTTACAAGATACCATTAAAAGCATCTGCCCAGCTGGGGAAAATCAAACATTTGTAACAATGCAAGGCTGCCTCCCCAAACACGTACCTGTGTATTTGCTATAGTAGTACAGGAACAGATGAAGGGGATTTATCTCATTTTGCTTTTAGGCATAAACTCTCAAGATCTCAACTTTCCCACTCATTTATTGGATGATATTACCGTCTGCAAAAGAATTAATTTTTCTTGTAAGCATTGTGATTTATAATTTCTCAACAAGCAGGTGGCTAACACTTTACACTACAGTTTGCTTTATTTCACTAAAATGTGGTTCCTCACTTGGGTACTCTTCTGTAAATTATACCGAGGTCTGAGCAGATCTATAAATATGAAAAAGTTACAGCACTGCTCAATACTTAGGATTGGTTTTAGTTTAGTCTAGTTTGGACTGTGTGTCATAAACTTCTCAATGATAATAAACATGAGGTGGTCCAGATAGTGGTCTAATTTATTCTGGTTTTGCACCAGCTCCCTGACGAGTAGAATAACTTCTGAATTATACCGTTATGATATCAAATTTAGGGCTTCTGTGGATTATCCTCATTTAGTTAAATTAGAATGAAATTAATTAAAACCGATTCTTATATTCTCATCAGAATACTACATGCACAGTACTATTCGGTGTTATAGAGTAGATTTTGTACCAAAATGAAAGAATACAGTTTCATTAGTTCTAGCAGAGAAATTTTACTTAGCCTAGAGTTTAATTTGGCTAATGTGGAAAGCAGTGTAAAATTTCAGATACTTGTGGACATTATAAATTTCTTCTGATACAGTGGATGTGCACGCAAGGACATGCAGATTAACTGATTTAGTCTTATGTAAGCTGTGATGAACAAAATTTATCCTGTCACTACTAGTTTTCAAGGTTTTATGTATTCAAGTAGTTTTACAGAAGCTAGCAGTGCTGTTTTTTATTAAGGGTTTCAGAACTATCCATTCTACTCTCAGTAGTTGCAGGCAATAATCACCATCTTCATTTTAGAGGATAAAACTAAGATAGATATTACAATATTCTGAAGAGCAGTCTTTATTAAAAGTCCCTTTTTGCTTAAATATTAAAAGGTTACTAAATATTCTCATTCATAAGATCAGTATGTTTAAAACTTAAATTTTCTTTAAACGTTGTCCACTGTTTGTGAACATCAAGCCTGTCTGTACGTAGGAAAAAAACTCAAGGGCTGGTCTGTACAGGATGCCATCAAGAAGATGACTTTCCAAAACTCTGACTTGGGTGGTAGGATGATGATATCTGCACTGGATGTAACAGTACCTCCCTAGCAAACAGCAGAAACTTATGGTTGATATATAGGATATCACAGCAACAGAAGAGTAAACTGGGCATGCTGACTCATTTTTGCTCTCCAATGACAGTCATGGGGTAGAGTGCTAAATGTTGTACTCAGCAAAATACGAGCGTCTAAAATCCGAGTGCTACATTCTGTAAAATCTTCACTCAGTTGAGTCATTTTTTAGGTTGAAGAGCAAGAAAGATAGGAAGAAATTAGATTTAGAACAACTAAACTTGATATACTTCTGTTTAATCTACAGGACACATGTTAGCTGAGAAAAATAAAGTATTTTTAAAAATCCTGGTAGTGCCTATGTAAAGATAATTATGTTCACTTCATGTTTTATGCCATTTCATGGGTTGGAATGTACTGGCAGTGGTGGACCTTTTTGCTCACGACACATGTCAACAGTATGAATATTCCCACATCTGATATTGATTCAGTGTCTCAGATCTTTCTATGTCTTATTTCTCCCTAGACCTATGAAATTGGGATAACGGAATAAAGATTTTTTTAGAGTTATGAGAATGCCAAAAAATGGTACTTAGTATATACAGTAAATACTGCAGTCTTGGGCCAGATGGCCTTACACCTATTGAATATTCTCCAAGGTTTGGACAGTCCTATTCAGATTCTGAGCAATGTAACAAGAATTTTTCTCTGTGTAAAATATTTTTAAAAATAACAGAGTCTTAGAGTGCTCAACAGTTGGCCAATTATTTTATTTAGTTTAAATCAAGGATTTAAACCAGCTAGACTATTTTGATTGTAAGTTTTATTTAATTTGATATGTTTTTCTAAGTCCACAGAGGTTTTTCATTTTGTATGGGTGAATAAAAACTTCCAGTCAGCAAAGTATGAATGATTAAAATTGAAATGCTCTAAAATCTTCAGTGAAACAATGAGTTATTAATTAGTTGAAGAGGGAGAATGATAGAGATAAGGTTGAAAATAGTTTTAACTTGATAGACAGGCATCCATGATATGAAATCTCTTGATATGAAATCCAATACAAGTTTGGCTTTTTACCTGCAAGCGTGAATCGTAGATAGAATGTTTTTATCAGTGAATTTTGCTTAATTGCTTTCTGATGTCATCAAATAGTACTGTTTAAACAAATCTGTTCCTATTAAGAGATAGATTGTAATCACAGCATTTCCTCTACTGCTAACTTCCAAAAAAAGACATGAGGGATTCTTTGATTTTTGTCTTTGAAATTTGCATTGGAGTAAATGAAGTCCATGGTCATAGAATGGTTATATTCTGAAGGTAATTTGTATTGAATTTAAGGTGGAAGATAGCTATAGTCCCTACTGCTTGTTATTTATTTAAGAATTTCAATTTTTTTTTTTTTTCAAAGATGTTTACAAGTGCTAATTACAACTATGGCAAACACACGGAACACGGATATATTACCTGTGGATCCAATATAACTTGAGAGAATTGGGAAAATAGTCCAAGTGTACTATATTCTGAGTGATGAATTACATCAGATAATTACCATCGTACATGTAATAGCATATTAAATCAATTAAATCAGACCTGGAATAATTGTAATGTACTGACAGAAGTGTAAAAATCACATTTTTCTAAATTTATTTTATAATATTTACCTGCAGATTGTGACTTAAAGAGAGACCTATTCTAACCAGATATTTAAGTTGATAGTGTTTTCTGTTCAGGACAGGAGAGCTGGTCAAAGATACAGCTGATGTTGGCATGAATGGAAGAGTCTTGCCATGTATATGATAATCCAAGAATAATTGCTGCAGCTGTTCGGACTCAGAAGTAAAGGGACCAAGAGAGCAAGAAAGTCTGACACTGGAGAATATTGAAATTCATAGGTAGGGTGAAATCTTCGCTTTTCTCCTCTCCTTTCTTCTAAAGTAGGACAAAAAACCCCCCTCTGCATTTTGGGGGAGATCTTTCCAGCTCCTTTGTGTTTTCCAGAGTTGAAACATGCCCTGTATATCTAGTGGGCACCAGAATTGTGGGTTTTAATTAAAAGATTCTGGGATTTTATAGGTAAAGTTAGACCCATTTCTTCATAGTGCTGTGATTCAGTTAAAAAAGCTAGGACTGGAAATGATGAGCAAGTAGTAAAAATTTCTAACTGCCCAATAAAAAGAAAGATCTGTATCACTTTTACATTAGTGAATCTTAGGTTGTCATAAAGAAAAAATAATGATATTAAAATCTCAGCCATTAGATTTCAGAAATTATCTTGCAACAGAAGAGGAGGAAACAGGAAAGATTTTGTGAAGCAGGTACAATTTACTATACAATTCCTGGAAAATAGATTAGGGTTTTTTAAAATATATAAAGGCACTTTTTTCCAACCCCAGCATATAATGTAGCCAGAGTATAATGCTAACTAACATCCTGGGCATTATAAAATTTGGAATCTGCTTGCCACTGCATAATTTCTCACAGCCAAGGGAAGTCAGGAGGGATTAGTTCAGTGCCTTTAATTTAGACTTGAAACGTTGTTACCAAGGTCCCCCGTCAGCCAACCTCTCCTTATTCTTTACCCGTGGGAGATAGCTGCAAACAAAAAACACCTGGCTACCTTCCTTTCACAGGCTGGTAGACTTTTTGATGTGGCACCAATGTGGCCACATAAAATGGCATGTGGTAAGCAAAGTCTGATGTATCAGGAGCTGCTGTTCTTTGTTTTAGGTTATCAACGAGAAACCAGAGTAAAAAAATCCAACCCAAAACCCAACCCTTCCATTCACTGGAAGTTTGCTGGTAGCAGGGCTTGACTTGTTGGGTTTCTAATCCCGACCAGTGTAAGGAACTGAAGAAATTAATGCCTCAAACATTCATCTACAGAGAAAACCTCAAGGACAAGATGTAGCTTTTGTGATTAGTCTAAGGAACGCTGCCCAAGGAATTGTCCAGTGTATGGAAGGACGCACATACCCACTCCCTTGCAGTTGGATTGCCAAAGTCTCAAAGGGGGGAATTGTAGCCTTGTAGCCCGTACAAATGTTTCTCATCAAGCCCAAGGACTGCTAAACTTTGATTCTATTGTGTAAGCCTGATACTTTGTATGAATGATGCAGGCCTTGCTAGCAACTGTGCCCTTGAAGAGGAGCTAAAAGTCTGATAAGAGGGGAACATCTGCCCCGGAAGGAGCCAAAAGACTGGATGGTTATCCATAAAGCATGAAGTCAGCAAAACTGGCAGTAGCAGAGGGAAAGGTAAAGGTAGCAGGGGGAGATTGTGACCACTGACTCAATTGGATCAAATGGTTAATGCACCCCAGCCCCATTCAGTGCATTGCACAAAACCCATGCTCCATCTTTCTTCATCTCTCATGCTAATGAGTTCATGGAAAACCTGCCACTCCTTGTCTAGTATGCAAATCAGCTGATAAAATGAACTTAAAAGCTGATAGAAAACTGCTGCATGTGCACACACCACCCAGGATTACCAGACCTGAGACAAGTGCTGGAACCTGGGTGGTGATCTGGATTCATTTGGCTCTCTTTCACTCCTTTCTTTTCCTTTTCTTCTCTTTCTTTTCCTTCTTACAGATTTATCAATAAGAGACCACATTGCTTATTATTCTTTTCCAAATTTAAGTTGTTTCTACTGCAAGTAAAACATTTAACTGGTCATTTGGTGTTATTTCACCTTAATTTACCCTGAGGGGATCACAGAACTTTTATGGCTCTCTGGGCTCCCCGTCTGGGTTGTAGCAATCAGCAATTTCATACTTATTGTTATGTCATCTACTTAAAAACAGATTTTTTTTTTTTTTTTTTAAAGAAGACTCATCTAAAATTATATATCTATAAGTACTACAGAATCACAGAATCATCTAGGTTGGAAAAGACCTTGAAGATCATCCAGTCCAACCATTAACCTAACACTGACAGTTCCCAACTACACCAGATCCCTCAGCGCTATGTCAACCCAACTCTTAAACCCCTCCAGGGATGGGGACTCCACCACCTCCCCGGGCAGCCCATTCCAACACCTAACAACCCCTTCTGGAAAGAAATGCTTCCTGATATCCAGTCTAAACCTTCCCTGGCGCAACTTGAGGCCATTACCTCTTGTCCTATCCCTTGTTACTTGGTTAAAGAGGCTCATCCCCAGCTCTCTGCACCCTCCTTTCAGGCAGCTGTAGAGGGGATGAGGTCTCCCCTCAGCCTCCTCTTCTCCAGACTGAACCCCCCCAGTTCCCCCAGCCGCTCCCCAGCAGACCTGTGCTCCAGACCCTGCCCCAGCTCCGTTGCCCTTCTCTGGACACGCTCGAGTCATTCAATGTCCTTTTTGGGGTGAGGGGCCCAAAACTGAACACAGGAATCGAGGGGCGGCCTCACCAGTGCCGAGCCCAGGGCTCAGATCCCTTCCCTGTCCCTGCTGGCCACGCCAGTGCTGACACAAGCCAGGATGCCATTGGCCTTCTTGGCCCCCTGGGCACACTGCTGGCTCCTGTTCAGCCGGCTGTCAATCAGCACCCCCACATCCCTCTCTGACCGACCTCTTCATTGTATCTGTCACCCTTTAGACTTTCGTGTTATCATAGCGATAAGAAATGCGCAGTCAAGAACTTCAGGTGAGGTGTAGACTTAAGAGGTTTTTCCTACTTACATGTTGTCAGGGATGTCTGCTCTATTTTATAAGGAGCCAAGAACAGAGGTGAAGAGAATTTCTTCCTTCAGGAGAATAGCCCACAGACTAATATCAGCTCCATGTGTAGGTAGAAGAGTGCCCAGAGTGGTAGAAACCTATTTACTCCCTGGTTGATTTATTTCTCAGTTAGTCAGAATCCTGAGTCAGAGTGACATGAAAACACTTTTCACTGTAACAGCACATATTTTGCTAAAACAGAAGGTCTACGGGCCCTGCTAGCATTAGTTTTACTGCTTGGCTGTGAGATCTGCACAAGTACTCTTAACAATCTGTGGTTTTGTTTTGCTTTTGGAAATAAGTAATTCTTTAGCTGGTTGTCCTACCAAATAGCCACTACAAACTGACACAAGAGTAGGAAAATGAACTCATTTTATATGCATATAATATTCAGAGGGTTTAGTTTTACCAAATAGCTTCATGTAAAATCTTTTTTCCCCAATATCCATGACAAAGGCAGTAAAATAGTGAAGTCTGTTCTTCATCAGTTTTACAGTACACTCATCACCATACTGTTGACTATGCACTCAGCTAGCTAATCAGTGTATTGGAAAATTAACTCAGGCAGAGCACCGATTCAACAGACCTTGCTTCTTACATATGCATTTGGTCTGATTACTAAATTTGAAGAAGCAACTGGATTACTGTCTTCATGTGGACAGCAGGAGGTTGTAGAACATGAATATTGCTATATATTTGCAATCTGTGTGGCGTTGCAATCCTACTTTAAAAAAAGATGGCATGGTATCAAACTTAAGCTGTTACACAGAAAATCAAATGAATAAAGGAGCCTTATAGCTGCTCTGTGAGAGCTGATTTAATTTTGAAAATTCACACATCTTTTGCAATTGATTATATATTACTGTAGTACGAAGACATTCCAAGCTAAGATCTGGTCTGGCTGCCATCTGCATAGCACACATGCTAATGGATGTTTTCTTCTAGAGAGAACAAGGTGAGGTAAGTGTTATCCTCATCTTACTGGTGAGAGCCCGAGGTGTAGATATACGTCTGATAATTGTTCATGGTTTCACTGGAAATCTGTTACACAACTAGAAAGGGAATCTGGATTTTCTGAGTCATTGTCACGTTCTATACTGACAGAGCATGCTTTTTTTTTGCATGTCATTCTGCAGTGATGCTGTTCCAGCTTTTGCAGTTCCATTGTCAGTGCCTCTGGAAGTCTCTAGCCCTGCTCTCTCTCTTTTATAGCACTGAACCAGACTGGCTGTTTAAAGTCTGTGACAGCAGACTGGGAAGCAGGAGAAAGATGCTCTCTCTGAAGGTGATATGCATATGTTGGGCCGTGAGGGTCCAAATGAGTCTCCATTGTTTACTGGTTCTTGTGAATATTTTATGAACAAGACTGAAGCATTGCCCTTCTGTTTCCTTGCTTGTTTTCCCACTGAACTTTCCAGAATCTGTCCATTCCTCTTTGGTCTTCAGTTTTCAAAGAAGTATTTATTCTTAGCGGTGGCAACAAAAAGTCAAAAATTTCTCTAAGAATCCTGCAACAGTACATAATTATTTCTGCTGAAAGTAATATTTTGCATTTCACTTTAGACATTTTAATGCAGAGTCTGTTTTACGAATATCATATGTTCTCCAGGATTTCCGATTCTGTTCTTGTTTGCCTGGACAATGAATCCCCCCAGATTTCTATCAATAACATTTCATCTTGAGAACAAACTCAGGCAAATAAGTTAATTGCAAGGGTATATAAAGAATGATAACCTAGAGAAAGGATTATACGTTTACTAATAAAATGATCACTGATCATTTTTCTACAGTTTTCCCTTAACTTTAACTGATACAGAGCCTGACTAAAAGTAGTGCAGTACCAAAAAGAGGTCAAAATGACTCCTCCAGGAAAAGAATTTCTTTGTTTTTACTTACACATACTTTAACTGCTAATAGTGTCGATTAATTTGGTTTATTTTATGCAGTTGCCACTTAAAACAACTTCAGAGACTCTAAGCTTCAATTTACTGCAGACCGGCAAGTGGCCTAGAGACCATCTTCAATGTCATGAAAAATGCATTTTAATTCCTAAAGCAGTTGGGTTGAAATAATTGTAAAATAGTAGAAATATTTCTTAGCAGGTGGTGGACACAGGGTTCTTGAAAATGTATTTTTTAAGGATAGCAGAGTTGCATTTTCTTTTCTGTTAATTCATTCCCTTGTGTGAACTGCACATAATAATAATTCTCTTGCACAATTTCAAAGAAATCATATTCCATAGAGTCACTTTGTTTTGGCTGTGCATTGTGACAGTTCTTTTACATTGTTTCCTATTATGTCTTCAAGCATTGTCACTTGGTTCCTATAATGTTAATTACCTCTACAAGATCCCTCTAGCCCTTCTTAAGAATATAAGTAATTTAAAATGCATTAAAATGACTTCCATCTTGTGTGCATGTATTAAAAATAAATGCACTTGACTGAGGAATTAATCAACAAAGGAGTATGGAACAATGAAGTTTAATAGCCTTTTTTTTTTTTTTTTTTTTTTTCAAGGCTGCATTGTGTATGTTTTGGTCACTGCAAAACATATTTTACAGCAACAGTAGTGCCATACATATGGCACTAAGGATGTTCTTTTTTGATGGAAATGTAGCAGTTTAGACTGAAGGGTTTTTTCCACCTAAATGTTATGCTTTGCTTCATGCAGGAATTCAGGTTAACCCTATGTGAGCTCAGAGAAGACCATCACAGACATCTTGCCTGAACCCCCGAACTGTGTGTCTCTGTAACTGATGGATTTTAAGTATAAAGGATGTTATTATGAACTTACTGAAATCAGTGAGTCTACATGTGAAGTCAGTACTTCTCAGTGAGATGACAAACGCTCCATGGAAGTTGGATCTTCTCTCTTGGGCACAAACATTAAAGAGATCCTTCCAGGCTCTCCTGAACTGTGAGTCTTTCAAGGCACTCTGCACCATTGCTTCATACGTGATATAGGACCCCTCTTTCTGCACATGACTGAGCCATCCGCTGTGGCTCCCGTGGATTCTTCCATAAACATTCTTCAATTATGTGAGTTACTGAGACAACCCCCTTGCTCCTTTCTTTCTGCAGGGTCTCTCTTACGTGGTTCTCCTTAGCTAGCAGCTCAAGTGTCCTCCCTGGCCCTCTCCCTGTCACTGCCCTCACGTCCTGGAGTCACATATGATTTCCTTGCCACCTTGGTAGTAACAACCTGCACTCACTCTTCTTTCCTTTGAGGAAATCCTGCCCTTAGGAGAGAATTAAAGATATAAACCCACCACCTATTGCATAAAAATTTAGCTTGTGGTTGTTAATACTGCTTTTATGAAGATGTCTCCTAGAGCAGAAATTAATTCCTGCTCAGAACACAATACACTACATAAAGGATGGACATAGTATTTGCAAGTATCAAGTTCGTTTTGCCATACTTAGTTTCAATATTTGATTAGTGTTTGGCAAAACAAATATATGTAAATTAACCTTCTGACTTTTAATTTAAAGTCATAGTATTCCTGTCTGTAGAATTCTACAGTACCTCACAGTGAGACTAAAGTAGACTGATACTCCTAGTGTAAAAGCGATGTCTGCAGAAGAACAGTACTAGCAAAGATTTTAAGTAACAAGGATTTCTCTCCATGTATGCAAGGGGACAGAAAGAAAGGAGCTTTATCCTGGATGTAGGGGAAGGGCAAGGGGGAGGAAGCATAAACCTATTCTTCCAATATTATTTACTTAATATTTATATTGTAGAAGTGTTTTGAGGTCTACCAGGCCAGGTTTCTGCTATGCACAAATTCTCACTTAGACGAAGAAAGTCAGTACCTAAATACCTACCATCTACAGTGCCTCGATACACTGACTCTGACTTGTGGGAATGCATCTGTGGTATCTTTGTATAAAGAAATATGTCAGGTACTGCTCTTCTATCTTTCTACATGGTGAAGTGAGAAGTTCAATCTAGTGTACTCTTCTTCTTGGTACTGAGTCTAGAAGTTTAAGTAACACTCCTTTACTTGTTTTATTGGTGAGGTGTGCTAGGTCCCCGAGAAATTTTCCTATATAATATGGCACTGAGAAAGATGGCAAAAGGATGACACACTGGTCTTGTTTACAGGCTCTGGTATAAGTGGTGCCTGTTTGAATATGTTATGGCATGGAAATTTTCTGCTTGATAGGGAATTACAGGAAGCAAAAATTAGATGATTTCTTGAAGCTGCTATAAATTACACTGGGACAAAGGAGATGGTATATAAGGAGCGCACAGCTATTTGAAGTTAAATTTCCCTTGCACTGAACACCGTCCCCTATGTACCTCCAATAATCGATTGAAATGAGAGAGATGTGTGTAAATTATTGTTTCCAAAAGACATGTGAGATTTGGGCCAATTTTTACCCCTTTAATGTGTCTCATTTGAAGCATTCAACATCTTCAGATGATCTTGTCATGGAAGACTGCATGCAAAGTAACTGAAAATCATCCCATTTATTTCCATTTTCAGGTCTCAGCAACAACATTTCCCTTGATTCTCTCCTGCCCACAAGATACTGCTTTCTGGAATAATAATTTTGTGGTTTCTGCCATCAGACACATACACTATTGCTTCCAATCTCTCATCTAAAATCACTGACTAACAGGTCTGACAGGAACAAATAGCAGGTGAGTTGATAGATATTGTGTTTGGATTTGCTTTAAAGTGCTTTTTATCTCCCTTTCTCCTCCTATATTTTTTTTCTGGTTCAGCAACTTTTTCTATATAATTATTAGGATCACAGCTTCCCGTTTGCTGGGTATGTAGTCATGGGTCACTATACTAATATTATCACAGCTGGGGATATAATTTCGTGTTACTTCCCCTGAAATATCATGTGGTCTTACTTTTTTTTATACCACTGTATCATATTCCTTTAATTCATTTACAAAGGAATTTTTTTCAGATTTCTTTCCTTTACAGTATTGCAGCATGCCAAATGGCTTCTAGATCTCTTGCTATTTTAATTCTCTCCTCAATAGGTGCATTTCTGTATATGCCAATAGATCCCATCTGTTCCTCAGTTGAAATATTAGAAACGACGCAGATTAAGATGTTAGCAGAAATACCTGGGAAAACTTGGGCAGATCTGCTTTTATAGTCCGCTGGGTTCTCATTCTGCCCCAAGAGGTGGGACAGTTGGACCGACCACAAATATCCTTGGCTTCAGAATTTTGTCCCCCTGTGCATTGGCGTAGAGTTCAGATTTGGGAAGTGAGTTCACAGTTGTTAATACTTTTCCACTTCTTACAGCTGCTTTGTTCCTGATCATAGGAAAGCTTGCTAGAAACATGATAGCCTTCTCTCTAAAATGAACATATTTTTCCATGTATTTGCTGATATCCTTTATTAATGAAGGAAGTACAACTGTATCAGAGATACCTTATGTTAAAATTAAATTCTAGAGGTAGGTGTGAGGCATAAACCAGTTACTCTGAGGCTGAACTAGGTCAAGAAAATAGACCTTTTTTGTGCAGTTGCTGAAATCCATCAAAAATTATAAAAAGACACAAAATATGAAAGAATTAGTAAGACCTAGTATTAAGATCTGCTAATTACACAGCACTTTTTTTGCAACAGCTGGTGAAAGACCTTACCTGGAATTAAGGATTACTATCTCCATTTTGCAGAAGGAGGAACTGAGGCAGAGAGCATTTAACTAGTTTCTTCAAAATGTCAGAATAAATCAATGACAAGAATTGAACGCAGATGTCATCCTACACAGAGGTATGTCTCTATGTTACTGGGATTTCTGACAGTGGAATCGGCCGTAGAATGAAAATGGAATCTTGTAATTTTTTGATGCTTGGAGGTAATCATGGCCTCAGCACCACTGTGAGAGAAAAAAGAAAGAAACTGGAATATACACCTTGAGACAGTACAAGAAGATTATTTTTACTTTAAGTTTACTATTTATTCATGGAGAAATTGTGGTTTTCTGATATGAATATCCATTTGGGAGTCTGTCTGTGTTGTGTCACATCTTGTTTCCCCTTGTCATTCCTTCACCAAAAGCCAGAATACGCATGAGGGTCATGCTTGTGAGTTGTTTCTGTTCAGATTGCCAGAAACAAGGAAGTTACACTCATGCATTTTTCATTGCTATTACACTGATGGATTACCTTCTGCTCCAAATGTGTGAAGAGTTTATTACAGAAAGAGACTATTTTTTTTTCTAGATGTTTAACAGTTCCAGGCATTCCATACGTAACAAAGTAAGTCTTCTTCATCATCATCATCAGGATGAATCTGTGGATTTTAGCTTTGTGAGAGAAGTAGGCTTGAACTGTGATTCAAAATAGTGTAGTCCTTTCCCTGTGGCAGAGGGGAGGCCGCAGAGGAAGCTCTTGGAGAGGCTTGCTTTGTTTTTGTTTCCTTCCTGCTTTGCTTCTGTTTTGATTGGAAGGCCTGGCATGTCTTTGCTTATTTAATTTTAAGGATCAGTTAGGGCTTGAAGTATTAGAAGTTCAGTTCTAAAACCTAGAGATGAAAACTAGGGAGATGTAGCAGTGGGTTTATGCTGTCCTGTCAAGGTCAGATGGAGGGAGGATGAAATGGAAGACTAACCAACCAAGACACTTTCCTTGAGGATGGAAAACCTGCTGAAGTGGGGAAGGGTGGCAGCTTCTTTGTCAGCCTTCTCCCTTTAAGGTAGCAGATCCAGGAGAGAGTTGGACAGGTCATTGTGTGGTAAGGTAACAGCGAATTGTAATAACTGTAAAGAAAGGAAAACTGAAAGTTTATTGATGGGGTAAGGAGGAAGGAAGCACAAAGTCTAGATAAGGACCAAAGTTAATATCCAAATCTGTGAATCTGCTGAGAGCTCACCAGCAGTTCATCTGTCAACATCTGCCTAAATCCCTTTCTAGGAACTTTCATTAGTATAGATAAAAGTTATGTTAACAAACATGGCAACGCTTAATCCTATCAGTATTCATAAGAAAGTTCACTCTGGGGACAAGCTGTGGAAAACTATTTGGAGTAACTGGCTGTGTTGGAGAGTCAATGGGAACAGGGTGTTTGACTTCCCTCAGTTGCTTTGAGACACCGAGAAGGAACTGCTACATTATTAGTAACCTGCTTGCAAAAATCGGACATTAGAAGGATTTTTTAAAAATAGCAGTGCTATTTAAAAATAGCTCCGTGTAATAGTATCCTCCCTGATACAGCAGGAATGATATAAAATCAGAAGTTGCAGAAAGTGAGACCCCTATGAGATCAAATGTTAGTAAGCAGATAATGGGCATTTGTTTCTTCATTCTTTACAATGGCAGCTTACTTTATGCTGATTAAAAAGCTATCTGTTATAAACTAACTATATATGCATTTGTGAATGGAGCTGGCATAGTCTGAACACAGCTATTATTCCAAAAAGCAGTTGTCATTAACTCATCAAACGTATCGGTGAACTCCACAGTAAGGTGAAGCTATGTGAGATGAACGTAATGAGGGAGACCTGCTAAATAGTAGGCTGGTGCCAGAGACCACCCTGGCTAAAAAGGGAGCTTTGGCTGTAACTCAGGGATAAAAGGGAAGTGTATGGCCATTGGAAGAAGGGGCTAGTGACTCACAATGATTGCAAAGATGCTGTGAGGCTATGCAGGGCAAGAATCAGAAGGTCTAAAGTCTAGCTGGAAATTAATCTGGCTTCAGCAATCAAGGATAACAAGATATGTTTCTATAAGTACGTCAGCAACAAAAGAAAGACCAGGGAGAGCCTCCATCCACTGCTAGATGTGGGAGGAAAAATGATAATAAGTGATGAGGAAAAGGCTGAGGTGCTTAATGCCTTCTGTGCCTCAGTCTTTAATAACAAGACCAGTTGTACTGAGGGAATCCAGCCTCCTCAGCAGAAGACAGAGACTGGGAGAACAACCTCTCTGCAATCCAGGAGGAGATGGTCAGTGACCTGCTGCATCACACGGACACACACAAGTCTATGGGGCCGGATGGGATACACCCGAGGGTGCTGAAGGAGCTGGCTGGGTGCTCCCCAAGCCGCTTTCCATCATCTACCAGCAGTCCTGGCTGACCGGGGAGGTCCCGACAGATTGGAAATTGGGCAGTGTGACACCCATCTATAAGAAGGGCCGGAAGGATGATCTGGGAATTTACAGGCCTGTCAGCTTGACTTTGGTGCCCGGGAAGCTGATGGAGCAGCTCATCCTGAGTGCCCTCACACAGCACAGGCGGGACAACCAGACACTCAGGCCCAGTCAGCATGGGTTTAGGAAAGGCAGGTCCTGCCTGACAAACCTGATCTCCTTCTACGACAGGGCGACCTGCTTATGGGATGAGGGAAAGGCTGTGGATGTAATTTACCTTGACTTTAGCAAGGCCTTTGAGACCATTTCCCACATCATTCTCCTGGCAAAACTGGCTGCTCGTGGCTTGGATGATCACACGCTTTGCTGGGTAAAGAACTGTCTGGACGTCCAGGCCCAGAGAGTTGTGGTGAACGGAGTTAAATCCAGCTGGCGGCCGGTCACGAGTGGTGTCCCCCAGGGCTGGGTGTTGGGGCCACTCCTGTTTAACATCTTTACTGATGATCTGGACAAGGGGATCGAGTGCCCCCTCAGTCAGTTTGCAGATGACACCCAGCTGGGTGGGAGTGTTGATCTGCTCGAGGGCAGGGAGGCTCTGCAGAGAGACCTGGACAGGCTGGAGCCATGGGCTGAGCCCAACTGGGGGAGTTTCACTGAGAGCAAATGCCGGGGGCTGCCCTTGGGCCACAACAACCCCCAGCAGGGCTACAGGCCTGGGGAGGAGTGGCTGGAGAGCTGCCAGTCAGAGAGGGACCTGGGGGGGTGATTGACAGCCGGCTGAACAGGAGCCAGCAGTGTGCCCAGGGGGCCAAGGAGGCCAATGGCATCCTGGCTTGTGTCAGCACTGGCGTGGCCAGCAGGGACAGGGAAGGGATCTGAGCCCTGGGCTCGGCACTGGTGAGGCCGCCCCTCGATTCCTGGGTTCAGTTTTGGGCCCCTCACCCCAAAAAGGCCATTGAATGACTCGAGTGTGGCCAGAGAAGGGCAACGGAGCTGGGGCAGGGTCTGGAGCACAGGTCTGCTGGGGAGTGGCTGGGGGAACTGGGGGGGTTCAGTCTGGAGAAGAGGAGGCTGAGGGGAGACCTCATCCCCTCTACAGCTGCCTGAAAGGAGGGTGCAGAGAGCTGGGGATGAGCCTCTTTAACCAAGTAACAAGGGATAGGACAAGAGGTAATGGCCTCAAGTTGCGCCAGGGAAGGTTTAGACTGGATATCAGGAAGCATTTCTTTCCAGAAGGGGTTGTTAGGGGTTGGAATGGGCTGCCCAGGGAGGTGGTGGAGTCCCCATCCCTGGAGGTGTTTAAGAGTCAGGTTGACATAGCGCTGAGGGATCTGGTGTAGTTGGGAACTGTCAGTGTTAGGTTAGTGGTTGGACTGGATGATCTTCAAGGTCTTTTCCAAACTAGATGAATCTATGATTCTCTGAAATATTCTGTCCCTTGTAGCCATTTCTCACAACCTGCTTTGAAAAGCACACTGGATACTCCCTCTTCTGTGCTTTCTAAGACAACAGGGTTAAATAGTTAACCCTTTCTGTCTTGGTCAAACAAAACAGTTAAGCTCAGTGTTTAATGTTATGGAGAGAGTAATACTGAATTGGTTGTATTCACACCAGGATGTGCAGTACCTCTCTGACCAGAGGATTTCTTTTGTCTGTGTGATATTCTAGACTTCACCATGGAAACAGCACTGTAGAAAGAACTTTTAAGTATTCTGTTTATTTTTTTTTTTTTTTTAAATATTTCTTAGGGTACAGAGAGATTCTGGGAATCTTGTTTGAATGATTGTCTCCATGATCATTAATATCAGGATCTGAGGGAGAGCAATAATAATGAAAAAATATATTAGATCTGCTGTATTTTCATTAGACTGTTGTTGTGTATATATATGTGTGTATACATGCATGTTTGTGAGTTTAGCTGAGGACATCTTCAGTAACAATTACTAGACCATTTAAAAAATGTTAGTGATCAGAGTCTCCCGTTTCAGTGTCCTCTTATGACACAGAAAATAAAAGCTGATGCTGACAGGTTCAGAGGATAACAAGGACTCTAGGTCATAAACCATCAGATTCAAAGCTGAAGTGAAACTTCAAACCAGAAACTGCAACATAAAATAGTTAATTATTTTTAAAGTACTTTAGACTCCAATAAAACTGTATAGAAGTTCTCTGGAACAATATAGAAGTTTTACTTTCTTTGCTAACAAAGATAAACATTTATATTTAGTTGCTTTGGCATTTTTGTAGGGCAGTTTGGGGCCATCTTATTAACTAAGATTGTAGTCAATTATCTGCTTTATTGAGTATTTGTTTTCATTTGAGTGATCTTTGTACTGCTTGCAGGATAATTTTTATGTGGTGAGGAAACTCATTAGAGTTTTTACTATACCTGCTTGCTACAGACTTACTCGTCTGAAACTGAAAAATCCAACTAACGTGATCTGAATTTGATTGGAGTTGTAAACCAGTGCAGCTACGTTTGCTTCATTAAAATGTGAAAAAGCATGTGCTTGTTTTCATTATAATTTATAATTGCTTCTTTTTTTTGCTGCTTGATGCAAATTGGAACTGGCCTTTATTCTGACATAGAAAATACACCATCAAATCAACAACTTTATTTTATCACAGGAAACAGATGGTGAAAATCACAGAGATTTCCAAGAAAAGACAATGTAATTTCAGTGCTAAATTACCCTTGCTGAAGGTCCTTACCTCCAGGAGTTAATAGGGAATACAGCTTTATGGTGTATTTCTTGTTCAACTCCAGGTTTAGCTCACCAGAGGCTAGGAAAGATTGAATCTTTGCTTCACATTGTTGTTTAAAGTGTCAAAATCAGGCCATGGTGTAATCACTGGGAGCTTCACAGCTGATTTTAGTGGGCATTCATTCACTCAGTGGTTTGTGCAATTTATTACTGTGTATAAAGTAAGTGAAGAAATAAAGTGATCTGATGGAAAATTCCTGAGCTATTGAAACCAGTAACAAAGCTCTCCCTGATGCTCCAATAGTAATATAGCCCTCTTCCACGCTCTAGTGTGACAATCATTCTGTGTCTTCAAAGATATTTCTCATTTTAGGAGATGATAAACAACAGCTTCTTTTCCTTCGGGACAAACAGGAAAGTAAACTGTGTACAGCCAAGCTTTAAGGCCAACAGAATCAAGTCTTTCATGCTGTGAAGTGTCTAGAATCCTGATCCCAGAGTAAATGGAGTTTGTATTTAAGCATGTATTTTTTGAACTGCTAGGAAGCACACACTCTAATGCAGTCTGGGTATGGGTAGGTTCCTTTGTTCTTTTTTTCCCCAAGTCACATGAAAAAGTTAAAAAAAATGGACAAGTGCTTAGACATGAACATCCTTGGAAAGTGAGAATTGTGAACTGTACAGCAGTTGGTGGTAGAAGTGTATTCTAGAGCCTCACAGAAAACTAGTCTTGTCATGGGGAAAAGAGTTGATTTTTAAAGAGAGGACCTAAATATTGCAAGTCCTCAACTGCTGCAGAGGACGTTCAGGCAAAGACCATAAATCAGAAACTAAACATGCACTTTGTTAGATTTGTGCTCAGACAAGGGACCGCTGTGTGCTACAGAAGAGTCAGTCAGGGGGGCACCTGGTCACAAGATGTTTTCTCTTAGATGCCCACCAGCCAGGCACGTTTCTCAGTAACTGGTAAGAAAATGTCAAAAACTGTCAAGAAACTTGGAGATACCCCTGCATCCAGTGAAGTCAGCCTATATGCACTCGGCTAGAATACTGTTTGTAGCTGTGTCTGCAAACAATTACCCTGAGGACAGGCCAGGTTGATTTAAAAACTCCTCTGATGGATTATTGCTTGTGGTTTGTGATGCATTGTGTCTTAACTGAAGCAGCACGCCATTTTCAGTAAACCGGAGTAATAGTGGGTCATGTAAATACAAAAATAAGGATGCACCAAAGAATTTACCCGCAGTTGTTTTTGTGTTGGTGGCTCAGTTTCTGATGCTGTTCCAGCTGAACCTTTTAACCAGAAACCTGTCGGGGCTCCTGCCAGTTCTCCCCAGTAGGCTCCGTAGGCTGCCTGTCACCACTTTGGAGTGGAGGATTCCAGGTTTCCAGGTCAATGGTTCTCAGTGGTTTATCCACCATTTTTGTATTGAGAGGTTGTAATAATTTGCCACAAATTTATAGACTGTCTTAATCGGGATTTTCTTCTTTATACATAATCTTTTTGAAACAGAATGAAAGTCACATTTTTTGTTGCATCTAATTATAATTAAGATTGACTTTTAGAAGTCTGCTGGGCATCCTTCTACATTTGTGTAAGTGCAACACCTTTAAGTGAATTTATTTTTCTAGTTTAGAGAGTATGTCCAAGACTTTCCAAACTTAGTTTGAATTGATCCAATTTAACTTTAGGCAGTTAAACGAGTCACCTAATTTAGAAGCATCATCTACTTATCTCATAAAATTTCCTTTCTGGTTAATAGAGACAGAGTCCAAATAAGATATGAATTGCCTCTGCATCTGGATCTCTTTCCTTTTTGCAGACATAGAGAAGCCTGGAATGAGATTAAGTGACAGAAGTTAGGAGACACGCATCTGTGCCTAAAATCAAGTTCTTTTGTTTAGATTTAGATACCTGATTTGCTAGTTTGATTTTTCACTCTACTGAGGACTCAGTGGTTTGTAGAGGTCTTATTTTCCCATTCTGACTAAATTGGACAAACGTTTTCAACTACTTGCTTTGGTATTTCTGCAGCAAAGCTGCAAATAATGGATGGCAGAATCACCACTTTTGAAAATCAGACCACTGACCTCTTTTTAAATGGTTTTAGAACCTTAGCTTTATTCATGTAGCTTGGAAAATCTCTGATAATGTTGCAGTTAGTACGTGTAAAGAGGATCAGATTACATACAGGTGTGTATACAATCACATCGAGTTGAGCAATAGTTTCTTTAACCGTTTCTTTCAGTGGTATGATTTTGTTTAATGAAGTGTGAAGTTGTTCTTAAAAATTATTTCCACCTTTTGCTTGACTTTGCGTGATGGAAATAAAAAGATGACTTGTAGACTTTTCTAACACATAAGTATTTTCTTTAGTCTTTTTTCACCTGCAAAGGTGACAGGGTTGCCAGTTACCTTGGAAGTACCTGGTCCAGTTTTTGTATCTGTTAATTTGGAAATGGAACAGTCAACAACAGGACTCCCGTTGGGACTGCAGGCAAAGATGCTATTTAATGCTGTATATGCTCCTGCAATGTTCTTAAATAATAGGTAAAGTTTTAAGGAATATAGGATTGATTTGAACCTCCTGAAGTTGATGGGAGTTTTCCATTGACTTAACTGCACACAGTTTCAGTGACTGAGTGACAGTGAGTCTGAAGTATGAACAAATCTGTCATAAAACTGTTATGAAGTACATGTGCAGTCATTATTCCACTCCCATTCGTCATAGGCAGTTTGCAGTGAGTAATGTGTTTTTTTTTTTTGTTTGGTTTTTTTTTTTTTTTTTGTTTCAGTGGGATTTCTTGTGGAATGGCATGTTTAAATTGTAGAAGGATGGCAGCAGTTCTCTGCAAGTTGCTACCAGACAACATGGTTGCATAGTTTCAAGACTGCTATTTGAAGGAGATTGAAGGTTTGCTGAAACTAAAGTTTAGTGTAACTTCAGTGGGATCAGAAGTTTCCACTCCATTCTTTAACTTTTATAACAGCTATTCAGTTTATCAGTGATTTTGATGAAACTAATGACAGACCAAAATTCCAACAATCATGTAAGCTATTTACATTACATTAATATTCCCGTTTTCTTCTTCTTTACTCTGATGCCAAATGATTAAATTTCTGTAGCTATGGAGTCACCACTCCAAGGTTGCATGCTATAGACTTAAAATGGCTTTTTAGAAAAAACAACTATACGAATCTCTTAAGAGTCTAATGCATTACACTGTAACCAAGTCCAAATACATGTACTTTTATGGGATAATTCCAACAATAGGTACCATCTGCTTAATGTGTTCATAAAACCAAATATTAATTTCCTGGTAAATCAGTTGTAAACCAGAAAGTATTATTATTATTGCAGTAATTTTTGCATAAGACAAATGTCTCAGTGGCTCATAAGGTTAAAGTTTAGAATAAGAGCTGGCATTTACTTTTCTCTGTAATTTGGCTAAAATTAAATTGTCCTATCATGAATCCAAGTCATATTTTTTCTTTCATTAAAGTAGAAAAGACCTGGAAACAATCTGTAGACCACCAGGATGTCTGAAAGTTATTTTCCAGTTATAAAAATAAACTAGACTTGAATTTATTCACCATCTGTCAGTCTTCTCTTTCTACCGTGGAGCTGAATTTTCAGACAGGTTACTCTGCAGTGGTAAGGAACTGCTGCAGGAAGCCAGGATACCAAGATTGCTCTAATTATATTAAGACACAGCGTGGCTTTTGGAAATTTGCAAGAGTTCAGTTACAGTGTCTGGGGAGGGATTTAATGTTTTCAGGATTCTCGAGAATGCACACATTTTCTGCCTTGTCTGCACCTCAAAGGGTTCATTCAGAGGGGATGGAAATTAACAGAGTGACTTTCTCTTGCTTAATTGTCCTTTGCATCAGAATCTGTGTGCAGGGGTGGGACCAGTACAAGTGAAGCAAGAGACAGTGTTAATCTTATTAAGGTAACGCTTGGTGGCAGGAAGAATGTTGCTTTGCCATCATAACCTTTGGGGACCTACTGACTTTAACTCTTAGTAGTGGTATGCTATTCTGTTTGAGAAGGAGAAACAAGAAGGTGGTTTTTAGTACATGAATGAAGTGATGATGATTGCTTGCAAGGTGGGTGTGCTGTGTCACATGTGTGTACAAAGAGGGTCAGATTTACCAGGAAATTATCTCTCATTCCCTTCAAGACACATGAGTAACAAGAGTAAGGTCACCTCTATTGCAGAGAGGGACATAATCAACATGTTTGCATTCTGAGGTACTTTTTCTCTTATAATTATTGTAAAGATATGTCAGTGTTAATGCACTCAATAAACATAGCGGTAACTACGTTTGAAAAAGCCCAAATCTTATTTTGACTGACAGAATTCTTAGTGATGCAGGGAGCTAGTTCAAAAGTGGCTTCTCTCAAGAGCGAAACAGGCAACGAGAAGGCTGAAAGGCACAACAGAAGAAGCGTCTCTACCTGTATCCCACAATGGATTTGACTTCAACATAATAACAAATTAATGAGCCAAAAGACTTTGAGACCAAAACTGTTTGACCTTGAGCTGTAAGAACGGCAGGTCAGATCTGCTTGGAAACCATTAGAAGTGTAAATGGAAAGCCTATTCCCGTATCTTACACTTACGTAACAAACTGGAGAAAATGGCTTTACAGAATGAATGAAGTGCAAGAATAGTTAAGGAATTATTTGAATAGTATTTTCAGCTTGAAGATAAATGATTTTCGTATATGTCTTTAATCTTAGTTCTTTTATTTGAACAAAAGCAGCTTAAAATTACCATGACATATCCAGGAAACTACTGACAGACTTCAGGACTTGCTACACTAGAATATGGAAGAAAAAAAGGAGATATGAAGTATGAAGCCATGATGTATGTCAGACTTACAGAAAGACCGGGCCTTGCACCAGATTTATGAAACAACGCAAATAACTTCCTTACAATAAAATTGGAAGGATATGTCAGATTTTTCCTAAACTTTGTAAGCACGCTCTTTCCCAAAATCTCGTAGCACAAGGCTGTCAGTTCCACAGCTTCAAGTACTGTGCAGTTGAAAATATGTATGAGGAAAGGTTATATGGCTGGCAAATAATAGATTCTCATAGAGTTCATTTGTGCTACTCTTACTCATGGTTCTGCTATACAAGTTGTCCTGCTTGCAGCAGAGGACTCCTGTGAATATGCAGACACAACGGCTGAGGAACTGTATGCCTGACGTTTTATAAAAATCTAAGAGGACAAGTCATTATTAGTCCATTAGAACTACATCTCTGTTCTTCAGTCCCCTTGATATTGCTGCTTGGCATGGAAATTCTGATCCTATTAACACTGGCTGAGTCTGAGGTTTATTTTTGGAAGCTTTTAAAACACAGCTGGTGAGTATCTTTCACTTTTAGTCATATACTGTGGCTTCTTTTTCATGTCTTAAAGTTGAAAAAAATCCCAGGGCTCTCCTTGGCCTTATGTGACTTCAATATTATAACATATGTGTTCCTAACCTTACCTACTTTTTGTGGGAGATAAAAATGGCCAAGTGGTACCTCTATTTGATAATTTCCAAAAAGCTTGGTTCATATCCCAATTCCTCTTAAATTTACTGTTTTCAACTCACAGTTTTGCAGGCTTTGCTGGAAAATTAAAGATCTATCTTCAGTCTTCATACTGTATGCAGTATGTGTTATAGTTCATCACAAATAATGACACCATGTCTAGCTTATTGCTGAGTGTCCAAGTGTTTTTATTGTGTAAGGCTTTGGGATGAGGCTATCTGAATTTCTGAGTGTTGTACTACAGAAGTCCACATTAAAATGCAGGTATTCTGTGCTAATCCAACAGATCTTTGCTGCTTCCCCTTAGAATGTCCTTCAGAAAAGAAATAAATCACTGTGTTACAACAGGACCTTTCTTCCTGAAATCTTATACTCACAAATCAAATTCATCCATTCAGCTGCTCTCAAACTTCACCCATACTCATGTCTCCTGTATTTTATTTTTATTTTTTAAATGTATAGAAAAACCAACATCAGTTCACATCTTGTGGTAGGCATGGCTATCAGGTTTCTGTATTTTCTCAGTTTCCATTCTAGTTCCTTACTTTCTGGAGTGCTTTTTCTAAACTGTTATGCATGACCAGACTAATGCATGTACAAGTCTTTCTTGAAATATTAAAAAAATAAATTTTTCTCTTTTTAATAAAAGTGCAAAAATCTTGCTGCAGGAAAGACTAGTCTGAAAGTATTATCATCTAGCTTGTGCTAATCCTAGTAATTTGAATAACCCTTAGATTTATCATCTGATTCTATGAAGCTTACCTATTAATAATTCATAAATTTTCTTGGATATACTTTTAGTGACACCACTAAATGGGAAATTTTCTTGCTAAAAAGAAATAAATAGAATACCATAATCTCAAAGGAGTAAAGAGTTCCTGGAACCAGGAACAGTAGAAAAAAATTAATTTGTTCTTTAGACCTTACTACTCTGAAATTCTCTACCACTCAAGATTGCTTTGGTTATACTTGTTATCTTTTAACACACCTATGACAACTTCAAATGACATTTTCAGAGGTGATAAAAGAAATGAACTTCTCAAACACCACTAATTTGTAATAGGAGTTATGGCAATCCAAGTGATTTTTTTCAGGAAACAAGCTTTTCTTTATGAAAACTTCCTGGATTGACTTCAGCCTCTTGAATTGTTCATATTTTTTTTTTGCCGATAAAAGGGTAGGGAAAACCTATGTTTTTCAGTTCAGTTTTGTCAAAATGAGACATATCTACTTTGGTTTCAGAATTCTGCTTCATTTGAAAAAATCTAAATTGATTTTTTAAAGCAGAATGGATAGCATAATCCAATATCTCCTTTTTACTTTTAACAGATGTTTCAAAGTGTTTTGTTTTATTTTATGGAATCAACCAGAAACGTCCCCAAAATAATTATCCACACAGGTCAAGGAATGTGTGCCCAAGTCATTTAGACCCACTGCAAATGTCCCTGGCCAACAGTAGCTGCTTCTGTTGGAAATAAAGTTACTGTGTAAGGAACAGTGTAAGGAATATTGTTGATTTACTTTTTTTTTTTTTTTTTTTTTTTCCCCCCTCACTTTACAGAAGGAAATAAAAAGGAAAGAGTTCATATACAAAAATCTCTATGACATTTCTGGCAAGATCAGAAGACCAGTGACTGGAAGCCTTTTCTTAGATAATAAACACACGGATAGACTTGAATTCTTCTAAAGGATCAATCCTGTGGACAACAGACACACATATGGTATAAATTCTAGAGTGCTCCTTCTGCTTTCCAGTTCATATACCAAACTCCTAGCCAACTGGCAATGAAGAATTGTCAGATAAGGCTTATCTGTAAAATCAGTACTCAGTCAGATGAAAGCAAAGCAGATTTTCTTGTTTTGAATGGATAACTTGTTAGACCATCTTGGCCAGCCCTAGTTTATTGCAACTTTTTATCTGGCAGAGCTTATTGCAGATTCTTTTCTCTACTAGCTCCTTCAAAAAAATGTTTCTGTTGACTGCACCTTTCTTCTGCTTGGGTTACACAGGCTTCCAGCCACCATCCAGGTGAATAACAATTGAATGATATAATTTACAGTTGGGTTTGATCCCAACAGCCTTTCTGATTTGACACTGATAGTCCTAAATCTCACAAGTAGTCATTTTGATGGAAGATACAATGAAGTGGAAGGGGGAAAAAAGGTTAGAGTTTGATCCACAGTCCCAGATTTATTGTGAGCTGAGCCAGATAGGGTACAATGACTAGTTTGTGCAAGTATAATTTTATATGCTTTGTCAAAAAGGGCTTCCTATCAGCAAATAGTGTAGTAAACTCCATATAACCAGGTATTTTTGAAGATTCAGCTTCATGGCGAGCCTATAATAATAATTTATTTTGTGGAGAAGTCTGATTTCATGGTCCACACTCAATTGTGGGTAAAATTCTTTCTGTACTTTACTACTCACTCAATGCTGAGGTCTTTGATGAGTGTGTTGAGAAGCCTAGTCAGGATGAGAAAACATGTGAAAGACTATCCTGCTGTTGCAGAAGATAAATTTTTTCAGTGAGAAAAGATTGACCAGCTAAGTCATTAAAAGGATTGCACTCCCATAACTGCCTGGGAAAGGTCTGCTGTTGCTTCATGGCTCTCCGTGTTGAAGGACACTGGTCTAAATCAAGGGCACTATAAAGTTTTTACTAAGCTTGTTTTAATGAGACATTGTTAGAAATTAAGTACTTGTTTTGTTGTTCCATTTATACTTTATTGGATCCTGTCCTACTACTAGTAACAAATTGACTGTTACTTTTTCAGAAAAAGAAATAGTTAATTTTCTTGTTTGTTTCTTCTCACCATTGTTTTTCCTTTGGCCTCATTGCTCAGTCATTTGGCCTAAGATCAGGAAATGTATGTGGAAGACATTGTTCAAACTGGGCCTTTCGTAATAACAGCTTAAGAAGGAAGTACAGTCCTGACTTACAATTTGTAAGCTGAACGTAAAAGTTACAATCCAAAGAGGAGATTCACAGATGCCACTAGTTGATTGCAGTCTCCATATATCTTCTTTCTGCTCTGAGACACTTCAAAATTTTCAAAATCAGTATCCCTTTTTTGTCTTTTGACACTGTACTCTTCCCTGTTAAACTTCTATAAAGAACTGATAATGGCTTCTGGAGATGATATTTTTTCTGTCTTTCATTTGTTTTTCTATTTAATATATTTAATAGTGCTGAGGTGGGGCAGAAGGAATTCCATGCTTTTGGAAGGTGTGATTCAATTGTGCAATTTGAAAAAAGAAATCAACCAACTGACTTGGACAGGAAAACAATGAGAAATTATTGAGACACTGCAGGTAATTCAATTAAAAATAGGATTTTTATGAGTAGTGTTAATGTGTGCTACCTCAGCTAACCTGACAATAAAGGTTTTGCAAGCTACAGTGACATCTGGCACAGGATCACATGTAGGAATTATGCAGAGGCAATAAAAGGCATTTAATTAGCATTGCAAATAGTATTCCAACATTTATGAGATGTCTGCAAATTTGCATACAGATACGTAATTACATAATTTGCAGCTGCTGTGTTTGTTCCATAAGACCTTGCCACTTTATTAGTAGAATATATAAATCAGGAATTAATCCCTTTTATCATCTACTTTTTTAGTAGTCCATAAATATGTGGCAAATCATGGGAACTTGCTACAGGTCTTTCATGTGTACTTTCTCATCTTGCCTCAGAATGGCATGGAAACAAAACTGTATCCCCTGCCTTACTTAGCTCAAGCGGTCTTTTAAGAGATCTGTAAATGCATCTTATTTATTATCAGTTTTTTGCTTCCCATTCATCTCTGAAACCTTAGTTTGCAGGGTCATGTTGCAAATCTCTTTTGATTTATTCTCTCTCAGTTTTAAAGTGATTTAAGTTAATATTTGTTCTCATTAGTACCTTTCTGATAAGGGTAGTTATCTTGTGTTACAAGTAAACAGAGAAGGCTGGGAGGAAAGGATATCTGACCAAAAAAAGTGCTATATAGGTAGGTTATTAAATTCAAGGTGAAGCTGGGCAATTCAGATGCCTAAAAAGCAAAACTGGACCAAATGATTAGCTAGAAAAAATATTGCTCAGTATAATTTATTATAAATCCCTCATGTATAAGATTTCTTTGCCTGGATAATTTTGGACAATTTTCACTTATGTACCAATAAAGATATGAAAAATGTTTATACCCAAACCAGCTTTCTTAAAATATATTTGAATATTGACTTCTGTTGAGTTGGCTACATTAATACTTTTGTAGTACTTTTCTTGTATTTAGGTCAGGGGAGATTTGCAGAGATACAGTCAATTAACAACAAATAGTTTTGGCTACAGGTTTTGAACATACTGTTGATCTTTGCTTTTATTTTTTAACATATTTTTTCTTGTGTGCTTTGAAAGCACTTTCACTATAATCATGCCATTGTTCCTTCCACATAATGGAAATTTCCTCTTATGCTTGAGTCCTGTAAAGAAAAAAGGGAGGAGGAAAAGCATCTTAGAAAATGGTGATTGTGCTCTCCTCCAGGAGAACTTTGTTGTATCTGAGTTTAATTTGTGTTTGAATATTGTGGACTGACAGTTCCTTTAATGCTCTTCCAATAGATGAAAGTGCTTTATAGTAATGCAGCTTATATTTTTATTGACTATGTAATGCTTTCTCATTATTTTTTCTTGTAATCTAAATGACATGCTAAATGATGATCTGTTTGCAGAATAATTAACAACTAATATATCTTTAAGAGTTTTGGGGTTTTTTTTGTCTGAGTATGATAAAGAGAATTGCAAGTGAAATCTTTCTGCCCAGAATGACTGATCTGCCTTACAAACATTGCCAGCAATAGCTTTTATGGAGGAAAGGAAGTATAGTAGCTGAAAGAATAATATAATGAACCTGCATGAATGCACAAGAGAAAGAAAGGAGCAACAGATGTTTCTTTTTCCTTAAACTGAGAGGGTGAGCACAAGAACAAATGTTGTTCTCTCTGCTGACTGCTCCATCAGTGTTGCTGCTGGTAGTAGCTCTATTGAAAGCAGAAAGAATGAAAAAATCTTGCTTCATATTGCTGTAGCTAGACCTGGTTTCCTACAGTTGATCTTTACTTTTTAGAGGGGAGTTCATTAAACAGAGGATGAGCTGGCATCGGCAGTGCAGATGGTTCTGAGTTTTCTCTGCACCTCTCACTGCAGAATGGGAAGTTGTGGAGGACTCAAATTCAGAGACAGAAATCCCTGTGACTCAAACCTAGTGCAGCCTAAATAGTCTAGGCTAGCTGTTAACTGGATGTAGATGGAGCAGGTGTTTTAGCTCAGTGTCTTAGCTGCTAAGGCTGCATGATGTTCCAGTGGGCCCCAGAGTTACCTTTTAGGTCTTCAATAATTTCTACACCTCCAGATGAAGCTGAAACTTTGGTGTTGTCATCTCTTCTGTCCTGCTCCATGCACCACCCCTCCTTACCTAACTTGGAGGTCTAGTGCCCTCTGTGTGGATTCCACGTGCTAGGTCTTGAATCATCTGTAAAACATCTTTTGCCAGAAGGAAGGTGGGGATTGGTGCTCTGTCGTGGAGAAAGAATTGTTGTACAGAAGTGACAGAGTTTGGGAATCTGCAGACTACCTAGGCCTGCCGTGCAGGGCTGAGGACACAGGCCTTGGTCATGGACCAGGGCTCCAAGCTGCTGCCTTGACACACAAAAAAAGCCAGAAACATTCCTCAGTGAACTTGTGTGACTCTGAGTCTTTCCACTTTTTCATGTGAGGTACAAATCTTCCAGCACCAGATAGATTACAATTAAGGTTATTTTTTCATCTCTTAATGGTCCCTCTGCTTTTGTTTTCTGGTTGTTGTAGCTACAGCTACTAATAGGTACACTCACAGAGGACATTCCCTTGAACTAAAGGTCCATGGCATTTTTCCTCCTAATTAAGCTGTGCGCTTTCGGGACATACAGCAGATCTCTTTTAAAAAGTAGGGGAGTTCCTAGTTTGATCCATTTTCTGAACTTTTTTACAACTTGAAAAAGATTCTTCTGAAGATTTTAACTGGTTTTGTGTTAGTGCCATGCCACATCCCAAATGTAGGCCAAACCAATTAGAAACACATATCTTTTGTCAGCTAAATAAATCTGGTGCAACAGAGTGAAAGCCTGGAAACTCAGACTTCAGCAGGCTGCAGGCTGCCTAGAGGAATCAATGATATAATGTCTCCTGCAAGGCTGAGGCCAGACGTGAGTTGGCTCACAACCTGTGACCACGTGCCTACATTTCTTGGGGCTTATTTAGAAATTTCAGCTTGACAGAGGCTATCCTGTTCTAACCATGACTTTTTTTTCCTCCCTGGATGTTCCTTTGCTATTAATAGTAAAGGAAATGGTATGTACAAAGTCACTTTTTATTGAGCTGTTGAAAAGAAACTGTAGTTACATATGTTTCTGCAGCAGCTGGCACAGTTCTGGTCTTGTCTGTCATCTCTAGATACTGTTATATGAAACACTGAACTCACATTATGTGAGCCAAAGAAATAATTTCCTTGCTTTCAGTCAGGAATAGATGGTGGAGAAACTCCACTATCAATTTAATTCATCAGCTTCACTGGCTGTATTTCAAATTTAATAGTTTTCAAATATATTTCTAATTTGCTGCTAAGAAAATTAAAATAAAATTCACAAATGCTTTGCCAAAGGCAGCATTCAATACAAACTAATCTGCACCCCAGGAAGGGATTCAATTTTTTTTTGTCCATAACTGCATATAATTAGTGTTTCTGCAACAAGCATGTAATTTTTATTATCTGTGAAGAGTTTGGCAGGGGGAATACATCATTACCTGCACATCTAATAATGTGCAGTGCTACAATTCATTTTCTGAGATGCCATGTGTACTGAAGAAAAACATTGACTTTATCTCTTTTTGTTTTTTTTCATAGGCATAGCAGAAGCCATGCAGTCTGAAGCAGATAAAAAATAAAGATGGACAATATGTGGAAAAGACATTTATGTAAGCAGTGAACTGTAGTGAACAACAAAATCCAGTCCCGAGGTCCAATGAATAGCTGCAAGTTTCAAAGACTCTGGGAATGTCAGGCAACAAAAAAAGTACATTGTGGTCACCATCCAGCAACCTGGAATGTGGATATGTAAGTATGTTTTAAAATAATGTAAAAAAAATGGCAGAAGACATGAGTAAACATACAATTGCTTTTTACTGTTAGCCTTTGGGTCAACATCTTACAATCTCTTAAACATGCAACTTTACTATGAAATGGGGTTAGTTATTTTACTAAATTATGGATTTAACTGTGGTCAGAATCATTTAAAAGAAGTAGCTATGGACATAGACCAGCACTGAGAACCACTCAAATTTATGTAGTTACTTTAAAAAAGGAGCTTTTGATAAGGAGAAAAAGATCAGGTTGAACAGTATGCTGGGAAAGGGTGTGTGAAGCGCACAAAAATGAAGAGGAGATGTTTTCTCCATGAGGAGATGTTTTCTGAGAGTAACTAGGAGAAGAACTAGTCTTGTCCCTCTCTCTGTTGGGTACAATTCTTCAAAACACTTTCCTTCAAGGGACCAGCAAGCAAGATATACTTGACCTTTCAGAGGCACTTCCTGGGACTAGATTTGTTTTTCTTGCAGTCAGTGAAGCCTCAGGTCTGCTCCTGAAAGCCCACCTGGACTGTGAGGAACCCCCACACGCAGACTGCTTGTCATTCGTGAAAAAGCATCTGTACAAGCTGGAGGGGGGGTGTGCCAGGAAGCACACCGTGAATATGGCTATTCCTGCATTCCCTTGAATATAGCATAGGTAGACACTTTGAATTTGAGCCATGTATGTAATTTAAGCGGAAAAATGCAATTCAAATTGTTACATTCCTTCTATCTGAAGGGAAAACAGGTATTTCTGATGCTGGTCTTGATTGTTTTAAGCATTTCTTCCTCACAATTGCTCTGAATATGAAAAAGAGGAGAGGAAACAACATGATCTGAAAATAAAACACGTCAAGAGGACAATTCCATGAAAAGGAAGTTCTGTAATTAAGTATTTGAGAAGAAATACTAAAAACTCTTCAGCTGTTTAATATCATGTATTAAATTTGAGAGCTGGAAATCCCTTCTTCAGGTGAGGAAGTTCAGTGGGTCCAACTGGAGCTTTGTGAGATGAGTGTTGGAAACGGATCTTCCTCGCTGAGGGGAATGTGTATTTCTCCCATAGACAATGACTGTTCTGTGAAATCTAAGGTAATGCTTTTTTTGAGGAACATATATTTTATTTCTTTGGGTTGCTAAGACTGTTTTTAGAATATAAACCAAATTCTGCAGTTATCTTACTATGAATGCAATCAAAAAGTGGGAATTTCCCTTTTCTGTCTTAATGGATGCTAAAATAGTATTTCAGTGTTTATAGGAGTACCAGAAAAACATCAATTAATAAGTTTATCCAGTTTTGCTAGATGAATTGGCCACTTCTTTCCATGGTCTACAATGGGACTAGCTTATGACTTTAAAAATGTGGAAATGGTTCCATATTCTCTCAGAACTTCAGATAGAGAATGTAGCTATTGATATGTATGATAATGACTCTTAATATATGTTGGATGTTTATAGTGTAACTTTTTTTGTTTTGGATATTTTTTGCAGAATCTGATCATGTAGCAAAAAGAGATCATATATAATAATATTATAAGTATCCCCTTTAACAACTTACAGTGAAAGTTTTAAACAAAAAGCATTATGCAAAATTTGAGATAGAAGAACCATTTGTTCAGGAAAATATCTTTTATGCTCATAAGAAAATATGACCTGATCGTCCAAAATCCTCTGCTGATTTCTACTTCATGTGTACATTTTTTCACCCTATTAGAGATTTCATTCTTTCTTTATATTAATTTTTTATTATGGGTATCGCTTGGGACTAATAATACAAAGTAATTTTTTTTGCTGCAGTTTTTTGGAATTATCAGTTGTGATGCCTAAACAACCTGATTTTTACGGGCTGAATGTTTTACATTAGGAACTAAAAAATTGCAGTACTCCAAACAATGACTTGCTATATAAAATCATTGCCTTAATTCCCATTTCTCTTTGCTCTTTCAAATGTTGCTTTTCTTTTTCATTGACTTCAAATGTTTCAATGTTTAAAAGTTTTGCCAGAAACTGAAATTGTGCTTAGGAAATAAAGATATAAAGAATATTAAAGCTATATTTATTAAATCAAGAAAACAAAAATTCTAGAGAGCTCTGCCATTTCACTTTATTTTTTTTTTTTTTTATTTTTTTTTTGTAATTTACTCAGCTGATGCAGTTACACATGAAGATTAGAAAATGAAACATCTTTAAAAGAACCCACTACATATTGAAGTGTTACTAAGGGAAGTTCCATAACATTACAGATGCCTGAAGCTTATATATAACTGTTTTTCTCCCTAATTAATGGTCATTAGTGCGTAACTAGATACTAGATACATTTCAAGGACTTCAGAAGATAACTTTTAATCTGAACTTTCAGTTTCATTACCTGAAAGAAGAGCAGTTATTCTGCGGTTTTGCTTGAAAGGAACAGTGTTGCAGAAACACTTAACTACTGGTAAAACCTCTCAGAAATGAAATTCAGGGAACTATTTAGTGAGATAAATACAAATAAACTACAAAATTACAGCCCATTCCTCTGAGATTCTATGCACCAACAGTTAGTCTTAAGTGATTCAATCACGACTAATTCCATATTACCACTCCTGATCTTTAACATTTCAATCAACCTTTAGTTGTGCTGTTTATACATAATTTGTCTCTGTTTATGGTTTTATGTGATAACTGTACCAATCTTCATTTCATTAAAATTGACATGGAGATGGTGGAGGCTTTGCCACATCGTTTTTATTTTTTAGATATATTGACACAGAAGTTAACCGCAGCCTTAAATGCTGAGAATTGCTGAGAGCTTGACTTCAAGGCTGTTCAGGCACAGTCTGTTTGAAGGTCCTCTGTGGCCAGTGCAAAGGCTTCTAGTGGTCTTATGATGTCGCTAAAAAACCCATTTTCTTTAATGACAAAGCCTGTTTAAGATATACCTCTCTCATTCTTTGCTCCACCTGCTCGTTTTTGCTCTCCAGGTCCTTTTTGTGACTGCCTCTGTGTAGTTAACTGTCTTTTGTTAAGCTTCTGGGAACGATAAAGGGCAAACCAAACATGAACAGTTGGTTTGGGCAACCTGGAGTAGTGTGAAGTGCTGAAGTATATGACATAGCTGTAATAACCAGCAGTAAGGCAGCTAGACACTGTTCAACTATATCAGCCTCATGCTGCATTTGAGCTTACGTTACGTGTCAAGAAGCAGAGTTTGTTAGCTTGGATGATCCTAACTCAGTGCTACTGTGACTGATTTTTCTGGGATCTGGGAAAGACTTCACTGTGCTTCCTTGCCCTCTGAGACATGCCAGTCTCTCTGGAGACAGCTCTGGGGTCAGTGGATCATCTTTGTGTGTGGAGCAGATTACTTCCTTAAGCCACCAAATCCATGGCTGTGAATTAGACATGCAGAGTCCTCGTACAGTGCATGGGAAGAGCTAGATACCACAGAGTGACACCAGTAGGAGCCACTAACAGAAGGGAGGATTTGCAGAAACTGGTAACCCAAGATGTGTTTATTCATCTGATTCTCTGACTAATGAATCAGAGTTGGGCACTTTCTTGCATGTGAGAACCCTCAGACAGGGTTGCCCATCTTGGAGTTAATCTTGTAAAGCATGTCTGTTTTTTCAGTAGTCCATGGCCTAGAGACCCACACTTTCTGTTTCCTCTTCATGAGCAGTATATCTTCTACTTCACCATTCCTCTCTCTAGCGTCTGGCTGTGGTTTGAGCAGGTGGTATCCTTTGCTTCAGAAGCAGTGTCACAGTTCCACACTTCTTTTGGTGAGGATGATAGATATCAAGTCCCAAATGTGTTTGGAGCATGCTGACAAGTTCAGACCTTTTTAGATGAGATAGCTGTTCCCAGTCTCGTTAAAAGTTGTAGAGGGACCTCTAGACTGTTGGTTTGTGCTACAGCTTTGCACAGCTGTTTAGGGGTAAAAGTGGTGCTTTAAAAAAACCATACAGTAGAGTGGTTTAGAAATCTCAGGGTATAACACTGGCAGGAGACATCTGAACTGCAATTTTCTGTTTGACTTCAAGCATGTTTACATTTGTGGGTGCAAAATTGGCTCTTTGATTCTGGATGGAAAAGTGCTGAGTGGCCTGGCATGGCGACTTTGCTCCTGTCAGCATGCAAAACTCATAATGCAAGTAACTCTGCCGCTTGAGCTACTTCTGTGCGTGCTCTCCCCTTCTTCATGAACTTCTGTCTTGGATCTCTGTGCTGCATTCCATTTCATGATGTAGATATGCTGCCAGGATTGCCCATCTGCATAAATCCAGCCCAAGATGTCTCTTTAAAACATTGAGTCCACATCTAGAGCCAAACCTTTTGTTTTAGACCCCTTTTAGCATCTACTGAATGTTAACTATAGTCTGAAGGACTCCCAGATGGGAATGTATGGACTGCAAGATGAACCGTGAAGTAATTTGCAGCAAGTTTCAGACAGAATCTAAATTTAAGGAAAAAAAAAAAAAAAAAAAAAGAAACAAAAGATGTTTTCTGATGGAAAAGATAACCTCCCACTAGGGCGAGAAACCATGTACTTGAGTCATCTGCCTTGATTTTCAAATATCTTCTGAAAACATCAGCTTTAACGGGAATTGCTTGGTACTGAGCATTTCTAGATACACTCTGCAATATAGATTTCTCATGATCGCTCAGACATCCCTTAAGAAAAAGGGGCCTATATTTTTGCCTTTTTTGACTACGAAATTACAAAGCACATGTACTATTTGAACAACATAAGTGCAGGCATAAAATATTACCAGATTATTATTGATAGAAACATTTCTGGTAATATTTGGGGCAGTGATACAAAATGTTTTCTACATGGGAGTAACTCACAGTTTCTGAGGTTGCTCTAAGAGCAATTTGTTTTGACCTCATGTGCTGTTTAAGCCCAGCAGCTCTCATTTTTGAGTTAGCAATAGATAGGAAATTATTTTCTTGTGTAAATAGAGATACTGGATCCTGCAAGGGATGCGTTTTGAGCTGTTAAAATAACTTCTGAAAAGCAGTAGTTTGTGCTTGTGCAGCTCTCTATCTCTCAACTACTACTTTTGTGTGGATGAAGTGAGTTTAGGACAGGTTTGTTTTCCTTTCGGGATGCTTGGCCCTCTGTGTTGAAGAAATGCAGGAAGCATAACGTGGTACTCAATTTCACAAGAAACTTCTGGAGCTTTGTACTGGCCATTCAAATCATAGCAAAATTGCAGCAGGGCATCCATAATTCATTCTTCAACATTTTACAGTTATTAGTACTAGATTATGCATACATATGCACTTGGCTATTGAAGAGCCTGTTTGTCTTCAGAAATACTGGAGATGAGTATTAAATGCCACGTTATACCAATTCTTAAATTTTTTTCTTGTTGCATACCTTCTTGAGGACAGAAATAGTTTATACTTTGGATCTTAAACTACATTTTTTTTCCTTAAAAAAAGAGATATTGATACATTATACATAAACGTGAAAAGAGGTGCAACACGTTGTGAACAGTCTGCATTAAAGTTTATCACAGTTAGTCTGTATCAGTTTGCTGGGGTGTGAAGTCATGGAAAAATAAATTGTTTGAACTAATTTTACTTCACTTATGAAATTCCTCTTGGGCTAAGCAAGTGAGTGCCTAGAAACTTAAGTTTTCAGAGAAAGTGGGAATCTGTTAGAAATTACCTCTAGATAAGGTGTATGAGCTGTGTAATGAAATGCTTTCAATAGCACTGAACATTTGTTTTTAATATAAAAGTAGTTGATCATGAGGATTGTCTCCCTAAAATAGTTCTTGGACAGGTGATTTCCTGCCAGTAAAAATGTTTTCTAAATTTTTATTGAATTGGTTTCCAGTTCCTGTGAACTAGTTATTCTGAAGTACAAAAATAAATTCTGACATTTCCATTTTTAACATTTACCTTAACACCTTAACACCTACTTTGTAAAAAGGAAAGTAGCAACTTCTGCACGCACATCTCTAAAAGCCTAGTATCTTGTCTTGGCATGTGGTGAGCAGGGGAAAAATATGAGGAGCAAGACAAGTGTGGATTGTCTCTTCCTGTGACCTAGTAATTTCTGGCAAGCAGAGAGAGATGGCAGCCACACCGTTCTTTTGAACAGCCACCAGTAGACATAATATTCATGATGTCCTACCTTTTTTAGAATGCATGTCAATATTCACAAAGTTCTGTGGCAATAAGGTTCACTCTGAAGTGTGGGTGTTGGGTGATAAAAACATATTTCCATTTATTTTTTTGTCCTTCAGTGCTCTGTAGCTTGTCTTATGAAGGGTGGAAGGTTCTTCCCTGTTCACCTTCTTTACGCTATTCATGGACTTGTAGACTTCCTTTGTATTCATTCTTCATTCATTTCCTGTTTAATAAATATAACAGCATTAATCAGAATGGGAAAAGTAAATGAGAAGACTCAGCAGGCACAGGAGTGTTGTTTGTTTGGAAAAAAACTAACTATAGAGTTTTTTGCCCAGCAGTATAACAAAAACCCATACTATTCACCCTAAAATCTATTATTTGTGTTGTGTCTAGTAAAGAAAATGTCTCTTCCAACAGGAAATTTGACTGCAGTCATGCCATAATTTTATTACCATAGTTTTCTTAATAATTTAATCACGTGGAAATGGCTTGAGAGACTTGCAAATATGAAATTGAAAAATTGTCTCTTTTCATGTGAGACAGTTTATCAGTGCTGAGGCTGCCTGTTTAGAGTTAAAATCTCCAGTAGTTCTGTAGCCTAATAGATTTCACTAGAGAAAAATCCTAGGTCAGATCCAAAAATTCCATAATTCCCCCAGAAGGTCAGTGAGTAAAAAAGATCAAACTCAAAAACATTCATTTCTCAGTCCTGCAGGGATTTACCACCAAAAACATTCATCAGTCTTGCCCAGATCTGAACTAATAAACCAGGAAAGGTTGAAAAATTAAGCCTAGTGAAAAGGGTTATTCAGATAAGGACAATATTTTAAACAAGTTTGTCCATTACCTAATTTAATCTCCTTATGAAAGTTTTACAAAACGAAGATAAAGGAAAAAAATTCCTTTGTCATAAAACTTTAAAATTTAACATTCAAACTTAAAGCATAGTTTTTCTCCCAACATTCATTCATGGCCTTTTCTCTTCACCCAGGAAAACTATGTGACAGAAACGAGTATCTTTTCTCTTACTAAACTTTAGTAGTTTATGCTGGTGACTTAAGATGAGTTTGTGCTAATGTCCTGTTAAAAAATATGTTAAGAATCCAGCAGTATTTCTTGAGTACTTCTGATGGTCAACACAAAACTCTCCACACAGAAACACAGACTTTCAGGCTTGTTTTTTGTATTACAACATGCTCTGTTAAGATGATGTGGCTCATAATCTGAATCTTAAGTCTTCTGTATCAACCTGGAGATCCAGAACCATGGTCTATGTCACTGGCATAATATTCAAAGAGTGACAGAATTTGATCTCTGAAATTAAAGCTTTGGGTGAGATAGAGACCTTAGTTTACTCAGATAAGGACAATATTTTCAACAAGTTTGTTCATTACCCAAATTAATCTCCTGATGAAAGTTTCACAAACTTAAGATAAAGGAAAAAAAATTTGTAAATTCTTACTAGAGAGCTGCTGTTTTATTCTGCTGTATGAATCAATGTCAGTGCAATAGTGACTTCGTATTTCAAATCCTCATGCAGAAAAACATAATAGCATAACAGACGGACTTCTCAGGAGATACATTTGACAACCTATAGTTAGATAATCAGTAAAATGCAGTTCCGTTTATCTCTGCAGATATACAGAAGTATAAAATGCTTTTCTGTTGCTGCCTGTTCTCTTTCCTCATTAACAATAATATAGTCTGATTGCATCTGAACTGAAGAGATTTTGTTTAATACTATTTCCTGCATTAGGAAGTTGTGCTGTTGGCTCAATCTTTAGAGGTAAAAAGCCTCTCTTCTCCTGACCTTTCTGACTCTTCCCTGATCCTAATTAGTGGTTTGACAATGGATGGTAAAGTATCACTGATCTTGCCACAGTAGTGCAACTCTTATTTTTTTTTCCCAGTTCTCTCTTGGAAATGTGTCTCTTACATATTCCCCAGTTGTCTGTTGTCATATCCAAATAATGCTGCTGTCTCACAGTCCTCCAATGATTGCATAATATACTCAGGTCTGTTTCCTTCTTCTGCGGTTTCAAATGTAAGATGAACCAGCTTCTAATGAATAATAATTCTTATTAGCCCTCAACTGTATGATCTTGCATGTTTTTGGATTTCATTCCATCCATATTTACTGCTCCCAGTGTTCAATATCATTCAGTTCTTCCTTTGTGCCATTCTGGTATCTTTTTGTGTAAACAAAGTTTTCGTATCATTTTGTCACTAAATTTCATTGGAACATTTCTTTCTTATCCCTTTTTGTACCAAGTTCATTAGTGAAAATATGAAAACAGGAGTAATACTCTGAGAATTTTGTTGGTAATCTTCTAGCTGTATTTCACCAGTACTTCTTCCCTCAGTTTTCATAGAATCACAGAATCACAGAATGGTTTGGGTTGGAAAGGACCTTAAAGATCATGTAGTTCCAACCCCCCTGCCATGGGCAGGGACACCTTCCACTAGCCCAGGTTGCCCGAAGCCCCGTCCAACCTGGCCTTGAACACTGCAGGGAGGGGGCACCACAGCTTCTCTGGGCAACCTGTGCCAGTGTCTCACCACCCTCACAGGGAAGAATTTCTTCCTTATATCTAATCTAAATCTACTGTCTCTCAGTTTAAAACCATTACCCCTCATCTCTACACTCTCTGATAAAGAGTCCCTCCACAACTTTCCTGTAAGCCCACTTTAAGAACTGGAAGGCTGCTATAAGGTCTTCCTGGTGCCTTCTCTTCTCTGGGATGAACAACCCCAACTCTCTCAGCCTGTCCTCATAAGGGAGTTTCTCCATCCTCCTGATCATCTTTATGGCCTCCTCTGGAACCTCTCAAGCAGGCCCATGTCCTTCTCCCATGTTGGGAGCCCCAGAGCTGGACTCAGCACTGCAGGTGGGGTCTCACAAGAGCAGAGTAGAGGGGGAGAATCACCTCCCCCGACCTGCTGGCCACACTTGTTGTAGCCCAGAATATGGTTTTCTGGTCTGTGAGTGCACATTGCTGGCTCATAGTAAGTTTTCTAATAACTTCAAGTCCTTCTTTGCAGGGCTGCTCTCAATCCATTTATCACCCAACCTGTACTTGTGCATGGGCTTGCACTCGGCCTTGTGGAGCTTCATGAGGTTTGCACAGACCCACCTCTCAAGCCTGGCAAGGTCCCTCTGGATGGCACATCCCTTCCCTCCAGCATGTTGACCACACCACACAGCTTGGTGTTGTCAGCAAACTTGCTGAGGGTGCACTCAATCCCACTGTCCATGTCACCAACAAAGACGTTCCCAGCACCAACCCCCGAAGAACACCACCCATCACTGCTCTCCACTTGGACATTGAGCCATTGACCACAACTCTTTGAGTGTGACCGTCCAGCCAATTCCTTATCCACTGAATGGCCCATCCATCAGATCCGTGTCTCTCCAATGTATAGACAAGGATGTCAAGTGGAACATTGTGTCAAATGCTTTGCACCAGTCCAGGTAGCTGACGTCAGTTACTGATCCCTTATCCACTGACTCTGTAACTCTGTCATAGAAGGCCACCTGATTTTTCAGGCATGATTTGCCCTTAGTGAAGCCATATTGGCTGTCACCAATCATCTCCTTAATTTCCCTCCATGTGGCCTAGCATAGTTTCCAGGAGGATCCACTCCATGATCTTGCTGGGTACAGAGGTGAGACTGACTGGCCTGTAGTTGCCCAGGTCTTCATTTTTTCACTTTTAAATATGGGGGTTATGTTTCCCCTTTTTTAGTCAGCAGGAACTTCATCAGACTTCCATAAATTCTCAAACATGATGGATAGTGTCTTGGTCACTTCATCTGCCAGTTCCCTCAGGACCTGTGGATACATCTCACCAGGTCCCATGGACTTGGACAACTTCAGGTTCCATAGGTGGTCTTGAACCTGATCTTCTACAGCGAGTGTTTCATTGTTCTCCCACTTCCCGCCTTTGCTTTCTGCATCTTGGGCAGTGTAGCTGGAGCACTTGCCTGTGAAGACCGAGGCAAAAAAGTAATTGAGTACCTCAGCCTTCTCCGTATCCCAGGTATCCAGGTCTCCCCTTTCCTTCTGGAGAGAACTGACATTTTTCCTAGCCTTCCTTTTATCAATGACATACCTATGGAAGCTTTTCTTGTTGCCCTTGACATCCCTGGCCAGATTTAATTGTATCAGGGCTTTGGCCTTTTTAATCTGATCCCTGGCTGCTTGGACAATTTCTCTGTATTTCTCCCAGGCTACCTGTCCTTGCTTCCACCCTCTGTAGCCTTCCTTTTTGTGTTTGAGTTCGTCCAGGAGCTCCTTGTTCATCCATGTAGGCCTCCTGGTGTTCTTACCTGACTTCCTCTTTGTCAGGATGCGTCATTCTGTTCCTCTGTCTTCCTTATTCATTGTATCAATCATTCTCGTTTCCTGCTAAATTAATATTTATCTAATCTAATTATAAATCTCATCTCTCTGAACTTGGCAGGCATTTTACTTCCCACTTTCTTAATTGATAGACATACACAATCTCTGATGGGATATGATTTAACTTATCAAAGAAAATCAACTTATCAAACAAAACTTTCACATGAGGATGATGTGATCCAGTTTCAATAGATAATTGCTGCCTTCTGTTCATCTAATGTGATTGAAGTCAGCTCCTTCAGATCACTTCAATCCAGGATTTCCAGGTTATGGACAAGCAAGGGGCAATGGAGAGGTGAAAAGACTTGTCAAAACTGAAGAGACATAAACTGAACTCCCATGGTTTGTGTATTATTTAGGAACAGCAAATATGACTTTTCCCTCTCTTTTTTTAATAGTTATTTCATGGACATTTACAGAGCTTTTTTTTTTTTTTGCTTTTTTTTTTTTTTTTTTTTACAGAGTGAGCCCATTCAACTAGAAATCTTCATCTATTTTACTCATCAAGGTAATACAGTCAGTGTGTTTTTCTCCTTTATATTTTTTTTTTTTTATTTTTAGATGTATCTCTCCAAGTAGTTGTGAAGCATGCCAGTCCTGAAGGCATCAAAGGCATAGGACATTTTCTCACTAACCTTTTAATTATGATGGTGTTCTGTAGTTTTGGCCTTTCCTTTTCCATCTGGCCTACTTTTGACTTCTGCATTGTTATTATCCTCACATAAAATAATTGGTTTCAGCTGTACTGATCCCTCTTTCATACACGAAAAAGCTTCCTGGCTACTGTAAATCTTCATCACCAAGGCTAATTCCCTTATAAGTATGGAGCTTCTGTTTGGATTAAAGCACTGAATAATGATTAAACCCACTTATATTTATTCATTTTTTTCTGCTGCTATATTCCAGTCTAGGAGGCAGCTTTGGAAAGCTGTGACTATTTTGATAGCCTGTCATTATATTGTTTTGATTCCTCATGTACTTCAGTGCTTAACCTGATTATTATTTATGTCAAAACCAGTAAGTGAACAGCTTTGTGTTCATGCTTTTAGGACAGCTTTTACAGTCTGACAGCTCAGACAGTAGTCATGATTTCCCTCTACTGAACACTTATTCAAGAGCATATTGAAGGGAAATTCATGGTAAGTTAGCCAAGAAAGTAATGTAATGATAATGGCATAATTTCTTCTGAAGTAAGATTTCTGAATATGTAGGTTTAATACTTTAAGGTGTTGGATCCATTGACTCCCATAACTTAAGAGAAATTTAAGACTCAGCTCTCCAAAGAAGACTCCTGTGTCTTACAGAGCCGAACCTCAGTGAGCATTGTTTGGTGTTTTAGGCAATTTACTTTCTAACTTTATGCTTTCTTCATTGTCTTCTTGTCTTGATTATCACCCATTGCACTCTCATTTCTCTTTTTATTCTAGGTAAAAGACTGTGTATCTCCAAATATGTCTCTGGTAAATGCATCTACTGACATAACCATGTCAGCTAAGACTGAAATTGTGTAACCTCTGAGGCCAGCTGGGACTGTTAGTGTAAATGTTACAACAACAGTAGGGAGTTAGTTTCACGGATATGCGGTGCTTGTGTTGTGATACAAAGCACAGCTTTCTTGGCATAGCTACAGTCATGCTGGATGTTCTCTGTTGGTACAGGGTATTGTTATAATTCCTTACCTATAAAATGCACTGCAGTCATCACTCTGATGGTTCTGCCCAAATCAAATAGACCGTCCCCATAGCCTGTCAGTAATTACTCCTTCAGTCAAAACAAAAGGCCCAGAGAATTGTACAAGCCTGAGCCTGTGAAATACACTGTTCTTCTGGTGTGTGAAGACTTAGCAAAAAGTTTACTCCATTCACTAGCAGGAATGCTAAGTAGAACCCATAAAAATGTTGATAGTAAGGGACCACAGTGATTAACCAGCATGGGCTGGGTCCAGCACTTTAATTAGTAACAGAAGATACGGGCATGTAAGCTTCTTAGCCTATGATGTGGTTGTGGTTTTGCAAAGGCCCCTGTTCAGTGCTGAGCTTCATCACACTTTGGTGATGAGCATCTGTTAAAGAGAAATCTCTGGTAAATGAATATTAATATGTGAATAATAATATTGTGGGAATCATGACACTTTCATGTATTCTCTAGCTCAGGTGCTGAGGAACTAGTGAGACCTCTTTGAGCCTTCAGGAAGTTTTCTTTACCAGCACAGTAGTGGGCTGGGACAGGTCTTTTCTTAATTCATTTTTTTCCCCCTTAATGCTTTCTGGTGAGCCGAGCTCCTCTAAGCTTGACACACTGTCAGGAAATGGATGGTAGAGATTTTCAACAGATGAACCTGATAACTGTAATGGATGGTGATGCCCCACCAGGAAGGTACCACACTCTTCTGAGTGTGGTGTGGGTGTGTACAACTGAACTTCTCCTGAGTAATTCAGCATCCAGCGCATTTTATTTTCCTTGCGCTTATTTAGATTCTGTGCATAACATGGCTAATAATATTTAGTTGTTGCTGCTTCTGCCTCCATTTCTAATGTATTCCAGTCTGACCTCTCAGAATGAGCAGCGTAAAGTCATGCGTTCCCTAACAGCACCTCCCCATCCCTGTTCCTGCTATACCAGCACACCAGGTTTGCTTGAAAAACGCCTGCCATGTGGAGCTTGAAAGGTTTGTGGCTGAGGTTAAAGCATTTGTTAAGGATTATACTGTCGAAAACTGCTGCCAAATACATTTGCTTTAGGAGGTCCTGAGGAGCTGGAGAAAGCTCTTTGATTCCAGTTGCATGTTGTGTTTTCATTGACACCTCATTAAGGTGAAATGGAGGGACATAGTTGATACTTTTGCACATTTGGTGTTAAATACTCTGTAAAACTGTCTGCTGGAAGGGTATGTTGACTTATATAAAGAGTCACATAATGCAGGATATAAAGGAAGTGAGATTACTGCTCTAATGGCAGCTGAGTATTGATGGACATGTGATGGAAAAATTTCTGAGATTATTTCACTGGACATGATGCAGAGTGATACAGGGGAGGCAAATAGACCATGGTAGTATTCCAGAGGCACAAATTTAAGAATAAACCTGTATATCATAATAGTGAACTGAATGAACCATTCTTTAAAAGTAATGCTTCCCATAGTGATATGAAATGATTAAAAGCTGTTAATGAATAGAAAATGTGATGCTGCCATGATTATCCTTTAAGACAATATTTACCACTTGTCTTTCTTCTTATATTTTTTTTAACCTGCACTTTACTCGTCTGTCTTCAATGCTGAATCCTTTGTAGTCTATGTGGATAAATATGTTAATGATGCCATTGGAGGGGTCTGTGTGAGTAAACAGAATGGGGCCAAGGCACCAGTTTAAGCACTGACCTAATGCCTGCTTAGTTGTTAACACAATGACTGGCATAGTTCTGGGGCATGCTATTTAGCATTCTCCTAGATAATGCATGAATATAGTGTGGGCCAGTAGAGTTTTTTCAGAGTTTGGATTCAGACACTCTGTCTTGGAAGAGAAGAGACGCATGTACATATGAGCCAGACCGCAGTGCTTAGTCTCAGAGACAAACAATGTTCTTTACCTGATTTTAGTTATTTGTAAATATGCAGGCCCTAGTTCCAAGTCAAAATCAGAGAGAGATTTGCTACTTTTTCAGGGCATTTTTCTTCTCAATTGCTCTGCTCTGTAGATGGAGATCTTGTCTTTTAAAGTAGTGGTAGTAGAAGAGAGAGGAGACCGGGTTTACAGAGAAGAGGTAAGTGACGTACACTTCTCCTCTCATCCATCTTTCTGGAAAGTTCAAGGGAGAAGATATGAAATAATCCATGGTTTATAAAGGATGATAGGATCATAGGATACTCCACATTGGAAGAGACCTCATATTCCATCCAAGCAGGGTCACGTGTGAGTTCAAACCAGATTGCTTAATGTTTTACCCAATCAGGTCTTGAAAATCTCCAAGGATGGAGATTGCATAGCCTCTCTGGGCAACCTACTTCATTGCTTAACTTTCCTCATGGTGAAAAACGTTCTTCTTGCATTGAGTCTGAACCTCTCTTGTTCAATTTAGAATTATTGTCTCTCATCTTCCCACCATGCACCGCTGTGAAGAACCTTGCTCCATCTTCTTGATAACCTCTCTGGGAATACTGGGGGGCTGCTGGTAGATGTCCCCCAAAGCCATCTCTTCTCTACACTCGAAAAACTCCAGTCCTGCAGCCTGTGCTCCCAGGATGTGTGCTCCAGCCCCTGACCAGCTGACTCACCCTGTGCTGAACTCACCCCAATTTATCCATGTGTTTCCTGCACAGGAGAATCCAGAACAAGACACAGTACATGATGCCATCTAATGAGTGCTGAGTAGGGTGGAATTAATATTACCCTTGATCAACTGTGTTCCTTGTAATAGAGCCCAGGATGCTCTTGCCCTATTTTGCTGTGAGGGCACACTCTGGGCTCACAGTTTAAGCTCACTGTGTGCCAGGACCTCCAGGGCCTTTTCTGCAGGACCGCTTTCCAGTCAGAAACCTTGAAGAGGGTTGCTTCTTTCCAGGTGAAAGCTTTTGCATCTGTCATTGCTGAAGAGGCCTTGAGGCCCATTTCTCCAGTCTGTGTGGGTCTCACTGAACAACAGCCCTGACCTTAACTCTATTGGCAGCCTGCAATTCAGTGTAAACTTGGTAAGGAAACACTCCATCATCTTCTCCAGCTCGTTGATAAAGACATTAAACATGACACGTCCCAGGATAGATCCCTGTGGCCCTTCACTTGTCACTGTCCTCCAATTAGAGTACGACGTGTTAGTCACTGCCTTATGACTCCTATCATCCCAAAGGTACTACAAAATTTCCATGCAGAGGGAACCAACTTACTGTGTAATTGCAGGGTTTTCTGGGACACCATTTCTGGTTCAGTTCCGAAAGTTTAGGTGAGTAGATAAATGTTAATCCATTGTACCTTCCCCATGACACAGAGGGAAAGGATCAGAATTACACAACTATATAGACATATCATGAAGCTGTTTTGCTTGAATGGAACTTGATTCTGAATAATTACTGGTCACATTGAGTCGTCTCTAGTGAAAGTAATTTCTTCATAATGTCTTTAATTTTTGCTGCTTATCTTAAGGTGGAATGTGGAAAACTAGGTTTCATCCTGCTTTGGAAATAGTGTGTGTTTGTAGCTGAAGGATGTTTCAGAGAAATGGTTGCATTATTTAGTCACTGGCATACATTATGCTGTTCAATTTTTGCTTGCCTTTAGGACTTCTGTTTCAAAATTCATATACTTCAGAAGTCTTAATTCCAATCTTTATTACAAAACATTCTGTGAAAAAACAAGAATACTTTTATTTCAGCATGCATGTTATTTTTCACTTATTGCAACAGTGTCTCTGTTCTGCCTTTTAATGATTCTCGGAGAGTGTTAACAAACAGATCCATCTGCTCCTTCTTGAGATGAATGACTCGATAACAGCAATTTGATTTGAAACCAGGGCTTGTGCACTGTATTTACCTTTTTAATGCTTAGTCCCACTTGTTGATATAAATTATGTAACTAAAAGGCAGGCAGTCTGTATGTTCTTTGCATAATCTTTTATGAGCACACTATGATGATCTCATATTGCATGAACAAAACAAGAATTGTTTTTAAACTGTAATAATTTGAGACCTGATGCTCGGCTGACTTCCATTTTGTAGCTATCCATGATAACAAAACCATACAAAACTGTCTGAAAGTGCATACATTGACTGCTACTTTCATCCTTTTTTAACTTTGTCAAGAGTTTTTAATTTCCATCTGTGATTAATAATTCATTCAGCTTCTTGTTGGGAGTTGGAGCAAGCTCATTAGCTGTTCAGAAAGCAGTTCTTAGTATTATAGGGGAGGAAAATATAGCATTGGCATAACTTTCTTTAGCTATCTTTCGGCTATCTCTTTGTACGTACTATATTCAGGAAGGAGAATAAGAGGACCATATTTGTGTTCAAGAAAGATGGATTAAGATTGGGACAGGTGAGAAAAAGACTACTAGGACAACATAAGCAAAGAGGCTGAAGAATTGCATTAACCTAAAATGGAGGAGATTAAAAATGATTTGTCTATCCACATACACACATATAGGCTTTAAGCAACAGGAAAGCTGAAGAAAAACTTAAGAGGACAGTGGTGGCACTTGAACAACTGCATTATTTCTGGATATTAATATACATTATATCAGAAAGAGTCAGGTGTTCCAGACAGAGTGGTAGATCAAACTCATGTTTGATAAAACAGAACTTCAAAACAGGGTTTACCATATTCATATGACATGGTTGTATACAAAGTTGAAGGGCTGGACGATTTGCTCTTTTGCATCCTTATGCTTAGAATTATAAAGTCAACAATGTGAAGGGTAGAAAAGGAATACGTATGTTACCAGGGAAAGCATAATTCAGCTCTCTTGTGTGTCCCGAGCAGACACAGATTGTCTGAGAAAAAGTGGGGGGAAAAGGTAGTAGTTTATCTTGTTTTCAAAGATAGTGTCATTGTGTATACGGATGAGATGGCCAGATTAACTTTGCTCAGGCAACTGAAAAATCATCTGGTAGACATAATCTTGCAGCCTAAATTTATCTTTTTTAATGCAAAGTTGTCGTGCAATTTTACATTGCTATTAAAAAAAAAAAATAAAAATCTTCATTTACAGAACAAGAGCTACTTGTCCCCTGTGCTTGAATTTCATCACCAACTGTGAGATAATGAAAGAAGGACAATCATCATGCTAAGAAGAGAGATAGGGACAAGCTTCTTAGTCTGGGAGGTGTTTGGGGAGCTTGGCGTAGCTCAGATTTCCCTACTCACACATCTTGCCTTCAGAAGAGGTAGTTCTAGGTGACACAACTGGGAAAGTAGTGAGGGCACCAAGCACCTCTTTAAAATACTTGTGTTGTAGACTTTCAATATTTTTTTCTGGTCTTGCAAGTGAGGGAAGAGGAAATGATCACAGATATATGTATCAGCAATATCACTGGAGGAAAGAAAAGGCATTTTCTAATAAAACCTGGGAGGTTTCTTCCTCCCAAACAATAAATGCAAATGGACGGTGAAAACATGTACAAGAAGTAGGAGAACAGCAAGCAGCATATATATTTTGGAAATGTACTACCAGTCCCATTTCTAATCACAAATCATTTAAAAAAAAACCCCTATGTGCCAGTGAATGACAAATTTTAGATCGGTTTGCCTTTAAGAACGGTAATGGAATATGCCTTATAGTTGACAACAAAGATTTTCAAGACTGTGAAAGGAACCAACACCATTTCCACTTCCTGGAAAGAGAATTGAGTATTCAAATCCCCTAGAGGGATTAAAAAGCTCAGCTTGTTTTGATCTGACCTAAACTGGTACATTTTGGGCATTTTGTTTGTAGAGTTCCTCCTGCAAACTCTTTAATTTTGTGCTTTAAAATGGGCACTGTACTGTCCTATTGCCTTCCACCTTTTTTGTCTCTCCCCTTTTTATTGCACACCCTATAATAGTCAGTGTAATCTAGTTTTCTGGGCAGTATTTACTGGGGGAGACTGTCCATTGTAGACCTTTTTAAAATATGCATTCCATTCTCGGTGACATGTCAGCTGATAAGTATTGCTTGAGATCAAAGGTGTCTGATTAAAAAAAAAAGTCTAGTAAGTGACACAGTGGCCTTGATTGTGGGTTAATGGTACTATCTAATCCTTGTCAGTGGAGGCAGTCATAAGTATTTGTAAGAGATGCAGTAGCTGGCCAAGAATGAAGGCCACAACAAAAATGTATGTGGAAATGCCTGAAAGAGAAATTGTCTTTCTGTCATGGGAAAAGAAACAACCTTTTTAAGACCAAATTGAATAAATCTTCCTTAGTGTCCTGAGAGAGCTTCTGAGATGTTTTATTTACAAAAATACAACAAGTCTGCTCCTTTGGTTTCCAAGTGTAAAGAGAATCAATAATAGGAAGGATATTCTATTGTCTATAGGAATCTTGATGGGTATATGATCTAAAATAATGGAGATGTATTTAGTTGTTTTATACCTTTAATTGTTGTAAAATATACAGAGTTCAGTTGGACCATGTGAATCCTGTGGCATAACATTTCTTTTGGTTCTCCATGTGGAGTAATTGGACAGGTCATCCCTTGCTACAAACTGTGGCTGTGAGTCACCTTACAATGTGGGCCAACTTTGTCCCTGTAGTAACTCTACTGAAACTAATATGATTAACTGTTGGGTGAGCTTTTCTATTATGTGTAGCCCATACAATTACTTTACTAGATGATAAGGACTTAATTAACTGACTGAATTTTTAAATGGTTTCTCTTTTACTTCAAATGGCTTTTCTGCTGATCAGTAACACAGGCGAACATTGACCATGTATTGCTAAACTCTGTCTCTTTTTCTCTTTCCTGCATGGTATCCCTTTAAATATCTAAAGCAAAAATGCATATATCGTTGCATATAACATGACCTCTTTGTCCTTTTGTTCCCTTCCTCACACAATCATTTTGGTACATTCTGTTCTCCAACACAAAAACGTGAGGCATAAGCATCTCCTTTAGCCTTGATGGGAGAACAAGTAATACCCATTAACATTAACGGGATTTCAACATATGGCTTGAGGTTTCCCCAGGGATACTACAGAATTTTGATTGAGGTCATCATTAATTTTGATGCTTTCCTTCAGCTGAAACCTCAAGTTAAAACAACAGCCTTCTCTTTGAAATACCTGGTTTCTGCAGAAGTATATTTCAACTGTCTTTTAATTAATTCATTTTCTCCCTGATGAAAAAAGTATGAATTGGAGGGAGTGGGACCATTTTATCATTGGAAATAAATACATAGCATACTTCTGAGCTTGTGTGAGGACTATGTGGCACCCTGGGTAGTCAGCAGTTGGAGTGATGGATTTAGCTGCGGTGATTTGAAACTTTACTGTTCCCAGTTGTCTGTTCTGCCCTTCTGCCAGACATCACTGCCTTCTTGGCAGAAGTGGGAGAATGGGCCATTTGCCTGTGCTTCAACCAGTCCAGACTACAGTTCAGCACTTCACGTTGTTGATGGGCACAGTTGGGCTGGGATGTGCCCTGGGGGTGCCAAGGTGCAGTCACATCTTCTGCCTCTGTCAGAGAGAGTTTGGAGTAGTCTAGTTGGAAGCAAGAACAGCGAAGGACTCTGCCAGAGTCCTTTAATGTACATTTGCAATTGTAAAGAAATAGAAGTGTTCTTAATTTGTGTTGGCAAATCTGAATTAGCTAACTCACATAAGAACAGCAGAGTAGATAATAAAGTTGAAAGTAGAAGTGCTAAAATTTATAAGGGTGTTTGGGAAAAATAAAAGTAGGCTGCCAGCTGAAATTAAAGCCAAGTTGACCTAGTTTTCATTGCTCTTAGCAATTGCTAGTTTACTTGGTTTAATCAGAGCCTGAGAACTACTTGGATTAAGACTGAGAACGTTTTGTTTTGGTTTAGTGTACACATACATTTAAAGAATTGAGTTTGCTTGGTTTATGATGAAGTAGATTTTTGACTTTTTGTATAAAGAATCTGACTAATGCTGTACAAGTATCTCTTGGGGTAGAAAATGTGTAATAGGAAAAAGGTCTTTAAAATAGCAGATAAACAAAAGCTCAGTAGAAGGCTAAAGCAAAACAATTCCAATTAGAGGTATGATTTTAAAGGAAAGGTGTAACTAACAACTGGAACAAAATGCTGTGTGAACTGATAGATTTTCAGTTTTTCATGTCTTCAAATCAAAACTGGATGTTTTCCTGGGAGATATGTTTTAGCTCAACAGAAGTTATATTTTAGTCCAGTGTGAGTTACAGACAAGCTTTTTCAGTACAAATAAGCTAATCGAGTAAAATTTAATGGCCTAGTACATAAAGTCACTGCAGATGATCTAAAGGGTTATTCTGACATCAGCATCTATATATGTGTGAAACCGCTTAGAAAATGGAGCAAAGCAATGGGAAATTATAGCATTTACACTTTTATGAATAAACACTTCTGTTTATGATATGATAAACCTCTCTGAAGTATGTGCAGCTGGTCTAATTCTAATCTCATTTACACCCTTTAAACGAACCTGATTTATTGTCTGGTGAAACCAGAAGAAACCCTGTTATTCCCTGCTGATTTTTAATAAGCATTGCCCACCCTACTGATGTTGATGATATAATATTGCATATAAGATAGGCAGGGAGCATTTGGTATTAGTAGTTTTTAAGTAACACTTCCAGGGAGGTAATTTCAGTAAAAAAATTAGAGTTTGCATGCCATGAAATAGAGCAATCAATACCTACATATGCTGGCTGGAGCTGGTTTTTGGTTTATGGGTACTTTCCTCTGCCTGTTCAATATTTCTGAATTTTTGTTAAGTCTCCAGCTCATCCAGGATTACACTTATCAGTGACACCACCACCCCAGATAGTGTTTCATTTTCAGTGTTCCAGAGTTGTTGGAGCTGAGGTTTTCTGTTTGATTTTTACAAAAGGCATATTTCATCTGATTTCATCCACTGTGCCATATAGAGTGCTGCTACTGCCTGGAAAGGCACACAGTTGGCTCCTAGATGTACTCTCTCATCTCCTACAGTGACATTATTGTCATGAAGAAAACATCCCTCAGTGAGCAGATCCTTCTAGTCTGAGTTCCAGTTTGCCACTGGTTAATACATCACAGCTATATTAGCTCTGCCTTGGATCCCAGCTTGTGGCAATGCAGGACTGTGAACTGCAGCTATAACCCTTACAGTACGTACTGTACACCATACAGGCTCAGACATGTAGTATGTTATTTTTTATTTACAAATAGCGACCAGTCTTGGACATTTAGTATTTCTAATGGAATAGCTCATCTCTTTCTCCTTGGTTCATTCTTAATTGAGTTAAGGGTGGTAATAAGTCTGATGCTTGTAATGATCTCTAATTTGTTTGTGTCACATTTTCTGGACTGAAGTGTGTGTAAGATTTAACTGTTTAAGAAAGAAATCTATCCTGATATTATACAAATGTCTCCAAACGAATCTCATATTTTCTTAGTTTCTCTCTTGAAAATTTGGTATTCTAGTTTTTATAGTCTGTTGCTTTGTCAAATTATTGTAAAGTTTATGAATAAAGGACATGAAAAACCATGGTTATGTTCTATTTATCATACAGGTATATCAAGAGAAGCAGAAGTAATGGATTTACAAAAATATCTATGAGCTCACAAAAACGTGGGCCATGCATCAGGCCAAACTAGGGCAGCAGCGTAGGTAAACCTTGATCACAGATGTTGGGAAACACTTGCGGGTAAGCTCTGGTTAGTGAAATCTGGGCAACTAAGCATGCTGTGGTTTTGAGCCTGTGTCTGTTCAAGTCGTGAATAGTATCTTGTCCGACTGCAGCCTACCTTTCTAACTCGGTCCGAAAGTTTTTTTGATTTACTTATCTCAGTGCTTAAAAGAAAAAAGTTGAAAGGGTAAACATGATGGCACATTTTAAAACAAACAGATTAGATTAGGAAGGAATTGTACTAGTATTGAACAAAGATATTCTATTTCTGAATCAACAACTCAGTGGAGAGACATCAGGTAAATATTTCAATCATCTTTGCCTCAGTTAAACTATAAAGGATCATAATTCTTTAGAAAAATGGTTAGTTTTAAGGATGTTTTTGAAAGTATTTTTATACAATAAGGTTATTTCTTGTCCACACTGGATATGTTGCAGATTAAAATAATTAAAAAATACTAAGCAGGAGTTACCTAATCTAAAAGAGACTGTTCTAAATGGGGCGAATGGATATGGTGACTTTCAGTCTTTGCCATTAGTGTATCTTCCAAAAGCTCACACAGCCAATGAAAATTGTGGGTTTGCTACTAGTTGCCCAGGTGAATCAGGTTTATTTGTGAATCAGGTTCATTTAATGAAGTGTATAAAAATGCTGCATCGTTTTGTATGGCCACAAAACAAACTTCAAGAACGATCTCTTTTTTTTTTTCCTCCTGGGACAGTGTCAAGCAGCAGCTGAGCTGTTCATATTACCATGTATCACACGTTCATATTACCATATATTATAGTCCACATCACGATATAACTTAGTAACAAACTTCTTTCTTAGGCAAAAATAAGGAAATGTTTCTTGACAAAAGTTGTTTCTTTGGAACTGCTTAAAGGGCAGTCTTGTATTGGTTGAGTAGGATTTCTCTATGTCTATTTTGTAAAAGCTAATTAAACCTTTTCACAAATGCCAGTAGTCCTCAACTCTGAACAAGTCAACCCTCCAAAAGAAAAAAAAAATGCTTTTTAAAAAAAGAAGTAAATGCCAGGGTGGTATTTCATTTGAGTGACTGCTTTCCGATATCTTGCTGTTTCTGCACCAAGTTTTAAAACTACAGATTTTTTCCTCAAAGAACCAACAGTCCTTGGAATGACTGCTTTTGTAACAGAATGATACAAAACATCTTTTAGACCATGCTAATTATTCTGACTTTCTGGTATTGTTCAGACCTGCTGAAATGCTAATAATCAGTTAACTGACTCAACTGCTTTGTCAGCCGATGTGCTCAGTCTTCACCAATGAATTTCACTCAAGATGAGAACTGTAGTACTGGAAAAAACCATTTTTGGGTTATTTCAACAATTGCCTACAGTGAATAAAATGTTTTAAAATGTCTGTTCTTGCTTCCTCACACACTGCAATCTCACAGTAGGACTTAATGAATAGATGTGAAAACACACTGTACTTGTTGTATGAGTGAGTCTGGACAGGCTGCCAAAAAATTTTGGCAGAAAAAGTCTTAGTCTTTCATATAGGTCAAAAGTCAGTTCTATTGAACATTGTAACACATTGCTAAAAGCTGCTGTCCTTTAAAATTTCTCTTGAATACTCCTGTTGCCTTAGACGTTTTAATGGTCTGAAGAAGTGAGTAATAGCATAGTAATTAATTACTTCTTATGTAAGGTATTTCAGCCAGATATTTCAAAGTCATGGTTATGTCAGAACCCAAGTACATTAAACCCCATTGTGGATTCTTTCTTTGAGAAGTAAAGTAGCCTGAAATTACCAAGGCTTAAACTAAGAAGGATTGAACTGTAGAGAATCAAGGCCACTTTATTTCTCTATGAGAGCACTGAGAGAAGGATGTAATGCGCTTTACCTTGTGCTCCTCAACTGCATACCTACAGTGAACATATTTTAACACTCCTGAATGCCTTGTGGGACAAAGAAGCAGAATAGTATCTCAAAGTAGGGAGCCTGCTTTTTCATCTGAGAATAATTCTGTAACAGATTGTTGAAGGTAAGCAGTTTGCGTTCACTTTTGGTAGATTTTCTATTTTAAGGTCTCATAAGGAGGTTCTATGACTTAAGAACCATTGGTTTCAGTGCTCTAACAGCAGTAGGCTTGTACATGACAGACTATTTTAAGCAGTTAATGCTTTTGTAGAATCAGAAGCATTGTAATATTAATAATATTGAAATGTTATAGTAGTGAGAGAAACAGAACGGGATGCACAGTATATGAAATCAAAAGTTTCTGGGAAAGTCAACAGGTTGTTTTCTTGTTCACTTCAGTGCTGTTTGCTTTTGTTCTACTTAAATGGAGCTAAGTTTTTATGTAATTCCTGTAAAATATCCTAATTAAAAGAAATAAATATTGGAGAAAGACCCTTGAACCTTTAGTGGCAAATGCCAGCATCAAATTTCTTTAAAAACCATAATGAGAGCACACATAATCCATCAAAACTAGGTGAGAATTCATATCTCATCTCCATATCTTATTTCTGCTTACATTTTTCCCTCTGAAAGCAGAGTCAAGTACAGCAAACTAAACAGTGCCACATTCTTCAACTTTTCTCAGAAGACTGAGCTTACAACCAAGAACTTGCTGTTGCAATATAAAAAGTTTATTATCTCCAGAACACAAGAATCTCTGAATGCCAAACACACCTTGTGTAAAGGAAGTGCATTTTTGAAAAAAACACATGTTGTTTCTGTAAATACAGGGTTATCCAAGCTTCCCTCAGATACTCCTGCAAGACAAGCTTATCTCTGCTTTCTCCATGGAAATTGTCTCCAGCTATTGCCAGTTATCTCTTGTCAGCATTTATGATACTGTGGTACAATTAAAAGGCTGATACTGTATGTAGTACTATGTTTCTCTGTGTCCTACTGTAAAAAGACACAATTTTCATATTTGCAGAGAGGCTTTTAAACTTACATGGGGAATGGCTTACTTCCTAAAAAATTATTTAGCTTACTTTCTGGCTAACAGCAGAAAAATGTATTTAATCTTTGAGTTTTCCTGAAAGCAAAGCTAAAGTATACCTTGAGCACACTTTAAGTAGACAGAGATGACTAAAATATGATAGTCCCATTTAAGGTTGCTGGTCTATAGCTTATTTTCAGGAATAAGTAGTTCATCTCTTGTGATTTTTTTTCACACTAAAATGATTTCGTTTCAGATGCTAAATATCTATAGAACCCATTAGCCTCAACTATGGATGTTCTGTTTTGAACACCATTTTCCCCAATCTTGAAGGTCTTCTCAAGAAATGGAAAACCTACATTTGAAGACAGTTAAAACATGATTTTCCCAACTGGCAATGTATTAAAAAGACAGCCTCCAAAAGATATATATAGTGCAGAGCTATTAGAATTTATGGCGAGTCTGGAAGTGCTTCTTTTAGAAGTGCCCAAGGGGTTGCAGATATGATAGAGTGTTAAGCCTTTCATTGCCTTGTGAGTAGTCCGTAGCACTGAGGAGAAGATGAAGGGGCAGAATAGAAAATCATATTCATTTGTGTAGTCCTTAATGAAAAGCGTTTATTTGAAAACTTTGTAAGCAAGAGTATGAACAATTTAAAACTACTTAAAATACTTTTCCAAGGTTTGCACGACAGAATATCAGTTGATTAAGAGCAGATATTGATATCTGTAAGGTGTGTTTAAATTCCCTCTGTTTTGCTAGTTAAGAAAACACAAATATATGTGTGTAGTTGTCTTATACCAGCAACCTCCTGTGAATACTGTATGTGAATTTTGTCTACTTGACTCCATCTCTCTTTCTTCTTTCTAAGTGCTAGTAAGGTCATGGTTGTTCCAGACTCATCTTCCCTGACATATGCACCAACAGATAGAGTGGATAGAGCAGATAGGGAGATATTTGTGGTAATGTCCTTTTTTACTGTAAGTATACACCAAATTATGCTATAAAACTTATCAGAAGCACAGACTTCATATTGATGTAACCCTCTTCTGTAGTTGCTTCTAATTTATACTTGTGTGAAGCAGAGCAGAAAGCAAAGCCAATGATTTAGTTAAAGGACATTCAATTAAACATGAATGTTATTTGACTTTTGCCAATCTCTGAATCATGAACAAAACCATTTCAGCACACAGTACAAAGTTGGTTTTGGGCTTTCTGAGAAACCCAGGACTGGCGGTGTTCTTCTCTTAGAATCTGAAAATGCAGGGGTAGGTTATTCTTTAGGTTACAGAGGAGAAAAAAGACACAAGGCGGTGTTAGTTTTAGATTTGTTTCTGCTTTAATTCTTCCTTTTACAAATGTAATTCTGCAACTAAGAACAAGGTACTTGCTTGGGAAGTTCTTCTCGGTTATTGAAGTACAACAGAGACAGCAGCAGCAGTTTTTCCACAATACTCTGATAATCTCAGCAAGGCTTTGGCAAATAATCTTTGATATATCGAGTAAAAATTGTGGTGTTTACAAAACAACTAGATGTCTAAGCACTCTGCTATGGCAGATACTGAGTGATAGTACCATGTTCTCCAAAAGCATCAAGGTCCTTTTGATCCTTATGCTCCAAGCTATTCACACTTGAAGACCATGTACAACAAAAACCTAAAATCATATCAGTAGATTCAGGATAGAGGGCCTTCTCTACAAGCTGTTTCTTGTACAATCTACTTCCAGTGAGGTCAGTGAGTACAAACCTCATTGTCTTTATGGTGAAAAATCAAACCTTTTTCTTCACCTTTGTTTTCCCAAAGCAGTATTGTCAAAACAGAGTAACATAAAATAAATAAAAAGCTGTTTGGGGAATGACGTGAGAAATGCGTGGGCTTCTTTCTGTGTTCACTTTAATCAGAATGTGTTGGAACCTTGAATGCTGCAGTGATGAACATGTTACAAAACATGGAGATTAGGGGATTATAGGTTTCCAGTAAATCTGACTTAATTCTGTTCACTGAATTTGCAGCCTTCCTGCTGGGCCGGGTAACAAAAGTATCTGTTAGTGTTACCGATAATAATTTTTGTTTTACCAAGACTAGATAGGGGCCTGCTTAGGCTAAATCAGGAACCCAACCAACCTGTCAGCGTTACTTGCCACACTTCGATCAAAAGCATTTTGTGGTTTGTGAAAAAATGTATTTTTGTTTTTCTCATAAACTGAGTCATTGTTATTGCTGTTCTGTAATTCTTCATTTGTATGGATTTCAGAAATCCTGAAATAACACGTGTAAGGCTAGTCTTGTGATTTTGGTTAGCGTCTGGTGGGAAGCAGTAAAAGCCTGATGTAAAGAAAGGGTTCTATTATTTACAGTCTAGTTTCAAGAGCTCTGGTGAAACATGCATAGTTCAGCAGGGTACTTACTGACACTTCAGTCCAGCCTGGTCATTGCAGGATATCGCCCTTTAAAAAGAAGTCCGAGGAATGATTACATTCTATAGGTATATGTCTGATCATGAAATGAGTAGGCTAAGCATAAAATAGGCAAATAAAAACGGGGGAGCTGTTAATTCACGGAGCAGGGTTTGAGAAAAGATAAAGACCGTTTAGGCACCTCTTCACAAAGAAATTTGAAGGAAAGTTAGTCACTAGGTCTCCTCTTGCAGGAGGGAAAATAAAAATACATGAATGAGATCATCTGAGCGGAGGCATATGAGGAGTTCCGCAGGCAAAGAGAACAAAGCAAATTTTAAAACTCTTGCACACAGGGCAGTATAGCTTACCCAGCAGAGACTTTTGAAAACTTGAGGAGAAACTGAATGTTCAGGGGAATTAGTAAATTTGTAGACTTGTAGAATAGAACTAATCTGAGAGTTGGAAGAGATGATTTCTAATTCCCATCTTCCTGTGATCCAAGTAAAAATGGTTCTGATGTAAATAGTAAGATGCGTTTGTGATTCCCAAGAAAATAAAAACTGTAGGTGATGGTAACTTGCAGTAATGTCTATTGTGTTGTTCCTCTTATACGGTGTTTATTCAGACCAAACTGGATCTGTAACTATTTGCTATTAGTTAACCTTAGTTGCTATCCTTTTGTATAGAATGGATCTAAGACAGCTGGCATACTAGGCTTATCAACGAATGGCACAAAACTTAATTTTCTTAAAAAACTTGTTTGAATAATAAAACAATAAATAGGCATTCACCTTTGGTTTTTTATTGTTTCCTTAGCCTGTAAGATTTGTGGAATCGGTGGGCTTGTGTACATCAGACAGGAGATATTCCAGAACTTCTGGTGATCTGTGCCATTTTAAACTGGTACATCCATATGCCTGTCCCGATCCAATGTTGGGGGAGGTTTCGATATGATCCCAAGAGTGAGATTAAGACACAAATGAGGTCAAATGCTGTATACCCAACACAGGTTTTTATTGGGAAAAAAGTGAAGAGGGGTAGCGATAGGACAGAATGGAAGGAAAAGACAGAAATAAAGCAAGGATGCGGGATAGGGCTGCAAGAACAATCCCCCCCATGGATCCAGTGGTGTCCCATTGGTGCTCAGTTCATCAGTGGTAGGTGCACATGGATCTGGCTTCGATGGTGGATGCACACTGAGCAAAATTTTCTGCTGCCTTTTTAAGTTCATCGTATCTGCTGATTAGCAGATCTATCCACCTTTATTTTTTATTTTTTTTTCCTCTGGTCCCACAAGTTTTGTTGCATCTGGTTTCAGGGCAGGAAAGTTTGCCTCTTATCGGTTCATTAGCAATGCATGCATGGGGTCTGGCCTACACAATAGAGCCACAAATGTCTGCAGGATGGGGCCAGCTCAGTCCAGGTCTGCCGCTTTGAGGCTTATCTAAAGAGTCTGGACAATACAACTGCAAAGAAGTGGAGTGTGAATCCTTTAATACCCTCCCACTTCTCTGGGCAGCATCCCCCAGACCAGTTCACAGGCCACAGCATCTTCTCTTGGAGGTTTGTACAGACACAAACAAGCTTTGAGACAGTCAGAGGACATTTCAGCCCCTCACAATGCCTCAGTGCACTGCTTAGAGAAGGTATCAGCTCAGATCCCAAAGGTGAATGGATATACCAAGGTAATGCTTTGTCTCTGCTTATTAGCAGACACATCTTACAATTCTGGCATGAGCTCATCTGCTGTTTGTATGGATGCCTCAGCGCTGTGTTCTGGTGTGTGGTTTTGACACATCCTTCATGTTTCTTCAGGCCTGAAACCCATCTTGCTTAGTCAGAAATAAACTTGCATAAACCCCAGTAGAGTATAGAGGAGATACAGTATAGCTACTGCCATCTGGTATTTGAAGAAGAAATGGTAAGTTTAGAAACGGTCAAACTTCTGTAACAGAGCAAATCCTGATCATTGTCAAACGATTTTTGTTGAAAAGTTAGTGTTTGGAGATGACAATCATGAACCACTCGAGCTAGCCGACCGTGTCAGCTGAAATGAAGGCTGAGAAATGTTAGTTGTGTCTTGCGTTAAAAATTTGCCAGGGAAAAAACAAAACAAAACAAACCAACCCAGGAAGAAAATAGCTAGGCTGTATGTCCTGTATATCAGGTATGTCTTGTGAACTTCAGGGTTTTTTGACAAGACCTGTACTTAATTTTCTTTTGCTTTGATTTAAAGTGTACATCTCTGGCAAATCAGTCTACCCATTGGACATGTCCTTGCCTCTGACGTGTTGGACGAGCAGCCAATGCAAAAGAAGACGAGTTTAAGCATTTTACATTAGTGCATATCACATGAGAACCTGAGGAACCGCTGAAACTACATGGTGGTCCATGCTGGATCAGAAAGCATATACAATTTCCTGGAGTCTCTTGCTCACTCAGAAGAGCAGCATTGATTTCCACCAACAAGAAACTAGGTACCTTTTGCTACTTTATTATTGTTAGTTTGTTCATGTGAATTGAATGCTTCAGAGTAAATTGGTAGCTATTATTTTATAAAATCTCTAGCCATTATTTTATAAAATCTCTTGAGCATGTTATGTAATAATACCAAGACAAATAAAGTAAAATTATAGTGATTTGTATGAATGTATTTGAACAAAAGAAGTAGTAACATGAGCTATTATCCTTTTTTTAAAAGTATTTGAAAAACTTCAGCTAATTGCCCCTTCATCATCTTGCATTATTTTTCAGTTTAATGGAGCTTGTATTCTATGTCTCTAATGAAGACAATGTTAACAGATGCTGAAAAATGTCGAGAGTGCTTTTATTTCAGATCAGTTAGGAGGAAGAATATGAAATAATTCTCAAAAGGCTTGTGAAATTTCCAGCCCAATTTTGTAACTTTGCTATTTTCATATGTTTGGATGAACAGTTGGAATTTTGGGTGCCTAGATGGACTAACTATAGTTCTGAGCCTTTCTAAAGTTTACACAGAACCAGTATTTGCCCCATACTGTAAACCATGTTTTAATCTTATGACAATATGGAAAACTATTTCTTTCCTTTCTAGCTTTAAAAAATATCTACAGCTCCAGAAAACTATTATGAGATTGAGAAAATCTAATATTTCAGGTGGGAGTTATATGAGGAAGATGTGGGTTGCAGAGGCACATTGAATAAAGAATAAATACCTGCCTAAGCAAACAAATAAAGCTAACTTTAATGTTATATAAAGCATCCACATAATAATGGAAACAAAGTGGTATTTTTAAAGATGTCAGTTTGCCATTTTATTCACACAGCATAACACTTCCCTATCATCCGCTCTTCATATCTATGAATAAGTCACTTTTACTTTACAGATAAAACATGCACCATTCACTGGGGAATCAGTCCTTATTTACATAAACGGTTTTTATAAATGCATAGACTTTCTTTTCTGTCCAGTCTGATTTTAGCAAGGTCTATTGCTAATTCTTGCCATTTTAATCACATTAGAGTTCCTGGAGGAATTCTCATTTTTGTCAATGGCAAATGGTGCCCATGACTAAAAAAATAACATCATGAATCTGGCAGTGTCTATTATAGTATCCTAAGTTTTGAAATTTCTGCCAGACACATATTTCTCATTGAAGCAGAGATGGTGCAAAGATCATATTCTGCTATTAGTTTCTTCATCCCCTCTGTGACTTCCTTACATTCTGTTTTTTTTGTCTTAACCCATACAGTATTTATTTGCCTGCCTCTTATTCTGCTCAGCGTGCCCTACAGGTCTCAAAATGGTTTGGAGAGCAGGACCATGTTGCCTTCACATTAGCACTATCATTTTTGATGAAGGTGCTGTACAGCTTCAGAGAAGATGACTCCAGTGAATGGAAGCAGGTCCTTACATCACTGCAGCGCGAATAATAATCATAGCTCAAAGAATTAAATTAGAATCTGTCTGAGACTGAAATTGCGGTTGTGCCTCACTCTTATTTACAAGCGATACTCCCATTTCTTGTACTTTATGAAATAAGATTTTAGTAATCCACATGTTCTATATGAAACATGGCTCTATAATCCACAGTTTTGACCTGCCCCATATTTTGTATGTCATAAGCAGCTCTACTGCTTTCTTATAAATCAGTGAAACTGCAAATAGGATGGAAGAAAAATGGCTAGCTTGTCTAATTGCAGAACACTGGGAAGATCAGAACAGAGCAGCTCTTTAAATGGAAGGACATAACATTTAAACTCTGATTGTAACAGTAGAGCAGAGCACACATTTACCCTTTCCTCATGACAACCATGGTAAGAGGGATGAGTGATTACAGAAGCATTATCCATTCTCATTAAAATGTGTAAACTTCTATATACTTTCTGTGAGTGCAGTATTCATGTATACTTAACAAATCATTACCTCAGCCCTTTTATAACATTTCAGCAAAGAGGTGACTTATTTTAACATGACTAGAAGATGATCATCAAAGAACAAGTTAAAGGACAAACATTTTCTTATTTCCACCATTTAAAAATCTTTTCTCCCCAAGAGCAATGTAAGAATGATCTGTAGGATTCTGGAAGATTTTCTATTACACAACTGTATGGGGAACTATAATTCTATACTATATAATGCTCAGATTGTGATAAAATAAAGAAAAGTTTGAAATTGAACTATTACTCTGGATCAGATTATCTTATGCCTAGGAATTGCTTGCAGATAGAAGTGGCAGCCTGAAAATGTTGCTTTTTTGGCAAAACCTCCAGGGTAATCCCCAGGTTAGAGCTTCTCACGCTTCCTGGCATGGTGCCTTCTGGTGCGGCAGTTTGTTTTTTCTTTGCAGAAAATCAAGCGATCACTTGAATTCCACAGGAGGCCTTACAAATATTCCCCTTTTGGTAGTCTCAGGGTAGCACTGGCTCGGAGTGCTTTTTGTTCCAACCAAAAACCTCTGGCTGCTTTGTATTTATGAAAAAAAAAAAAGGATAGTGTTGACTGTTCTGTCTGTCTGACTTCCCCTTCTGTGTATGCAACTGTCTAAGAGCAAGGGCTCAGGGGTGAATGGTGGTGTTTAAGTGGGGGGGGGGTGCTTAGGAGGGCCTACAATGTGCATGTTAAAAAATATTCCTGGAGGCCTACAGTCTAAGCACATGACAAAGAGGAATAAAAATGGGAGAAATAAACAGTGGCAGAGGGAACACATAGGGTGAATCTGTAGTGCCAGTTTCCTATTTTATAGGTTATTGTTGATCTGAGGATCTTATTTTTGATAAAGATCTAGTTTATTAGCTCATAACTGCAACAGAACAAACAGCTTAGACTCTCTCCCTTTGTGGTTACATTTCTTCTTCCCATCTGTTCAACTGGCTATTGCTTTTCCTATAATGGATCCTCTGCAGTATTATAGTTCATAGTTATGTGAAGCAAATGAAAGACATTATGAAAATGGCAAAGCAATGAACATCTCTCTTGGCTAAAACAGAGTTTTAGCATTTTCTTCATGACATGAAGAAAACTCGCTTTGTTTTCATTTTCTTTGATGTGTTACAGTTATGGTATGATAGTAGGAATTCAAATTTCTCCTCTTGCTTTTTAAGCACTTGAAAATAAAGATTAGAGGGGTATTTGGATCAGTGTAATATATGCTACACTGAGTTATGAATGATTTGGATATGTCAAAAACTTTCAAAACTTACAAAATGTTCTTATGACATTGTTCAGCTATTTATTTCTGAAAGTACCACTCACAAAGTACTCGCTTAGTATTGTCAGACAATGTTAAAGTATTGGGGGCTTATAAATGGTTCCACAGAAATAACGTTTTTTTCCGTGTGAAACCAAGTTTCATCATAGTGTTTCTATAATTTTGTAATTGTGTAATAAGCGTATCGTCTCATAAAGATACATTGTGTAAAGAATTGTTTTTCTGTGTGATTTTTTTATTGTGGCGCAATTTAGCTTTTTGTTGTGACACTGTGTGTGTGACTGTGGGCAACAGGCAATGCCTAGTGTTTGATCTGTGCTACATATACGAATTTAATCTGTCAGTAAGATACTTCCTTTCATATAGGCTAAATAAAGTTGCATTACTTCATATTTCCCATAGGCTAGAATGAGGCAGCTGACTTGTGAAAGGTTTCTTAAGCTTGCTAGATTGTGTGAGAGTTTGGGAAGTCCTAACGTGGTCATCCAAGATGTATGGCAGTGATTTATTATGTCGGTGATTCCAGACCCTGTGTGAGTTCCCAGGTCTCCAAAGCAAAAGAATGTAGAAGAAAAAGCAGAAAACTGTGCAAAGAAACCTTCTGTGAGGTAAGGAGACAGAATAATAAACCTTGAGATTATAGCTGGGGCAACGTCACCTGCACAGGTGCCTGGCCTTTCCATAGTGCTCCCTTCCTCTTCCTCTTTCAGATAAATATGTTCAGGGGATTCACTAAGTTCATGGTCATACAATCTCCCTCCTATAAAGTAAATTACACTGCAGTCTACAAAAATATACCTGTTTGCATTTAATGCCTTGCAATTTCCCAGCCCAAATACTGAGCAGCAGTTGTGATGTATTATATCTACTTAGCACTTTTTCACCATATGCTATAACTAGCTGTCCAGGCAAAGGTGAAAAGAAATATTTTATACAAAGACATTTTTATATTATATGATGACGTATCTATTCATTAGAAACATCATCTTTTTTTCCTAGGAAGCTTATATGGCAAAACAAATACCTGTGTGTACCATTGTATATAGTGAAATGAAGTAGAATGAGTAACAAGTTGTAATTTATTAGTATGTTGAAAATATAAACTGAAATGGCAGAACATCAACAGTCTGTTGAGACATAGCAGTATACTTCAGCTAATGAGTTACACACTTTAATTTGCTTCATGGTAATATATTATTAATTGGTAATTTATAATAAATGCATACTATCATATTTATATCAGCTAGCCATAGAACTGTAATTATGTTTTCAAAGTATGCATCGTTATGGATTTAAGTTTTGTGGTTGTCTCTCTGTCCTTATCTATACTGGATAAAGCTCTTTGATGTACAGTACCTGGTTTGAGCTGTACTCCACTGATCGTAAACTAATTATTATTTATTTATGGTTTAATCATTAAACATATAGAATATGCACTAGGTAAAAGTCTTCGTACAGATTTAAATAAGAATCTATAGAGCAAGTTTCCAGAAATGATGTTAACTGAGATCACTTTCTTTCTTCCACTCCTATTGTAATGATTAAGGGTTTTCTTGGGAGCATCGAAGAGATAATGTTTTAAGGAAAGAGCAGAATGGAGAAAGGTTTGAAAGACTGACCTACTGTGTCTTGCTCCACCACTTAGGTACTCGATGTTTAGCAGACAAGATGAGAACACTTTTTTCAAAAAAGATTTGCAGAGATGAAAGTTCTGCAGATTTTCTTTGGCACGATGGCAAAGCTAAGGATTTTAAATTTAACTTTAGAAGTTTAAATTTCACATGGCAGAGGACAAAAGGATTTAAGTAACAAAGCGATGTGGTCTGTTTGTTTACAACAAACAGCAATATTGACAAGTGTAAAAATTCAAATATATAAGGCCTCTCTCCGGATGACCATTGCAAGTTGTATGTTTAAAATAATAACAGGTTTCAAAGATTTATCATTTGCCTGCCAATATTTGGAGAACCAGATTTCAAGCTTTCAAACATATTTCGTTTACTGGAGATACTTCCAGTACCTTTTTACTAAATAACTCCTGGTCAGTCTCAAGTCCTCCTATTTTCCCTGTTAAGCTGCTGGGTGCTAGTATTGCTTGGCATGCTATTTACTTTAATCAGTAGTTCCTCAATGTCCAAAAGTGCTTCCGTTTCAAGAGAGGGTCACCCAGGTTTATGGTTCCTTGTTGTTAGACCTGTTTCGACACTTGGAATTTCTAGTCAAGGTGGAACTAAAAAGACACCAGCTAGGAAGGGTTTTGTAAGGTATTAAGTAGAAGAGTACAGAATAGCATAGCATAAAATGGTTGAAAGGGTCCTACAGTAATCATCTAGTCCAACTGCCTGACCACTTCAGGACTGACCAAAAGTTAAAGCATATTATTAAGGGCATTGTCCAAATGCCTTTTAAACACTGACAGGCTTGGGGCATTGACCATCTCTCTAGGAATCCTCTTCCAGTAAATACATATAACTGGCTCATGATATCAAGCCTTGTTCCAAAACAGTATATGGACTAATTTTGTGAATTATTCCATCTTCAAATTTGCTTTTGAAGGACAATAAGAAAATAACATTTTTACTGCTTAATTCATGTCTCCTGATTACAAAACTAGGAGACCGTACATACATGGAATGCTTAGAGAAGCAGAAGGTTTTCTATGAACTTTCTTTTCATAGTGGGTCATAAAGCCTGTTAACAAGAAAACACAACACAGGCGCAAGATATAAAGAAGCATATTCAACTAACATCTTTCAGTAAATCTGGAGTGATGGAAAAGTACTGAAGAATCTTCAATTTTAGCTTTGCAGATGGAATCGGGGAAGGCAATAACATCAGGATTTTCTCTGAAAACAAATTCTGCCTTTACTAGAAAGTTCATTTACATATTTACGTCTTTGTGTGTGTGCGTGCATGCATTCACACAGGCACTATTAGTCACCACTCTGTAGCTATGTTTCCTGCAGATTATGCTTTGATCAGGTCTATAATCATGTGTTTGAAATAACTGTGTCTCAATTTGTCATAATCATCTTTAAATCAAATTAATTTTGTCTGTATTCTCTTTATATAAAGAAAATGAAAAAAGAAAACTTGTCTTAATTTAATGCTCCTCTCTCTTCATTTTTTCAAACCTAAAAAAGAAAGAAGAATGGCAAAACCAATCCCATAAATTCCAGATTTAGTGCATGTAGCCAAGGAGTGTCCCAGATAATTTCTTAACTTCTAAAATTACACTTTACAAGTGTTGCTTCTTCTGTTTAGATTTAGTTTTCCACATACTGACATGCCCCTGTTAGTGCTGAGATCTATCTGACTTTTAAATATTCAAGGGAAAAATTAAAACAGATTTTAGAAAATGGTTCCCCAATGATGTTCTTTTTCCATTTTCTTGACAGTTTTCTTAAACTTCCTAGCTGTGCCTTGAACATATCTTTAAGGAATCATGGAAGCCAAACCCATCTGGAGGAAGGGTAAGAGCATGAGAGAACCCTGTATCTATCATTCAAACAAGAGAACCAAAAATGTTAAAGGGGGAATAAACTTAAGAAAAGAATATCTAGGTTTTGGGATTTTTTTTTTTAATTATTTTTTTGCATGTGACATTTCCCATTTTGATGGAAATTATATTAAAAATCCATAAGAAGGTTTAGAGAAGTTGTTGCTCACTGCCTGGTGCACAGACACAGAATTGACGAGAAAGCATACAGGATCAGATTTTTTTGAGGAGATCATTGCTGATTGGCAGGAGCATGTAAGAGGAGTAGGATCATGCCACATTTACTTCATGCTTCTCCCCTGCACATATACTGTATGCTGTAGTAGCAATGCCTCTTTCCATTGGGCTCAATGAAGATTTTGTTGCGATACACTGATGTGATGAAAGGGAAAACAAAAGAGCACAGCTCTGTCTGCAAACCATGGAACACGCTTCCATGAGCTGTGGCAAAAACCCACATACTTTCCACAGCTTCTGTGTTTGATGAGGATTTCATTAAAGGGTGCCTCTAAAACTGAATGATCAGGGCTTCATTAAGCTTGATATACAAAGTAGAAGACCAAAAATGCTGCAGAACCACACATCTGCTGTACAGGCTCAAATCTCTAAAGATACCAAGGTCTATTTTTTGTAGTCCTTTGTCCGTTGAAGAAGTGGGAGGACAACCTGTTGATATGAAGTGAAAACATCTTGCTTTCTTTGTGGGAATGGTGACATAAAATACTGTGACTGAGCTTTCTAATCTGCCTTTGGTCAAGCAAAATTCCACTGACTCAGTTTTGCCTGAGTAAAGGCTAGATAGTGGGCCAAGTTGTCTTTGGTTATTACATAGCCTCACTCACTTAAAAACATACACATTTGATCATGAAATGGCCGTTCAGAATAAAGGACTCAGAAGAACAGAATAAATTGCAGGAGAAAAAGCTTATGGCTGAAAAAACCTGATTCCCACTAAAAGGAAAGGCATGCTATCAGCATGCTCTTTATAAAGACTTGTGCATTTTCTGCTGAGGGAAGATAAGACGTGGGGGAAGAGAGAGTAGAAGTTTAAATTAGAATTGATATCAGATGCAACGATTAAGTATTGACAATTTTTCAGGCTTTGGAATGGTTCCCATTTGCAGCTGCAAGGCACTACGGCAGCTTTAGTATTTACGAGCACTTGGTGAGTACTCTGACAGGTTTATTATTTGTTGGTTTTCTCCAGCATTGCACAGTAAAAATTGTTTTCAAAGAGTGTTCAAAAGTATAGCTGGCTGCCACTGTATCAAGCCCAATCAATTCACCAATGTATTTCGCATTCTTGATTGATAACTGGCTCAGTGGTTTGGCATTTCAGGGAAGGAGTGGAAGGGGAGTAGGTCTCGATGGTCATTAATCCTTTTTCCCTGAGCCTCCCTCAGGCAACTGCTTGTGCCATTATCCACATTTCTTACTGCTGATTTCCACAATGCCATGGCTGCTCAAACTACCACAAATTCACCACTGTCCCTTTCACTTACCATAGACCTTTCATCACACTGGCCTCGGCAGCCCTGCTGGGCAGATAGTGGTCAGGGGAACATCTCTCTCTCTCTGTCTCTGTCTCTCTCTCTCTCTTTTCTTTTTAAAATGTTGGACCATGAATTTGGTTCCCTACCTCATCCTCCGTTCCTCCCTTTAAATTTATGTTGTTCTTAGTGAACAAGAACATGAGGATATGAATGTACTTTAAAATCTGTTTTTTTGTGGTTTGGAGTGAGAGATGTCTTATGGCAAGGAAGGTAGAAATTCTGGCTGCAGGCTCTTCCACTGCTGTTTGAACGGGTTATTAATGATGTTGTGCCCATCGTGGTCTGTGTTACCATGAAGCTGAATAAATTATGTTAGCTGCTGGGGAGACAGACTATTTATTTATTTATTTGTTTGTTCATTTATTTATTTAAATGCTGCAAAATTGTGAGCAAGCTCACAGTATGCTGACTGAAAATGACAAAAGTAATTAAGCCAAACTGTTTCCAATGAAAAAAACTCCGAAGTTGTCTTTCGTTATGAGGAGCAGATATCTATAATTAATTGAGAGCTGGAACTTTTAGGATGAAAGTAGAGAGAACACATTTTCCACATTTTTCCTGTGTTGATTTCATTGCACAAAAGGTACTGAATACTCCAGATGGATTTAAAAAATATAGATTTGAGCTCCCCACTGAGGATTCAGGATAAAGTCTATCTGTCATTTGCCAGCAATCTGGTGTTATGTGTAGCTGTGCTGCTGGGAGCACTGCCTTGTGTGTATTTACTGTTATATTAAAGCACAAATGTCTCCTCCACCTGTCCTCTAAAGAGTAATGCGTCCTGGACAAATCTGGTCCATACAATCTTTATTTAACTACCCTTAGCTTTGGAGTCAGAATCCGTGTTAGGAAGGACTGAAATATCCAAATAAAGGGAATTAATTGTGTGAGGAAAGGGAATTCAAGTGATGAAAGCAGTGTAAAGAATTTAAAGGAAAAGAAATAGAGACAGAGAGACAAAGAAACTCACGGGGAATTTATGAAAGACAGTCAAATATTATGAAAGAGGTGAACACGCATAAGAATCCTCCAGTGTCTCTATAAATTGCAGATCAAAACCTGCCCCTGAAAATCTGTCCCCTGAAAACCTTCACCCATGTCAAAGGCTCCACTGAGCCCACTAGAACGACCATCCTTTAATCAAATTTGTGGTAACAGTTTACAGGTCTGAGGCCAAGTACCTCAGGGGATCATTAGTTCAGCTGACAAAAATATTGTCTTTTATGAGGAGAAATTAATAAAGAGCAAATAGACAAACTGTTAATGCATATGGACAAGGTGGAGGCTTGGAGCTGCGTCAGCTTGGGAGAGAAATTAAAAAAAGATCAGTATTGTATGGGAGTATTGCTCTTAGTGAAATAACCTTGATTCTGTAGTAAGAGAGAGCTGGATTCCCTGTGTTTGCAAAACATCAAACTACATAGGGAAATGGTCAGGATGTACGTGAACTTAGTCTGGAACTGGACTGCCGCTCCAAAAGTAGGTTTGCGTCAAGGCGGTGCTGGTGTGAGAACAATCGGAGCCTTCCTGAGCAGTCTCTGCAAGCAGTATTGCTGCAGAGATTTAGGACAGTTTGAAAGAAGCAAGATAAGTTTAACAATTTGTAAAATAAACCATTTACTTTGTAAGCAGTGGAAAGTCGAAAGCTCTGCTTCCTATGGGTTTATATCCTAAGGTGAGTCTGTGGTGTGTATCCTTTTGTATCTAAACGGGATGAAGTTTGTAGTCCGTCTGCCAGTAAAGGCACTTCAGAGTTGATTTCTCTCTTCTATGCTATTGCATTTTACCAAATTTACAGGGATTTTAATGTATTTGAGATCCTCATCTCAACTTAATTTGAATTGGCAAAAGGGTACTGAAATGGTTGGAGAACAAAGGATGAGGAAGTTTACAAAACTGGACTAAATCAGTGTGCAAACAGGATCTTCTGGGGAAAATTTCTGTCGTGTTGACTGATTTTCCTCTGGTCTTTATCTGGTATCTCCCTGAGCCAGTAGGGCAGGATGAGACCTTACTTCCCCTTAGGAAAAAGTAGGAAAGGAACAAAAAAGGAACTTAATTTTTCATATCACCCTCCTGAACAGCCTTTCAGAATTCTGGTCAAGCTGTTCTAATACTCATATTCCCTTGTTAGAGATCCCTCATCTTCCAGAATATCCCTCCTATCTGAATTCTGCCTTGCTATTAAACAGGCCATAGGAGGATGATATTGAAGACCTTGGCTGTTTCCTGGACTGCTTTAGAAAAAAATTTAGTGTACTTTGAATACATTGCAAGATTCTAAAAATGCCGGATTTAAAGTAATCTGTTTTCTGCAATAATGAGTTATATGAAAACGCAGTCTTCTCAGCACATGTATGTATTATTTCTCAAATCTCATAGTTTGAGAACTGAGTTATTGCTTGGGCTGCACAGTAGCAAAGATAAAGGGAATTAAATATTTGCCTTGGCTGGGAGGACCCGGTGGAAGGTCCCATAGTTACTCTGCATTTATTGCTAAAGCCTTTAGTGGCATGTTCTGAGTATCCGTATGTGTCAGAATATTCACAGCTTATAAGTGCTAGTAATACTGACAGGTTCATCAAACTCATCTTCTTAGAGCTAGGACAGTTTATTACATCTTTTTAACCCAAAGGAGTTTATATAATTGATGGATTTGGGTTGCGTTACAGATACAAAATAACCTTGAGAGAATTGGTGTTCCCTGCTGGAGTTGAATTTGATAGAGCTGAAGTGCCATTCACCCGAGGTTTCAACAAAACTGATAGCTCTAGGTTTTATATGACCAATTTAAATTGTTTGACTGAAATTGCATTTTATGTCTTAAATATAGGACATGATGATTAGGTTTGAGGGAGAAAGGGTGGAGAATGTATAACATAAATAAAACCTCCTAAACCAGCAGAGATTCTTCCCTTAGGGCTTTTTTTTTGCCTTTTTTTTTTTTTTTAAATATTAAGTGATGGTGTTTCTACATGCAAGTAGGATGCTCAGAAACCAAACTCAGCATTTCCACAATAGAGAGCTCTTTATTCTCCCTGCTGACTGGGAGTCTATGCGGTCATGAATTTATGTAATCTTTTAAGAGACCTATGTGTTAAAATAAAACCTGCAAATTATTGTGCATGTGCAGTTTTTATTTTAGGGTTAAAAAATGCTTTCCAGAGGACATCTGGGAAACTGAGAGATTGAGTAACTTGACTAAGATCACATGGTAAGTCAGTGGCAAAGCTGTGGCTAGGCTGTAGGCTGCTGAGTCTCTGGCATATGGAGTTGATAATGTTTACTAAACCCACTTCTTTCTTTTCAGGTCTGAGTGGCTATTCTGTCCTGACTACATCTTACATCTTGGGTATGTGGTAGAAACAAAATCCAGAAAGAAAACAAAGGAAGATGGAAATTTGAAAGCCGAATGTAAGATCATGGAAAAATAAAGTTGCGTTTTCTGTTTACTGTTTGAGTAAATAAATTATGCTGATGTTCCTGCAATAAATGCAGGTTTCAAAACAATGTTAGAGGATGTCTTTTTTTTTTTTTTTTTTAAATAAAACATCATTTTAAGTTGTGTAAGGGAATGGAGGTGGGACAAGAGTGATGTTCAGGACCTAATGAGGAAGGTGGGAAGGTGATTTTCAGTGTCCTCTGGTTCTGAGGGCAAATTTAAGCAGCCATAGGATTCCAGGAGAAAAGGGATTGCAAAGTAAATGAAAACTGAGACAGGCATAGTCCTCTATGGAAGGGGGTTCCCTGCTCAGTGATGTTAAAGACTGGCAGGAGAAGGATGCTGTTAAATGACTGTTTCACTAAATCTTCTTCAGAAAAGCATTTCCACATCTACTTGTTGCTACTCTCTACTCAGAAAAAAAAACACAAATAGGACTCCTAGACCATGGTACAGAAGCTATCCACACTGAGTAGTGTTTTCCTTAGCTGGAACTCAGGTTATAGATATCTAGGAGTCTTTTTTTGAAGCGTTTTATCCTTTTCCCCCAACCTTATAACCTTAAAATATATTGAATGCATTTTGGAAACGTCTTGAAAAATAACAGTTGAACCAAATGTTCTGAGTTCCTCTAGCCATTCCATAAAATATAAATAAAAATTTGAGAAGCGGAGCCATTCATAATACTGTGAAAGAGGTCCAGATGGCCAGTGCAGCACTGAGAAAGTGTAGCTTGCTCTGTTGTAGGGAATGTCTGAAGAATACCCAACCATCCTTATTTTCTTCTTTGGATGCTATTTCCCAATCAGTTCTGTAGGTGACTTTGTTATGTTGAGAATTTTAAGATAGTAATGATAACAATAATATGCTTTCCACTTTGACATTAGCCCAAGCTTATCTACACAAATATTCGTAGATGTTACAGGAAAAATCCCAACATTACCTTTGAAATGGACTTACGTGTGGTTTTTGGTGATAGCATTAATAATTACAGTAGCTAAAGAATAGCTAGCAGGAGAAGCAACTTATATAAATCATAAAGGCCTTCCTAAATGTTTAATTGGATTAAAGTGATGTTTCCCTTTTTAGGAAGCTGCATATCAAACGGAGAGACAGATTTTCTGAATCAAGAGGATTCTGTTCTTTCCATATGCACTGCAACCTTTATTTCAAAAAGAGGAAGTGCATTTGAAGGTTAGTAAAATTGTTACAACTGTGCATACTCCCCACTTTAAAGAAAACTTAAGGAGACAGTTGTCTGGAAAGCTTCACTTTTTCAGGACTTTGTGAACATAAACTAGAAAGGTGGGTCAGGATGTTCACCAGGAAAGGGAGTTCACTGGGAAATTTTCTCTCAAATGCAATTGTTTCTAAAACTCTCAGATGAGGTGGGGGAAAGACGCTTCTAGGGACTGCAGCATACAGAGTTTGATCATGACTCGAGTGTCTTAGCTCTCATCCAGCTGGGTGGCAGAATGGGCTCCTCTTCTGAAACACAACTCATCAGCTCTTTGATGGAAGCAGTGTGAGTATGAGACTGAGGGTAAGAGAGGTGATCAATTCTGTTGAGTGACGTATTGGGACATACTTTGTACATGTCTGAAAAGGAGAAGTAACAAGTGTAATATATCGACTGTTTATTTGATGAATTTCATATTAATGTCTCCCTTCTGGTATGTGCATATTCAAAATTTCGATTTTGGAATGTATGTTTTGTGTTCTGTTCAGTGTAATTTCACCTAGAATAATTGCTAGCCAAAAGCCTTGCATTCAAATAAATCGTTGCTTCTTGCTCTGATTCTTGTTAATGCTGTTGTAGCTTTTTCCCTAGACTAGAAAAACGTACATGTCTATGCTAATATTCTAAGTACAGGTCTGTTAAACATAAAACATGTTTTCATAGAGCTGTGTTTTGTGATGGAGTATAGCATTCTGATACATAAGTGTAGCTGTACATATGTTTATATGCATATTTATATATACACAAGTTAAATGATCATTTGTTTTCAAAACTCACTGATTTACTGTAATTGTTATATTCTGTGTTTGAGGATTGTGTTTCTAGCATCTAGTCATCTTCCACACTCCTCATATCTGTCATCCACAGTCCTCACGTCTGTCATATTTCTTGCTCTGCTGCCTCTCCTCTATTGTACTCATAAAGTAAATCTTTCACATCTCAGCCAGTTGTGAATATTATGGGCAGTCTGCTGCATCAAGTGGCCAGAAAACTAATGACCAGAGACCAGGTAACCATTGGACTTGATGAGATGCATCTGTGGGTCCTGAGGGAACTGGTGGATAAAGTGACTAAGCCACTAACCATCATATTTGAGATGTTGTGGTAGTCCAGTTCCCGCTGGCCAGACAAGGGGAAACATAACACCCATTTTTAAAAAGGGAAAAAAGGAAGACCTGGGCAACTACAGGCCAGTCAATCTAACCTATTTGCCTGGCAAGATTGTGGAGTGGATCCTACTGGAAACTATGCTTGAACACATGGAAAGTAAGGAGGTGATTGGTGACAGCCAGTATGGCTTCACTAAGGGCAAATTGTGTCTGACAAATCAGGTGGCCTTCTATGATGGGGTTACAGAGTCAGTGGATAAGGGGTCAGCAACTGACATCATCTACCTGGACTGGTGCGAAGCATTTGACACAATGTTCTGCATGACATCCTTATCTCTAAGTTGGAGAGACATGGATTTGATGGATGGGCCACTCGGTGGGTAAGAAATTGGCTCCAAGGTCGCACTCAGAGTTGCAGTCAACGGCTCAATGTCCAAGTGGAGAGCAGTGACGGGTGGTGTTCCTCAGGGGTCGGTGTTGGGACCAGGCTGTTTAGCAGTTGGTGACCTGGACAGTGGGATTGAGTGCACCCTCAGCCAGTTTGCTGACGACACCGAGCTCTGTGGTGCGGTTGACATGCTGGAGGGAAGGGATGTCATTCAGAGGGATCTTGACATGCTTGGGAGGTGGGACTGTGCAGTTCCATAAGGCCGAGTGCAAGGTCCTGCATGTGGATTGGGGCAATCTCAAGCACAGATACAGGCTGTGCAATGAGTGGATTGAGAGCAGCTCTACATAGAAGGACTTGCAGGTATTAGTGGATGGAAAACTGACTGTGAGCCAGCAGTGTGCACTCGCAGCCTAGAAAACCAACCATATCCTGGGCTACATCAGGAGAAGTGTGGCCAGCAGGTCGAGGGAAGTGATTCTCCCCCTCTACTCTGCTCTTGTGAGACCCCACCTGGAGTACTGAGTTCAGCTCTGGAATCATCATAAGAAGGACATGGACCATGGACCTGCTTGAGAGGTTCCAGAGGAGGCCACAAAGATGATCAGGAGGGTGGAGAAACTCCCCTATGAGGACAGGCTGAGAGAGTTGGGATTGTTCAGCCTGGAGAAGAGAAGGCTCTGGGGACACCTTATAGAGGCCTTCCAGGATTACAGGAGAAATGGGGAGGGACTCTGTCAGGGAGTGTAGTGATAGGATGAGGGGTAACAGTTTTAAACTGAAAGAGGGTAGATTTAGATTAGATATAAGGAAGAAATTCTTTACTGTGAGGGTGGTGAGACACTGGTAAAGGTTGCCCAGGGAAGCTGTGGCTTTGAGCAACCTGGTCTAGTGGAAAGTGTCCCTGCCCATGTCAGGGGGGTTTGAAACAGATGATCTTTTAAGGTTCCTTCCAACCCAAACCATTTTATGATTATATGACTCTATGAAACAACAAATGAAGGTGCTTTTCGAGCATTTTCTGTTCCAGATAGAAGCAGGCCATAAAGGTCCTTTTCATCCTGCATTGCTACCCTGGAACAGTCACCTGTGCTACCAGTCCTGCCACTGCTTGCTGCTTTCAGTGAAAATTTGTGTGGCTAACCAGGCAAGGGACTGCTGTTTATACATCCTCACTTTGATATAATCACAAAGCACTTCCATTCCTCTATATTCTTTACTCTCTCAGGAGGCAATCTGGTCTATTGTGTGACTTTCCTTCCAAAAGTCACAGCAGTAATATAAGGAGAAATATTTTTAATGCAAAACAGAATTTTATGAAACTGTTTCACCACATATTGTGTGAAATGGAGACTGTATGACTGATATACAAACCAGAAAAGTTGCAGATTTTGTTTCTGTTTTTATCACCTCTTTCTCACTGTTAACTTTCACAGCTGTGTTAGGTTTATGCAGGTTTATTTAGGGATTTTTTTAATCTGTGCTAGTTATGACATGGGAAATAGCCTTCAGATTTTTTTGAACAAACCTCAGTTTGTATTTAATCTCATTGAAATTACCATAGTTTGTTGTGTTGTATTTTGTTACCATTGTCTTCCTTTGTTTAGAAAAAATCTAGGGAATTTCACAGAATCATCTGGGTTGGAAAAGACCTTGAAGATCATCTAGTCCAACCGTTAACCTGACACTGTCCATTCTCAACTATACAATGTTCCTAAACACTATGTCAACCCAGCTCGTAAACACCTCCAGGGATGGAAATTCCAGCACTGCCCTGGGCAGCCCATTCCAACCCCTAACAACCCGTTCTGTAAAGAAATATTTCCTGACATCTAGTCTAAACTTTCCCTGGTGCAACTTGAGGCCATTCCTTCTTGTCCTATCCCTTGTTACTTGGTTAAAGAGGCTCATCCCCAGCTCTCTGCACCCTCCTTTCAGGCAGCTGTAGAGGGGATGAGGTCTCCCCTCAGCCTCCTCTTCTCCAGACTAAACCCCCCCAGTTCCCTCAGCCGCTCCCCAGCAGACCTGTGCTCCAGACCCTGCCCCAGCTCCGTTGCCCTTCTCTGGACACGCTCGAGTCATTCAATGGCTTTTTTGGGGTGAGGGGCCCAGAACTGAACACAGGAATCGAGGGGCGGCCTCACCAGTGCCGAGCCCAGGGCTCAGATCCCTTCCCTGTCCCTGCTGGCCACGCCAGTGCTGACACAAGCCAGGATGCCATTGGCCTTCTTGGCCCCCTGGGCACACTGCTGGCTCCTGTTCAGCCGGCTGTCAATCACCCCCCAGGTCCCTCTCTGACTGGCAGCTCTCCAGCCACTCCTCCCCAGGCCTGTAGCCCTGCTGGGGGTTGTTGTGGCCCAAGGGCAGCCCCCGGCATTTGCTCTCAGTGAAACTCCCCCAGTTGGGCTCAGCCCATGGCTCCAGCCTGTCCAGGTCTCTCTGCAGAGCCTCCCTGCCCTCGAGCAGATCAACACTCCCACCCAGCTGGGTGTCATCTGCAAACTGACTGAGGGGGCACTCGATCCCCTTGTCCAGATCATCAGTAAAGATGTTAAACAGGAGTGGCCCCAACACCCAGCCCTGGGGGACACCACTCGTGACCGGCCGCCAGCTGGATTTAACTCCGTTCACCACAACTCTCTGGGCCCGGCCAGCCAGACAGTTCTTTACCCAGCAAAGCGTGTGATCATCCAAGCCACGAGCAGCCAGTTTCACCAGGAGAATGCTGTGGGAAACGGATTCAAAGGCCTTGCTAAAGTCAAGGTAAACAACATCCACAGCCTTTCCCTCACCAAATAAGCAGGTTACACTGTTGTAGAAGGAGATCAGGTTTGTCAGGCAGGACCTGCCTTTCATAAACCCATGCTGACTGGGCCTGAGCGTCTGGTTGTCCCGCCTGTGCTGTGTGAGGGCACTCAGGATGAGCTGCTCCATCAGCTTCCCGGCCACCAAAGTCAAGCTGACAGGCCTGTAATTTCCCAGATCATCCTTCCGACCCTTCTTATAGATGGGTGTCACACTGCCCAATTTCCAATCTGTCGGGACCTCCCCGGTCAGCCAGGACTGCTGGTAGATGATGGAAAGCGGCTTGGGGAGCACCCAGCCAGCTCCTTCAGCACCCTCGGGTGTATCCCATCCTGTCCCATAGACTTGTGTGTGTCCATGTGATGCAGCAGGTCACTGACCATCTCCTCCTGGATTGCAGAGAGGTTGTTCTCCCAGTCTCTGTCTTCTAGCTAAAGTTCAACACATTTTGTTATTAAAGACTGAGGCAAAGAAGGCATTAAGCACCTCAGCCTTTTCCTCATCACTCGTTGCCATGTTTCCTCCTGCATCTAGCAGGAACACAGAGGCTCTCCCTGGTCTTTCTTTTGCTGTTGACATACTTATAGAAACATTTCTTGTTGTCCTTGATTGCAGAAGCCAGATTAATTTCCAGCTGGGCTTTAGACCTCCTGATTTCCTCCCTGCATATCCTCACACCATCTTTGTGACCACTGTGAGTGGCTAGCCCCTTCTTCCAAAGGCCGTAAACTCTCCTTTTCTCCCCGAGTTGCAGCCAAAGCTCCCTGTTCAGCCAGGGTGGTCTTCTCTGGCATCAGCTTCTCTTAGAGCACCTGGGGACCGCCTGCTCCTGAGCCATTAACACTTCCTTCTTAAAGAGAGCCCAGCCTTCCTGGACCCCTATAGCCTTCAGGACCATCTCTCAAGGGTTTCTGTCAAGCAGTTGCCTAAAGAAGTCAGTCAGCCCTTTGGAAATTCAAAAGTGAAAGGACACAGATTTTGCATATTGTAAAATTGCGGTGAGGCTGTAATTTCCATACAGATAAACAACTGGCTGCAGCATACTTTTAGCTTTTAACTGAGCCAGACCATTTTTTTTTTAAGTGATGAAATGATAATCTTGATGTCCTAGCCAAATTAGATCTGAGAGAGCTAAGTTTTGCCTGTCAGTGCTCTCCTGTGGCTCCAATTCAATATGCCATTTCCTGACAGTTCAGAGCAAGTCCAATGGCATTTGACCTTTTCATGCCAATTGGATTTTTTTTGTATTGACTTACACGGTTTCTGAATCACGCTGCTCTTGAGTATTGTGGTCAAATATGCTTAAGTGATACTGCTGTGAAGTAATTATTTCTGTCTTAGCTTCCTCTCATTTCTGTATGTAGGTGTACAAATACATAGAGAAGGGTAGTAAGATTTCAGTCTACTTTATGACAAGATGTTTACAAAAAAGAAGGTGTTCCATACAGATGAGATGAAACACAATATAGAATGGCAAATTTTATTTGCATTTGTTGAGAGTACCTGATATATAAAGACCCTGTGCTGCTTCATGGCTTGCAGGGCAGGGAAAATAGCACCTCATCTTGTATAACACACAAATACACACACTTTCACACTCTCTGCACAGTAATAAGTCTTTATCATGCCTTGCTGTTGTAGAAGGTATTTAACTATCCAGAAAATAACTTCCTTAACCTAGGGCAAAATCCCTAGAGTACTATAACTGAAGAAAAAATTCTTATTGACTTAAGTGAGCCTTGGATTGAGCCTATAAATGCAAATCTTAATCATACTTCTGAACACTAGGAATATACTACAAATGTAGTCTGTATTCAGAGCTACAGAAAAAGCACTGAAGTTTTCTTTCATACATTTTGAAAGTTGGTTTTATTGATATTTCTTTGTCCTCTGCTATTTCCATTTGTGTATGAACTTTGAGAACAATGAAAATTATTTGGTTATCATCTTGTGACTTACCATCCATTTTGTGGGTAGCCTTTTTATTCCCCAGGCTCAAAATGCAATTATTTCTGGTCCCATCTATTACAACTATAGCCATGTGATCCTAGGAGAGGTCAAACCCACATTTTGGCATTTTTCCTCCTTCAGCTCTTTTATTCAAATTTATGGTACTGATATGTTCATTGTTTTCAGATAATGTACAGTCCTGTCAACAGAACAATGCACAGTGAATGTGTTGTCTATAGTATCACTGAGCTTTTAGTTCTTTTACTACAGAATTAAATGCTAAGTTTTTTAAAAGTACCTATAGTCCAAAGTCAGTATTTTAGTGAAGTGTTTAGGTAGTTACTAGCACTCTGAAATATTGAGCGTTATACTACAGAGGAACTTTGTTTAGCCATTAGGAAGATAACTACTACCCTGATAACTTAGGTGATAATATTGCCTGTTCCCAAGCCCATACAACTGAGTGCAGAATCTGACACAATATGTTGGTTTTTCTGTTATGTACTTCTGCAACTTTGATAAGAATTTTGGCAGGTAAAGGACAAAAATATGAGGTTAACATTGCTATGGTAACATGAAGCGTCTGATGTTGCAGGTACTGTAAGAGTTATGATGTCACCATATAAGCAAAGACAGTGAACAAAGCAGATTCTAAGCTACTGAAGTATTGACGTTGTGACATATGTAATATGGTCAATGCTGTATCCTGGTCTGATTAGTGAAAAAAATCTGTGGGCCCAAGGTTCCAGTTGCTGTTTGCATTGCAGCTAATGATTGTTGCAGGCCAGTGTGAGTTGGAACTGGATGATCAATTTCTTCCTTTCTTTTCTGAATTCATCTCTGTTTCCTAATAAATGGAGCTTACTGAGGGAATTTCTGTTCATCCTGCAGATTTTAAAGGTCAAAATATTCTTAAGTGTGGTAAAACAAAGGAACAGTATTTGCCAGTATTAAACAGTTATTTCTAGACTCTTTGGAGAGACTACATATTTTATTTGTAAATCACCAATGTGTATCTATAGTGAAAAGCTGCACTGTGGTCTATGATAAGACTTTTGTTTTTACATGCACACTGTGTTTTTATGCTAGCTGTGTACTTGTCTCTCATTTCCCTCTCCTTCATAAACAGTGTAAGGAATCTGTATCAGAAGATACCAGAATATAGTGAAAAGGAGGACACAGAAAACATGCTGGTCATGTTATACTCAGATGGGTACCTCTCCTATATGCTTTGCAGTTGTCCTAGTTCATCCATAGTGTATATTGTGAAGAACAACTTAAATGTTTGTGCTGGCTTCTAGTTTGATAAAACTAAAGACTGAACGGACTTGAAAAGGGACAAAAGAAGCTGAGGTAACAATAATATGTGAAAATTTTTTGGACATGTTTTAAGAGTTAGAGAAGCAGTAGTCTAAATAGTGCTCCATCATGAATCTCAAAATGTCTGCTAAAATGTCAGGAGAAAAAAACAGACTGAACAAGGAATATGCTGTTGAGCACTGGATGCAGATGTATACATGCAGGAGAGATAAAGCAGTATAACAATCGTCTCTCTAAACTGATTTACAGAAGGACCCATCTTTTTCTGAGTTACTGGAAGACACCACTGCTAAGCAGTGTGCTTCAACCGATGTACTTTAAATCCAATAAACCCCACCACTTACAACCTTCTGAGAGAGAGAATTTGAGTAATGAGCAGTAAATGAGAGTTGACCTCTGGTGACTTAATGCAGAGAGAGATGAAAAAGTTAATCTATACTGACTCTGCAGAATGAGGAGGAACATTCAGCACCTTTCAAAAGATGCATCCACAGAAGCAGCTGCAAAGTCATGAGTGCAGGCAGCCTTGGTGTTCTTACAGAGCAGCTTGGCACTGTTCTCCCTGCTAATGAACTTCATAGTCTGTCTCTGGGGTATTATTGGACAGTTCAGCCTGACAGCTAGAGAAGTGCGGTAGAAAATAATACGTGAGTCTGAGCCACATATAAAAAAAAAATGCAAGACATTAGGGCATTGATCTCTGATTATTGCAGTCCATAAACAATGAATCTCTGCAACTAACATTTCAGATACTTTCATACTTTGCTCTTTCTGTCAGCCTAATTTTTAACTTTTAAATCCACATTGCAATGTATATCTTGCAGACCATGTGTTATTGGTGAGCTATGAAATGGGGATCACTAGGTTAGGACAATTTAAAAGGAGGACAGGAGGGGGTACGGTTAGACACCAGGTAGCAGTTCGAGCAGAGCAGAGGTATTAGAGCAGCCAAGAAATCTGGGATGGAGCTTGATCAATCGTTGAAAATAGGTATGATCATAATGTTAATGTATGAAGTCTGGCATATTTTAGATACTGTTTTCTAGTCTTATTAACTTAGAGATTCTCGTTTGACAACAGAGGTGGGTGATGTGAATATGAACATGTCCGCATCTGAAGACATGACTACATCCTCACATGATGTGATTGCATGTGGTCATACTGCTGAACAAAAGGAAATGACCCTGTAATGACAAAGAGGTTTAGGCTGTTCCACATCTGTTTCTAGTGCAGTAACAGGTATATGAACTACTGTCATTAGTTTAGGACACACAAGGTTGGAGACCCAGTAAAAAGCTGAAAGAGAGGAAATTCTGAAGATATATGAGAATCTGTCCAAGGGGCCAGTTTTCTGTTTTTTTGAAAGGGAAGAGATTGCTGCTCATTTGCATTATGTGGATTCTAATGGTTTTCTCAGGATTATGCTCCTAAAATAACACTGTAATAGACATAGGAGATGCAGGTGTCTACTTTTGGATGCATTTCAGTTTCCTGCCTAATGTTGACCTAAAGGCAAAACTATCACTTGCATAATCTTTTATGAATACTTATAAAACCTTGATCTTGCTAGTACTACTTCCCCCTCTGGGTTAACACAAGCCAGTCATTCAGAATTGTCGCTTGATGGGATTGAGCATAACCTGGCATGACTCCTATACTTGGACTGTCAGAAAGTGTTTTTAGTTAATTCTGTGGTGGATTCATTGGCAGTGTCCTATTTACAGAAAAGAAAGTAGTTCCAAAAGGAAAAAAAAGCCATGCATTAAGATGCATTTATATTCATACTGTAAGCATATGCAGAAACTTTCAACAGTACAATGTGTTTTATGAGTGGTGTCTAAGTGTCTGAAGGAGTAATGAAATGATCTGTTATTCTAGTTTTAAAAAGACTAAAGTTCTGTTCGTGCGCCTGACATGGTGTAGGCGTAAATAAAGTAGGTTTTCAGCATTGTTCTCTCAAATTAAGGAGGTGGCATAGATAAATTAATCTCTGTGCTCTGTCAGGAAGCTCATGCTTACTCTTTTCATGCCTGCTGTGTGTGAGGACTGTGACAGAGGCTGACAAAGGCCTAACCCTTTGCAGCAAAGAAAATGGTATCATTTGACTATTTTCTATGAGAAAGTAAAGAAAATACCTTACAGAATTAAGCATTCAATTTAATTAATTAATTTTAAAATGATGGTCGCTCAAGTTTTGGGTCTCATATGTCAGTCATTCTACTGAGAGTCTGGTGGGATTTCCACTGACTGTCTCCAGTTCTACACCAACATTAAGCAAATGGGAAGCCAAGCAATGATATCAAAATACACAGCAAACAATAAATGATACCAGTTTCAAGTCAGCATTGTAACTGAAGCTATCCTGGCTCGTGATGTACATGTGCTCCCCTGAGCACCTGCTCGTCATCTGTCTGGACTGAGAAGTTTAGAGGCAAGAACAGGACCTTTTCCACTCCTGTGCCTGGGGAACGGGAGTATGGTCGCTCTCTCAGGGAGCAATTACAGATACCTGATTATTGCAGTAGGTGGAGCTTGGGGATTACAAGCCAGTGAAGAAAACTCTATTTAAAATAGTGGACCACTGCGGGCTTTTGAATGAGCTGCCCCAATAGACACCTTTCAGAACTGTGGCCAAAGTAAACCGTTAAGGCTTTGACATCTCTATGGAAACTGCAAGAACACTAAACAGAACGTTATGAATGTAGGATGCTATAGGCCACTTTATATAGCCAAGGCTGACAGCTTTTAGCAGAATGGAGAATAAGGAAGTAAGTTGGTAAAAGAAAATAATGTTTATGCAGTATCTTTGGGATGGAAGGGTAGGGCTCCAGGGGTGCATTGAATATGTGTCAATAGTTTGGAAAGTCTTGTTAGAGAATTGGAAACATGAGATATGAACAAGCCTCTGTATGCTGACAAGGCCAGTAACAACCTAGTCAAGAAATAGGTAATTATTGAGGTTATTGATATGAACTGATGCAAACATTTGGCTCATAAAATGGTGGATGAATTATTCATCCTCAGTTGGAAAAGCATTAGAGGGAAATTCACAGCATTGACTGTATCTTAAATTTTCTTTCGCTGCACAGTACAATGGTGCTCAAATCTTGTCAGATGATGCCTAACAATGTATGTCTGACTGATAAACAAGGTTTCCAAAGCTAATACAGAAATACACTTAGCTTCTGTATGGAGATACTCTGTAGCCAATAAAATGAAAGAAATATTTTGTCCTGGTAGCAAAGACTGAATTTTAAATAGTTTATCAAGGATGTGTGAGACAAGCTTTGCTGCCCTTTTCACTTTTATGCAGTTTCTTTTATAGATGAAAAATGATATCCTGTTAGGAGTGATAGTCTTTGTTAACTGTCCCAGGATGCTAGTCAATAATAATATTTATATTAGCTCTCAATTTTCTCTAAATTTAGCGGTAACTACTGCAATTGTACTTCTGTCCAGAAATAATTCAGAGTTATTTTCCAGCAGTTGGTGAATCAGAATGTAGTTTAGGATGTTTTGAGATCTTCCTAATGAAATTTAGTATGCACGATAGATAGGTACTAATAAAAATTAACAAGAAGTTACCACTTAACATAAACCTGCTCATACTACTGGTATACAGCTATGTATGCATGATCCATCAGCAACTTTGAATACACTTACAAGTTATTTTTTGGAAACATAGTTGGTCTAGTGGAGAGTGGAAATTTGAGGTTTCTAGACTGCAACTTCTGTAAGGTACTGTCAGTCCAGGTAAAGGCTGTGCCAGTCATCTTACAGGCAAAAGAGAATTTTTAAAATAGCTTCTCTTATGAGGAACAAACAAATACTGAGTTTGGTTTTGCTTAATAATTTACGTGAAAGATAAGGCATAGGAACGCGGATATCTCTTTCACAAGGGAAACCTTTAAGGACCTCTAGCTGTGTGTTATTAAAAATTAGTTTCTTTGTGAAGCTGCAGAGACTTATAGTGATATTTAGTTAAAAAGCATCAAGAGGAGAATCCTTTCTGATTCCTTGGTAACTGATGTCAGCAGTGTGAAAAAAGAAAATTAATTGCAACAAACAGTGTTAATTCTATTCCATTGAAACAACAGGTCAGTTTGATTAATGTACAATTTTTAATGACGAAGATTATGAGGGTGCCATATAGCAACCAACTTCTTTTATCTGCAGTACTGGCAGACTCCTTGTCAAAGATGCTGCGTATTATTAATAATCACATAATTAAAACAATACAGTACCAAACAGTAAATTAATATTTAATAATGCACTAACAATTAGAAGGATCATGCCAGATATCCCTTTGTGTTCAAGATTCTGAGGTGAGATTGTCAAGGTGTTACACAAACATTAGATAATGGGAAATCTTTTGTGATACTTGCTTTTAATGTTTTAAATGTTAGATTTGCCAGTGTAATGGTTACCAATTTCACAACAAATCTGTCTTTTTCAGTGCAATGGATTGGAGTGCCTGTCAGCAGCTTGAATTTCTGTTATGCATCCCCTAACTTTTCCTATCTCAGTTTTTCTACTCCTCTCCATTGCTGCTTTTATGCTATCCCTTGTCCTTGAAAGAATTTCCCATGTGCCTTTTTCATTTCTTTTATTCCTGTCTTTAAAAACCTGCTTGTCCATACTCTGTCATTTATATGAGATCAGTCACAACAAGTGATTGGCACCACAGTCAAGTTTGGCGCACACAGATTTTTAAGCTAGCATCATGCCTCTCAGCTGCAATGCTGTTTAAAATAAACTTGGTAAAAGACAGAAGTGTTTGCTGTCAGGAAGCTAGATCTACCTGATAGGTTTTTTTGTACAGCAAGTTCATTGGGGGGATATAATAGTTTTCTAAAGCATGCTTGTAACTTGTACTCCTGGTGGAGCTGTGGGGGTCATTACACATTAGGCTTGCTGAAGTACTGAGAAAGGGTAAAAGAAAGGGACAACATTTGAAAATCAGGGGAAGTTGCAGCTGTTACCACTCAGGATTAGTTCATTATTTTTAGGAAGTGTAACAGACTTCAGCATTTGAGGCACAGGGAAACCAGTGCTGTAGCTATCTCACCGTTGTGCTGAACAGAAATTTTTTAAGAATTTGTATACACTTGTGGGATGGTTTCCCTTGTGAATATATTAGGCCAATACTTACAGCTTGCAGGCTCAGGGCTAACACAACGCTCAGCAAGCAGTGGATAGTAGGTGCTGTTGTACTCTGTACTTGGACGACGTGATAGCGCTACCAGTCTTACCAACTTCTGATGGAAGAGAACGCTGTCGCAGGATCATGTACTTGACTGAATCCAGGCCAAACAAGGTTTCTAACAAAGAATTCATCCAGATCAAATTTAAATATTTAGACAATAGATTTTAATAGGTTTTAAGCAAACCACCTGGGAGTTTGGCTCCAGACTGATCTGACATTTCTTTGGTCACAGGTGGCATCCTAGGAGTAACTCTGAGGCTCTGCTGGCTATTTGACATTTGAGCTTTTTTCTAAATTCATTGAGCAAAGATGCTCACCTGTATCAAGTCAGCGCTGGTGTGAATGTTAAATAAAAAGCCTCTGATAACATTTCCTGCCTTCTAATTTCCACTGTTAACACCTTCCCACTGTGTTAAGTGACAGATCCTGTTCTTGTCGCAAGGCTTTTTAGTGGGTATCACTGAGATGCTGCAAGTGCTGCTGGCTCTCCGCAGGCCAGTGCCCGTCCCACTGTGCCCAGCGCAGGAGCAGGGCAGCTGAGGAGTGGAGAGGAGCATCTGGGGCAGCCTCAGCCACCATGGCAAGACAAGTCTGTGGTGAAGACTCTGACCCAGGATGGGCACAGGCCTGGCTGTGACACAGTGGGGGTTTCAAGTGAAAGAAATCTATCCCTTGATTTCAGAAGTATATTTTGTATTTGCTGATTTGCATATAGCATAATCCCAAATTTGAAAGAATATGACACAGATTTTCTAGCAGGGGATCCTTTTTACATGCTATATGGTTATTAATTTTGTTTTCATGTTGGTTGTCATGGGGATTATAAACTGTTGTCAACAGGAGAAATTTTGATATTCCTGTACATATTTCCTTTTTTTTTTTTTTTTTTTTTTTTAAAGGGGATTGAATATTTTCACACGTCTTGAGTAAAAAGAGAATATTTTTGACACTAAAAATCCCCGTAGCATTTTGGGGATCTTTGCTTGGCATAACGCATAGCCATAGTTCATGTGTCCTACATCTCAGGAGGTACTCAGTTCACCCCCTGCAGCAGATCCATAGCAGCACCTCACAGGAATTGTAGCTGTCAGGCCTGATTTTATTTGTTTCATTGTTTTGAGATACCAGGATGTTGCTCAGCCCCAGGAAGGTCTGTGTGTGATGGGAAAATGAACTAAAGAGCTAAATCCATGTGAGAATTGACAAAGAATCACAGGGATTCACTGTTTCATTTGGGTTGAATTGAATTGAAGACAATGGGTTGTATTCAGAAGTGAAACATTTAAATTTAAGAAATTTAAGATTGGTTTATGTTTCTGGCTGTCATGACAGATTTTGTTTCAATTTCTTAATTTTCTTTATCCCATTTAAAATATAAATGTCACCCTAGGTTTTATTGAGAAAAACTTTGCTTTTATGTTTCTAAATAATCGTAACAAAATGAATGATTTATTTTGAACACCTGAATTTCCCACATACTCATAGGTCTGTAAGAAATGATAATTAAAAAAATAATCCTAAATATTGTAAAAAAAAAATAATATTGTGAAAAAGCAGAACTACAACAAAAAGAATAACCCTGACATAAGGACTATTTTCAGAGCTATTTTAACAAAAAACCCTGAAGCATGGAAACCTCTGCCCTTATCTGGAGAGCAACAGTGCATATCAGTTAGAATTCACAGTCACAGGCATTTCTGAAGCAAGACATCCAGTGTAGGCGAGAGCAAACAAACCTCCCTCTCTAAAAGTATGATGTGGTAGCCTGCAGGAGTTTCTTGGTTTAACATTTAACAGAGATACCACTGCAGCAGAGTAGATACCATGTACATGGAGATCAAAGTGAAACCAGTCTCTAGTTGCAGTGGTTCTATGTAGACGTGGGCTAGATGGAGTTCTTCATAATTTTCTGAAAAACAAGTCTTATCTGCATTATATACTGGAAAAATCCTGTGAAACAGGATTAATCCTGTTCTTTAATGTTGTCAAGGCTTATGGTTTTTGGGCTCTGATGTGTTTTCTCACTATTTCCCTTTAAGAACGTCAGCTTTAGGAGTGGGCTGACATCCGTCACAACAACTCCCGTTGTCAATGTCATACCAGTTATAATTTCAAATGGCTGAAATCCTGGTCCCCTAATAGAATAGTTATACATGAATGAGCAGATGCTGACGTGGGGAGCATCTGACACTTTATAAATGAATGCCATCCAAGCAAAACATCAGCAGGATTGGATATGTTTAGGTAGTTAAACATCTGCAGAGGTGACTCGATTGCAAATCGTTAAGAATAAAAGCTTGTTAGTTGTCAGAGATCCTTGGCATGCACATGATGATTCTGCGTCTAGACCTCTTTGGCATTGTGTGTTAGCATCAGGGATGTGCTCCCAAACACTTTGGCAAGGTGAGCTCCCTGAAGTTTAGTGTAACACAACAGATTTAGGCATGACTCCAGCATCAAAACACATGCTGGGGAAATCTCAGCCTAGACACCTCTAATTACCTGGAGGCGGTTTGAATAGGTTCAGATCTCCATGCTTATACCACTGTGTTCTTGTTAAAACAGAGGGAAAGTGGAAGTGCCCCCTCTGTACAGGACACTGCAACAAGCCTTCCCGACAAACAGAAATATTCGTTATGAAGCAAACATTACGTTATGGAAATAGACATTTGGAAAATGGTACGTAGGTTATGTTTCCTAATTAAATCATTCTGTCTCTCTCCCCAGACCAAACCAATTATTTCTAACCCATTATATACATCTGGAGACCCCTCACACCTCTTCCTGAGTGAATTGCAACAGGCCCCACATCATATATTCTTGTTCAGAATAGGGAAAATAATGGCTATGGGCAGAAAGCAGATCTAAGGCTTTCAGAGCAGTGCTCTGGCACTGAGGTAAAGCAGAAGGCATTGCAGATTTCTGTTTCTAATAACTACTGAGTAAGAGTTGAGGACAAACCAAACCCAAACCGGAATAATTAACCCGGGAAATTCTCAGTGGGAAGATGGTACACTGACTAATCTGTGGGCAACCTTTATAAATGAAAGGCTGTAAAACTGCTTGAGGTTGACTATAAAGAGTGAGGCATTGCTTTTTTTTTTCAAAGGAAACTGATTTGCTAAGGGCTTCCCTGTGGGGTTGAAGGGGTGCTTCTTTTAGGTTGCAGATCACAAATGAGAGTTGCTGTTCAAGAAATAGAAGGTGTATTGATAGTAAACAGGTGGCTCCTGTTCCAAGGAGATTTGTTTGGTACCATTTTATGATTGAGCTGATGCTGTGACACATTAAGTGGAGCTTGTCACTCTCCCATCTGGTCTACACAACTGCTGGAGGCGGAACCCATTTAGGAAGTTGCACATTTCTTGCAGCTGTTCCTCAATGTTTCATAAATAACCAACACAAACCACTGATTCATTTGGCTTTATTAAACCTATCTTAGGGGAATCATGTCATTGTTCATGGAGAAAATTGGACATGTTTTATGGCATTTTAGGAACTTGTTATCAAATAACAGCACTTTAAAGCCTTACTTAGTGCTAATGGGAAAATTGTACAGTACAGATCGGGACTTCTTTCGGCCTGATTATAATTTATCTAAATGACTGCACTTGATAAAGAGTCCTTCATGCTAAGTAAAATGCTTTTTGCCTGTGGAACCCAGTGTTGTCTTGTTTTCATCCCCCTGTGGATGCAGTTTATCCTTGGGTCTTATCTGGAAGAAGCAGTTGTTGCAGAATGCTGTGTTCACTTCATACATCATTTAAACTGGTTTTGTTATTGATGAATTGCTTTTGTAATTCACAGATGAAAGTGAACATTATAAACAAGGCATTCCCATATTAGCTTTTCAGTACTTTGCCCAATGGGCAATTTAATGCGACATCAAATGCGATAGTAGCTGAATGACAAAAAAGAACCTTTCCCATGCTTGTTGGCTTTTAATAGCTTGATTTCATTTTTAATAGGCTGTTAATCTTCAGTTAGTGTTTTGCTCTGTATCAGACGTTTCACTGCGGTAAGCTGGGTTGTTTGTCTGCTTTAGGTTTGTGTTGTGTTCAGTTAACACTCCCTTTGGAAGGCATTTGGTGCACATAAGATGCCTGAGACTGACTTTGCAGTAGAAAATTTTGACTCCCCTTGACAAAACTTTTCTGTCATAATGTGACAGGCTAATAAAGCTATTCATGTGCTAAGTTATAATGATATCTAATATGTTGACAATAAAAGACGACCAGCTATTGAATTCAAAGCAAGTGGCATGCTGCATAGAAAAAGAGAGACTCTGTTGGGTGTAAAGGAGCTCTTAAAATGTATTGCTCTCTAGCTTAGTGAAAAACAATTAAATACAGTGAGCTGTCTGACCTGAAGGAGACACACTTATTTCAGGTACAGTTACTGTCTAAGAAGCCTGTTATGTTCATAGTGTGTAAAGAAAGTCTGTACAAACTGCTAAGAATTTATGCAGATCTTTTTTCTAGATGAGCTAGGGAACAATGTCACTGATAGGTTTGTATTATGTGAAAAGATAGAAGAAATAATGTTCTCTACTGGTCTGGTTCCGTATTTATTTTGGATACTCATTTGATATCTTTAAGTACTAAAATTGGTCTCCTTTGAGAATTGTTACTGGCCAGAGATCTAAAAGTTTGAACAAGCTTCCATTCTGTGGTCTCAGTATTTTCTTGATTGAGAAATGTCAAACCACATAAGGAACAGGCCTCCCATGCTGCTCAGTTCGTCGTCAGAGCATCCGGGAACCTTGTCTGGTGAAAACTGGCTGGGTGCAAGTGGTTAATGTCCTGTTACTTCTTGATCTGGTGCTGCTCTTCCTATGTCCAAGGATTATTTCAAGGTTTAGAAAGTTTCCTACAGAGTACAGACAGGTTCCTGCAGAGCCAGTTCTGACTTCCCACGTCTAGTCCCATGCAACTGCATAACTGACGATCATAAACTGATCAGTTCCCCTTTGAAAAGTACGTAGCTGGGCAAAAAAAAATCAGCTACTCTCAGAAAACTTCTGTCCACACCTTCTCTGATGGTTAATTTCCAGCCCATAGTAATTAAATAATAGCTTATACCTGTTTGTGTCCTCAGATGAAATAATTCTCCTGCCTGGAGACAACATGCCTCTTCAGGATTTTGTTGTGAAACATGTGAAGAGGTCCTCAGCCTGATAGTCAGCTGAACTGGGAAGATCACAAGGGCTCAGATGTGTTTTACAGCTCAGATCAGGGATCTGTGTCATATGAATTCATCATACTGCTTTGGACCCAGTCTGAAAGCGCAAACTAAGGATATAGATGTTTCTCCAATATATCTCTGTATGGCTAATGTCTTCCACAACAATACAGTTCCTAGCAGTATTTCTCTCTCTAATACTGTTACAACAATGTCTGATGCTGGATGACCGTAGGAAACTTCTAACTCTGCTGGGATGGACTCTCTCTTACTATTCTTTGTGAAGCCATTTTAACCCAAATCAATTAATCTTGATATATGCTAGATCTACTATTTCTTTTCACGGAAACATTCCATTCAGTATTTTCTCTACGACCTTTCCTTCCTAAACAATATATTTCCATTCCAGTCTCATTGTGGTTTTGTTGTCTCTGTGTCGTTAGCTTTCTGTTGTGCATCAGTAACATTTCCAGTTTGTTATTCTCCTTGCATAGTATCGAAAAACTTCATTTTTATCTCAAAACTATGACATATTTCTAAGCCAGGTTAGTTACAGTAATTGATTCAGCTCTCTTGCCTAGTGGTAACATATTTTTTATCTCTTGTTTACCTCTAGCATTTCTTTATTCAGTGCTGAATCTGTTTACCCCAGGTTCTTCTTCTACTATATTTAAAATGGGACTTGAGATTATCTGAGTTACTTCCACCATTTCTCTTCTTTTCTTAGTATAAGAAACTCTTATTATATTCCTATCTTTCAGCATGTCTCAAATGCAAGAAAATGTTTTAATTTCTTCTTCTAGGTCTCATTAATTAATGTCTCTTCTAAAAGTATATAGAAGATGAGATTTCCTTGTCTTTCTGTTGTGTGGTGGGACTATTGATAAGAGAAACCTACTTTGCTGGATATGAAGATTATTTTCACACATTCATTTTGCAAAGAGGCTACATAAAAGTAGCTACTAATTTTCCTGATGAAGTCTTAAGGGACCTTAAAACCTTGTCTTCTTACACAGTTAATCTAATGAAAATAATAAAGCTTACAGAAAAAATGGAGCACATCATATGCTTCAATTTCTGTATAAGAAATTACTTTGAACCAGTTATCATCAGTTTAGAAATAGCAGTTATTTTTTCCTACTTTTTAGTTCACAAACTGGTATAATTTGATAGGTTCCAGAGTTCTGTGATGAATAGACAAAGAGAAATGATGAAAATGTAGGTGTTTAGTCTTCTCTTGATGTGCTTTGAGGCTATTTTAGACTTAACTTTAAATCATATATGGCATTTCAATGGGTCATAAAGAGTAATAGTTATCCTTGTCAAAGCATCCTTCAAACAAATCTGAAAAAGATAGTGGCCTTTGAAATGGAAAAATTCAGACCTGATTTACAGATGCTTGAAAAAACACTTATCACAGGCAAAATGAAATTTGCAGTACAGAGAAATATCTATTCTCCAGAATATAATCACTGATAATTCCTACTTTATCATTTCAGGAGATTTCCTTGCAAAAGTGCAAAACAAAGCTCAATAAATAGTTTCTGTTCCAGGGCTTGGCTAAGTAGTTCTTATGTGTGTTCTGACCAAACGTTTCAAGAATTATTATGGTAAGTTTTGCATGTAGTTCCTCTAACATGGTCTGTGCAAAGGACCAGAGTTGAGCAAACAGGTTTCCATAACATCTTCTAAAAAAGGAATAGAGGCTGGTCATGTTCTTTTACAATCCTTCTTTCATTAGATAGTTTGAGACAATTTACAAAATTGTAGTTTTCTCTAGTTGCATTTCACATGTGGTTGTCCGTTTTGATTTCATTGTTTTCCACTAGATCTTCATTCTTCTGTTTAATTATTGTTCTTAATGAATTTACCCTTTCTCTTTTCTCACTAATTTCCGTTGGTTTGGTGTGTTTTTTTTTTTTTTTTTTTTTTCCTATTTATTTTAATGGGCAATAAATGAAAACTCAGATTTTATTTCAATTACTGACTTTGTATGCAAAATATATAGATAAATAATCACATCTAGAAATACAGATTTATTATGATTCCCATTGGTTTGATCTGCAATTCTATTGCACTTATGGTTTGCTAACTGATTCTGGTTTTGTCCTTATTTTCAGTATTTTACAATATACCAGCATACACAATATGCTGAAAAATTTAATATGTGCAAACAAAATTGTAAAAAAAGAAACATGTGCTTTCATGTCCTTTCCAATAAAATACATGCTACCTAAATATTATCTAAAATGCTATGTAGAAAGCTCATTTTGTCCATGGAAAACAATGCCATTTTATACCGCAAGTCACTTTTTCCCAAAATATACAAAAGCATGTCATTTGTATTGTGAGGTAAGGAACCTCTCTTTGCAATGAAGCTGCCTTACAGCTTCATCAGATTTCAAGAACCATGATTCTTTTCATTAGAATATTTTTGCTTTGCATGAGTTTCCAGAGCATTAAACAAATGAGTAGAAGTTAGACACCCCAACTGCTAATTGGCTTAAGACCATTAAATATAAACAAACCAGATAAATTTTCTTTGCTTTTCTTCTGAAAGTAGAAGACTTTCAGAGTGATGTTTTAAAATATTTTACTGCAAACATAGCAAATAGGAACTTTTAATTAATAAAGACAATTATTACACTATCCCTTTACCCATATGCTGAACCTCCAGAAACAATTCAAAACTGTATCACTAAAAAAACCCCAAACCAGTTTCCATTCTAAAAGGGTATATACTTTTCAAGTTTTCACCACAGTGTATCTTCACTAAGTACAAAAATAAGGGGGAACATAAACAGGCCAACAAGGACTTTGACAATCCTTTTCCTGAATCAGCTAGACATATGACAGTTCATTTTGTGTAGAAAGACTTCCTTTCCCAGAAAGCTGATAAAATGTGTTTGACGTTCAACAAACTTTACCTGTGTAAATTTGATCTCATTTTGGTGTGAAAAATTAAAAGTAGTAAAAAAAATTTTAAAAATTTAAATTTTAAATAGGCTAATTACCTCTGATATATCATGGAATTTGTACAGCCAAGCTTTCATTTGGATACACATTTCCTTGATTATTCAGTTTCATTCTTCATTTTCTTTCTGATGGATGAAAGTATTGCTAAAGAGAAGTGATCTGGAAAATAATGCAGTAGTCAGATGAAGAAATGAAGTTGGTTTGTTGCTCGATTTGCTCTCATATTTTGTTTGATGCCTTGGACTATTCACATCTTTATCCATTCCCTGCCAGTGGTGTTGCATGTCTACTTTTATGGTGCTATTTGTTAGGCAAATATGACTAACAATAAAGGTGTAATTGTGTAGTGTCTGATCCCAGCTAGATAAATATCCTAAAGATCAAAGCTGGTGTACAGAATTGTTATGTCTCACTCTGTGGTGAGACCTTAAGGTGTAAATACCTCTGGGTCCAAATGCACAGGATCCCCTGAGCTTCCAAGTGCTGTGCAGAAAAAAAAAAAGACATCCTGCATGCCTGAATGAGGTGGAGCTCTCATAGAGTTTTTTCACATTTCACCAAGTTCTGTATATCCCAAACCTGTTGAACTTTTGTAAATTTGCCACCAAAAATGACATAATTAGTACTTCAGCATGCAAGGCATGTGTACCTTCAACTGCGGGAAGTGGACAGTAACGCACTGACTATGTATTTGTGTCAGACTGCAAATGCTGTGCGGTTGATCGAGCCCATCCTGGGTTAGGGACCAACCTCGCAATATACCCTCCATTTCAGACTGTAGCTACTTATGTTTAGCTGTCTTGTTTGTAAGGAAGGACACTGAGACTATATTTTTTCCTCCGGTCCGTTCACAGGAGCCTGGGATTTGTTCAGATAGCCAGGCAGTAATGTGAAGTAGGATTTTCAAAGTCTTTGTACTGCTGTTGATTTCAGTGGAATTGTTTCTCATTTAGACAGTTGAGAATGCCATCAGCATCAGGTTTTAGACCTTTATGAATCTACTGTCCTAAAGATAAGTTTTCATTTGCTAAATGTGGTTGGACTTTTAAAATAAAGTATATTATCCAGGAAAAAAAAAAAAAAAAAAATCTTCAAAACCCTACTATTTAAAAGTCCTGTGTTTACTTAACATTCTTACTTGACTAACAATTACATCAGGCAGCTAGTTCTTTCATTCTTTCATTCTTAAGAATACTCGAAGGAAATATTTTGTACTCAAGAGTTCAGAAAAGAAATGTAGATAATATTATCAGACCAGCTTTTTCCTAGCCCTGGTGCCTAGCTGTCACCGCAGGCTTAAGTGTCAAGGTAGAAAGCACAATTTCATTTTTGTGATGAAGCCTGTAATATCAGAAAAAAAAATCAAATCAGGTTGCTTGCTGTGTAATCCTAAAGAAAAAGCTTTCTTAAGTTATAAGACAGTTTCAGTTAAAGCAGAATTTCTTATCAGTGGCTCAGCTATGGGCAAAATGCCCAATCTTGCATTAAAGACATTTCAGAAACAGTATCAAAGTAGTTCAGCTGGTTTCCCTCAAGCTATGTGGATGAATGCTGTGAGCTAGATTCTGATCTCCATTGCACCAATGTAGCTCTGCATAACTTGTCAGTTTTTCAGGAGAGTTATCTTGGTTTGACTGCAGTCAGATGCTTGTGTCCTGGGACAGATTCTCCAGCTGCTTTATTTCAGGAGATCCCTTGTTAAAGTGGGCAGCACCACTGTACTCCGATGATTCTTTCTCGGTCTTAATTTTGTTCTTAGATGTCTTTCTAAAAATCTTATACCCTATTTGGCTACGCTGCTTTCTGTATGAAACAACCTGTTTGTTTAATACGCTTCAGGCTAACAGCACTGGATTTTACTTATTAATCAGCATGGTCTACATCTCATAAAAACCTTGCATCTGCCCAAAGGTTGAGTAGCTGTTGTTATGCTGTGATACTTCTAGTACAGGAAGAAATGTTTTCTCCTATTCTAGTATTTATCATTCGTTCCTTTAAGATGTAGTTGTACCTCTGGGTCTGGAATTTACACAGACTTTTTGTCTCTTGAATCCAAGAAATATGAACACTGAGCTGTCTGCATAATATCCTGTCTTTTCACGTGAAGAGTTGTTTTGGAGGTGTGATATTTGGTTCCTAAATCATGTTTAATTTTCATGTTAGATTTATAGCTGTAGGCGTGGTGATATGACCTGCAAGTAGCTGTTAATGTGAAATTTTGCCTTTTTTCCAGTCTCCATCAGTTTATCTATTTAAACCCCGGAGTTTTCAATTTACAAGCCAAATTTAAAGTCTCCTAGATTACAGAGTCTGAAACAAACTGTTGTCATTGTGCTTAAATATATCACTAGAGTACTAATTGTCTTTGAAATAATTTGAGCAATTGAAGTTCATAGAGGGCATTGTCAGTCATTATGGATTAGTGAAGGAACCATAAGGTACGTAGATCATTGACCTGTGGCTTCTGCTAATGTCTTTTTTAAAGATTTTTATAGCTGTCATATTTCAAGGGAATGGTTTATGGCTTATCTTTGTAAGATCTCATATGTATGATTTAAGCAATGCTAACTGTGATGTTCTTGGTTGCCTTTCAGTCACAACTAAGACTGTTTCTTCCCAGTTGCTACATCCCAGATGGCTTTTACCTTTTTGATTATGCACCTTAATGTCTTCTGCCATGTTCTCCAAATGTCATTAGTCACATCAAGCAATAACATTACAGTCATGCTAATGAATTAATTTCTAATAACCTGCAGTCTGGCTATAGATGATTCAAACCATGAAGTAAAGTTGTTACAGTTCTGACTATTGGCTGTTCCTTCTGGCACCTGCCTTTTGCACAAGCTACTGTATAAGCCACCATCTGGGGAATATTGTCTCTTTTAACACTTGGACCCATATTTGGCACTGAGATATAGCTACTCGCTGTTCATAGCTGACTGCATGAGGATCTGCTCTGAATCTCACCTGATGCAGGGACCAGACTTGCTCAGCCTTTTCACAAAGCTTGACCTGAAGCTATATTTATCAGTCACTTTTAAGTATAGAAAGTAGCAAACCTGATGCTTCATATTCTTGATTTGGCAACACTTGGTGGTGTCCAACTGTTCGATAACCAGGGTCCAAAGCTATTAGACTGCAATATACTTTGGATTTCATCTTCATCTTCTAATTCATTATCCTGTGTCTATCATTCATTTTCAGGTAATTACTTTATCCATATGTTAAGCATGTTCTCAAATTCTTCTCATTAGCAGCTCCATGTGTTCACTTCCTGCTGTACAACTTTAGGCTGTGTTTGGACATTTGTGGGTCTACGTATCTTCATTGTACAATAGCACAGTTGTCATCTGTAGATGTTTGCTGGTCCTTTTATGAACTACAGACAGCTTATTAGTCTTGTACCTAGCTGTTGACCAGTCACACTAGCTAGTTGCCCATCATTTCAGCTGTACAGCTACAGCTGTTTGATTTTTTTCCTTTTTTTTTTTTTTTTTTTTTTAAAGGCTTGGATGGCTTAAACCACCCTAGTAAATGATTTCTTTTTTCTGCTCTTGTAGAGGTTATCCTGTCATCTTCTAATGCCCTGTGAGAGGATAACTAGAAGAAAAAGGGGACAAGGTTTTACAGAGCAAGGTCTATCCAGATACAGATATATTTGAACAATTGGCCTGTTTGTGCCTACAGATTGCCATGTTGGTGTCTCCTTCCAGTTTAGTAAGTACAAAAAAAAAAAAAAAAAAGCAAAAAAAAAAAAGCTAGGATATAACTAAAACAGAAAAAAACAGAGTGCTCATAAAATCAAAAATAAATTCCAAGGGGGAATTTCCAGATCTTCCCAGAAGTGCTTTGGGAATACATTTTTCAATGATTAAAGGTTTCAACTTAATAACAGAATGCAGTGCATGTGTCGCTTCATGAATGCAAATAACTTTACATTCTACAATGCTTCAAACTGCAGATTCTCCTTCATGCATCTGTCTTGGCTTTGTGATTTTCTGTTTATTTTACAGTGCTTGATGAGATGTCCCTTAGACCAATGACGGGTGGGTACTTACTTGAACAAGATTTAGGATTATTAATCACCATGCAGTAGATGGAGAAAACACTAAACATTTCCATGCATCTTTGGTAACATTAGATACTTTATGCACTTCAGGGTTACTAAAATGTACGCAGTAGACTACAGTGCATTGGGAAGAGACATACAAGAGCAACTGTGTATGAGGAGACTCCAATGTGCTGAAGATATTCAGCGTTTACTGGCAAAGCCCTTAATTCAGAACCTTAACTCAGAATGAGAAGGGTCACCGGGTGCCATTCTGTCATAAGCATGTGACAGTTGTACTGCAGCTTTGAGCTGCCCACAAGTTGTAAGAGTGAATTCTGACCTAATTATTTCATTTATTTCTCCTATAAAGTCCCATTAGATTAGACCTTTGAAGAATAAATTTTGTCCTTAGGAATTTGGTATTGAAAAATGCCTCATTACATTTTTATTTGAAGATCCTATGCAATAATGAGACAATAGTTATACCTCATCATCAGCTTTAACTGTGCTGTATTTTGTGCTATGAATTCCTAGAACAGCAGGAATAGCACTGGAGTTTTGGGACTTTTTGGCATGCTTTTTGATGTGTAGAGGGTCATGAAACATTTTCAGATTATTTTTATGGGACTTTAAGTTGGCTAATATGAACTGGACACAATGAAAATTTCATCTATATGAAGATTTCATGAACACTGACTAAAAACTTTCCAGTGTGGGCCAGTTTATTTACTGAATAGGACGTTCTGATGTATAAACACTAAAATACTCATCTGAAAGTATTTCTTGAACTGCTTCTAAGGAATATTAACAAGAAGAAGAAATCCATGCAACAGAGCAATCTGCTTTGTTCTGAGTGATCTTTTCTAATTCTGGAACCTAGTCAGTGCAATGATTGTCTCATCCTAAACAAAGTTATTGAATCCCCATGTACGGTTGATGTGAATATGGTGTTTCTTAAAATATGTGAACAGTATATTCGTTTGGAGAACATCAGTTTTATGCCAGGAACTAAACTGAAGGGAATTTCATGATAAAATATCTGACAGAAGGCTTTCCACAGTTGAATTTGACATGGTTATGTGGTTCTGTGGTTGCATGATCAAGTTTCTAGTATATGAGAAACATATATATTTCCCATATATATAAAAGTCTTAGCCGGGGAATTGATTGCAGCTTAAATTACATTTCCTACTGCATTTCAGAAGGCCACAGGTTTAAGTACGATATTCTGCCATGGGCTTGATTTAAGCTACAGAAATACCTTTTTCAATTTTCATTATGCTCTTTGCCATGAAAAAAAGATTTGTCAAGAGAACACATCCATGTTATGTCAGTTTGAGTCCCTACTACAAGTTGTGATAGGAATGAATGACCAGATTTTAACTACCCCATATGTTATATGCAGCGTGCCAACTTGGTATGCCATTTTAGCTTCTATCACGGCTTTTTATTGGATAGATATTTTACTGTCACCTACCTATTAATTACAGCTTGAATGAGGATTAATGGAGTGGTTATCAAATCAGAAGGAAGCACATTGAAAAGGTTGTGCCACAGAACACAAAATTTTAATTATGGGAATAGGAATGTGTTATCTTTTAACATAAGGAGTGGGAACAGGAAATGGCATCATCAATCCATTTCTCAAAATTAAACTTGTTTAAAAATGTTGCTGAATGACAATTTACAGAAGGAATGAGTAGATGATAACAGACTCCCGCCGAATAGATACTTCTATTTAATTACCTGTGAATAACTGGGATGAGCAAATTGCTGTGCTATTAATATTCAGAATTAGCTTAGTATAGTCAAGGGGGTGGCCAGAGTGAGGAAGAGTGGCTGGGCAAAATGCAGAGGTGACTAGTAAGATAAGATAAATTAGACACCTGAATGGCCAAGTGTATAAGCAAAAGAGGACATTAAACCAAGTATTTTAAACCCTGTAGCTGACATCTGGAGCAGCAGAAAGAGCCTAACTAGTCCACCTCTTGGCAGGCAACAAAAATGTGATTTCAGATGTGTTTTTCTGAAATATGTGTACATTTTGTGTTAGTATTTCATGTCTGCCCAGGTAAGTATTTAATCTTAGTCTGACGTCTTCTGTCCATTTAACAAATGCCCAAAGTGTTGATGGTTGCAAAATGGTTCAGCTTTAACCAAAATGATGAAACACATCGTTCTTCAGGCTATGTTATGATGTAGTAGTTATGATACTCTTCTGGTTTATGCGTGATGTAGCTTCGTGAGTCTAGATATGAAGAGATCCTTCAATGAAAGAGTTTGATCATGTTGTATGGAAGATTTAGACTTAAACTCACATGGGCTGATTGCTCTAACTTACATTGAACTGCTTAAGGGACCTTAAACTCTGATGAGGAAATGAATTTCGATGGCAGTGGTCTAATAGCTTGGGCAATCAGAGAAGATGCTATTTATGGCATCCATGAGGGCTTTAAAGTATTAGACCGGTTAAAAAAGAAGGAACAAGCTTTGCTAGGCCATCTGCCGGTGAGGAGGTGAATTAGGTGTTCTCAGTCTTACTTGACTCATGCTAGTCACTTGTCTTCACCTCGATAATTGTTTTTTGTATGTCACTGAGATGAATACCTTTATGGAAGATTGAAGAAGTGACTTACTTCGACAAAATAATTCTTATTCTAATATAGCATAAATCAAATGAAGTACTAGTACACATCTCTTTTAAGGTCTTCATTAACATAAATAAATTGATAAAGGTGGTTTGGTTTTGTTTTTCCACATTCCCAATGGTTATGCTGAACAAAACTTTTACATACAGAACAAGTCTAAATTAGCAAAGAGCTAATCATCATGTAACTTTTTTGATGAAGTACTAATTTAACCTCTTTTTTGGCTTCATGCTATGTAAGTGTAGGGAAAAATGAGTGAATATAGGGCGTGTATAAATACATTAAAATATATATACTTCTTGACTTCTTGCTGTCAGTGTGACAGTTGTATGGAATTTTTCAGGAGCACACTGGCAGAATTGCAGTAGGAAAAAACAGCTGTGTTGGAGTTTCAATGGCCTGGTTATTTAAAAGATGTACGTGTGTAAGCATTCATCTAAGCTGCTTCACCTACCTACTTACTATTCTCCAACGATTAGACTTCTGCAAAGTTTTCTTGTGCCTTTTTCCCATCATAGCTCAAACGGATAGGATGTGCTGCCAGCCACGCTGATTCAGTATTACCTGAGATCTGTAGATAAGGTTTTGGCAACTGAGATTCAACAGAAGAGCTCTTCAGTCTCATACAGAATCATGGGGCATGCTATAGGATATAATTACTACCAACTTCCTGAAACTGATCCATCCTGTCTGGCACAGTTTTTGCTCCCAAAGCCTCACCCAAAAAGCCATCTGTGATAAGGGACAAGTAAATGGATAACTAGGAACTTACTTGCAGCTGTAGCCACAAAACCATCTACTTCTCAGGAAGCAATCAACATATTTTCATTTTTTTTTAGGTGTGTCTGTCCAACTACTGACAGATCAGCTGGAGAAAAAGTTAGAGAAACAGAGTTATAATTTTTTTTATTTCTTAGACTTTTTATGAAAGCGTGATGTTTGGGTTCAAATGAAAGGAAATGGCCACATTAATACCTGATGAGTAGAAATTGCAGGAGTTACGGTAATTATAATCTAAATGAAAATATTGCATGTGGCCATTAATATTTAACAAATGCGAGATAAAACAAAAAATGTGCAATTAATTGGCCTGCAAATGTATTTTTGGATTATCCTTATTATCCAATGTCATTGAGACATTATAAAACCGTGTAAGTCAGAGAATCCTGATGTGTTAAGCATAGGCAGATATGTAATGGAAAATGAATTGTGGAATAATTCTGAGAAATGTAAATATAGGTAATTAGAAAATGATGTTATTTCCACCATTTTTAAATTGCACTGTAGATTGAATACAAAATATTGCTGCAAGCGTGCGTAGTGAATATTTAATAATTAGCTAAAATACAAAATATGAGTCTACTGAATTTACATTCTGTTTGCTCAGTTGGTGAATAAACTCAGTACCAGACTACTGAAGATATACAAAACTTAGTACATGCTTTGCCCAGCTATGACTCTCTTTTAAAAGAAACTGTTTCCCTGTAGGTTTTAAGGGCTGAGTTGTAATACTTGAATTTAGTGAGTTGCCTTAATCTGTAAGAAATAGAAAAAAACTGAGATGAGATAATGCCTAAAATGAATTCCTCCTTTCACTGGAAGAGACCTGGAATAATCACTTCCCTGCCTACTTGGGCAGAGCAAGGAATATCACATTAGTTTGGGGAATGGCCTTTCAAGATCACTCCTGTTACTGGTGTAAGTGCTGTGTACCGTGAATACGTTATCAGTTAATATTTTCACAGCTGCTATTTCAGTTTTCCATTCTGACCAAGGAAATATTTCAGGACTTGGTCCTCTAGACATTGTCATCCCCGTTCCAGGAAATCAGTCTTACCTTTCCTAACTGAATCAGTGAATATTTTGCAAAGTGGAAAGGCCCCACCAGAGGCAACACCGTGTAGATATTAACTGTGTGTAAAATTCTTAAGTATTTCCGTTCAATGGAAGGTCTATTAGGGCTGCTAATATCTCCATCCATCTGTGGCAAGCCTGTGTGTATCATCTGGAAATGGAACAGTCTGAAATATCTATTTCTGAGAAGTAATGTGGAAAAAGCAGAAGTAGCAACAGCAGCCTATATTGGAAAGGAAGCAGCGGGGATTTCAAACCCGAATTCAGTGTTAGTCTCCATTGAGAATCATATCTGCAAGATGCATGTGAAACAATCCTTTCAATTTATACCTATCATATTCCAATTGAAATATACTGAGGAAAAAAGCACAGACCTATTTTAACTTCTCTTATATGTCAACATAGAATCTTTTAAAACTGACCATCAGAATGAAGTATATCCAGATAATCTTCCTGTTGATGGCTAAATGCATATATGGTAGATCAGAACCTTAACCTATGAGTTAAAAAAATCCTTCATTAAAGAAATGGAATTCAACGTGGGTGAATTTTGGTCTGTGCTTTTTGCTCTGTGCATGCTGTTCAGGTCTAGTCTGTATGAATGTGTGATTTCTGACATGAAGATGAATTCAGTCTTAAAACTTCTCATGAGGTATGAGCCAGAAGGCAGATGCAGATGATTAGATGATGGATCCAAAAGTAAATAAGCTGGCAGCACCCTCACTGCACCTGGACTGGACTGGATTCACCTGCAGTCTTGTCAACTGTCCTCACACTGGATGCTATGCCTACTTCTCCCTCACTCCCTCCAGCTTCAGACTTTTAATGAATGTGATGTAGACCCTAATGGATTTATCTCACATATCCTAACAAAACTCTAAAACATATGTTCTATGCAGCTGCAGGATTTACCCTCTTTCTCCCAAGTTTGTATGTAGTTCATCATAATAAATTGCTTATCCTTGATACTAAAAAAAAAAAAAAAAAGCCATGTTGATCTAAACATAGCTATAAATCAAGATCTACTCACTGCAGAGAAATATTTGCTGTGGAAAACTGTAGCATTCTCTTTGTTTTTAGAGTAGTGGATCAAGAGCAACTTTTTATCACAGAATCACACAGAATCATCTAGGTTGGAAAGGAAGTTGAAGATCATCCAGTCCAACCATTAACCTGACACTGACCATTCTCAACTATGCCATATCTCTACGCGCTATGTCAACCTGAGTCCTAAACCCCTCCAGGGATGGGGACTCCACCACCTCCCTGGGCAGCCCATTCCAACACCTAACAACTCGTTCTGTAAAGAAATGCTTGCTAATATCCAGTCTAAACCTTCCCTGGTGCAACTTGAGGCCATTCCCTCTTGTCCTATCACTTGTTCCTTGGTTAAAGAGACTCATCCCCAGCTCTCTGTACCCTCCTTTCAGGCAGCTGTAGAGGGGATGAGGTCTCCCCTCAGCCTCCTCTTCTCCAGACTAAACCCCCCCAGTTCCCCCAGCCGCTCCCCATACGACCTGTGCTCCAGACCCTGCCCCAGCTCCGTTGCCCTTCTCTGGACACGCTCGAGTCATTCAATGGCCTTTTTGGGGTGAGGGGCCCAAAACTGAACCCAGGAATCGAGGGGCGGCCTCACCAGTGCCGAGCCCAGGGCTCAGATCCCTTCCCTGTCCCTGCTGGCCACGCCAGTGCTGACACAAGCCAGGATGCCATTGACCTTCTTGGCCCCCTGGGCACACTGCTGGCTCCTGTTCAGCCGGCTGTCAATCACCTCCCAGGTCCCTCTCTGACTGGCAGCTCTCCAGCCACTCCTCCCCAGGCCTGTAGCGCTGCTGGGGGTTGTTGTGGCCCAAGGGCAGCCCCCGGCATTTGCCCTCATTGAAACTCCCCCAGTTGGGCTCAGCCCATGGCTCCAGCCTGGCCAGGTCTCTCTGCAGAGCCTCCCTGCCCTCGAGCAGATCAACACTCCCACCCAGCTGGGTGTCATCTGCAAACTGACTGAGGGTGCACTCGATCCCCTCGTCCAGATCATCAGTAAAGATGTTAAACAGGAGTGGCCCCAAAACCGAGCCCTGGGGGACACCACTCGTGACCAGCCGCCAGCTGGATTTAACTCCGTTCACCACAACTCTCTGGGCCCGGCCAGCCAGCCAGTTCTTTACCCAGCAAAGCGTGTGATCATCCAAGCCACGAGCAGCCAGTTTCACCAGGAGAATGCTGTGGGAAATGGATTCAAAGGCCTTGCTAAAGTCAAAGTAAATTACATCCACAGCCTTTCCCTCATCCAGTAAGCAGGTCATTCCTAGTGGGTTTGAAATAGGAGCCAGCTCCTTTGGTGATAACTTGCTTGCAGATGCTGGGACAGGATCTTTGTGAACTGCTGTATTGAAGTCTGCAGTATACCAAAGTTGAGGATGATGTATCTCAATGTAATGTATACCTTATCCATTAGTTTCAGACCTGGGGTAGGCAGAGTAGAAAAATACCTCAGAAGTTTTATGGAAGTTGTTTGCCAGTTTTTGGGATGTTCTGACTTATTCCCTAATAATCTCATTTAACTGGCTTCATCTTGTTCTGAATATGTGCTTTTATCGTTACAATTTTGTACACTGTATATCCTTTCAATTTCTTTAATTTGAATGGAAGTTAATTATTCACAGTGAAAAGAAAATTACACCACCAATCTGGAAGCACCTAAAGACAAGCAAGCTGTTAGCAGCCTTTTCAGCACCACGCATGTCTTCACATTAATAAATTTGGTTACAAGAAGGGATCCCATTTCAATTGAGTCAAACCCAAACATTTAAATCACAGCATAAGATATTAAAGCCTCTTCACAAGGATGGGAAAACTGCTATCAGTTCATCTATCAGCTTTGGTAGTACAAAAGGAGCAAGTAAAGGAATATTTCAGTCCCTCTCATTTCCCGTCAGCTATCAAGTCCAGACTGTTCAAATGGAAGTTTTGATATACCTTTATAGTAAAGTTGAATGGTGGGGTGTTTTTTTTGCTGTTCTCAAAAGAGCAAATATTATGACTGTTTCAAGATTAAAGAGAAAATATCTCCAAAAATGTACTCAATTTGAAGGAGATGGCACTGACTCATAGTGATTCTTTGAAAAAATAATGGCCATATAATGTGATTTTAGTGTGCAAAGTTCAAAGAAAGATGAAGCTGAGACAGCTTAAAAAACTTGATGGAAATGGAATTTAGACCATTTTTGCTTTTGAAACAATTCTTGCTAGTAGAAATTCTTTATTAGTCACAATAAGTTTTGATTAAGTATTTGTACAAATTCTATAGAAAGATTTTGAAAATCATATTGCACACAGCAGGCACAGAGATGTATCTGTGAATCATCCCTTCTGTATCTCCTTGAGGAGGGACAACTGTAGCTGGATCCATCAGGAAGGCAGAGTATGACTTTCTGATTTCGTTGCCTGATCCATAAAGCCCTGTTGCAAGTGAGAGTACCTTGAAATACCAGGCAGTATGGAGCCTAAGGAGCTGATATTGCAACATATCACACTTTTTTCCCCACTCTTGACATGATTTTAATTCCACCAACTCATCCTCCCATGGAGAAAGAGAGACTTGAGTAGAAACTGGGCAGAAGATTTTGCTGAGAGCTCTGTCCTGCTACACGTGGAGTGAGGAGTTGATTAAGGAAAAGAAATATTGCATTATGTGCCGTATTTATATGGTATGTTTTTCTAAATGTTGAAAAATACTAACAAAGTACAGCTGTACTAAAAAACTCTTACTTTCCAAAATTATGAGTATTCCTCATCATTTGCTAATTATGAGCTTAAAACATTGATATGTAATTATATCTGTTTTCAGTCACTGAAAATGTAGCTCATAGTAGTACATTATCTTAGTAAATTACCAAGAGATGCCAATTCCCTTTGCTAATACCGGGCAGTATTCCCTCTCCAAACAAGTTTGCTCATATTGCATTATGCATAAAATGTATTGTGAAACAAAACCGAGCCTGGGTTAAGCTGTTGGCTCAAAATAGCTTAAATACACGAAGATGTCAAAGTTCTGGAAAATTTGATTATTGTTTTACACTTTGGGCAAATACTAGCTAGACATACAGTTTTCAAATTTTTGTCTTTCTCTGCAGGGAATATTATTTTAGTTGCTAAGGAACTACTAACTGAGAATATACAGCACTGATAAAGATTTAGTTATTTCTTATCAGCTCATAAATGCAATCACATTATTTCGAACATTGTGCTACAATGGGAATCTTGAAAAGCAGTTAATTTTATTCAAGCAATTATATTGCCAGTTACATGAAATCTATACATATTTCTATAAGCAGAATGTAGAAATCGGAAATACGGATCACAAGTTTTTATATTTACAGAAGCCTCAAAAGTCGTGAAAGCTTACATTTGCAGAAAAGTGTTATGATACTGTAAAAAAAGGTCATTTTTTAATGCTCCACTCACTCAGTAAAATCCCTACTCCAATAAATAGGCCAAGTGCATTTCCTCTGTTTCTCTGTGAAAACATCTACGTCCTGAGCCTGGGCTGTGAGAGACCCCACTGGGGCTTCCCCTCACCCCAGGGGCTTTGCTCTGGTGAGGCCATGGCCAGTGGCCCTGCTCTGCTCACCCCTGCTGGGGGTACAGCCCTGCGACCCAGCTCACCTGCCACCACTCTGCTTCTCTGGGGGGAGAAGCAAAGATGAATATGGGGTGTGTGTGGTTTGAATGTACTAGACAGGTCAATATAAAACGACTTTTTCTATAGTATGCCAACTGGGGCGCAAATATGATCAGATGGAAAAGAAACATTCTTCTTACACTGCAAATATAAATCCCGAGACACATTGTCCTCGGATCATAGCTTGAAACACAATCCGCAAAATGTCATTAAACAAAAAGGTGGGGAGATAGTTTTTGACTCCGCGTGTTTCTAAGTAGTTTTCTAAAGACAGAGGGGGCGATATTAAGAGAAGTATGATTTCTGCTTGTCTTACCCTTTTTTCCGAAGCAGCTGTTATTGGCCACTTGCACTCACACAATTGCCCTGGTCTTCCTGGTATGTTGTTCCTTATGTTCCTTCTGTGAGATGATGCTGAAAAGCTAAAGTTTAAATGATTTTCCATAATTTTCTACCAAAAAGATCAACTATATTTAAATGGCTTGTGACACTAGTAAAAAGTGAGGACAGGGAAAATGTCACCCCCTTGAATGGAGAAGGGAAGGAGTAGAAATACTTAGATAATTTGTGTAACAAATCTGTTAAGACAGACCCCAAGTGGCAAATAAATAAACTGACAGATAAATAGAAGATATTTGGCCTGAATTTCAGCAAGGAGGATTCAGGTTAGATATTGGAACAAAACTCTCAGCATTTAGAAGAATAAAACAATGGATTAGAGTCCCTGTTGACAATAAGGGATCTCCATGCCTGGAGGACTTTTAGAAAAGAGTAGATAAACAACTATCAGCCCTGATGTGGGTACAGTTATTTGTACATCAGGGCAAGAAGCTGTGTTAATCCATCAGCCTGTAGTCTGAAAAATATGAAAAACTGGTGAAATGATTGTAACATAAAAGCAAACCCCATACAAATCCATCTTATTACACACAAGTAAACTTTGGAAAAACAAAATCAAAATATGAATAGCAGTCAAAAATTTTTACTTATTTTTTTACCCTGTAAATTAAAAGAAAATAATATCCAAGATGATCCATAGATTTTATTTTTTTTCCAAAATATTTCAGCTCAAAGCTTAATTAGATGAATAAAATAATCTCTGAAGTCCTTTACAAGCATTTGGTTGTGTAACTTGTGCCCCCAGTATCTGTATAGTTAATGGATACACATGGTCATACCCATCAGGGGATGCAGGCTACCCCTTATCCTTCTGCAGGTGGCTGTCATTCTCCTTTTTGACTACAAAATGAGACAGAAGTATTGATATTTTGAACTTTGGCATCCAGATAGATCTAACGTTTAGACACAGATGACCCGTGAGGAATTCCATGGGTTGGTCTACAGTTTTTTTTGTGGATAGCTAGGTGGGTCTTTGATTTGGATATACTAGATAGCTTAAACAGGATAATTATTTTCCAAAGGGAAGAAGATCTATGGGCATTACTATTTAAGATGTATTATAAGCATTTTATTATTAATTTAAAGCACACATAAATTGCATAGACATCTGATAAAATGGAAGGAATAACTTAGTCAAGGTAATTAAATAAGTACACCCACTGAAAATCTATATTCCCAGTAGAACAGCAATATGAAGAGAGTTTGCCCGTCAAGTAAAAAGAAAAAGCTAACTGGCAAAATTTGAGAACACACAGGTAGATCTTGCTGCAGAAAATTAAAAATGTGAATTTTCAATAAAATATTAATGAGAAGAGTTTCTTTTACCAACCAGTTCCAGACTTATGTATGTGAGAGACAAAACAAAAATCCCTATAGGGATTGTAAAGAAAAGCTCCTAGAAAATAAAGAAGGAAGTTACTCTTTTCCTTGTTATTGAAGCTATACTTTATTTCAACCAAGCTGTATGTCTTGTTACCAGGTTCAATTCATAAACTGATAGCAATAATAGACATGGCCTTTATAAAGGGCAGTTGGGAGTATGTGATTGCTAGCTGAAAGTTTATACCCCTTTTTAGCTCAGTGCTAGAGTTATTGATATGCTGTTCCCACCATAGTCAGTTTAATTCACCGTCCTGTCCAAAGAAGAAAAACATACATTTGCAGAGATACGGATAGAACAGTATGTAAAATTTCTGGGAGTTTTGTAAAGGCTTTCAGAACTTTTGCTATGTGGCAATGTGACCCCCAAAACTCCTGTTCCACTTTTCCTCTAAATAAGTTAGAAACAGTTCCCCAGCTCCACACTCACCTGCACCCATATGGGCTCCCTCAGGCCAGCGAGGCAGCACGGAGGCATGTGGCATGGGCGGTACTAATCAGGTACGTTCCTTTGCTTGGAAAATTTTCCCATAAGCCAGATCCAGCTTTTTTGTACACTAGTCACTCAGAAAAGCAGATCTTGGGAAAACTGGGAGTTTACCAGTTATGTTTTTATTATGGATTCAGATCCCTGAAGCTACATCTGGGACTATTAAGTTAAATTTTCATATTCAGCTCAAGGACTAAATCAGCAAGCATTCTGGAATATAAAGTGAGTAACATACTCCATAACAAAAATAAATGCTTTCAGAATGATTTACATGTTTACAGCAATAACAGTGGCTAATGTGCAGTAAAGTCAAATTTCAATAAAAATGAGTTAATTAAGTCCTATTTTAATGCTAAGAAAAAGAAATAAGCATCATGCATGGCTGATATAAATATTAATTGTCTATCAGATGACATATAAAAGTGTAATACTCTGTTACGATAATGATGCAAAACCTAAAATAACAGACTACTGTTCACCACTGCGTATGTCATTGTCTATACAGTGTCAGTGTGTGGGTAAAAGCTGCAGATCTTGTAAATAAAGTCTTATTAACTGGGAAAAAACCTCAACTTTTCTACTTCACAATTCAAAAATGCATCACAGCACTGAAAAATGCCTTTGTAATCTACTGTGTGTGTATGCAGGTGTGGAGTGAAAGAAAACAGTTTCTCAGCGTCTATTTTGAACCAGAACTTCTGATCGGGGGTTTTTTTTTTTTGTTTTTTTTTTTATAATGAGATAAAATGGACCTCAAGAAAAGAAGAGACTTCTAAAGAAAATATAAGTATTAAATAATTCTTTGTTCCTTTCTATCAGAGAAATCTTTCTGTGACATAACCTCAAGTGAGGGGCACACTGTGCATTTGTCCTCTTCTTGCAATTCCGTTAATCTTTCATTTTATTCTGAATGTGAAAATCAATATTTTTTGGATGCTTTTGACAAAACTGTGCTACTGGAAGTCAAGAACACCACAAAATCAGCTTCAGAGTTTCACTGCCTGTCTTTATCTGACACAAGCTGATATTGGTCATTAGAAAATCATAACATTTCTTTGGACTTGGACTGGTGCAGTGGTCTGCTTGCACGCCTAATACCATAGGATGATGGGCTAAATGTAAACCACATGCTCCCTCTGTAGGACTTTGGGAAAGGCTTTTTCTTATATTGCTGTACACACTTAGGTAAATACTCTCAATCTGCTTCTCAGATGAAATAAATTGAAATAGTTTTGTCGAAGTCAACTGAATTAGTGGGACTCTGTCAACTCATACCTGCACCGGTTTACATTCCCCCCCCCTCAAATTACCAAATTATTGCACTAGCTTCAAAATTCCAGATAGGATAGAATGCTGTTCCTCAAATGTAGTAGAATGACTTACTTCCAAAGCAGTTCTACTGACTTCTGGGGGTCTGCTTGAAGAGTGAAGTATTACTCTGCATGAATAAGATAGTCATAATTCAACTCTTAAATCACTAAGATAAAAACAAAAATGCATGACTGCAAAGAAAAAAAATAATGCAAATTCTTGGCCGTTGGGGTTCTTTGACTGATTGACTCCTGCTGAATACCACTGGTGGATTCCCACGTGCAAATGAAAATATCAGGTAGGTGATTAAACAGACTTTGTTATGCTGTAACTACACAAAACAAACCATGCCCCTGCAGCTGCATTTCTCAGAGGGTCATTCTGGTCCTACTGAAAGTATTAACTGTGCCTCTGATGTACTCATTTCTTCTGCAAACATGTCCAAGTGGTTGTTGTGCGATAGTATAGTATATTACAATTTTAATCACTTGTCTGCCCAGTGAATACAAACTATAGGATCTTAAACTGATCATAAAACTAGATTTATTGCTAAGGTTTATTTATAGCTTAAAATTTATTTCTGTTTATCAATCAATCTTATAAAACAATCACACTATTTATAAAATCTGATAGAAGGAAAAGAAATCCAGTAGTGTTTCTTGAAATAGGAATTTGTTTCAAGTAATCATCTATCTTCAGATAGATTTTTCCTAATGAGGCAACCTAACACACACATATTATGAGCCTTCTTTTTTTTTTAATACTCTCTAACTTCTTGGTTTTAAGATTATTTTACTTATGAGTGTTGTTACTGGGCTTGGGGTCCAGATAAAAGTTGCTTAGGCTTTTGGATAACCTAGGAATGAGCGAAACACAGCATTGAGCTTTTGAGTTCTCTACCAGAAACCACTGGTTTTTTTTCTAGATACTTCACTGACTGGCTTTTGCAGGTTTACAAAAGTGTATGTGTGACTTTCATCGGCACAGCACACACACAAAGTCTGTAACACTGAGGACACTGGAATGTTTCAATATATTGACTAAGTACAGGGTAAGAGAAGTACGTCTGGATGGCTCCACGTTAGACACCTGAATGACAAATACATGGTGACAGCAGTAGGAATATGAAGTGGAGTGTGGGTGAGAAAAACCTGGAGGTAAAGAATTAAGTTTAAATTCACCAGTCTGTCAGAGCACGTGTCTTTTGCAGGTTTTGTTTTCTTCCCTTAAATTCTAAAGCGATGTGAGAAAGATAAAGAAACAGAAAATCTCACTCATCTAATACTGAAATTTGTTAAGGAAAGAAGTATTACGTCTGAAGACCCCTCCTTCAGTCCTTGGTTTGTTGTATATCTTTACTTAGCACCTTTTCCAACCAAGACTGGTTTCTGGAGGCAGATGGAAAATAACAGCATACACATGCTAGGAAGTTTAGTGGCTTTGCCAAAACTTTGTTGAAAATAACTAAACTTTGAAGTTGAAGGCACTAGTGCTAGTGTGATTTTGCAGCTCGGGCTCACAGCTAGCCTTCACTCTTTGTACATTTGAAGGCTACCAATGAGACAGAGAAGGTTTTTGTGAGAAGTAAACACGGCAGATGTACTGTCTAGATGACCTATGGTCAACTTTCAAGAAAGACATTTTTGAAAATCAATGTGTGGTTTCCTTTCTTCCTTTCAATTTATTTCTTTTCTGATAGCAGCAAAAGAAAGGGTTTCAGATGTGCAAATATTTTAGTTTTGTGTATTCTTAAAGTTTCAACCAATGATGCTTAAAAATGAAAAAAAAAAAAAATGCTTATTTTGTGATCTGTTTCAAATCTTAAATGTGAACATACTGCTCTGGTAATAAGCAAGGGATTATCTTGGAGTTTTTGGGACTGAGGGATCCTGGAGAATGACAACCTCAGTTGCTTCAGTTAAAGAATATTAAAAATTCGGAAGGAGATACAGGAGCAAGTTAAATGGGAATCGTTGTGTCAGTGATGGGTTTCAGTCTGTTCTACTTCCAGAAATCTCTTTTTGAATGCTGATAAGCTGCAGCGTGCTGCTATTGCTCATTGCATCGACAGAGTTACGGTGTGCAGCTTCTTGATTTTTGGCTTTGCTACTTCTACAAGCCAGAAAAAGGGAAGTAAATAAGAGGGGAATGTCTGAACCAAAGTGGATATTTTTCCCAAAAGAAGAAAAATTTTTATATTTCACGTTGAATAGAAAGTTTAACTTTTCTTGCTTGAAGCATTTAATCTCCAGCATTTGTACAGAGAGCCAAATGGTTAGAGCATTCTTTGAGCATCTGCCCACCCTCAAGGAGACATGGAGTGTGTGTTGTGCACCCTGGCACGGTGCCCCCACTCCTGCAGCTGGGGGACAGCAGAATCCCACCTCTCCTTCTCTTCCCTAGTTTTGGAATCCGACCACAGAGAAAAAAAGTCTGAGCCAAGACTTCCAATGCAGCTAGGACAAAATCATTATTTTTTGTTATTTAAGTCAACCGAAGTCACATTTTTGGGTACATTGACATTTATCAAAAATGTTGTGTTTGCCTCTAACTTTAGTGCAGCTGTAACGACTATCAGAAACATTTCCCTGTAGAGGCAAAGGATCATTCACTTGCCCGTTGCTGTGATGCCCACTTATAATGAAAGCAGAAATCAGCCAAGGACAGACCGAGTGTTTAGGGACCACCAGCATGTTCCCATGGACACTTCAATAGGACAAAGGCAGAGAAGGACAACAGTGTTCCACAGTGTCATGGCAGACGGTCATCTCCACTGATTTGTGCTGGGGAGTGGGCAGAGGACTGGGTTTATTCCAGCCTCTGCACTGATGACCAGCTTCTGGTAAGAGGGGAAAGAAACTCAGTGGTGGCTTCTATCCAGGCTGGTCAAACAAGGGTGGAGCAATCTTCATTCTCTCCTTCCCTCCAACTCTGCACCTGCCAGATAGCTAATCATAATCTCAAAGCGTGTTACTGGACCAGGATGAAAACAAAATAGAATATTGACTTTAGTATCCTAAAGTTGTATTTTGTGTAACATTTTCCTATGCATGTAATTAATATGCCTCCTGGGGAAGTGCAGCTGGGAATTTCTACATGGAAAACTCTCTTTAAGACCCATAGAGTTGAGATATGCTGATCTAATTCAGAATTTAAGACTGAAATAGAGATAAATTGATAATTATAGCTGTATAAATAACACAGCTCTAATTGGGTATGAATGTCCCAACTGGCATGTGAGTTGCAGAATACTGCCAGTTTTTAATTTCCAGTAGAATCAGCTACAGCTATGATTCCTACTGTGAAAATTTGTGTGTTACTGAATACGTATTTTCAATGAACTCAGTAGTAATCTAATCAACAGAAATTTGTAAGCTTAATCCTGTTCATTGAGTTTGGTTATGATCTGAACTTGTCATCCTGTTTTATTAAAGGAAACAGTGGAGAGTTTGGAAATATTTGTCAGTTTACCATATCACAGTTAGTTTGGTGGTTTCCACTTTTTTTAGACAGATGATGTGGCAAAAGCCCCAATTCTGCTACCAGATCAATCTGGCTGATTGTGCTTGGTCAAACAGCCCTGGGAGTGCCCAATGTACCTCTGACTAATGTTCTCAGTGCAGCACAAAGTTACTGTTAAATCATTGCGCTTTGATACTGGAGACTTGTTTGCAGACTTTCAAGAGTATTTTTTGATACGAGGCAGTTTTTAAAAGGTCTGCAGTCAAAATCGTGGGTAAACATAGTACCACATGCAAATTAAGGTGCCTCTTTTCAGATGTATGGGAGTACCATGTCTAGATAGACATTTTTGGAAATCCCAGTACCTGTCTGTATCTTTAGTTGTGTACCTGATTTTGCAAATATGGCCCAAAAATTAGGTAAAAAAAAAAAAAAATCAAACATGAATACTGGGGAACACTACTTTTTATCAGGGGTCCCTTGAAATAAGTTCTGAGCAGACTGCATGGATTTGCATCACACTGCCCTCTTAGGAAAGTCTGCCGTGTATAGCGGCTGTCCTCTAGCTCAGAAATGGCCAGCCATCCTGATCCTCTGAGGCACACACGAGGTTGGGAGGCCCAAGGCATGTACGATATCGTCTGTCCAACTGAGGAGAAAGGAATTCTGGGAATGGTGCACAGGCAAGGAATGACAATGTCACCCCAAGGGACCTCATCTCCATTTTGGAACAGTGGTGGGCTGGATGTGAACTAGTTTCTACAGTACCCAGCCTCTGTAGTCAGAACTGCCTTGCTTCTTGCTATGTGTAACATCCCTGGACCATTTATCCATGGACTATTACATTTCCTTTGCTGTTTGCAGGATTTACTTTTCTCATGGGAGCTGCACCTGAACTGCCTTGCTGTGGTTCCATTTCTTTAAGGTTCAGTTTCCCCTCAGACTACATTATATGCTCCAGGAACCCAAAGACTTTGTTGCACCTTCCATTCCTCCTTTGGCCACTGTTTTACCAGCCCTTTTCGCTCATATTAGCATTAATTTCCCTTCTAAGGGAAACTTCCAGATATTTTTTTGCCTCCTTTAGAGGTTAATCAGATTTGGATGATTCAACCTAAATAAAATATGAGGGCTCACATTTAATTAGTGTTCATTTATGTTGGGAAAGAACTGTTATGATGAGCACATTTGTTATTTAACTAGCTAGTAATGAGTTTTCTTTGCTGAGTTAGTTACAGAATTTTTTAGAAAAAGAATAAACCGGTTTGTCACAACAGTGAGATCGTTAATGAAGGACATCATTCCTGACTGAAGACAAAAATCCTTTCTTCCTTAAAAGACCAAAGAATCTGTAGCTGTCTCAAGGCAGCAGAAGAAATGAAAGACTGTCCTAATTCCCTAAAATACCAGTCAGGTGGCAATAGCAGCTACTCCCTGTGTGATGGAGTTTAAAGCCAGCATGCAGTTGCAAATTTGTTTAACTCTCAGCTTGATCTGAAACTTTGAATTTTCCATCTTATTCCTAAACTTTTTCCAGCATATTTTCAAATTAATGAAGAACCTGCCTGTGGCAGAGGAGACTGTATTTTTTCCCAGGCCCATTCAGTGCTTCTTGTAGCACAGGTCATCGCTGTTGAGATAAACCTCGATCCTCTCTCATTCTTTCTATACTCTACTGATTTTCATACTTTATAAATGTATCCAGATTCCTGAGATTTAAAGACATTGCACATTGTACTCTTAGGTACAATCAGGCAGGAGAGGAAGCACAAAAATAAGGTGTAAAGTAAGAAGATACTGATGAAAGAGTGAAAACAAATTGTGAAGCAAATCGCATATGTGTATATACACACATATTATCTATAGGTAAGTATAAGAAAACAAGAGCCCAGACCACAGCAGGAGAATGAAATAGCAGCAAAAGTGACACAAGTGTCAGTGCCCCATAAAAAAGAAATACCTCCCGGAAATCATGAGGCATCAGAGTAAAGGACATTGTGCCAGATTTCCTGAAACATGGCATTTTGCCTCTACTGCAGGAAGCCATGGAGTACTTTTTGACCTTAAAGTCTGCTTCTGAAGCGACTATATAACAATGTCATCGTAAAGGGCCCCCTTTATTCACTGTTAATGACCTCCTTATCAAATTTGTGCAGTTTACAAGCCAGAGGATGATTTCTGTAGTTGCTTGCACTCCCAACTGCTCTTGGGATCTAGGAATCAAGCTGCTTTTTGTGCCTTTTACATTACTACCAGTAATAAAGAACCTGCAATTCAACACAACAGAATTCATTCCACTCTGGGAGCTCTTTGCAGTGCTAACTGAGGCAAAAAAGCTTTTTATCAGTAAGTTGATAGGACTCTGAGTCAAAGGGTACTGATATGCAAGAAGGGGATACTTAACTTTCTTGTTTTACAGCATTTACATTGCCTTAACTTTTCTTCCATTTATAATTTCTTTTTGGCTTGTTTAAGTTGATTATCTTCCTTGGAAAGGAAAAACTGATATAGTCCTAACCAATAAACCTGCAGCTTCTGAATGCAGGAGGCTTTATAGTAGAAGTCTTCACTTTGTGTTGGCTAGTTTGAACCAGCTGGTTCCCTACTACTTAAAATCTATTGCATTTTCACGCATGAACCTATGTCCTGGATTCAGGACCTGTTACTTGTGTTTCAGTTTCTGCAAAGAAACTTTGGAGACATTATTATTTAAAAGAAAGATTCTGTGAATATACGTACAAATGGATCTACTCAAATATACGTGTAAGAGTTGCCTTTGGTAGTTAAAGCCACTTAGCTTCATATGGAAAGTACTTTCAGCAGAAGACCCCTGATGTTTACTTGTCTGAGTACATATTCTACAGATTTTAAAGCTATACAGAAGATACATGGTTTGGACCGCACATCACAGCTTGGCTCCAGGGAGTAAGGAGAAACCAAACCTGGCCTATAGACATCCTTCATGAATCTCAGTATCCACCTAGATCTTAAGAGATCTTCTGACAGAATGGAAGGACAAACAAATTCCACTGCAAGAGTGTAGCAGAATTACCACAAGAAATATTATGGCTGAAGCGTTGGTCAATACTGCTATGTAAGATAATTTGTATTTTCTTTAGGGATCTTCACAGGCTTTAGATGAGATCTCATATGAAATAGCTCAGCAAAACCAGCAACCTATAATTCCATGCATCATCTTTATGATTCACATGTTCTGGCAATATGCTCAGCTCCTGGAGCTGCTGTAGTCTTTCAGCAATGGCACGCTCTGCTCTCTTCTTGCATCCCCACTACATGATGCCTGCAATAAAATGCCATCAGAATGTCTGCAGAGAGACCTGCCTTAAAAACAGATAAACATATTTTGCAAACTAGGCTAATGACTTCGGCAATTGAAGACTAAATTGTTCCTAGCTCTCCTGTAAGTTGTCTGATAAACAGAAGTAGGTAAAATGCCATTTATATTACCCAGGGCATCCAAATGAATACATTAACTAATAACATCCTCATACAGCACATGCATTTAATGGAAGAGCTTTGTCTGATTGTTTTGATATTTTCATTTCAAGATATACAAATTGATATTAAGAAGTAAATTGTTTGTATAATTATTTCCTGCCCTATAAATTTCAGCTAGATAAAAATTCTTATATGTTATTGCTGGAACTTAACTCTCTTTTGCATATTGTGAAATTTTGTGAAGTCTAAATGTAATGGAAGACCTTAATGTACTTGCTGGTTTTGTTCACTGACCTTGCTTACAATGTGGTTTTTGCTTTGCAATACACCGGGAAGGTAAAGACAATGTATTTTTGAACTAAGTGTTTTTTATACGTATATATTTATAGGTAGCCATTGTGAAATGTGTGTGGTAGTAATTTGTAAAACTTGCTATTTACTGCTCAGTAACTACTTTGAATGTCAAAATAACCCATAAACCTTCATTTTCTTATCTGAGTGAACCTAATATTTGGTATGTTTGTAAGAGAAAAAAAAATTCAGAACTTAAGATAAAATTTCTTTTCCATCTTCCCGTAGCTTTTCTCTGTCACTGAAAGAAAATCCACACCTCTGCAAGAAAAATGAACTTAACTGTGAGAGAGACCATTACTTCTGTTTAAAGTGAGTACCTCAGAAATGTCATTCAGTTTTTAAAGGTATAGTAAGAATTTCTTCTAGTGTCTTCCTTTCTATAATTGTGATACTGGAGGGATTTATTAATTCAGGTTTTGTTCATGTTTTCTGCTAATAAATACTTCTCTTATCATACTTATATTTTATAATACTTTATATTAAGTGTTCTGCTAGCTGGTAAAGTTTGTGTTTGCTTTTATAATATATAGGGAGGTGATGGCCTAAAACTATGCTTTAGTGTAATGGGTTCCCTACATTAGAGTCAAACACCAGAGGCGGTTTTAGTATCTGAACCATAAATACCTTATTCTTCTGAATACTTGAGGAGCAGAATTGGAAAAGATAATGTGATGCATATATAACACCTGTCATTTTGAGAGATGTAAAAGTGCTTTATAAACTGCAGTACAGGTTTAGAGTTTGCTTTGCCCTCTAGTAAATGCAGTTTTCTCAGGGCAGGAATTGGGAGGGGGAAAATAAATGTTTAACAATGTGCAGCATTGGTAGACAATGTTTTAGGACCTAATTAAGGTCTACCCCTGTTGCACACAATAATACGTGGGTGAAGTGATGGCTCAAATCAATATGAATGAGACTGTCATTCAACCAGCTTTTTCTGTCTGGTTATGCTTTTTACTGTTCCGTTTTGATTTTGCAAATGCCACAAAAGAACTGGGGAGTAGGATAACAATGGTAATTTTTGAAATCAGATATTAAGGACCTGCTCAGTATTTTAAGCCTGTCTGAGAACTGTAAAACTCTGGAATATCCTGAGGTTTATTATCACAGTTGCACATTTCTCGGAAAGGGTCAGGGAAAGTGACTGCAAAACATCTCCTCTGCCGCACACATATGCACTTGGATGATGCTGTAGAGGCTTCAGCCTGCTCATCTGTGCTGCTCATCCCCCTGCCATCAGTGCACAAAAGCTTACATGCTTTTGTGCCACGGGTTCTTATACATCTGTTGGAGCTGAGCTAAGCCATTCGCCCAAACTGTGACCTTGAGTATACAAGGCTTTGTAACTCCTCTTAGACACTGCTGTTTACTTGTTCTGTTTATGATAACTGGGTAGAAAATTGCTCCATTGTACTGCTGAAGAGCGGATCCGTTTCAAATTACTCTGAAAGACAGCCAACAGAACAGCTAACACCATGGGGCCACGTTTTTAAATGGCCTTCAGTCTGGCTTTCACATTTGTGTTCCCAGGTTTGCACTCTCAATCAATTGTAGAAAAAAATAATTTCAGGCCCAATTAGCTGTGAACCTACATCTACCAGGTTTAGAGTAAACTGAATAAATTCATGATTGAAAGGACAGTGGGAAAATGAGACAGCACTTGAACTTCCCCTAGTGCAATCGGTTTGACTGTTTGTTTTACTCAGATTGTATGGTCTTTTCTTTTTAAGTTACAATAGTGTTGCATGACGCTGGTGGCAGCACTCATCACTGCCTCTTTAAGGACGGGAAGCATCAGTGCAGTATGTAGTAATGGAGCAAACTCTGTCAGAGGTTGAGTGTGTTTCTCCCTTGATCTGAGTCCGTGGCGATATCCTAGATTGAAAACCAGGTGTCAGTGTCTTCAGGTTAACTGCCATTTACTTGAGCCAAGATGTCAACTCCAAGCAGTGTAGGTGGGGAAATATGTAGGATGTGCCACACAAAATTTAATATCAATTGTCATGACTGTTAGAATCTTGCTTTGATCTCCAGGATGCTCCAGGTGTAGGAGCAGAGAAAAACAACATACCAACAGGAGAGATGACTTGGTACAAGTCTAGTTTCTGTGCAAATATTCCAGGATCTTGTGATGCCCTGAGAACAGCCAGATTAATTTTCTTGCCCTTTTCTGTGCATTTCAAGATCTTGCAGCCTCTCCCATTAAAAGAAGAGGAAAAGACTGAGCACATAAGGAATTGAGAACAGCATGATTTTCAATACAGTCTGTCACCTAAAATCATTTCCCCCTTGAGATCAATACAGTTCTAATTAAGGTCACCCTAAGGACTGATGTTTCTGGCAAGTTTCCTTTTACAAAGACAGCTTTCTTAATGAACTTTTTCACAGGTCTGTTTTGTCATGGTTATCAGTACTGAGTTTCTCACTTTCAACTATGAAAATATCTATGAAAATTCATGCTTCCTGATAGAATCAGTATACCCATTAAAACAGTATGCTATACAAGTGATCAAGCTGGTCCCCACATACAGCAAAAAGCCTACGGGAAGCGGTGTATGTACCTTTTCTCTTTTCTTACACTGACAGACCATTGCTTGGAGTGAATAAAACCTCGTGTGAGGAAGCAGTATTTGCTCAACATCAGGAAAAAGGATGTTGAATTCTGAAATTTTGCTGCTCCCCAGAAAATCATGTGAAAGTAAACCATTAAAGCTTTTACTTCATTGTACAAGAGCTGTTAACTTATCTTTGGAACAGTCTGGCTTCAAGTCATGCTGTCTGGATGGTTACTATGAGAAGAAGGACACGTCTCTGAAATCTTGAAGGTAGAAAACTACATGCTTGGCCTTGTATTTCTACTGCTCCTCTGGGGAAAGGAGGAAATGTACTTTGTATAGAACAGATATATGGCCTCAGGATGGATGGCTGCCTTTTTAAACTGCAACATTTCAAACTGAATAGACCATAGTAGAGGATGCTGCTATACCCTATCTTCATGAAACTGAAGACAGAGGCTGTTCTCAGGAAAGCTGACTAATATTTTCTTAAAATACACCTGAATCTTTAGCCATGTCTGACATAAGATGAGAAAACATTATTTGATTTGGTTTTTGTCCTCTTCCGTAACTGACAGTTTATTAGGTATTATAACAAACCAGCAAGCAAATAAAAGCATCCCCTCTGTTAGAAAAAGGTTTTTTTCCCGTTTCAGGAAATGTATCATCAACTTCCTGTAAAACAAGGAAAAAAGGACACAGAGAGGGAAGTTTACCATTGATGACTGAGTTTTTATGCTGATAGTCCATAAGAGTGTGAGCTCCATTTAATGCATCCTTAAAGTATATAATGAGACATGTTTCTGTCCCCTGATGTTTTATGAGGAAGGTCTTTCACTCTCACAGCCATTATCCTAAAAAATGCAGATCAAATGATCTTCTTTCTTCATGGAGTTGTGATGTTTCTGCACAATGCAATGACTGCCCTCACATTTCCAGTGCAAAGTCTTAATTGCAGCCTCAGGGAACACTATCAAATAACCTTTAAACACATGGCAAGGCTCTGCATCTTGAGTTTGGCAGAAGGTTTTTTGGCAGAGTCTGCCAGTGGCCTTCTATTGGTCACTTCAGTCCCCAGCTGCTATCTGACAGATGTGCTGGAGGGAACAGCATCAGGCTGTTAGTGCTCCTGGTCTCCTTGGTAGGCTTTCAGCCACCAGATGTGTGATGGAACTCACAATCTCTTTAAATCAGAAGAGCCTAATAAATAAAGATGAAGTTCCTTCAGTCTCTGATTAGTTTACTATATGGAGAGAAGTAGAAAGCAAGCAATTTTTGTAATGACATTTAAGGTATGAAAGAGCAGTTCAAAGGAGGCTAATGTAAACACTAAGTAGATAAAAAGTTTGAGCTTCTTGAAACTCTTATGGGAAGGAAAAGAAATACCCTTCCTTTTGAATATAGCTATTTTTGGTTGATTTTGGTCAGTCCTGCACTGCAGCTGTAAAGGATTCCAGGTTCCCATCTCCAAGATGCAGTTACAGCACCGTTTAAGAGCCACGCAGCATGCACAACTGAGCTGTGTCCCCATATCCAGGACACATGGGAATACAGTTGACCCTTATTCCTTAGACAAGTTTGAAACCATCCTGTAATTGCATCTGGGGGCAGGGACTGGAGTTCCCTGACCCAATTATAGTTGTAACTCTGACAAAGCTTAGCTCTCAAAGCAGGTTAAAAAGCTAAAGGGACAGATTCATGTTATGTGCTGAGCACGAAAGTTTCTTTGAAGCAGATCCACAGTGCTGTAATCCAAAGTTCAGTAGGCACTGTGCCAGTCCCTCTGCTGTATCCCATGTGAACTTTATATTGCTTTGCTTATTAGTGGCATTCAGGATGCTTGATGTATTTTTCATCAGTCTTGTGGTATAATGTAAATCATACAGTCCCTTTCTTTCGTGGAAGGGCTGCTTTTTCCAGCTTTGAGAGCACCCGCTGCAAAATACTTTACTTTTACCAGTGGACGCTAAACTTTATTTTGTAATAAATAAGTTCTGTTTGTTCTGTTGACTTATATGTCTATTACTCATTGCATTTAAATGAGGAATTAGCTTGCTTGACTCAAAGCCAAATCTTTTTAAGCTATGCCTTGTTGAAGGAGAGTATCTAAAAGGAAAAGGTGCAGTTGATCTGCCAGTAAAAGTCTCAGTTACCCCTATCATAAGAAAACAGTTGGCCTCTGCTTCAGGGACATTTCTGTAAGTAGGCACATGTACTCTTAATATTTTGCAGTTGAGGGGAGCAGGTGTTGAATTTTCAACTTACTAGGCTCTAATGCTTCCTTAAAAGCCTTTTTTCCTTTTGTCTTCATAATATGAGAAGTCTGACTAGCCCTAGAATGGCACCTCAGGTTTTCTTAGGTAGAATTTGGGCTCCACTGGTCTTAATCAGAGTTTTGCCATTGTGTTCAGCGTAACAATTATACATCTGCTGCTCTATAGCCCGATTTTAATGCCCCGTATTTTCATGCAAAGCTTCATGGAGGTTTGAAGAACGCTAGAGTGAAAAGCTTTTGGTTGTCAATTCATTAAAATTGTTAAATTATTTAATAATATGTACTCTTATGATGGTTACAGTTGAAAGAAGTGAAAAGTTGGAAGACTGGAGACCATAAGGACAGGTGTTGGGGAAGTATTTCTCAATGAATAAACTATTACTTGCACTAAAGGTCTCCTAAGAAAATGCTTAATTCCGGTTACTTTCTTTGATCCCACACATTGCTAGTGAAACAGAAGGCTAAACGGGCCAAAGGAAAAAGGCAAACATGGTAAGAACACATTGAGGAATGTTTGGAATGAAAACCTGTGATACTGCAGTCATGAATATGCCTGTAGCTGATCTAACTTACGGACTGTATTCAAATCGATATAGCTAGCTCATGTATCAACTGCAATGAAAATATGGGCCAGCCAAAAACTTGTGATACATGGCCACTCATCTATTGTTTGGGACAATGCACTGCCATTGATACCTGAGCTAAGCAGGTTACAGACAGAGAGCATCTATGTAACAGATTGTACTGGTGTGTAGAGATACCTAAATGGTCTTAAGTTAGAATGGGTACTGGAAACAGCCCTGGAATGATATGCAGACCTCAGGGTGGGCTCAGTTAAAGGACTAGGAAAAAAAATACGTCAGTTGAGAAAATAGAAAGCAATGGGAAAAAACCCCAAATAGCTAGAACATGGCTGAAATCCTGCAGAGCTCAGGGTGTGCTAACTTAAGGGACCAGGAACAAAATACATGTCAGTTGAGAAAGCAGAAAGCAGCGGGGAAACAACAAGTTTAACTAGCACATAAAATGAATGAAAAAAGAAAGGACAAAAGAAAAAGAAACAAAACAGTGAAAGGAAGATTTGTATATACAGGAAACAAAATCTGGGAACTAAAAATTGCTGAAGCTATCAGAAAGGAGCTAGAGAACTGTTATTAAAATGGAGGAAAGGGAATAGATAGCAGAAAGTGAGAAATACGGAAAGTCTGTGCAGAGTGAAGAAAGATAACAAGGAGAATTCCAGAATCTTGTGAAAAGCATTTCCTTGTGAATGTTGTTTGCTGCAGGACCTCAATTTTGTAACTTACTTTCAGCATCTGTTGCTGAAGGAGCCAAAGCTTAAGGGCAGGAAAACAGGAAAGCATTCCACTGAAATCAAATCTCAATCCAGACATGAGCCTGGTTTTCAACTTACAGCCTAACTCTAAATCCCTTTAAAGTTTGCTTGTCACTTAATTGCACTGCAAAATCTTGGCAGCCTCCTCACATCACAATTCTAAGCTGTCAAAGTAAGTAAAAATAGATATAAAACCCCTCTAATGTCTGTCAACCTTTGGAAATAATGTTCTAGCTCAAATTATGTACCAAGCAATAAGTTCATTGTGTTGGGTCATAAGGCCCAACCTAGCACATTAAGGTCCATCAAACTTACATGGGCCTTGCTTTATTAGGTGTTCTTTCTGGGACAATAAAAACCCACCTCAATTTATTGTATCTGGAACTAGAGTCTTTGATCTCAAGTTTCACACAATGCAAGTTTGTTTGAACTGACATACAAAGAAAAAGATAATTAAAAAAACCTAAAAATGCTCTGAGTTCACGCTTAGGCAGCAGAAAAGCTCTCATTTACATGCATAGGCAGCAGCAAACTTTTTAACTGGGGTATTTCCTATGGAAATCTGGGGTATTATATAGCAACGGTAACACTGTAGTAGTCTCATATCATCTTCCTGACAAGCTACTTTAACTAATTGGCCTCATGAAGAAATAATAATGTCCCAGATATCTGCTGTGACAGTGCATAGAATATTGTGGCCTATGTTACCTTATGGATATGGTGCATCCATCTGTAATAATTACACAGTAACTCAAAGTTATATTACTACTGCATTGAAATTTCTCCGTATAAACAATGCCTAGATACTTTACTGTTGACTAAATGAGGAAGAGAGTATGGAAGTAGGGGATTAAATAAGGGCAAGTTTTCTGTAGTTTTGGTAAAAATGGCATCAAGATTCAGGTTGGTGATTACTATGCCACATGTCAATAAAAATGTGGTTTCAAACGAAAGTATTTCATCAGTCATCACTGTAACTAGGGAACAACTGAGTGGGTTGATTCGGGTTTCACGTACTTGCACTGTACCAACAGAATTCTGCTGACTGTAATGACATTACCTCTGCTTTGTAACGCTGCTTATGGGACTTGCACTATACCATTTACGAACACCTAACATTATTTAATATACTTGCATCACAAAACATTGTTTGCTGAGAATGGAGATTCTGAGAAGACACAGGCCTGATCTTAACAGTAAGAGGAGAGCTCAGATCAGTTGGATTTTGTTTTTCAAACTGAGTTATTTTTAAAGGGTAGTTGTTCAAATCTGGAGAAATTCAGTCCTGGAAATAAGGAGAGAGATATATAATAAATTTAAATCTTAATATTTTCATAGAAATAGTGGTTTTCTTCCCTATGTGCTTTTTGAAAGAAATAGTTACAGGTTCTTATATGGGTTGTGTGTTGCTATGGAAATGTTAGGAAGGGACAAGCAAAGGACAATTCTGTTTATAAAGAAAACAGAAAACAGGTGAAAGGAAGAAAATATAATTATCCCCATTTTACAGCTGAGAAATTTCAATACAACAAAGATAAAGAGCCCAACTGTTGTGGAAATCTATCAATCCTTTTAGGTTGACCTGTCATTTAGGCATTGTTCTGCCTGCAGGGTATTCACAGAACATCTACAAATCATTACCCTCCCTTCACCCTCTACCTTTTACCTGCTTCTGCATACAGATGCACTCCATCATAGCTGTCAAAACTCTTTTGTAAAAAGAACCCAGAGTCACCCCACCACTCCCACTTCTAAAGAAATATTGCAAGGCCCAGTGATCAATAGGAGCACAGAAAGAAAGGAAGAAGCAGTATCAGCAATGAGATGTTGTTTTCTGGCCCACTGATTGTCACAGTGTGGATGAGGGCCATCTATTCATAACGTGTCACAGTAACTATCAGCCTGATCATTTTTGTTGTTTCAGTACTGATGGTAGAGGAAATCGGTAGGTCATATACCTCTGTTCAGCCTTGACAGTCAGTTCCGCACTCTCTCATTGTCAATGGTGAGAGTCAGAAACATGTCCAGGCCAGTAGGAAGAGGTTAGAACTGAAAACAAGTTCAAATTTAAATACAAAAACGGTCTTGGTGACATGACTACAGCCTTCACACTCCTTCTCACTCCTGTCAGGCATTCATGATCCTTGCAGTCTGTAGCTGATCTGTGCCTGAGTCTGAATTCAAGCTGATGTTCAGGGTCAGCAGAAGCTGGCTCAGAGGCATCAGCTAAGTGATGCAACAGGAGAGGCGTGTGAAGAAAATACAGGAGAATGGGGCCAGACCCATTACATGTGCAAGAAATCAAGTACTTCAAGTACCAACACAGATGGTTTGGTTCCTTGTTAGAGCAAGGAGCCTGAAAAATAAAATCCAGCAAAAAGCCTACTCTGTGTCAGAAACCAGTCCCAGTGGGTAGACAAGAAAATTGTTCTTTAAGAACAAGAGTAGAAGGAACAGAAACTATTTATCAAGAACGGAGTAGAAGAGGACCCTCTGTCCATGCTCTTTGCAGCTGATTTGCCAGACAGCCTATGCTGAGCCTGAGACAGAGAACAAGCTCTTCCTAAAGGCAGAGAACCCATGCTCTGATCCAGGATCCGGTGACTATAACTGTGGTCATAACAGCTATAACTGTGTCATAACCAACCTATGCCATAACCGTGTCTGTACATCCTCCTCTGAAATTTTAGTGTGTAGCTCCTGGTGTGAAAAAGTTGGAGGAAAAAGCCCACCTGATTGAGGATCCTGGAATCATGCTACAAAATAGGCTACTTTCTTTGGTCACACTGCTGGATGTCAAGAAATTTCTAGGAAGAAGAACACACTGACTCACACTTGGAGACAGTGCTCACCTGCATCTCACTTGCACCACACTTCCACACCACAACAAGGCAGTCAACCAGCATCTTAGTTCTTTGATCTTGGCTGTGCGCTTCTCCCTTCTCTACATGTGGTATATTTATTTTGTAATAAATCCTTTCACTCGGTCTTGGTATGTCTTTCGTATTAGAGTTGTGTTCATCTTATCTCTTAGGAGAAAGAGGATGGACTAGCCATCTAGTGAGAGGGATTGGCCAGGAGGGGAAGCCAGATATCATCTAAATAAGCCAGACTGAGTCACAGACTCAGCCTGGACTGAGACCAGAAGAATACTTAGAGCCTTTTTCATCTAAAACTCAAGGCATATGAGACTTTTTACATATTCAGCAAGGAGTGCATCACAGAAAAGGTGTCAGAGCCTTCGTATGTGAAGTGTAGGAAGCTGGAGTTAGTAGAAGGTCTTTGCATTTCTTCCTAGGACTTGTTAGGTAGAATATGTCACTAGTGTGTTGGTTTGTCTCAGGGCCTATCTCTCCTCTCTGTCATAATCCCTATTCCAGGCCTGTTCTCACTGAACTCAGAAATCCCTTTCTAACTCCCCAAACTATCCACAGCCGTGCTTTTAGTCATAATCTAGGGTATTACCTACGGCTTCTGCCAGCCATCCCTATCCTAATGGTCACTCAATGCTAACCTTGTCTGGAAAAATCCTACACATGTTATGTCATGTCTCTCACTGTTTACTAATCCACCAGCCAAGACAAGCCCTTAAAGAATCAGTGCTCTCATCTGGTGTTCAAGCTTCCCTTCGGCTTCAGCAATGTCAGATCTAATCTGGTAGGATAGAGTAGTTATAATTCAGGTATGACCAAAAATAAGGACTTTAAGGACAGCAGCAAAGGAATGTAAATGTCTTACAAGTAGGAGAAACACCATGATAGGACTTGGACGGAAACCTGAGATGTCAAGGTTGTCAGAGTTTTATGTGCTGAGCATGTATGAAGGGTCACCTGAGAGGTGTAAGAAGATTTAGACTTCTAAATGTAGATGTCAACATAATATCAGTGCCAAATGGCTGACAGGAGTATATGAGCATGTGAGGAAGGAGGAAAAGAGGCAAACAAAGCTTAGAGGCCAGCACAAGCTGAGATGTGTAACAGGGCTGAATCCCAGCTTCAATGACTGAGTTATTTCCCAAAGTCAGTTGAAAAATCTGTAATGCAGCCAAGAACTGAATCTATCACCTGAATTCCAATCCTTCATCTTCTACAGCTGCAGTGTAAGTCTACTTAAAAGTCATCCTGTAGCTGTAAGGCTTCTTAAGCAAGCTACTACAGCTGATAACTTCTTACAAAAGCTGGTCTAAGTCTATTTACTTAAAACAGCTGCTTACATGATATATTTTTCTAGTGTTCTCCTTGAAAAAAATAAAATTACTTCAACAATAAAACATGTCTATACAGCAAGGTGTAGACTGTTCAAGTCTGACTCTGGGGAGAGACACTTCTCCTTGGAACTGGTGTAGCCTTGTTGTCTTGGCTGTCATTGAGCCTGAGTCTATGTGGCTGTGGGAAGGAAGGACAAAGCACCTCAGGCTTGCAGCTGGGCAGCTTCTGAGCCTGAATTGGCTTGTTTGGGTGATGTGCAGGCAGCAGGTGTGAGTGACTGGCTACACCTCAATAGTCAAGTGTCACTGAAAGAAAGGCTGTAAGAGTTAAAAGGATAGATCCTGAAGGTGGGTTTGACTCCTAATTCAAATACTAATCTAATTCTCTCAGTAAGCAAAATTCAAATTCCTAGTCCCAGATACTCCATATTACTGAAGTTGATTGTGGGAGCTCTAGTTTATACCCTTTGTTCTAAGAATACATTGATGTAAAATCCAATAGGCAAATCTCAGGGTGTTTCCAGTCTTTTTCTAAACTCCAGTGTCTATTATGCCTTCTGGTTATTACAAGATAGAGAAGAAAAGGGTGAAAAAGAAAAAAGATGAATAATACTTTGAAAATACCTTCTAAGTCTTCTAGACTGTAAAAAAATCAATGTTTGATTACATTTCACAGGCAACGCATACAGCAGGCTCTTCATTACTTCAGCTGCATACTGATTTTTCTAGCTTCTGGCAATCAAAGAATTTAAGGAATACTCTCTTGTGATACTTCCTGTTGAGATTGCTGATGATATATACTGACTGGTCTAACATCACTAGGAACTGTAATACGGATCAACTCTTGGAACAACTAATGCTGCCATCACTACAGCAGGTGAAACAAAATGCACAGATTGCAGAAGTGTGTCTCTGTGCATATATGTGCTTGCACACCTAGACAGAGCAGGCAGGCAGAACAACTCACACAGGTAGAAAAGGAGGAGATGGCTCATCTCAGAGAAGTGTGATTTGATGCAGGAAGAAGCTGGTCTAAACTATGATGTTTACTTTCATTTTAAGCAAAATGAAGGGGATCCTGACAGTTAAGAATTTTTGATGTGGGTTTGGAGCTTGTGTGAAGTATCAGTAAATCTATGGGATCCGCTAGAATTATATCAGCTTGGAAAGGTGTGTGCAAGAACTTAAATGCTTTGGTTGCAGAAGTGGTGTACGTCACTATGCACTATGGTGTAAACAAAGATGTTACTTCTTTGGAAAAGCTTACCCAAGCTTAGCTCTGCTCTCAGTTTGGTTGAGTTGAATTATACTTCGTGAGAAAACAGCAAGACCAGACCTGTGTCTCCACATTAAATCTTTCCAGTGGGTAAAATCTATGTACTTAGTTTATTCTTCGATATAAAATGATTAATTTCTATACAAGGTGATTGAAAGTATCCTGGTCTTGCCTGCCTTTATTAGGTAATGTACCCTAAAAGAGAGTTGAGGGAAAACATGAATAGAGTAGGAGTCTCTGCTAACACTTGCTACCAAGTCTTGCTGCTAAGGAAGGTCCAGACATGGGAATATCAGGAGGAATTTTGGGGCACTTAGCATAAGAAATCTTGTGAATCAGACCTGCTATGTTCATATTCAAAGGAAACAAGTCAGGGACAGGAAAGTACTTCAGCTTTAGAACTGATGATGGAGGATCAAAGACAGAAACTGAAGTAAAATAGAGAAAGCTATAGTAATGGCTGCTTAAAAGAAAAAGGATCCTCTTCATCCACCCCCTCATATTTGTTATTCATCTGTGACATAAAAGCAGACTGATGGTTAAATGAAGCATCTCTGTAAAAGCAGGGGGAGTAGAAATGTGAGCATATTCTTTTCTGTAGGAAAGGAGAATTGAACCCAGTTCTACTATTAAAATAGATAACCAGAAAATAAATATTTTACTTGGTCACTTGCTGAGAGGGGAGAAAAGACTCCTTTTTTGGCATTAGCACAGTTAGGACAACTTGAAAGGTTAAATAGACATGAATTCCTGAGAGGTAACACTGTGATATAGGACTATAGAGAGTAGAGTATAGCAATATGGTGCTAGCATATTCTCAGCAGTGCTGTTATAGAACATTTGCTGTGTTAACTGTACCTTATGCTATAAATCGATGTATCTTTTGCTGTAGTTTACTAGGTGTTTTAGTTTGTATTTGTGTTGTATACTTCCACTGTGTATTCCTATTGCATATTTTAATAAGTTATATAATTCTGAGACAACAAAAGCGGATGCAATAAAGCCTGACTGATTGATGCTGCTTGTGTGTTTTAGACTGGCATTGGGAATCAGCCTGAATTTGCAATTTGGCAGTTAATTAATATTGATACAAAACCATTCATGTAACACAAAGCTTGTTACTTTCTATTCTAGTAGTGTTTTCTTTACTTGTTTGGCTGGGTTTGAGATGTCTCTTAACCCATCTAACTGGGAGAATAGGAGTAAAAATATTTTTACTTCTGAAAGCTGCAGCATGTATTGGTTCAAATGATTAAAAATAGAACAAGAACATGAAAAACTATTATTTGGAAGCTAGTTTTTTTACTCTTTCTGCTTTATATCCTTTTAGCATGATATCCAATGTTACATGCAAATTCTACCTGACTGTTGGGATTCTAGAGGGCTTTCTGTGAGAAAATGGCCATGTGAGCAATCCTGCGTGAGAATAAGAGCCTCAGCCGAGCAAGAATGCGATAAGGATGTGACCCTGAATGAGGGGGGAGAAACTCGACGAGACAAACAACCCCCGGAACGGGTTGGGATGGAAGAGGAAGTTACACAAGGCAGGAAGCCTGGCAAGGCTGATGTGGCACATTTTATCCAATCATAAGAAGGTTTAAAGCGCGGGCTAAGTTAACTGTCCAATCTTGAGGACTTGTACTGCCTGTTACGTCTGAGGGAGAACATTATAAAAGGGCTTTCTTAGTTGTAATAAACGGGCATTGCCTGATCACATTGGTTGTGTGCGTGCTCAGCTCTCCCACAACTGACCATAGAAAGCAGAAAGTTTGAAAACAAATGCTTCATTCTCTTATACTGAGGGATGGATTGCACTTATTGGCTCATTTGATACGATTGTGTGGTATCAAAGCAAGGATACTGTGAGGTAGGGAAAGAGAAGGATCATGTCTCTCTTTAAACAGAGGTGTGGTTTTCCACTTTTAACCTCCTCCTCAGAGAAGTTGGACAGTGTCAACTTCCCTAAACCTGTGTGAGCCGGCTTATTATGTTTGTTATGAGGACATAGTAAGATGCCTAATGAGATTTAGTCTTAAGGGCTGGAGGAAGGAAAGCCCTACTGAAAGACTTCAGCAATAGAAAAGATAGTAGCATCTCCTGAGTAGTTTTTAGGAAAATTATGAAAAAACAAACAATAACAATTAATTATAGAAGACCCTTTGAAAGAGATGTTACAAGTTCTCCCCTTGGATTACAGAACACTGTGCCTATGGCGCTGGTCTGCCACAATAAACAGCTTCCTGACACCCCAAAATATGTTTCTCTGTTCTTTCTCTTTACCCATAACCCTCAAAAAACCCCTGCTGTTATTTACCCATAAATTTCTTTGATGGGCAGTTATATGTATCAGGAGTATCACATCTACATTTGATATAAATCTCTGGAGCCTTCAATTATTTAAAAAAAGCATTCAGAGTTTTTTTCTTCCTCACACACTGGGTTTGGAAATGTATCTGGGTCTGGAGGGATATAGGTCTTGCCCTGTTAATAACAGCTGCCTCCTTTCAAGCTCCTCTGCTCCCCTTCCTTGCTTGACCATGTCAGACCTTTCATCAGTTGAGTGCTGAATGAGCAAAATGACTGAATTAGATAATACTCCACGATGTACCAGATTTCAAGTAATTACGCAAAAATAGATATGAGATTGAGATAGCACACTAATACTGTTTAAAAGCATGCTGGCTCACATACTCAAAGTCATTGCTAACACTGGCATGCCCTCAGAGTGAGCAGTAACAGGCCTATGAATAAAAAGAAGTTGATTAGCTGTTCCTGAAGACCGTCCAGTTATTGGTTCAGCTGATACGGATAAGGCTCGCATACAGTTCTAACAATTCTTTTTCATCAAAAGCGTGGTAACTGTAGGAATATCAATGAATTGAATCAAATCTATTTTATGTCTGCCTCCTGAATTAGAAGTTCCTTAAGAAGTTTCAGGAGAAGTAAAGTCGCACAGATGCTTTGAAGAAGAGTGAAGATCCCTAGAGCACTGCATCTAATTCTGGAGATTCTTGAGCACTTCTAAGTTGAATATCTTGCCCATGTCTCAATTATCTGGGAGACACCCACCTAGGTGCCAGTCTCACACATTCTGCGTGAAAATCAGATTTTGATGAGACACATGCCTTTATAGACAGTATAGACATTTTGCAATCAGGTCCTCAATCTATATTACTGTACCAACTTGCCCAACAGTTAAAGAGAGAAAGATAATTTTACCATGTTTTATCTTTCTGAACAGTTAAGATTTTTCTCAAGGACCAAGATGGGTAGCAAGAAATGCTCAGTAACCTTACCCAGATGTTTGCTTAAAAATGAGAGAAAGAAGAAAGTTCTGATAATTGATAAAGTCATAGTCCAGGGGTCTGATAATTAATGAAATCATAGTTCAGGGGTCTGATAATTGATGAAGTCATAGTCCATTCCTGGCACCTGAAATGGAAGAACTGGGAGAATGAACGCTGATGATGGTGGCCATAATATGTCAGAAGGTGACAAATCTTGATTTTCTTAGTCTCTGCCATGGCTGATAGCAAGAAGAGACTCCTAAACCAAGTATTAAAATGAAAACCTCAGACTCTGATTCTTATAAAGTATTTGCAAGTTATGTTAAAAGGTAAAAATACTAGATAATCTGAAATATCATGCTTGTCTGATTCAAAAACAATTGTAAGATTCTCTAAAGTATGATATGGTATCAAATGCACACTCATCTAGTAAAATATTTTTATTGGAGAAAAACAGTAATTGCTAACTTCATGAATTTTAATAGGACAATTACACATGGATCAATAATGTTACATTTAATGATTTCTCTTTCACCAACACTTCAGTGTTGTCAGTTGACCTTTAATGGAGATTCAGTGATGCAAAACAGCTCTTCTGTAGAATCCGACGTAATGAGACTGGGTCATCTAAAAGCTCAAATGACATCTGCAAGTTCAGCTAATGAAAAGTGATCCTGGATTATCTAGCATCATGCAAATATCAGAAGAGAGAATTTTCTTTACCTATAAAAACCTTTGCTGTTGTCTCTGATGGGCAGATTCCAGTCAGTACTGGCTTTATTAATTATCCTCAGGTTTTCTTGCTGCTAAACTGAGCCAAGAAAACATATGAAACTTCAACAATGCCCTTGATTATCATGGTAGGAATAATAGACCTGAAAGTTAGATGCTATCAAGATAGAGATTTACAAACTTGATTTTTCATAATGAAGTAAAAGAGCTAACATGAATGCTGATAAGTGTGGGGTTGAGGATGTGGGTTGCATTGTGATGTTGCTTATCTCATTTATCCTGCAGGCTTAATAATACCAAGCCAAGTTCCTGGCCGAGGTACAGGTTTATGTCACGTTACGGGGAGCATTAAGCTGCAAAATTCATATCTTCAGTACAGGATACTCCCCTCATTCACAGTGGGCCCTATATGCCTGTACACTGGAGTGGCCTCCACCTCACTCCCCAGTTCATGTTAACAGAGAGTGAAACTACATTTTTGCAACTCAGTTTCTGTAACTGATTTCAAACATAGCTTGTTTTTCATATAATGATCTGCTTCAGAGTGCTCTGGAACTGGGTGAAGGCTTAAGGTCATTTTGTATCATGTTGTCTCCTTTCTCTTGACTTTTGCTTTATGATTCAAGGTACAAGGAGGCCAGGAATGCACAAGGTTCTTTCCCATTGACAGACAGCAGGTCCTGCTATAAAAACTTGAAATGTCTGCAGAAATTGTTAGCAGATTTGTAGAGATCTTCAGAAACCATCTCCAGAATATATGACAGATTTCCAATATTGCAACTGAGTGAATGAAAAAACCATGTCAGACCACAGTGTTCTGAACTGCACTTGAACTTTCAGTTTATTTCCTCTGTCTTTGCGATGTTAACAAAGGCTTTAATGCATTGGAAAAAATGGCTTTGAGAAAGGAAAATGGTTATACACTTAGGTCACGGTGATGTTTTTACCATCTAGGCTCCATTTAATCATAAAGGCTAGATTAGAAAGTAGATCTTTAGAGGGAGCAGGTGGTGCTGCGGTCAACACAGACTGTGTCACTCTGGAACTAGCTTTTGTCTGGAGCGGTAGACTGAGCATCTTCACCAGTAGCAGTGATTTAGATGCTTTCCTCAGGCTCATCTTCTGCTTTATCTTCATTATTATCCAGTTTGAGAGGTTTCTGTGATGCCACAAGTATGGCAAGTTGGAGATGATGGAGAGAGTTGCTTCCAAACTACTGATCCAAACTACAAAGCTACTGCAAATGCACCTGGCTGCTTCTGATATGGTCCTCTCCCTCCAACTGCCATATGCCATTATGTGACCTGCAAAAGAGTAAGCAAATCCTATTATTTCCTGTTATAATTTGCTCTCTTGAAACTTTTCTACATACAGCTGTTAGTTCCCTATTGGTGGTAAAAATTATGCAAAGCATTTGAGTTAAGCAAATTTTTAAAAGGTTAGGTCTATATTTGTTGCGTAGTTACACCGATAGCAAACACTAGACTTGGATTCATAAATAAGCATTCATGGATAAACAAAGACCTTAATGAGATTTGAAAGACTTCTTTGAAAGACACATGAAATGACAAGAATTTGTTAAACTGAACATTTCTAGACTACATTCCTGAAAGCACTTCAACAAGGTAGCTCTTAAGGTTGAAGCTGACCTGTAAGATTTTGCTTGACTGTGAATGAAACATTCCCATGTTTTATCATCCTTTTGTATGCAAATAATGCATCTCCCTGAATAACTAGCTTCCTTGGTCAGTTGCAGAGCTAAGACATGGGTTTCTTTCGTGACCTGCAATTGAAGGGAGATAACATAGGGAGTACTTTGCTTCATTCTCTCCTGTGCTTCCATCCAAGAGACGGGTACAATCTCTGCAGTTATTCTTTTGTTAGAGCATGTCCAGTTATACATGAGGAAGTTTCTTGAAAAGTCATTGAGGATTAGGCCCATTATCAGAACAAAGTTGTATAAATATATACGTGAAATTACATTACAAAAGAAATGACAAAACAGGTGGTGCCCAAAATTCACAGTTACGTTGAAGAAATCAGAGTGCAAGACAGCATTTAAATGAAGCAAATATGAAATAGTGAGCCTACAGGAAAGGTAATCCCGTCAACCACAGACATTTGTGTTCTTCTGTAAAATGCAGAGGGCTTTGACAGTGTTCCCAGAATGTAGCAGATCTACAGTGTGCTTTAGTAGTAATAACAACAATTTAGCTCCTACAATCTGGCTTTCATAATGCACTGCCTACTTCAGAGCAAGATTAACATGCGTCTAAGATCATAAGAAAAGAAGATATATGATCCCATTCACTTCTTGAATAACTACAGAGCAGTTGAATTCAAATTTAAGCCAAAACATCTGTGGACATTAAGAGTGTTAAATTTTGTTCCTTTTGACAGAATAGAAAGTATGAAATATATTTTTTTAAAAGATGTGAGGGCTTAGAGGTTTGAACCAAACGTTTTTGCAATAAAATGTTTACTAGCTATGATTCTGCATGTGTTTTACTTGGCAGCCAGATCTGAGGGTGGTACATGGGTTGTTCAATGTGCCTATACACTATATAATGAAAATTTTTAATGCAAATTAAACTTTATCTCTGTTTTCTTCTTCTGAAGGCAAATCCTTGCCTTCAGGATAAATGATACTCCACAACTTGATATCCCATTATTGTTATTATGCATAATGTTTCATTAACATTGCTTTGCTACAGCACACACATCTACAGAAAATACTTGTACTTGGTATTGTCAAGACAGTATCAAGATTACTCATCAGGCTCGTGCAAGTGTGGTGAGTAAATGATGTGCTCTTCTAACTTGGCTCAAGTCACTAATTTTTCACTCTTTGTTTCTCTCCACTTTAGGAGCATTTCATTTTGTACTGAAAAAATAAGAACAGACCCCCATGATTAGTCATGTCCTGGCTTATGATAGCAGATGGGTGGTAATATTGCTGACTTCTCTTATATTAAAAAATGTCTTCATCAAAACCATTAGGCATGTGGGACGTTGGTGTCAAAAGATCTAGGAATATCCCTGTGAGGTCCTAAGCATCAGTCAGTGGAGCCTACAGTTGTATATAAATGAGCAGTTTTAAGTGGCACCAACACACATCAACTAGTTGAGCATCCAGAATGGACAAAACACTGGGTGCTTTGTCCTGTACTTATCTGATGTGAAATCTTTTTTGCAGTCTACCTCTTGTGCCAATGGTAACACATGAACCTGTTAAAATCTTCTGCAACACTGAGGTTTTAGGAGGTTTATAGGTAAACCATACTAAATCATGCAGGCTGGTTTCCCACCATAGTGAATTTACATACGGTGAAATGACACCAAAAGCTCAGAATATGCTGGAATCGGAGAGAGTGGAATAAATAGAATGTGAGGAAATGAACTTTTATGTAAAAGCAGATATTATTACCCCAGCTGACAGGTGTAAGGAAATATTAATCATTTTTTTTCTAGAAAAATTTTAACATTCCCAGTTATAGGAACACAGCTCTACAGAGCATAGAACTACTGTGAATTTACATTGTCTTTTGCTATCTTTATAGAATACTATAACATATGTGAGCTGGGACAGATAGTATTTTCGTATACTTCTTACACTTTTGGCTTAACAAAGAAACACTGATATCATCCATCCTAGTATTCTGTAGAGAGTTAAAGTGGTTTTGCTCAGAAACCACAAAATCTTACAATAGAAAATCTCCTCTTGATTCTGAAGGAAGACTTTTCTTTTAGCTGGGTCATGGTTAGTGACTCAAACCAAGTTAGAGTGGTACTGCAAAAGAAGAGATTGGATTGCTCAACATAATGTCTCTCAAGATGCTACTTAGTAAAGAGTTATATGTCTTTACATTCCTGTTGGCTCGGGAAGGAAACTGATACTGTGCAGACCTTTACTGGATCTGGCTCTGTGCGTGTGAATAGAATCGTCTTGGATTTATTCAATCCTGGTGTTTCTAATACTAACTACCATCCTGCTGTCATAGCTAGCTCTGATCTTTGGAGACACATTACACAATTATATAAGAAATTCCTCAAAGTTGTAATTGTCATCATCCTTCAGGGAGTATTACTGCCAGTGTTTCAATTTTCTTATTATTTATCATTAAAGTAATACCCATCCATTTACAGACAGACTGGCTACAAATTCTGTGGCTTGGCTTGCCTTCCAAAGTGGTTTCTGACTTTGCCATGTCCCTGAATACCAAGGGAAATGATTATGCCGCTAAAATCCTATCCTATTGTATTTTGACTGTGCCGAAGTAAAGGATTTGTGAACTATGTAAATGTTAGTGATGGAAATAGCCTGTTTGTTATTCAGTTAGACACAGTCCAAATAATTTAATCTTGGGCCTGTGTTACGTGTTTCCTGGGTGATTTAATTAATGAGGTTATATTTTTTTTAAAAAAATGAAATTGAACTCCTTATCTTTCCATTTAATATGAAGAAAACCCACATCTATTCTGTAAGGCCAAACTACACTTGATGCCCCATAGAGAAAATAATTGTACTATTACAGGAGTCCCTCTATGGAGCAAGCTACTACAGTCCTGGAACAGACAAGCTAAGTAGAAGAATCAGCCCTAGTGATTCCCAGTCTTTCCAACTTATTCTACCCCTGCTTTGCAGGATAGAGAGACTTGTTTGATTACAGTGACTGTATCAAGGTTAATTAAGAGGTCAGTCATCTGATCTCCCACACAGAAAAACCTATCTTGGATTGGCTCAGAAAAGTTGTCATGATCCTTATAAAGGCCATATTGGGAAGCTATGAGTAGGAATTAAGTTACAACTTGGAGGTATGTCAGTCTGCTGAGGTCTAAATTTTCAAGTGCAGTTGTCATAGGGAAAAGGAGAAATGTACAGATTTTATTGTCTGGATCGGTTTTTTGTTGTTGGTTGGGGTTTTTGGTTGGGTTTTTTTTGGTGTTGGTAGTATGTTGGTATTTATTGTTTTTCTTCTTTTTTTCTTTTTTTTTTTTTTTTTTTTTTTTTTATTTGTGGGGAGGTGGGACACAGGGTGGGTTTGGTATGCTGTTGTTTCGCATTCTTTCTGATATCCTGAAAAGAGTTCCTGAATTTTTGGCACTGGTGAGGCCGCACCTTGAATATTGTGTTCAGTTTTGGGCCCCTCCGTACAAAAAGGCCATTGAATGACTCGAGCGTGTCCAGAGAAGGGCAACGGAGCTGGGGCAGGGTCTGGAGCACAGGTCGTACGGGGAGTGGCTGGGGGAACTGGGGGGGTTTAGTCTGGAGAAGAGGAGGCTGAGGGGAGACCTCATCCCCTCTACAGCTGCCTGAAAGGAGGGTGCAGAGAGCTGGGGATGAGCCTCTTTAACCAAGGAACAAGTGATAGGACAAGAGGTAATGGCCTCAAGTTGCGCCAGTGAAGGTTTAGACTGGATATTAGGAAGCATTTCTTTACAGAAGGGGTTGTTAGGGGTTGGAATGGGCTGCCCAGGGAGGTGGTGGAGTCCCCATCCCTGGAGGGGTTTAAGAGTTGGGTTGACTTAGTACTTAAGGATATGCTCTAGTTGGGAACTGTCAGTGTTAGGTCAATGGTTGGACTGGATGATCTTTAAGGTCGTTTCCAACCTAGTTGATTCTGTGATTCTGTGAATTCACTGTAGCCAGACTTGGAGTTTAGTCAGGTCCTCAATCCTGGATGTTGAAGATTTCTCCCTATCAGATAGGCAGCTCCTGCCAGGTACCTGTCAGCAGATTACTTCATAAAGGCATAGTTAAAATCTTGTCAAGTTATTTCCTTTCTGTGTAATCCACAAGAGTAATTAAGAAGCTAAAAATGAGGACTAGAAAGTACTACTGCTCTGTAGGAGGCATGTGCCCAGCTTTTAGATACTGAGTCTTTTACAGTAGGAGGTCATCACTAGCAGTGATTTTCTTACTCTCTGACTGATTTGCTATTTAGTTTTTTACAGAAGGTAGAAAAGTCTCAGGGAGAACAACCCTGAAGAAACCATTTGCTAGTTAGATGTCATTGCTAAGTGATTAGTTCAAGCCACCTTCTGCTTTTTTTAATAAGGCAAGTAGTTAACTCAGGGTGAGAACTCACAGATCTCTGGAGGAAATACTGTGGTTTTTTCTAGTTCATCAAATATGCAACTATTTATGAGAACCTATAACATCTAATTTTCTGTATGACTCCTAGAAGGAAAAAGGGTATGATTAAAACAAGTCTGGGAATTACAGAATTTGTCTGAAATTGTTTTCAAAGTAGGTTCCTCTGAATATGGAGCAGGAGTTAGTCTTTTTATGTAAGTGAAAGCACATTCTTACTAGCTACAGCACTCAGTCATGGCTGTAGGTATTTGCCTCACCATCCCAAAGAAAGTCGCAATCAGCTGGCTGCTGTCAGATCTTAGCTTCTTTGAAGCTCTGCTATTTTGTGTTAAGTTTCAATATTTACTATGTCTCAGTGATGAAAACACTTGACTATATCCCAGTAATTTAAGTAGTCACATGGAATACAAAACTTTATGCTCCAATTCCTATTCCAGAGGCTGCTTATATTTTTTATATACTATAGATAAAGACACAGCACATAATTAGTCCTTAACCTAGGGTCAGAACCCAGGGCTTTGTCCAGATTTCTAAAGCATTTGGGTAAAATGTATATTTTCTCGTCTACCTTAATGAAATTTGAAGTATTTTCTACAAAAACCCTCCTACTCTACTAGGGAGAAAGAAAAAGTTGTTCCGTGTGTCTCTTTTGATTCCTGAATGTTTATAGTTCATAGTAGGTAGATGACAGACGTCCTGGGAAGGAAAAGGTGGGATTGAATCTCACTAGATATTTAATTCAAGAGAACACTGTATCTGGAGGGTTTTATATTTTTGGATGAGTGCTGTAAACAGCACTTCCCCTTTCTAGCATATTTTTTGAATCTCTATTCTAGTTCTCATACATTCCTTTCATATACTCTTTAATTTAAGGACTGTGATTCAGTCTAACTTTAAATTTATTATTTAATTTCTCACAAATTTAAGTGTTGACTTTTCATTATGTACATCAGAACTTAAGAAAGAAAGAATTAAAGAAGGTTATGGATTACAAAAAAAATTTCTTTACAAGTGAGGAATATTTGGTATTATTTGAGAAATTATTTATTTGTGAGTTATTTCTATATCCTTGATTTTGATCTTCCTCAAGTACTGCATTATATATTTGAGTGTAGGGTGCTGGGAACAGCTGCATGTATGTGTGTGAATACATGTTCAGATGAAAATCATACTCTGTAGAAACCAAGGTGGTAAAAATTTGTAAACTTCTGACTGATTGGGGGTGGATGACAACAGCTGCTTGACAGTGCACAACAGAAGTTCACAAGTGTTAAGGGCAAGAGATAAAAGTACAAATTGTTTAGACACACATAGAAAAGTAATGTATGCCAAGAAAGATGCTTGTATTTGATATAATACTTTTTGGTTTTGCTATATGAAATTCACATTGTTACGTTCATTTTTAAGTCTCAAAATATATATTTGAGTCTTCAAGCTGTATAGGAAGTAGCACAAATCATTTGTTACACTTCTCTGAAGAAATTGTTTGGAAATAACTATTAACGAAAATCAGTTTTAAGCATTTATTTTGGTAACATGTAGGGTTAGGGATCTGGTGTAGTTGGGAACTGTCAGTGTTAGGTTAATGGTTGGACTAGATGATCTTCAAGGTCTTTTTCAACCTAGATGATTCTGTGATTTTGTTAAAATATTATTCTTTACTATGGGGATGTTTTGCCCCATGATAATTTTGCTGGTCAGACAACGTCTCCCACTGATATATACTATTGTTATGGTAGTAATACTTATCAGAGTGTTGCCAAAGCTGTGGCTGTGTAAGCATTTCCTAGGAAATGACATGAGGGAGACTTTTGGTCAGGCTTTGGTCTGTAAAACTCATAAGGCTCATAAATCACAAGCACAGCGTTCTTTTCAGCCTATTGTTGAAGCAAGAGTGACCCAGTGAAATTCAAGAATCACTCCAAGGGGGACATTTGCCCTTTTAATTTCTCACACATCTTAATTCATGCTTGGAGAAAATGTCACAGTAACATTTTTAGATTACAAACAAGAAAGAAAATAGCTCCCTAACTATCTGTTGTCATTCAGTGACTGCACAATCCAAACACACTTTTGGGGGCAAGTACCAGTTCCTGCAAAATCACAAAAACTTGGCCTGCTGGCACACCAAACAATATTAAAAACAAGCCTTATTTCTGAAGCTGGTAAGATAAGGCTTCTCTAGGTATGATGTGATTATGCTCCTATGATGATTGAAACATCATCATAACTGGAGACATTAAGACAAATAACTTGACCATTGGAAATACCAAAGTGTTTAGAAGGACATGGAAGCTTGTCCGTGTTTTGAAGTGAAACAGGGTAAATATATATGGGTGATTGATTACTCACTGGGTTTGGGTCAAATTCAGAAAAATTTGCATCAAATTCAGAAAAAAATTTGTAAGTAATATAGCTTGTTGTTAGTATTCTTAAGTCAATAACTAAAATAAAATACCCTTAGAGGACTTTGATCTGTAGAGAGCAATGTAAATGATAAGATTTCGGATTTTTTTTAGTGTGGGAGTATATGTGTATGCTTGAATAAATATATGCATAAAGCAATAAATATATGCTTATAAAAATAATAAGAAGAAAATCTACAGATTTTTATAATGGATATTCCATTGCGGGAGAGCTGAGCACGCACACGACCAATGTGATCAGGCAATGCCCGTTTATTACAACTAATTCAGCCCTTTTATAATGTTCTCCTGCACACGTGAGTACCACGCAGTACAAGTCCTCAAGATTGGACAGTTAACTTAGCCCGTGCTTTAAACCTTCTTATGATTGGATAAAAGGTGCCACATCAGCCTTGCCAGGCTTCCTGCCTTGTGGAACTTCCTCTTCCATCCCAACCCGTTCCGGGGGTTGTTTGTCTCGTCGAGTTTCTCCCCCCTCATTCAGGGTCACATCCTTATCACATTCTTGCTCGGCTGAGGCTCTTATCAGTCTTGTTCTCATGCAGGATTGCTCACATGGCCATTCTCTTGCAGAAAGCCCTCTAGAATCCCAACATTCCATAAGCCTAGATTATGGTAGGAAATAATTATATTTTAAAACAAACCAGGATTCAATCCCCTGATACTCTCATGATACACTATCCATTTCTGAATGAAAAACATTTTCAGAATGAGATTATCTGTGAGACCGTAACAAAAACAAAATCTAACTACAACTTTTTAACATAATTTCTGATCAAAAGCACACAGCATGAAATGTGCTTTTCTCTGGATCTGCAAAATTAACAGGGATGTTTCATTATTATATTAACTACTTGTTAGTTGTCAAAATAGGGGTATCATGCTATTTATTTCAGACCTGGTATGGGTGTGTATTAGAAGCAGTTAACATTACTCCCATTAGAAAAGACACAGTACCTGTACAGGTTTTCACCCTGAAAACTGTGGCACTGACTTGCAATTTTTATTCTACAAAGCTGTCAAAATTCTAAGAATAGTGTTTGAGCCATCTGATCACTTTTCAGAAGCTATGAACTAATTCTTGGAAAGGATCCATGCTATATTTCACTTCAGGTACCTAACCTTTGTGCTAAGGAGAGCTTCAAAATACCTGTTCAGTTGCTCAACATGATGTAGAAAAGCACAGGCAAGATACAGCATCCTGAGCATTACGTCTGTACTACTATTCCTACACAAAATAATGCCATATATCTATAAAGACAGCGTGTCTCAATGTCTCCTGTTTTATTTTGGATTAACAATAAAATTCTAAGTGGATAAAGAGAGAGTAATGGCAGAAGAACTGGGAAAGAAGAGTGCAAGGCAAAGACTATCGGTGCAGCTTAATTGTGAGACTAACTCTGGTTTAGGTCTAATTACAAATCAAGTAGAATAGGTGATAGGGCTTATTACCTACAAGTGAATGCTGTTATAATTAGAAATTTATTTCATTATTAAAAACATGTTTGTAGCTCTATTTTTTCTGTGAAAAAAAGAATGTTCTTATTTGGAAAACTAATCCTAAGAGAGAGCTCAGGCTTGAAAATCATGAACAGATTAAATTGCTTTATTACATCTGGGTGATGGAGTAATTTCTTTGGACTCTTTGCTTCCCCATGGTGGTTTGCAACTCAGCTTGCTGAATGCTTTGAATACTGGTGCTGGGCCCCTAATTTTCTAGGTATTTAAAAATTGAACACGGCAGTACCAGTGTCTCATTATAGATTTATCCCTATATGCTCCTAATAAGCGGTGCCATTCCACGTTAACTAAAATCCAGTTATAGATATGTTTGAAAGAAATGTCTGACTTCTGTACTTCTATTACTTCTATTATTTCCTTCAAAAAGCACATTAGTTTTGTGAATGCCGGTTAGAATTTTTCTTTCTGCATTTTTAAGATTGACTTCAAGTTTTTCACTGAAGCCACAGTGAAGTGCATGCATCGAGAAAAGCAATCTACGTATGTTAATGACTCACTTAGCAATTTGAATGACCTCTCCGTTTCTGAACAATTCCTGTCTCTAACCCATATCCATAAATGTTTTTTAACTGATCTGGCTTAAAACTTTTCATTTACAGACTTTCCATTGTGGGGGAGGCGAAAAAAATGGCATTGATACTTTTTCCTGGAAATGTACTATCTCCAGAGATTAGGAGACTGCAATTAATTTACACTTTCAGCCATTTCTTTTCTTGTCTGCTAGATACTTTCATGACTGATTAAAAAAGCTTGTTGACTAATCTAATTAAACATAAACACATGGAGAAATTCAAGGATATCTAAGACTTTCTCTGATCAACTGGGAAACTTGGGAGTGGGAGGATTGCCTAAAATAAAGGAGAAAACACTTGATACATGAATACAAAAACCATTACAAGAACATAATTTTGAGTTGCTGGTGATGAGAAAAGAATCTGGGCCATAGGAATATGAATGTTCAGATTTTTCTCTTTATTTATTTATTCTCCCTTGTGAGTGTTTAAGTGTTTTGTGGGTAGTGTCCTCTTCCTACAGCTGAGAAAGTAGCTTTCTGTGTCAGAAGTCACATGCCTGCATAGGGTTTCCTTGTATGGAGATCTCTTGGTTTATTTCTTTTTGTTAATTATAACATGGACTTTGCTTATTAAGATGTCTTCAAACAAAAGTTTCTTCAGCTATAGCATTGGGTTTTTTTTTGGCACAGTTCATGACTGTATAGCAGCATTATCATAGTATCTCACCATTACACCGGCATTTCACTCCGAACAGAGCCAGATTTGGACAAGTTACAACTGCATTTTATTACTACTAATCCTCCTTTACATTTCTGGAATTAAGACAACTTTCAGGGCAAAGTGCAATAGGCCGTTTGTGCCATAGCAAACAATTCTCAGGAAATCTTAAATAGTATATTTCTTGTGGTGGTCTTCTATACAGGATAAAGCACATATTGAGCAGTGGTGGCTGATTTCTTGATCTTGCTTCAAGATGGCTTATGTCAGGTAAAAAGAACTAAGGAAAAAAGCGAAGGGCTATCTGGCTATTTCTTTTTTTTTTTTCCTTTAATAAAGGTAAAACTGTACAAACAATCTTCTGAGAAGATGGAAGCCAGGTATTCTCCACACTATTGTAAGCTATTTTTAGAGAAAGAAAAGACTGTGGAAGAATTAATTTCTGCATGCATCTTCTTTGGTTCTGCTAAGACCCAGCCAAAAAAAGATTCTTGTTCCTTATGGGCTACTATATGAGCATATTTTAAAAATTTTGAACCAGACTGCTTGGACTGAAATATCTGCATGGCTACTCATGATATTTTGTCTGGTTAATCAGACAGTGAGTGATTCACAGTCCTCTAAAGCCAAACTTATACAGATTTTTTATGATACCAATGTTAAGTCTTTTCTTCCTCATTCACAGTACAGAGTCTATTTTTTTAATTGCCTCCCAATGTTTTTCTTTCTTCACCTAAACTTATTCTAAAATCCATACCATTTCTGTAACACGGTAAGAAACTGGACTTATTATTGTCTTGCTATTATCCTTCATTGTAAAGATTGTAGCACAGCAGGAAAAAGATCAACAGTATAGATAGAAACTCTAAAATCTATACGACAATCATTCATTTTCTTGAAAGGAGACACAGAACCTATTAGGCCATCTTGCTAAACTGATGAGAAAACCAAAGGTTGAAAATGAAAGAAAAATTGTACAAGATATTAAAAAGATACTGCCTTCTGAATCAGAAAGAAACAAGAAGTCACTGAAGTAGAAAATAGAACTTCTAAAAATGAAAGGAAAAATTTATTAATACCACAGGGAGATGTAACTAAAAGTGAAACTAATTCCAGTAACACACACAAATTCATGAGAAGAATAAGTAATCCTGTAGAACATAATGATTCTCTGGAACAAGTGGCCAGTAAATTGGGAAAAAGTGTAAGGCTGCTAAGTCTGGGAACAGATGGAAGATAGCCAGGAAACCTGAATATCTTACATAATAATTTATATTTAAAATGGATCTAGGGGTGGTGGGAACAGACAAGGGACAAACTGTCTTAGTACTGTAAGTATTGCTGAGCACTTAGGGAAGTTTCAAAGTGCCAGAATGGGTTGTGTTTTTTCAGGAAAACTCTGAATTAACGGAGAAGCCATTTTTGTTCTGGATTTCTAAAAACATTCTCTGGATTTTGCAGCAATATGGGTGCTGATGCCTGGGAAACGGAACAGTTGATTTAATTCAGCGGTCACGCTGATGGCTAGCCTGACACCATGAACATTTTGTGATGTATAAGGCTTTCTATTTAGGAGTAATTGCAAAGCTATCAATAGCTTCAACTACTAAGCTCTCAATGCATTAGATAATACCAATTTGTCAAAACCTGTAACGTATTCTGTGTAAATCTCAATTATTTATTAACATACACAGCTTGTCATCCTCTCTGCCCTCCTCCCCTTTAGTCCACTGTAATTAAAATGATTCTACTCTGAAAGAAGATACCAGAAAATTCAGAGTGTGAGACTTCTGTATTTTGTTCATGAGCTTCCCCCCATTATGCTAATATAGGATGTTTCCTACTGAGAGTAAAGTGGAGCTCTGTTTGACAAAATACTTCTTCCTGAAGCTCTGCTCACTCATATTACAACCAAAAGGAATGGAAGTCGAAACTTTCTAGCACTCTACAATACCGGGTCTTACTGCCCAATAACTTTTTAGTATCTAAAGGTTTTCTATATCAAATCTGATTGGATTTGGCATTTAGCTCTTTGTATGGTGACTGAATGTTTGGTCCAGTGGATTGAAAGAAATGGTGTAGGAATTCCTTGGACCAACATAAAATTTAACAATTTATGTTTAATTAAGCAGATATAGATCTATGAAACAAATAATACATGACATGCCTTTAAATTTTCTTCATATGTGCCATTAAAAAAAAATCCTTATCTCTTACAGTACCGATATACCTGTCAGTACTTTTAGGTGACAGACCTTCACATCTCCAGCTTATGTGATTTACAGAATAGTATCACTGCTGGTTATTAGCTATATCAATGTGATGAACAGATTTTTAGTTATCTGAGATTAGTCTGAACTAAACATATTCTAAAATTTGCATCCAGGCGGCAGAGGGGAAACTTTAGAAATGGAATAAAAGAACTGTACAAATCAAATTCAGAACCACTAAAGGCAACAAAAAGCTCATTTCACATGAGTAATGAACCCATGGTCTGCAGTGGTTTTGCTATACTTCTGTACCATCCAATAGTAAACAAGCAGAGTCTAGAGCAAAAGAAATAATTTTAGGAAGGATTAAAAGCATTTGGGAATATTGTGATGTTTAGAAGAAAGTCAGTGCATTTCAACTATATTGATTTGTGTTCAAATTATTGTCACAGTGTCACAACTGATTAATTTCTATTGACATTTCCATTTCAAAATCTACAGTTTTTAAAAAAGTGTCTAGACCTTTCTGCCTGCAAATGATTCACAATTACTTCCACACATCCTGCATATAGAAGAACAATGAATAGATTTTCAATTTGCATTCCATTACTTAATTTAACCTGTGTCTTCACAGCACTCTTCCACAGTCTCTAAAAATTGTTCACAAAAATGTTGGAATGTTTTAATTAATGCCACATTTTGTTTAGTGGTATTTTAAAGAAAATGAGAGTAATCTGCTTTCTGAATCTTGAAATGCAAACACTTTATGATGTATATTAGGGTATCAGGTCTTGTGATGCTCTTCTAAGAAGTCCTCTGAAAATAGGTTAGTCATCAGTTAAGAGCAACAGATCTTGACTAAGACTGTCATGCTGCAATGATTAATTAAAATTTTACTATGCCTTTCCCTTTCTCTCTCACTCACATTTAAGGGGTGTAAATATAATCATTATTAGGCTTCCTGGCAGATTTATTGGGTTATTTTGTCTGATCTTGAATAAAATGCGTTTGTGGAAGAATTATTAAAAAACCCACAGTGCTTCTTTGGCAATAGTTAAATCCCAAAACCTACAGAGTGGTTAAATATAAATAATAAAGAATGTATGACCAGGGCTAGTAAGAGAAACATTGACTAAAAAATAATATGGCAGAGATACAATACCTTAACAGTATTTGAAAATTCCACATGGAAATATTTGAGGCCTTCTCATATTTTAGCCTTTATAGTTTCATAGCTTTTCCATCCAGATAGAGATTGCCTGGAACATCTGTTGTCTTCAGTGGAAACTGTAGGCATGAATACATGCCATAGTGATAAGTGAGTGTATTAATCTTTTTGAAATATATTTTTACTGAGACACGGAATATAAATCTATTAAGTTCCCTATAATTTATTACCTGCAAATATCTCATATTTTAAAGGTTCTTTTTGGAATATTCATCCTAATTCACATTCCCTTCCCCTAGTCTATCCTTAAAGCAAATGGCAGTAATTCCACTGCCATGACCCAGTTTTTTAAAATTACCAAGTAAAACAGAACTTCCTTAGGTCATTATTGCCCAAAAACTAAAAAATGTTGTCTCTTTGAAAGGTATATTAGTAATATATTTTCTTCCCACACTCTTAGTTTTAACAGAGGTTTCCCAGAACGAGCGCTCTTAAAGCTATTGTAATTGGCTGTTTAGTAGTTAGATTAATATTTCTGTCTCTTTTACGGTATTTAAAAATAAAAGGGTAGTTCAATTCACTCGAAGGATTTTTTTTTTTTTTTCTAGCACAATATTCTGTGAGACGTGGCCATAAGAAGAAGAGTAAGAAAAGCATTTGTACTTTTCTCTACCTATGTCCTCTTCCCAAATAGTCCCTGCCTCCAGAAGTTTTCATCTCACATTTCTTGAATACATTGGAGCTTATTCTACTGCTTTCCATTATTTGCCTGGTCTTCCCTAGATTCAAAAGAGTACATGCCATTGTAGTAGATGTTATGTGAGCCAAAACTGGAGGAACAGATAAGTGTATCCTACTTGTATTTGCTATCCTGAAATATTCTGTGACCCCAGCACTAAAATTTCCTCTTTTATTCTGTAGTTTTAAAATTAAATAAATCTGTCTATTAATAATCTTTTCAGTTGCTGAGGGTTAGTAAGTAATCTCCATTTTGATGCTCTTTCCTTTTCTGTGGTTTGTTGCAAAGTCTTATTTCTTCAAATAGCTTAATTATTTTTGAATATGAAGGATATTTGTCATTTACACTGTTTTTCAACAGCGCTTCAGAGCAACATATTAAATGGATTTGTTTCCAAATGTTTATCTTCAACATGGGTCTTAGAATGATAACATTACCTTTTGAAGGTGGAAATATCTCTTCCAAGATAAAGGCCTATGACTTTTTGACTGCTCCTTACCCCACTACTTTCTTTCATAGTTTTGTACTGCATAATCCTACAAATATCGTATCAATATATTTTCCAATGTCTTTTGAAAATGCTCAGCTAGAGGCAAAGTGACTATGATGGATAAGGACAAAGGAGTCCTGAGGTCTTAGAGCTATTTAGAAAGTGCAGATGGAGACCCAAAGTCAAGTACAGGTGCTTTTTATTTAAGGTAACTGATATGACATGCAGTTCAGATGAGACAACAGTTTTTTAATTACAACTGGCTCGTGTTTGTATAATGCTTGTTCAAAAGGTAAAAATAGGAAAATATATTTCCCTCTGGGAAAAAATATTTGACTCATTAAAGGAGATATAGCATACCAGCATTAAGAACAGTCTGATATTTGTATCAGGAAAACAAACTGAAGGTCACTTACTCTTTCTCTGAACTGACTGTATAGGATTTTTCATTATATTCCTATCTGAAAGATAAAATGGATATGTCTGAGCTGTATTAAAAAAAAAAAAAAAAGCTTCTTTCCTATTTATAATACTGTGCTACAGACTGTTCATTGTCTGTTTTGTGAGGAATCAAAATCTATTATGTATCCGTCCAGAGATACAAGCCATTTTCTAGGTTTCTACTATTCAATCCTGAAAGCAGTTTTACAGAATTCAGCAAAAAGAAATATTTCATAATAAAATAATTGAATTTTCAAAGAAGTTATCAATGCCCTAGGCACAGATGGTACATATCTATAAGACTGCCAATCACTTTACCCAACAAATATACAGTATGTTATGCTCTTATGATCTATTGAAATTTTGCTTGGCACAATAAGATCTCCACAATTTTTATTTATCAGAAGAAAGGGCTTTTAATTTCATAAAGAAGTTAGAACCTGCCTGTCATATTTTCAAAATGCCAATAACCGCTTTTGCCTTAACTTTTTTGGATAAAGTCTTCTGCCTACATTTATATGCAGATGTAGATAATATTAAGTGGTTGGTCCATTACCTTCCCTCATTTACAAAGAGATTTAAAAAGTTGCAGAGTGACATGTCAGTCTAGCATAGTATCAAAGGATTAGAAGTCCCCTCAATTGTTGTTTAATCCATCCCCTTGTCCTAGGGCAAGAGCTACTGTGCCTATGTCATTCCCATCAAATGCTTGTGAAGATTTAACTTAACATTCATGAAATCCAGTTCTCGTACTCATTTGCTTTTGAGCACTGCGGAAAAACTTGTAATTACTACTCCATTTTCTCATTCTTCAGCTGTGAAAATGATTCCCTTTGAAGAATGTTAGAGATCTACAGCTTTTTCAGAGTTGTGTGTCTGTTTAATTAGCGACTGTTATTAGCATTCATTTTACAGATGAAGAGATTTACGCATTGAACAGTCTGACCCTTGATGCATTGAAAGGGTCTGTTCTGGAATAAATCGTTGCCTGATATTTACATGATAAAACGTTTGGGGGAGTTGGATTTCAGTCTGCATAGCTAACCTCTTTAACTCCGGAGAGCCAGCATTAGGCCCCCATTCCTGGAGGCTGGGCTGTGGCGCTTGGGGCTGCTGCTGGCCATGGCAGGAGGCTCCCTGGCACCCTGTGGGGAGGCCATGGCCCATCCTGGCCCTCAGAGGCTGCTTTCAGTGGAGGACCTTGCCCTGACCCTGATGGCTCTACACCTCCTGGCATGTCACAGCCGGGCTGGGGTCCCTGCAACGCCTGCAACTCCCACCAGCAAGTACCCTCCCCAGCAATGCCTGGCCTGATTTAGGACTGATTTTAAGTCTTCCCGGCTGGCAGTCTGTAGGCAGCTACATTGTTTTTGAGAGTAAGAGGATTTGGTTTTATGTCTCATCTGTTCTGGGTCAGTTGGTGCCAGTGCCCAGGGACGGCTCGTGCACATCTCATCACTGCAGTGCCTTCTACCAGCCATGCCACATCCGCACAACATCCCTGCACAGTGTTACACTTCATAGAGAGTGAGAGGGATTTTGTTTCAGGGCTGTTTCTCTGTTTCCTTCTTCCTTTTGTATTAATGGAAAACAAAACAGAGTAGTGATTTTTTAGTTAACTTTTCATAACAAAATATACCAAACTTCATGAGAGATTAAAATTCAAAAGGAATTTATTTGCAGAATCTGTGAGGGAATGCAGGAACGGGTTATACTGCACATTGAATTTCTGGCATACAGAAGCTACTGTGATGAGAGGTCTAGAAATATCTATAAATAATGAACATATTAATTAAAAAATAAAAAGCTTGGCTTCAACTCTTGCTTCTAAACCTTAATATATGTAAAACTTGCATCAAAAGGCTTTCTAACTGTACATGACATTCTAAATGACGGTGTCAGATTGAAAGTAAATGGGATCTAGGAGATGAAAAAAAAAAGGTAGCTATTCACCTTTTCATGGGTAAAATAAACATCTATAGTGGCCATACCTTCATATAACTATAACTGCTGAATAAGTTTCTGGTGTTAGCAGCATTTCTAACCTATAGCATTTAAATAAAACTTATCACTTAGTTTATATTTAGTTTATTTCCCAACTATGCCGTTTCCCACCAACCACCAAATTCCCATGACAAATTCTATTCAAAAAAATGCAAAAGTACACACGATGAATAAAAATTATATGCACAGTTCTATAGTGGTACTTGTCCTGAACAATGAACCTTACACTTTCTAGTGTACTTGGTCAACATAGCTAAATAATCACTTCTCATTGATTTAAATATTATTATCTTTCTTTAATTTAATAAATGCTACTTTTTCTACTATACAGAGGTAATAACTGGGAAGGTGGGAAAACTTGGTCCAAAGCTTGCAATGTGCTGTCATGAAAAGTTAGAATGTAGGACTTTCTGTCATAGGTATAACCCATTTCTCCCTGCTGTGGAAAGGTTAGTTGTTCTAGTATTGCTGCTGTCTTGGTAAAATATTGTTTAAGAACCTGGGCTTTGTTTTTGAATTGTTTTAATATTGTATTATTCAAATATAGAAAAATTGGAGGGCATAGTTCAAAAGCAGGCCCTAGTGATAATAAAGAACATTCCCGTACTGCAGGATAGATGAGCAGGTCTGGGTTTCATTCATCTGGAATAATTGATTTACATGAGTTCTGCAGAGCTTTAGGAAATTGCTATTTCAAATCAATTTGATCCAGTTATAAAGTACAAGACACTTTAGCTTATTTTAACTGTGCTTTGTGAGATGGATAAGAAGATATTTAATAATACTTGGTTTTAAAATTCACCAAACTGTGAAAGTACACAAAATCTATCTTAATTATACAATGCAATCTACTCATATGCTGATTGGGGTTTAGATAGCCAAAGTATATTTGATGTATTTTGCAACTACATCTAGCCTGAATCAACAGAATGTGAAAGGTCACTTAATGAATTGAAATATTTCTCTAAGGTTATGGGAGCTATTATCAGCTGAGCATCGGTCTAAAATGGTAGAGATAAACAATTAAAAATCTGCAGAATTAAGTTATTAAAACAATTTAGTTTGTTAAGAATGTATTAGAATATCATCTAATTTCAAGAAATTATGTTCTATGACTTTATTATTTATTTTTTCTATCTCGTCACTTTTTTGTTCAAAAAGAATATTCAAAGAAGGAAGTACATAAAATATAGTTTATATGGCAGAATCTTGTCACTTTTTAACAGACTGCTATGCTGCACTACAGATCTTTGAGCCTGTTTTTCTTCATTCTTTTGTGTTCAGACTGTTTCCAGGTAGAATGAATGGTGGCAGTAAATAATTTGGGAGAAATTCCTGGCAACTCATAAAACAATATTTGTCCTATTATGTGAAACAGAAGGTCAAAGTTTGAAGTAAGATTTAAAAGGAGAGGTCAGCAATGACTTCCTACTCTGGTCTTTTAAAATCCCCAAAGCTGCTGAGTTTGCCTGCAGTATGCCAATACAGCACTAATAGTTAATAACTACCTCTCCAAATGAACTCTTCCTGTGAGAGTCTCAAAGCATTAGCTAGTTTAACCTAATCTCATACCTGTCAGGTAAGTAAGTACTACTCACCCTCTTTAACATTTAGCAAACTTTAGTCTCTGAGAGACTAGCCACAAGGTTATGCAGGAAGTTTACAGCAGAAAAAGAAATGAAATGCTTGATTTCTTTATTCTCATGAGCCTTAGTTACTCTATGTTTCTCCTATCCAACACTCCCAATTAGTCATGTGCTGTCTTTTAAAGGTTGCAGTCATCATTTGTTTCTCTACACATATGGCAGCCACTCCTGCCTGAACTAAAGCCTTTGTGGTACATGACCACAGGTCTCTCACTGAGGTGGATGAATCCTCTGCTGTTACAATGGTGCTAGATTAGTGATTTTTTGGGTTTTTGTTTTTGGGTTTTTGTGTTTTTTTGTTTTTTTTTTTTTAAAAAAAGAAAGAAAAAGAAAAGCATTTAGAGGTAAATGTTTAATGCCTTTCCATCACAGTTGCTCATGGTGTGTACGTGTTCATGCATTTATATGTGTACAGAGGCAGGAAGGGCATGCAAACTGCTTTGGGTTTAATGAGATGAGACTAGAAGATAACCCAGACTCCTCCCTTCCTTTCTCCAGAGGGAAGAAAAACCAAGCCACTGCCAACACTTAAACTAGTTTGATTAATGAGCTCTGTTTTCCCAGCCTTCCTGGCCTTCCTATAATCTCTTCTGAAGTTTTTAGGTTTGGTTTAATGTAGTTTAGTTTAGGGTGAGAAGTTGAACTGGTTTTAAATTTATCTGGATCATTAAACTGGAATCTGATTGGCACTCATAATTGAGGGGGAAGACTTTTCCCCTTTGAACTGAATCAGATAACAACCAACCAAAATTAACTAGATGTCCAGAAAAGGAGCTGACAGCAGTGTGCTTCACTTTATTCAGCTGTGTATAAGATTTGCAGTTGGAAACCTGACAGTCAGATGCAGCATCCAGAATTCATCTTTTGTAGTGACTTGTTGAGGAAGTGTTTGTGATCAGTAAGTATGAGCAGATAAAGAGATCTGAATATTTATGTGAATCTTGATGTCAGCTCTTTCTCTTTATTGGGGGATATTTTTAACTAGAAGGTCTGGGGCTTAAAATTTGATATGCTTTCTTTCCTTCACACTGAGTTGTGCTCCACTCTAATCCCTGTCTGTAGGTGGCACTGATCCTTCACTGTAACAGTGGCAGGGAAATTATGAATGCAGAGAATTGCAAAAAACCCCACATTTTTTTTAAACAAAAATAAAATATGTGTGTGCAGTTGTGAAGCTGGTAGTTACATGAAGCATGTATGAGCCTACAGAGCTCACAACCCTGTAAGAGTGAAGGAGGCTTCTTCCTGTCTTAAATTTAACCTACAGAGAGTTTCACTGTGTAATGTTAGTCTGTATGTTTTGGCATGTTTTCCTTTCAGCTTTCTTTTCTCAAGAGCATTAGAACTTGAGGCAAACAAGAACTGAAAATCCTGACCAGCACATCATGCATGCTTGATTTATTTGGAGTCAAAAAGTGATTTTGCTTGTTTTCTGGTTGAATAATTCCTGGAGTGATGTAATTCTTCTAGGAATGGTGCAGGATTTCAGATAGCATACAATGAGCTGTCTGAGTATCTGATCTAATCCAATCCTATTTTTTCATTCTTATATTTTTGGATTAAAGAGCCAAGTCCCTGATTACTAATATCTGTTCTCACAAAAACAGATAAGGTTAGATTCTGAAAGTAATTTAGGTACTGTAGCACTGGCAATGTTACAGCCTTGGGTTGGGCACCCTTATCCGTAGTAAGATACTCTCATCACCTTATCTGCAGATGATTAGTTGCTCAAGGAAAAAAAAACAGAGAAATTTGAAAGCTGAATAACATAAACTAGACAGAAAGAAACACTGAAGAAAGTAACAGGGCCTATGGCCATTTGCTCAAAGATAGTTAAGAACTTAGTTCCATCAGAAAAACTGAGCTGTGAAGTCTGCTCTCATGTAGCATTGTCTTTAGGTCAAATATTCATGGTGTCCCACCCTAAGACAGCAAGAATTAGAGTTTACTCTCATTTCCTGTCACAAGTAAGCCTAGAAGAATGTCCTAACTAGTAGGCAGGGTATTCTGGAGCAAGCATGCCCACTGTTTTTCAAGTTGTTCCACTTGTGAAAGTTAAAAAATATTTATTGGAGTGCGGATTTGAACTGAACTCTTCCACAGGAGTATCCTTACCACTTTCATAAGCCTCTTCCTTTCCCTTCTCCCTCTGCCCTGGAAATATTTACTTATTTATACATTTCAGGCCAACTTTAAATGTTTCATCTAAAAGAATGATCAGTGGCCTGGCTGTTGGGTCCTTCAGCTTAGGTAGAGGTGTGCTGAGTAGAAGTTCAACATGCAGAAATTTGTCTGGGGAGCAATTCGGAATTACCTTCATCACTGGGCTGCTGAATGTATTTGGAACCATCTACCTCATCAAGGTCCTATCAAAAAAGAATGCTTATAGGGTATCTGTGACAGTGAAACTGGCAAATGAGATGTAAAGGGGAAGACCTAGTCTGAGTATAGAAGGAGTTTTGCCTCAAATACCTTGGCAATATTAGCTCTTAGGCAACAATATTAAATATTCTCAGTTGGAATATCAGAACTTTCTAGATTTTATCATGAGGAACTTAAGGATTTTATACATGCATTGCTTAGATCTAGAGAGCTGCTCTGAACAGTCCCTGAAGATTTTGTGTGCCTCAGTTTTAGCTCTGGATGCTTGTATGATGAAGTATATTGGTCTGAAATCACTTCCAGGCTATCTGTTTCCAATCAAGAGGCAAACTTTGCCCCCAAGGCAGGGCAGCAGCGTTCATCACAGTGAACTCAAAAGGGTGCCCCAAGTCTGCCTGGTGTGCCTAAAGAAGATGATTTCCCTCCATTTACCTATACTAAAATTTATTCTAGCATGTACACATTTCCTTAAATGAGTATTTGGCACCAAGGAAGTTAACATTTGGGTTGAATACATTTTTATAGGCTTTTTCTTATGCCAGGACTATTACCTTTCTTTTTCAGGGGAAAGCAACTGCAAACTGTAACAAAGCAGGAGGGGAAAACTGGGACTTGGGTTGTGTTCTTTTTTTTCCCTGGTTTCTTAATCCAGAAATGTTTGGGGGAGATTTTCATCCTCTGGGACCTTTATGTTGCATTTAGACCAACTTTCCAGAAGAAAAAAATCTAGTTCTGCTCAGGTGAAAGGGAATTAGTAGATGATGTGCCCAGAGAAGTTGCCTTTGGGAGCAGAAACAAAGGGTTCTTGCAGGTATAGTGCTGTCACAAGTATGAAAGGGGGATCTGAAGTCCACAGGGGGATTCTGACAGTTCTCCTTAGATGGCCTTTACAACTTTAACAGAGGAAATTGTTTTCCCATGCTGATCAGATATTTGCTTCAATTCCCTCCTGTACCTTTCCTCACATTTTGTTTGCTTCAGCTGTGCAGTTTCCTTTTTTTTTTTTTCTTTTTTTTTTTCTTTCCTGTCCTTTCCCAACAGTCACTTCTCTTACTACCTTGCTTAGCTTTTTGGCAAATCCTGTGCATAAGATGCTCTTCAAGTATTCATGAAAGAATGATTTCTATATAAGATTCACTGGGGAGAAAAAACAGGTAGATACATTGAGATGGACTCCAAGGTGCCAATACCAGTTAGTGTGATAATGATGATCACGTTGTCAGAGCTATGTAGGTCTCACAGACAGAACAGAATTCAAAGGAATATTTGAAGGACAATGAGAAACGTTTTCTTCTGTCTTGCTTGGAAAGTTTTCTGAATGGAAGAGGCTGCAAGTAATGCTTAAGACACCCCCAAACACGTGACGGAAGCTGAGAGGAGCCAGGAACTTACAGCTTGATAAGACATTGAAGTGCTAAGGCTTGGACAACTGGCCCAAGCCAGAGTTGACCTATAGATGAATCCTGTATGTTTTATAACTGAAAGCCATTGTGCTAGTAGGTATTGTACTAAGTTATAACAACCCACTTGTGCTGATGTAAAAAGTGCTAAAGCATTGAAATACTGAAGCTTGAACAACAGGCCCCAGGCCGAAGCTGCTAACTTAGTCTGTAATCATTAACAAAGTCTGTAACTCGCTAGTGGAAGATGCAGCTTAGACAAAATAGAATCAGGAGTGAGGAGAGAATGTATCCAACTTCCTTTTTTGAGTCTTGTTCAAGGCTGAGAACCCAAGTGTTTGGCCTTGTTAGAAACTCCCTTGGTCTCCCCACCCCGAGCCCTGGCCAGGCTTTGGGTGGAATCCAACAGGAGGATGAAACCAGACATTTCTGCTCAAAACAAAGGTGCCCGCTCTTCTGGCTTGCTGATTTTGGGGTATATAAGGCTGGACCCGCTCACAGCGACTTTGGCAGCCTCACCTACGGGTGGAGGCACCGCGTAGGATTTCCCCCTTGCCGGGACAGGCTCTGCAAACCCTCGCTGTGACCGGGGCTGCCCAGACACTGCGGGGCTGTATGCAAGTGGTGACGGATCTTTCTTAATGTCCATTTTCTCTCTCATGTAGTAATGATTTAATGCATTACCCTCTATTTTCCTGTTTGTTGCTTTAAGAGCACTATTCTGCTTTTTCTTACTGCATGTTTTCTGTATTACGCTGTTATCACCAGTAAAATACTCCTGCTCTTTCCACTCTGGTGTCGGAGTTTAATTGGTATCCGTAATCAGCAGAACAGACATAAGAGATATAACAGCACACTATGTCTTGGGAAATGTGAAAGTGAGAAACAATTTAATAATATCCATATTCCAAATACATAATTGCAGGGCAATGTGAATTTTAGTGGAACACTATGCCACATAGTTGAGATTTTCTTTTTCAGAGTGTGGATGAGGCCAGGGAGTAATTAGATCACATCTGAATTTTTCCTCAAGGTAGTGGTGAAGACTTTTATTTTTTATTTTTAATTTGCACAGTTTGCATCAAAGTATGTCTCGCCTTGTGTGACTGCCAGCAGGGTTAAGGGACACAGTCACTGGAATAAGGAGAGAGGACTAGCCCATACCTAAGAAAGTGTGGTCTCAGCTCATGCTTGAGTATAAATGCATGTGCAGTGAGAACATGGCTGGATTAATAAAGGATTAATAAAAAAACCCATTTTGGTGAAGGAATCAGTTCTACTGTCTTGGAACAGCAAACACAGGGTCTGACAGAAGAGTAGATATTCTGTCTGCAAAAGCCAGATATGAAGAAGTCTTAAAGAGCAGATCAAGAGTAACAAACTTCTCATCAGCCTAAGCATCCTCTGATTGTCTCAGTTCTCTGCCTCAAGAAGTTGATAATGCCATAGAGGTCATTCTTACATCTCTGACCACAGTCTTTTGCTGAAAGGCTCTTTGTGGCCCTTCACAGTTTGCATTCAATATGAAAAACACTCTCAAAGGATTTTTTTTTTTCCCCAAAGGATTGCCTTTTACCAGTTGGTTATGGCTGTTTATTAACAGCCATATAATTTGAGTCTAATTTATTTTTCCTTGCAGCAATGGCAGCAAAATCCTTTCACGGTTGAGAAATGAGCAGCTGAATTGTGCCTTATGTTTGCACATCAGGCAAAGTCATATGGAGAAATACTGAAGCATATTTTTGTTCACAGTCAAGAATGACTGTGGAAGTATAGCCTTTCAGAGACAGCAGCTTTAGAAATGACACAAATATATAATGAATGAAGACTGCTTATCTACATAAACTGCATATTTGTATGGATAAACCCTGAATGCAAATAGCCTTTTCTTATTCCTGCCCTCATTTTTTTTTTTTTTAAATTCTGAAAGCATTATTCATTAATATCACTATTAGGTTTAGTAAGCATTTAAAATCTTAAATTTAAGAGAAATAGTAAAAAATTGCTGTCATTTTAAAAATTAGCATAACTTTCTTCTTGTGTAATTTTTTCTGCAATTTGTGTTACCACCCTACCAAGCTAGACATCAAATTAAGTATCTGAAAGTTTCGGTAATTTTAACAGATAGCTATACACATTCTGTTTTGTATTTGTTGAATTAGATGGCTGAAAATATTACCACAATGCACTGGCTTACTGAACAGGTATTAGTGAAGTGTATCTATAACCTGGACCTTCATTTTCAGGAGTGCCTCAAGTCTACACAGAATCATGGCACCTAACTGCTATTTAACTACTTAACTGCTCCTGGTCTCATCATATCCTCTCTCTTCAATTAATTCTGATGACAGTGAATTAAAGTTAGTCATTTATTTATCTGTGTGCTTCTTAGCCAGAAAACTTATTGAAAAGACATGGTCTATTTTTCTGGTGACATGATCTTCTGCAGTTTTGCAGCCTACAAACCAAAAAACCTGAAGTTTCCTTTACTTGTAGATCACAGGAGATTGTAGTGAATCACATGGATTTCTGAACTATTCATTCTATTGAACATACCATAAAGAATCAGCTTATTATGACCTTGATAGTAAATGTCCAGCTAAATTCAGTTGCATACCCTATACGTGATAGGTATACTGGCTATGGGAAAGAGAAACATCAAATCTCTGCTTGTTGAACTCTTCTTCTCCCTCTCAATTTAAAGTGTTCTGTGAGCTAGAGGAGAACGGTCAGCAAACGCAACAGAATTAGTTAGTACCCATCTGGTACTATTCTTAAGTAAATTGATTGAATAATTATCCTCAAGTACATCTATCCTCTAGCACTTCTTTTGCTTATTGAGGAGTTTTCAAGTCAGAGGATGGAAGAGAAGAAAAACCTAGTGAAGTGATATATGGTTTTCCACTATAGGTGCACAGAAAATGAAGATTTGTACCTGTTTATATCTCTCTAAATCACTGGATACAATTTCTCTCATGTGAGCAATATGATGAGATAAAGTTTTGTGCTGGTTTTGGCTGGGATAGAGTTAATTTTCTTCATAGGAGCTAGTATGGAGCTATGTTTTGGATTAGTGATGAAAACAGCATTGATAACATCCGGATGTTTTTGTTATTGCTGAGCAGTACTTACACAATTTCAAGGCCTTTTCTGCATCTCACACTGCCCTGCCAGCAAGTTGGCTGGGGCTGCACAAGAAGCTGGGAGGGGACACAGCTGGGACAGCTGACCTTGACTGACCACAAGGATATTCCATACCGTATGATGTCATGCTCAGCACAGAAAGCTGGGGGAGGAAGGAAGGGGGCAGATGTTCAGGGTGTTGTCATTTGTTTTCCCAATTAAGTTATGTGTGATAGAGCCCTGCTTTCCTGGAGATGGCTGAACACCCACCTGCCCCTGGGAAGTGGGGAATGAATTCCATGTTTTACTTTGCTTGTGTGTGTGGCTTTTCCTTTGCCTGTTAAACTGTCTTCATCAAAACCCATGAGTTTTTTCATTTTTACCCTTCTGATTCTCTTCCTCCATCCCACTGGAGGGGAGTGGGTAAGCAGCTGTGTGGTATTTAGTTGCCAGCTGGGGTTAAACAACAACGGGTTTGAAGGCATGTCAAGAAGGTGGTGGTGGTACCAACCACCAGGTCAGCTATTACCAGAACCGTTAATTGGAAACATAGATATAGACCTGGAAAATGTAAAATGCTAGTCCACAGTGTTATGTTTGATTTTCTTATTTTTAATGCTAGTGGTGATATTAATTAGACCTGTCTTTGAATGTTTTATCACCAGAGAAAGAAGTTCTATCCTTCATCACTGAAATAGTACTTGGAGTAGAAGAAAAAATGCAGAAGGAACTTTTGCTGTAACATAAGGAATATATGAATTAATGCTTTTGTTTATATTGAAGCTATTAATGGTGCAAAACCAGCAGGTGTCTAACATTAGGGAATTCTATGGCCAGTATGTGACATAGCATCATGTGAAGAACAGCGACCGCATTATTTAGAAAGAATGGTGATACACACATTAGAAATGTGTGTATACAGATCTATGTTTTCTTTCTAGGCTTTCTCCCATCTAGATGTGAGCCTGTGAATACACAGTTAGAACTCTAGAAAACTTCCTTAAAAGTTGCTGGAGTGCCAAGCAAAGCGAAGAGATCTTACATCAGTTGGAGGGATTTCTCTAAGAGAGTGATGTTTATCTCTATGCAAATGTCCAGTATGAGATTTAAGCAAGACTCGAATGATACTTGTTAGGCAGTGATTGAGTACATAATGCTCTGTTAAGGGAACCATACTGAATTTAGCAAAGTATTCTTTTGAAAGATAAGAGAATCCTTGTATAGTTATAAATCTTCTTCTTCAAAAAAATTACATTGCCATCACTACTATTGGTTGTGAATCTGTACCTAGAAGTTGCTAGTTTTGTGTTTTATGAGTTAATTCTGGAAGAAACTCTTTAAAAAGTTCTGACCTGATAGTAAGTGGCCAGGCTGTGTCATCTGGACACATACATGAACACGTTCTCTTCTGTTGCCTTTTTTGCTTCTCTGTAAATTCAAGTGCCTGTAGAGTCAATTTTATTCTTTAGTGCAGGTATAGGTATGTCTGCAAAGACCGAATTGAAGAGGTGAATGGACTTTGGAGTATATTTGTGATTCTTTGGAGCCATATTATCTCTCAAAAATGTTGTTTCTTTTTCAGACCACACTGTGAGATAAAACCACAATGTGGCTTCAATACCTTCGCAGGTGTCCTCTCTGCTAATCGATGATCCTTAGAAGATGGCTTTTTTTGTGTGCTTTAGCTCTTGGTTTCTCCATGGTAATAGACTGAAGTTTGCCTCTCCACTACAAGATAATGAATACCACTTCGAGAAAATTCTGTACTTCTGCCCAAATGTTTTAATTTGGTTTTGAACAGGAGAAAGAAATCGTGGCTATGGTATCATATATGATGTGTAGATGTATCAGTTGAAATAGTGGTGTTATTTTAATGCAGTGCAAATAATGAATTCTTAATTTTCATGTAAAAACCTTTGAATACCTCTATGAACAAATAGATACTTATCTGTTCAAAATGGGAACCAATATGTAGCAGTCTCTTATTGCAAAAATAATTATGCATTTCTTCATGTTAATATATCTACTAGCTGTTTACATTATGAACTACTATTTTTCAAAAATTTGGTTCCCAAGTGGTTTTTCTCTAGTTATGCTGAATTTGAATGCTTAATTAGAAGACTTTTCTTTGAGAACAATGTAAATGTGTAATTAGCTATTTATTCTAATGGTGGACTCTCTCACCTGGAACATAAAACTTGAAATTCATTACTAGCTTGATATTTAATTGCATATTGGCTAGTCAGTTTTTATCAGCCTTTGCTTTACTATGGTCATTAGAATCTTGCAACACCAAATCCATATTTATTGAATTTTAGAAGCTTAAATGAGGCATATAAAACAGGAATCTCTTAGCTTGGTATGCTCTCTCTGTAGATAGTGAAGAAATATTTGTTCTGCAGGGAGTAAATCAGATCACTCAAAAATTAATCTACCCATGTAGTGGAGCATGTCTCTCTGTGCTTACTAGAACCAGAATACTGAGTGACTTCATTCCTGACTTGGATGCTTGTATGTACCATAAAGTTGTGAAGCTGAACCTAGATATTAGTATAAAATAGTGTAATTAAGTGGTCAGTAGGAAATTTTGAAGGATGTGTTTAAGTCTTGTCTTCTCCGATACACAGTTTGTAATTCACAGAAGTACATCTGCCAGCTTCCGGCTCACAGCCATAAAATTATCTTGGAGTTAGTTATCAGAGTTATCCCTTTCTCACAAAATGCTGTTGAACATCGAAGATTACTTTTTGCATGGCCCAACGAGCAGACAGCACGCCAAAAACCCAGAGCAGAAAGCTGAGAGGCCAGAGCAACATGGGCGTGGCACCACATGGTATGAAATACACCAATGAAAATTAACTCCATCTTGGTCGAAACCAGGACACCATATCCTCATGAAGCGAATGCTTTGTTAAGGAAGTGGTTGGAACTGAGTTCTTCAGCTCTGGGGAGAGTTCCTAACTACCAGCTGATGCAAATGGCAACACCACAATTTCATCTTTGTGCTTTCTGCTCTCTTTTTGGATGGGTTTTCCACGACGTCTGATTTGGTAGATAGATATGGTTTTAGAAAATACCGCTAAACAGAATTCAACAGTTGGTTAGGTAGCGAGAAGCCTTATGTTCAAAATGAGACATGTAAGCAGTGAGGATATTTAGGTCTCCTGGAAATTCAAGTGGCTGTGGCGTGAGAGAGCAGGTAATCTGTAACTAAATCAACTATTATAAATAATGTTCAGCCTCCATTATGAACTTGGATCTGAATGAACTATGTTTTTAATTCCTTATCCATAAATAATTTTTAACACCTTTTCCTATTTTATCTTTTCTCTTGTACATTAGCTGGGGCACATTTTTCTATGTGCTAATTAAAAAATTACCACTTCTACTATGTGAATAGGAAATCTATAATTTAGTAGACCCCAGAGTCACATGAGAGTGGTTCTTCCCTCTGATTGCGTTATTATTTTCTCACTAGAGAGTGAGAAATGGTAAAAACCAATACATTAGCATTTAATGCATTTATATCACACTATTGATACCACAAACTTGGATTAAAAGTGATTTCAATCAAAATTGCAGACCACCACCCCCCCCCCCCCCCCGCCAAAAAAATAAAAATAATAGTGTTTTCTGGTTTTTTTTAGTGCCCAAGAATCATCCATGTATGTTTTGGTTGGTAAGAATATGACAATAATAATACAATGAAGAAGGTCAGGCTATTTTTTCAAGAATATATGTTAATTATTTGTTGGCTATTGTATCTTTTTATATTTAATATTATTTGGACACTGCAATGACTGAAAGCTTTTCAAGTAGATATATGTTGTAACATTTTAAATTGATGCAGTAAGGTTTTTGTTATTGTTATGAAGCATTCATTTGGAAAGGTATGAGTTCAGTAAAAGGCACTCAGTAAATCCAAATGGTCAAATATAATTCAAAGTCAGCGTACACTTATTTTACAAAGGAAATGGATCAGATTCTCACTAGTGACCTGAAATCAAGTTTATGTAAGGTGACTCAGTAAAAGTTTAGGAAATATATCTTGTAGTATATACAACAGTATGATGTGAAAACAAATCACTGCTGTAAAAGAAGATGTAAAAAAGGGTCTGGTATTGGACAGTAATGTACTGATTGGACTCATTAATATTTCCTAGATTTGCCCTTAGTCTTCAAGAGAATAAAGGTTGTTCCTTGAAAAAGAAAACATGCTCTGAGAAAGTCTGGTTGTCTTCTAGAGATGCTTTATAGAGCAATATTTTGTAACTTCCTCTCTTTTTATGTAAACACCCACCCACAAATACATTCGTGTGTGTGTATTTATATACACACACACTTATGTGTGTATACGTTTCTATAAAAAGTGAAATGCAACCTTTTCAGTCTTGTGACCAGGTAGCTGACTCTTGCATTTCTCCCAGGTGATGTATGCTTGTGCATTAGTTTTGAGTACATAGGGGAATGCAATTGCTCCAAAGTGCAGAAGCTTAAAAACCCCACAAAGATGAGGGATAGTACCCTTCTATTTTCTTTATAGAATTATAGAAATGTTAGTTCAAAGGAAATTCTGAACTTCATCCAGTGATACCAGTACTAGGTCAGGTCAGCTGTGTCTTCATCTATCATTTTCGGGATTTTACAACCTTTCTGAGTAACCTTCTCCAGTGCTGTGCTACCAACACAGGGATGGATTTTTGCTCATGTCCATTCTCCCTTATTAAATAATAGACTGATATAGCTAGTTAAATAGTTTTAAAGAGAACACAAATCATTGTAGATTGGAAATTCATCCCATGTAAGAGTATATTGATACACTTGGTTGCAAATGTTTTTCCAGCTATATATCTTAACAATACTTACGCAAGAATCCATGGTATTGACAGCTAGAAAGACAAAAGAGAACATGCGCTTTTTTTGTTAAGTTTCTGGCTGTGGTAGAAGAAACAACAGATCCTGGAGTTTTTTGTGTTTTTTTTTTTTTTTAAAAATTAATTGTATGTTTTGCTGCCATTTATACATATTTAAAATAACTCCCCTACCTGCAGGGGATTTTGAAGCCCTTCTGTGTTTTACCAGAGGCTAGATTTTGAGACTGAAGGCTCTCCTGATAGTTTCTGGAAGTAAGAGGGAGGCCTGAGCATTAATTTATCTTAATTTCTAACAAATACGCACAAATATCAGTAAGTTAATGTGAATATGCCTGACCAGTTAGGAAGAAGCTCTGTAGAAGCTAAGAATCTCTGAAAAAAAGCCAACATGAGAAAGCATCACTGGTTGAAGATCTGGTGGCTTCCTTTGCAGCAGTTTTGAGTAGAAGGCAGATTTGAATGATGTGTCCAGCTGTGCATGTCCCTGTAAAACATAAGGAACACTAAATGGAATCTGAAGTATTATAGAGACCACAGCATCCCTGAATTCCTTGTAGCCTCAGGGCTCTGAAGTGCACAGGGCAACCTGTATAGTTGGCCTCCCTTGGTCTCTGTCAAGTTCTGGTCCAGAGGATTTTGTGAGCTTTAATAGCTCTTGGAGCGTGAGATGTGACAGGCACAGGGATTGTGAATCTTTTTTCAGATCTACTCGAAATTCAGAATGAGAATGGGTATCCCTGCTTTCCCGCTTCATTTATTTCCGTAGAATCCTGAGTTTTTGACACAAATAATACAGTGCTGATGAAATCAGAAGCAGTCTTTTATGCTAGATTTAATAACCAAAAAAAGGTATATAAAAATATGAATGTTTAAGGAAGTGTCCCTGACCAGATTACAGATTCACTTGTTAGCTGTATGTTTCTAACTAATTAGTGCTGTGGGATTCCTCTCCCAGCATTTTAGCCTTCTAAAAGAGGGTCTCTATTGTAGACAAGAAATCTAGGATCCCCCTCTAGCTGAAGGGGAAGTTACACTCCTTTTGTGTGCATTCAATCCTATGATAGATTAAGATTGTGAGTTATGTGGCACGCCCTTTGCAGGTGCCAGTTTCTTTTGGCATACCAGGAGGGAGTTTAGGTGACAACCTTAGTTGAGATGCATACCTTTTATATGATGATGCATAGCTTAAAAAAAATAGCTGAACATAAAATAGTTGGTCAACCACTCCACTGTGAAATATACTTCTCTGTGTGTATATATATACACACCTACATACACACATATGTATATTTGTGTGGCATCTTTTACCATTCAGAAACATAGGTTCCACTCAAAACTGGCAGCATATTGAAAACTGAAAGGTTCAATAATTTGCCTTTTTAATTCAGCTTGTGTGTACAAAACTATTATCTCAGCATTTGAGCAAGCCCTGCTTGTCAGTATTGTAAGCAATTAAAGTGTTCAGTGGTTCAATAGTGCTACAAGTAGTTAAAAAATAAATTATTCTTTTTAAAAACAGACTGGAAGACAAACACAGATGAATAATAAGTATGTGGATACATGCATAGATTCATAGCTGGAAAAATAGCTGCTGACAGCTATTTTCCATCACCTTTTTTCATTAAAAAAAAGCAATTGGTGAAATTATGGTTGAGGGTGGGGAATATGAAGGAATGAAGCATTAATGGTAGTTTCCATTTTGAAATTCAGCAATGATCCTTATAGCAAACGAAAATCAATGCAAACATCACACTTGCAGACCAAAACTAATGGTGACTGTTTCATTTGTCAAGCCTTAAATCACAGAGCAGAAATTTTTCAATTGGCTATTTTCATCAGGATAATCTGTCCGAGATTGCCCACTTAAACAAAATATTAAACTTAAAATCATCTATGTTAATTGATTTTGTTTACTGCTATCCTAAACTTGCCTGTCTACTTTCCCCATATTTCAATTTATATTTTTTATAATTAGTCATAGAATTATGATTGAAATTAATGGACACTGCCTACTGAGGGATTAGTCACAGCCACAGTTTCTAGCTAATGTGCTAACACAGTGAACAATAACACTCATCACAGGATTAAAATATTCCTCTGTATACATGTTTACCTTATCGAATGTCAGCAGCTGTCCCTGCTGTGGATGATTTTGAAGTCTTTCATGGGAATGACTATCACACATTGCTGTAGGCAGTGGTATACATGGAAAATGACAATTTAATGGCCAAAACATTAATTTTGCATCTTGTTTTTTCTGTCCTCTGTTCTGTTGACTTCTCAACACGAAACACAAATACATGTGGAGACTGAGAGCCCTTTAAAAAGGCTAACAGTAACAGACTGTAACCATACTTGAAGGCCTTTAAAATTATCTGCAATGTAGTTTAAAAAATAAAAAAAGTATCTGTAGTGACCCCATCTTCCAATATCATTTGGAGAAGTACCCAAAGCATCTTAAACTTTCATTTATTATAGCCAGGTGGTTTCTATCCAATGTCTTTAGCACGGGTATGTAAAACATTTAATAAACAATTTCTGTGGTTGCTTCATGGAACACAACATATTTAATTACCTGTATAAAGAAACAATTCTCTGGATGTTATTAGATCCCAAAGTACAACACAGACTTGGCCCAGTTCATATGAAGACCACTATTTGAGTAATTCTAAAATATATAGGTATTTTTAATTAGGTTTTTTTTGTTGAAACCCATCTCTTTTGCTGATTAAGGATACGAATTAAACTTGGACACCAGAGTGAAAAGAATAGGTGTATTTTACTGGTGATAACCAAATAATGTAACAGTGTAATACAGAAGACATGCAGTAAGAAAAGGCAGAATAGTGCACCTAAAGCAACAAACAGGAAAATAGAGGGTAATGCATCAAATCATTACTACCTGAGAGAGAGAATAGCGATTAAGAAAGATCCGTCACCACTTGCATACAGCCCCGCAGTGTCTGGGCAGCCCCGGTCACAGCGAGGGTTTGCAGAGCCTGTCCCGGCAAGGGGGAAATCCTACGCGGTGCCTCCACCCGGAGGTGAGGCTGCCAGAGTCGCTGTGAGTGGGTCCAGCCTTAGATACCCCAAAATCAGCAAGCCAGAAGAGCGGGCACCTTTGTTTTGAGCGGAAATGTCTGGTTTCATCCTCCTGTTGGATTCCACCCAAAGCCTGGCCAGGGCTCGGGGTGGGGAGACCAAGGGAGTTTCTAACAAGGCCAAACACTTGGGTTCTCAGCCTTGAACAAGGCTGAACAAGGGAAGTTGGAAACATTGTCTCCTCACTCCTGATTCTATTTTGTCTAAGCTGCATCTTTCACTAGTGAGTTACAGACTTTGTTAATGATTACAGTCTAAATTAGCAGCTTCGGCTTGGGGCCTGTTGTTCAGGCTTCAGTATTTCAATGCTTTAGCACTTTTTACATCAGCACAAGTGGGTTGTTATAACTTAGTACAATACCTACTAGCACAATGGCTTTCAGTTATAAAACATACAGGATTCATCTATAGGTCAACTCTGGCTTGGGCCAGTTGTCCAAGCCTTAGCACTTCACCATCACAACTCTCTGCTATCACAGTCTTCCTAATTTTTTTGAGCAGTCTAATAAGGCTTAGATGAATTTAAAAACCAAATTGGATAGTAATTTCAACCCAATTTTACCACATTTAATATATTTTAGACCATTTCTTAGCATTCAGAAAAAGTTATGCACCTGTGTAAAGCTAGGAGATTTGAGAATCTCGCTGGGTTTCCGTGTAAATATTAAAAGCCAAATCATATATAGAATGTGTATTGCACACATTTTAAAAAGACACTTAACTTTCCTGTAGCATCATGTTTTAGCTTTATCTCTCTCATAAATACTAAGGTTTAATAACTAAAATATTTTATATATCATTGTTTTATAGTGCAGTTATTTATTTTTGAAAGATATGATACTGGTTCTTGTATACTGGTTCATGTAATGGCTAAAAGAAATGTTTAGTAAAGAGTGAACAGATATTATTTTAAGTGTTACTAAAATGTGATTCCTTTCTACTGCTGTTGACCTTGGAATACATTTGTAATTCCATAGCCATTGCTACACCTCAAGACTTTAAACAAGTGTTGTCTAAGGGAGGCTACCAAGTTCAAATGAAGATTTTCTGATACAAAATATAGCGCTGTATACAGTGATAATTTCAAATGTTACATACCTTACCTTTCAATACTTTCTTGTCACACCAAGAAGTGTATGTATTTTAAATAACAGAACTGAAGAGATTAAAGCATCAAATGAAATATTGGATGTTAAATTTCTTTATTATTTGTGGATTTAAGTTTTCCATCTTTCCATCTGTGTCTGCCCTAATTTTTCCTTTAATCTGGTTATCTTTTGGGAGTCAGTTCTGGGAATCCTTTCTAGCTACTATTTTTTTTTTTTTTTCCTGGAAGTAAATTCCATTGCCATGTGGAGGAAAAAAAAAAGTGGCAGCACAGGAAAAACGCAAATTCTGGAAATCAGATTTGGACAAATGTAAATCAGACCGTACAGTTAAAAATAAACAAACAGAACCCCACTTTGCTTGCTAAATATTCATCTCCCTCAATTCACTTCTTAAAACTTTTAACTTTCACTTAAAACAAAACTGATGATGTTCAGAGAAGTATGATACCTGTACATCACTGATGTCTACTTATACTAGAGTGACTTCTGCACAAGAAAAAGGAAAGCGTGCAGATGTAATCACAATGCACATGTGTAGGTCATACTTCACTGAGCACTATCTATAGCTATTAATTACCAATTTAGTATGACTATCTTCATGTTTTCTTCTGTATACAGTGACTTAATTTCTCATCCTATTAGGCAGGATATAGACATGATGGATGTTAATTAATGGATACTGAGTACGTTCAACACGTCTCTAAAAACTAGAAAAGACTAGCCTGCAAAACTAAAAAAGACTAGTCTGTGACAGCTATTTCAGGAGAAAGATAATAAATTAAGTCATGGGATGCTACCGTACTTGGGAAATATCAGGCAATATTTCTCCATCCATTCAACCTACCCAATACAAATGAGTAACTATAAAAACTGTAGCAGAAAATAATTTCATTTTAAAGTAGTGACTTCAGGTAAATTTTTTTGTTTGCAATTTGTTTCGTCAGCTATCTTTCCAGTGGCCACCAACCTAGAATAACACAAAAGTTAGGTAAACATCATTGAGTTTGGAGCAATAGCAAGAACTCTCTGCTCTCCGTAGGCTTGCTATTTGAATCATGATAGTTGCCACTTTAAATTTGCAAGGCTATAAAGCAACTTTCCCTAGAGAATAACAATATCCTATTAATCACCTTTACAGGTTCTGTTCACCTCTTAATCAAATTCGAAGTCCCCCCAGGTAGCTTAAAAATCTGTCAGAGTTAACCGTGTAATTGCTCACTTACTCCCATATTAGTGTAAGCATGTATTCTGTGATTTTGCCACAATTATAAATCTTGCTCTGTTTCATAGCATGTCTGAAAGACCCTTGAGTCAAAAATTTCAATTGAGACTCCCAGGCTATCAGATTATCTATTCTGTTTTCAAGTATAAGCACTATACTTCCAGCTAACAATAGTTCCACCAGTCCCTCTTAGTGTCATGCTTTCTTTTTTTCTTTCCTCATCTTCCCTTGACTTAGTTCTGTCTGCGGTCATCAACACCTTAGTGGTGGGGCAGGTAAAAATCTCTTCCCTACTCATCTTTCCTTTTCCCCCTGCCCCTTTCTCCTAATCATAAAGAACCACAACCGCTTTTTTTTTTTTTTTCTCTTCTCTTCTCTTCTCTTCTCTTCTCTTCTCTTCTCTTCTCTTCTCTTCTCTTCTCTTCTCTTCTCTTCTCTTCTCTTCTCTTCTCTTCTCTTCTCTTCTCTTCTCTTCTCTTCTCTTCTCCTCTCTTCTCTTCTCTTCTCTTCTCCTCTCTTCTCCTCTCCTCTCTTCTCCTCTCCTCTCCTCTCCTCTCCTCTCCTCTCCTCTCCTCTCCTCTCCTCTCCTCTCCTCTCCTCTCCTCTCCTCTCCTCTCCTCTCCTCTCCTCTCCTCTCCTCTCCTCTCCTCTCCTCTCCCTCTTCCCCATTTGACAAGAATCTGAGTAACAGTACCAGAGCAGTTGGAGTTGTTTCAGCAGAATAAAGGGAAGAGGAAAGTTTATAGTATTTTCATATTTAAAACATCTCTATTCTAGATCTGTCTAGCTTACACCTTTTTATGAGAAATTCAGAAGTAGCAGAGGAAAGCAGAGGTGCTGGTCATCCTTTTCTTGCAATACCATTTCTCTTGTTCAAAGAATGGCTGGGAATTTGACCCTGTTGAGCAGGGGGGTTGGACAAGATGACCTCTAGATGTTCCCTTCAATCTCAACCATTTTGTGATTCTGTGGATTGATTTTATTGCATCTCAAAGGAATGCTTTTTCTAGGAGAGCTATTAGCAACAAGATGCCAACAGAGGTGCCGGTGACCTCTACTCTCTAGGCATTCCCTGGCAGTCATTACAAAAGAGAATATTTCTGCTTTGTTTTGAAACTGTGAGAATATTCCCTTGTGACCATAACCTGCCTGCTTCCCTGCCTTCTCCCACAAATGAGTAGGTTTCACGTGCCAATTATTCCCTTTATTATGCAAGGGACAAGTAAATTATATAATCAGGTTCAGCCAAAATCATGCTTTAGTTTTCACTAAGTAGCTACACTAAGTATACCTCAAATTTTCTTAGGCTTAATCTCTACTTTACTAAATAAAATACCTTATTTCAGTAAATGTAAAAATTTTTCTGCATCAGATAATACACGCTAAAACCATCTTAGTGGATAAAATAAACCCAAAAATATTTATCTGAAATATTAGTACTCAGTACTATTTCAATTATTTTTAAAAGGATGTCCACATTACAGGAAGATTGAAGGAGTTGTTTTTAGGCCTGATGAAACTAAGTAGTAAAAGTTAGTCTTGAATTGGTTTAGTGGAAATCTAATGAATTTTGCCTAGTCAAAAAGTCTGCAACTTATGTTTTCCAAACTAGCTATTAATCAGAGAACACTCTGTGGTTTGAATTTGAACTGCAATGCATTCAAGAGGCAACTTCATCATTTTAGGGTGTACAGGCTCTTAGGGCAATGGAATAACCTGTCCCTATTCCATATATATTCACCTGAGACTTTCAGTATGGGTACCAGTTAATTGCAAGAACAGATACCTGCTAGGAAGAGACCTACTTAATTGCAGTTACTATTTAACAGCTGTTGGTATAACAGTGGTTTCTGCATATTATTAATTTAGAGTGGATTCAGAAGAAACCTTGAGGGGAGATCTTCTTCCTCTATTCTCCGAGGTTATGTACTGAAGAAGAATATAAGTAGTATAAACACAAACTTGGGTCGTTCACTTATAGTCACCAGGAGTTAAATTTCATTCTTAAGAGAAAACAACTAAGAAATTTGCCTAATTAAACAAAATTAAGTAAAGAGAATTTTTGGAGTTTTTAAATCTAGCACTAACTCTGCATGTGACTGTTAACTGTAAATGCAAATTGGTGGAAACTGCAGCTCAAGCTGTGTTTGCAGCTGTAGGATGCTGAAATGCTGATGTAATAACCTAGAAAATGTCCCAGATGAACTTCTCTTTGTGGGTTCTGAAAGTATGGCACTGTGTTTTCATACTGAGTAGACAAAAAATAAACTTAAAACTGTGGTCCAAATCAGAGTAGAAAATACAACAATCTCAGTGTGCTAAAGTAGTTCAAAGTTTTCTGCCATAAGTAACTTATTATTTTTGTTTATACTTCCTTTCAGAGGATGTAAAAAATTAAGTCCAAGTGTCAGCATAAATCATAATGTGTAACTGTACTACTTTGCAAGTTATGATACTGCAGACATGATCCTTGGATAGAAGATCAGTACAGTGCCTGCAAAGCTTGTAAACTGTGGTGCTGGGTTAGAAGATTGTGCTCGGTCTGGCTGGGGGAGAGTTAAACATCTTCATAACAGCTAGTGTGCTGCTGTGTTTTGGATTTGTGGCTGAACTAATGCTCATAACAAACCGATGTCTGGACTACCACTGAGCAGCGGTTTGCACAGGGTTAAGGCATTTGCCTTTTTTCTCTCTCTGCTCTGGCTAATTGAGTATGCTGGGGGTGGGTAAGAGATTGGGAGAGGACACAGCCAAGACAGCTGATCATGATCATGACAGCTGGCCAAAGGGATATTCTATTCCATATGTCACGTTCATCAATAAAAAATGGGGTAGAAGAAGAAGGGTGGGAATTTGTTTTCCAAGGTGGCTGTTTGTATGAACATTGATCTGCCTGTGGGAGGTGGTGAGTGATTTCCTTTGCCTATTTTTTTTTCCTCCTTCTTTTCTTCGCTGATTACACTGTCTTTATTTTGACACATGAGTTTTCTTGCTTTTATTCTTCCTATTCCCTCCCTCAACTTGCTAAGGAGGACGGGAGAGCTATGTGGGTGCTTAACTGCTGGCTGGGGTCAACCCACCACACTAGTAAACTAATTTTAAGTCATTTTACATGATTGCTGCAGCCTGAAGTTAGTACAACTCAGCTCATATCCAAGACATATCAGTACCCAGGGTATGAGAAACGTTTAGCATTTCAACTTGTGCAGCACAACTACTTCAGAAGTGACCAAAATTTCCCTCAAAACCTCCTGAATACACAAAAAAGCTGAAGAAAATAAATCAAAATAACACAAAAGCCTAGCAAAGCCACATGCCTCCACAAGAAGCAACACACATTAAAGCAGTGGTGTTATTTCTTCCATGAGTTAACTCTAAACATTGCTAATGGAGTCAGTGGAGTGGCTTTTAGGAGTTCTTATGTTTGAGAGTTTCTTGAATATTCTTTGACTAAACATCTGATTTTACTACGGTGTATTTGACTAACATTGAATATACAGCCATGTTCATAAAAGCTACAAACCCCAGAAAGATAAATGGTAAAATTGTGATTGTTATTATGACTACATTACTGTTCTAACCACAAGGATGCTTCAGCATGTTGTGACATGCACCCATATAAAATTATTTTGATGTTTCACCAGTATAATATCCTATTAAAGATACAAATTGGCATTCTGTCAGTGTAGCAGATCCCTGAGGTTCTTCAGGAATTACTACTGAATTTCATTTTTCATTTAGCCAGCTACATGCTGTACATTTATTAACAAAATGGAATTTCGGTAGATCTGCAGTGAACTGTGTTCAGCCTTCAGGCAAACAAGCCCCTCAAAGCTCAAGAGTTTTAGCTCACAAGCTGTCTGCTTGTCTTGCAAGTTTACTTCTTTCTGCAAACCTAAAAGTACTCAACAGGCTGACATGGAAGGGATTGCCTAGAGGAAATGTGAATATTTCAGCAGTGAACCACTGGGAAGCTTCCACAGTTGAAAAGAAAGGCATCAAAAAATCCTTTCAGAGGTATCTTGGAAGGAAATCACTAATCATGATATTTACATTATTTTTAGAAGAGGTAGTATGAATCAAGATGAGGTACAGATTAGTGTCTGGGCCAAAACCATTGTTAATGAGAAGTGAGAGAAAAACATGTGCTGAATACGAAGGGCAGGGACTGAAAACGGTGGTCCAAATCACTAGAGAGACCGAATTGGAGGCAAAACTGCAATTAAAGAAAATACTTCCAAGCTGCCATAGTCACCAGATTCTTGAGCAGGACTTTATAAAAAATGCTCAGAGACGCCAAGAATCTATTTTTCATAGATGCTGGAAGAAGATAGTAGAGATCTAGTTAGCACTAAGCGACTACTGTGTCAGAACAAGATGGGCTGCAATGTTCAATTACAGAAGAATACCCGTTCTGGCAGTTGAGGACTCTGATGCACAACTCATTTGGGCATTAAAGTCATATTCTTAAGGAATATTATATGAATGTTGTGTGACCTGGTCAGGGCTGACTAGATCTAAACATCAGTCTTTTTTATATACCAGCAAATCTGCATCTGCTGGCTGTGATCATCAAAATAGTATCAGAAAGCTACGGAAAGATTTAGGTGCATGATGCCAGTCAGACTAGTTTGTCTTAAGAACTGGTACCCTCGGGATCAGCTATTTTAGACCTGAAGAGCTCACAAGTAAACTAAAGTAGCATCAGACGATGTAGGAAGACAAAAAGAATATATTAGTGGGTAGTAGTTTGAGACACTATTGAAATTGCATCACACACAGTAGATCAGGAGGAGAAGACTTTTGTGCAAGCATAGAAAAAACAGCTTAGGGAAGACAGTAGCTGAAACCAGGAAGACCATGATCAGCCTGAAATACCTTTAGGTATTTGGAATAAAAAAAAGATGATCGAACACGGTTGAGGGGGGGAGTAAATTTATTCATTTATTCGCAGAAAAGAAGGTGTGAAGCTTCCTGATAAGACTGAAATAAGTGATGCTGCCTCACCTTGCCTACTTAGAACTTGATCAGTAATAACTGTGTCACTTGTAGCAAATCTTTATATAGTCCAATTTTAAAGAACCAACCAACCAACCAACCAAACTGCAAACTTAAACCTTCCAATCACAGGTTCTACAACCTACAGACATGCTTTTTGATGTTTACCCATCACTGTGATTTATTTTTTTTTTCCCTAACTAAATCTGCTTCCCCAAGTGCCCCCTTGCAAAAGCTGACTGGGCCTCATCAAGCTGCAGATTATTCAGGTGTAGAAACAATCCAGGACTTCCTTCAAAACCCTTCTAGCTTGCTTAGGAATGTAGAAAAAAATAAATCTTTCAACCTGAAAGCATTTGCAATTTTAAAAGAAAGGAAAGAGGAGATTTCAGAGTAATATTTTTAAATGCCTCTCCATGATTTCCTGCTGTATTTAAGGGGATCCAAAAAACTTGCTCAAAAAGACTTCTCTTCAGAAGCTAAGGAGAGAATGAAAGACCAAGGTTCCTGTTGGAACACAGAGGTGTAAGATGAAGAGATTTTGTTAATGCTTTCTTTATGTTCCGTATGTTAAAATTTAATGTTCACCATAGTGACTTAAAAAACAAATCTCATTGTGTTCTTGGGTGATAGTAATGAAAAGATTGGAGAGGCAAGTTTGCTGGAACTGGCAGATTAGGTCTAAGACACTCAAATCTGTGTATCTCCATTGCCTTTTGGCCATTTTGATGTTAACATATTTTGCCAAACTTTATTTTACACAGGAAACAAGTATGCTCAATGCAGTTGATTTTTCTCCTTCAAATTATATGTCAATCTGTTATCCATTCAGGAATGTAGTAAATGCCATGGTACATAGATTTTGTAAGTAAATCATACCAGTATAACAGACGAACTGCAGGAGGTATGCCATGTTTCCTCACAAATCATCAGCTTGACAGAATCACTACATGAGCCAAAAGCTCTTTTTTTTTTTTTTTTTTTTTTTTTGAATTGCCATAGTTTGTATCCTGCTGTGTAAGCAATCTTCTTCCTTAAAGTTATAATAACTTCCTTCATAAAAGCCATTGTCTTCAAAGCGTTTGTTTCTTCTAGGCTGTAATTTTCAGAGAGTGGGTAACAAAACAATTTTCCTGGTATTTTCTTACAGCAGTTAGCTATAATGAAATTTAACTGAATTACACGTTCAGCTACTATCAGCTATCTAGGTTTGTTGTTCAAATCCCAGTGATCTTATTCCCCAGGCCATTTTGTACATGTACAGGTACCTTGGTAATTGCTTCCAGTGATTCTGTTTTCTGTGCATCTTGCATTTCTGATTAAATTTTCAATAGTCAAACTACAAAAGCTGTTATTTAATCTCAGGAACTACTTCAAATTAAGTGAATCCTTATGCTTCATATTTCAGTTGTGTAAGCAGTTAGAGCTGGGCAGCGTAGTTAAGAATTCAAATGAACTGTGCTTTCGGGTGGGCTTTAACCTGTGACAGTCATGTAGTGTATCTTAGCTGAGTGGACAATGACTAACTAACCTGGGCAACCTAGTCCTATCGATTTGCCTTATGATATTACTAACCACACTGTTTTCTACTCAGAGGTCACCTGTAACCTACCCTCTCAGTGCTGTTTTGTGTTTTGCTGTGGCTCCTGTATTGCAAGATCAGTTTCTCCAGAAGTATCACAGCATTTGAAAACATCTTTGCAATAATTCTTAGATCTGAAGAAGTAGCTGGAAAAAGTAATGGGGCGTTCTGCCCCATGTCAGAATATTCCAGAAACTGGTTATGGTGGCAACAGGAGAAGGAATTAAATCATTGCTTTGTATTTTGTAATGGTTGACTTGTTCTGCAACACATGTTAACAGCCCTGAGATGGAGTGAGATCCACTCTTAGACTGTGAGATACTTAGAATTCTGGTTTGAAGTGTCTAGAGGCATAAAAAATAGCAGAGAAATGGGAAATCCAAATGCTTCATAACATTGAAATATTTTTTGGAACTTGTTGTGTCAGTCAAATGAATAGGAGATGGCTTTCTTGTTTTATATGTGGAAAATAAGCAGTGACATTGGCATGCTCTTTTAGAACAAAATCTTCCATCATAGAAGACTACAGGTCTAACAAGAAAGGAAAATAGTGGGTTTTCTGCTCTGGTGATTCATCACATAATTTTAAGCCTGCAACTAGAACAGAAACCACCACATCCTCAGTTGTGACTCTTTCACCCTTACCATCTAATTGAAACCTTCTGCATCTATAAATAAATCATAAAAATCTCCTATCCATATTATGAGATCCTGAAGGCTTCCAAAACTAATTGGCCCTCTGTTGGGAAACATAAAAATAAGAATGCTAAGTTTTTCCAGCAATATTTTGGTAAGCTTGTAAGTTGGCTTTGAGAGGTGGTGTAATCTCCTATTATGCATTACTCAGGAGATTTGCAGGCAGAAACTACATGGCTTAGAAAAGGATATTATTGGACTGGAGAAAATGATATGGGAATATTGCCAAAATGGAGATTCAATTATACAAAGAAAGGGTGAAGAAAAAAAAAGGTAAAATGCAACTGGAGTATAATATTCTATTTGAGAAAAATTAAACAAAAGACTCAAACTGTTAAATCTTAATTTAAACAATCTGGGGAAATACCCAGAGGGATTTTTTTTTTTTTTTTCCCTCAAGAATAATTTCTGGCTTTCCTAAACTAAGAGTGATTCTAGTCATTAGAAGTTAAAACTGGTATTGTTACTCTAAATAATAGGAAATAGTAAATGTCGCTGATAGTATAGATGTTACAATGGCTATGTTACTATTACTTCAACTGAAATTAAAGGAGACTCATCTCAAAAATATAACTAGAAGTGTCTCTTGTTCAAAATTTGCTTGCCCTTTAGGTCATGTAGCATCAAGTAATACCACAGTATTGCTTAAAAAAGGACAATTATTCCAGTTGTTCTCGTATGTTTCTTTCTGCATTAAACACAAACTTCAGAATATTTAGTGAGGATTAGGTTTTGGTACTACCAAAAGTAGATTTAAAAAAGATAGTGCTCAAGGAGGTGCATCTTCAAATAGTCTTGGTACTTGAACAATGAAAGCATACAAGATGGTATAGGTAGCTTCTCTGTGTATCTGTCCCACTTCTGAGGTAGGGAGGAAGGAATAGAGAATGTGCCTTTTTTATCTTCCTCCACTTCCGAGACTGACTTGATATTTTGCAGATTTTGTATAGTGCTGATGCTAAGCAGACCTCAGCACTACTAGAAATTCTCAGATATTCTTGCTTGGTAAGATTTATTTTGGTCAAGATGAAAATTCTAACTAACTCTTCAGAAGTAAATAGTGATTAGTGACAATTTGGAAAATCCTCGGGTCTGCAGGTCCTGATTCCCATGAGGGACTTCAGAAAGCAACGCAATAGCGCACAAGCAAATTGGGAGATTTTTGAAGTGGGTCATGAGTCCTAACGAAACTACTGGGTATGCTGACTAGGAGTAGTGCTATACTGAATTGACTGCTTACAAATAAGGAAGAATCTTTGAGTGCTAGAGGATATCCAGATTGTACAACTTGTGAAGCACAAGACTGATACAATTGCCTAAGCAGGGAGAAGAGCAGGCATAGCAAGCAACTGCTTCAGAATATCACTAGCGAATTAGTTACAAATGATAGAGAAAAAAAATGGAGTACTCAATAGCTCCCTTTTTTCAGTCTTCACACGTAAAGCCAGCCTATATCTATGCCAAGAAGCAATGCTGAAGCATACAGTGAAGCACTGGTGGAAGAGGGCCAAGTTAGAACCCATTCGTACAGATTATAATAATGTTTAAAGACATGTGTTGTTGGGACCTTACAGGATGCACCCAAGGGCGCTAATATGGTTGCATGATGTCACTGCAAAGCCACTCCATCATTTTTGGAAGGTTAGGGTGGTCAGGGAAAATTTCAGATGAGAGGAAAAGGAAATGGAAAATATAATTTCCATCGATGTAAAAAGCAAAAAGGAAGATTCAGGGAAATAGAGACTAGTTGGCAAGTTAACCAGTTAACAACTGAGCATCTGATTCCTTTTCATGTTTTCTTGCTTTCTATCTGATGAATGAAAGCAGAACAGGAGTAACAATTCTAATTTATCACATAGTATAGGATATTTACGAGCAAACATATTTGTGCAAAAATAGCTGTGGTGGAGCCAGACCAAAACGTTGACTCTGCCAGTTGAAGACCTACTGGAACTAAAGAACAGGCAGCAACAAAAAAGAATTTTCCTAGGTGAATTCATATTAGTCAATTGCAACCCACTCTATTAACTTTTAGGTCTGGTTATTTTATTCGTAATAGTCCAAGGTATTGCCTTTTTTAAAAGTCTCTGATCTGTGGGCCTCAGAAAGGAGCTGTTACAACCAAAATGTCTTTAAATTGATATAATTATGTTAGCATACTTACAAAATCCCTTAGAGTGACAAACTGACAAAAATGTACCTTTCTTCACATAGGTACATGAAAAGAAGATCATAGTGATCCCATGAGATTTGTCTTTTTTTCCTCAAACAGCTCTGCTAGCAAAACTTTGTAATGAAAATCCAGACTTCATTGTATAGAAGTATATGCTACACATATTACAGAAACTGTGACTGAGCTGTAAATCTGATTTGAACAATTCATTTATTTCTATTAGGTTTTAAAAATATTTGGTCAAGCAATCCCTGTGATTTTCATATCAACTGAGAGAAAAATATTTAGCTGAAACAGCTCCCCTGAACCAGTACCAAACCAGCAAGAAACTTTCCAATATGAATTTATTCCTTTCAGCATCTATTTGCAGAAAATACACTGAGGTAGTTCTAAATCATTGTAGCATGCATAGCAGCTTGTGTCCTTATGTGGAGGATGTTAGAATACAAGAAGTTACAATATTTTGTACAGCAAAATTTTAGAAGCCGAGATGAATTGTTTCAAATTTATTATTTTAAACATGAAAATGAACTAATTGATATAATTTTACCCTTTAGGCTAGTTTAATTTCCAATGTTATATTATGGTATGAGTATTAATGAAATTTTGCTTGTGTGTTGATTAGAGTAATATGTTATATTAACAAAGGAACCAATTTTATAGACCTCCATTTAGTACTTCTTCTATTTTAATTTCAGAGATGTTTCAAATTTTCATTCTGAATAAGAATGGATACTCTGAACTAATGGGATTCTGTTTTCTAGCAGAGCTATTAACTATTTTATTAATATTTCCTTGTTGAAATTAGTATGACACCACATAAATTCAAGAACAGAAACGTGTTAATGTTTAATAAAGAGTATATATAGTAATAAATATTATTGATTTCACCTGAAGATCTGAGCAATTATAAACATTTAGGAGTGATTCTTTTAAAATCTAGCTATATAGCATTATTGTAGATAGCAAAATAACTTTTTGTTTTCAGAGTTTACATGACAGAATCCCTCAGTAAAAGTTAAGCTGATTGGTAACTGGTCAGATACCAAAACCAGACTATATTGTAGAACATATCCTCCACTTATACTTTTCACTGAGAAAGAAAACACCTTGTCAGTAAATCACATCATACTAACAAATCGATTTTCCACTTGATTGGTCTTATATTTAATGTATAAGTCTGTGACACTAGATTTATACAGGTGCATAAATTGAACAATTTCATAGGTAAAGATTTAAAAGACATTGGCAGCTCTTGTGTGTTATAGAGTGCTTAAATGTAATCTTTTGTACTGATCATTTTCAGTACAGCAGCAGTTTTAAAGGAAGTTTAACTACATGTGTGAAGGTCTCCTCCAACCCAAACCATTCTATAATTCCATGACACAGAAGAGTGCAGAAGAATGAGAGATCCCTGTTAGCAATCCCTGCTGGCCAAACATGAACCTGCTTGAGTCCTGTAGATGCAACAGTGTCATACTCTTCCCAGTCTGGTCTGCTGAAATGACAGCTCACAACAATGGGAAAGTAAACACACATTTTTCTCTATCCATCTGTGTAGACATTCTCGAATTTAAACTTTGATTTTTTTGTGGTTGATACTGTCCCTTAAGTCATAGTATCAAAATATGTCAGTGTAGTGCTAGGGCCTGAATAATAGGCCCTGAAACAAAGTTGACCTCTAGGTGAGCCTCACAACCAAACGATATCCATTATATCTGCTAATTAGTAAAATCTGTATTACCATTAGCGTTTAATAATTAGTTTCTGATCACTAATGAAATAAGTATGCTCACTAGTGAAAGACGTAACTTACGCAAAATGTAAGCAGTAGCGAGGATGAAATGCTGTGAGAATGTGTTTCCAACATCCCTTGTTTAGCCTCGTTCAAGGCTGAGAACCCAAGTGTTTGGCCTTGTTAGAAACCCTCTTGGTTCTCCCCCACAATCCCCAGCCAAGCTTTGGGTGGAATCCAACAGGAGGATGAAACCAGATGTTTCCGCTCAAACAAAGGTGCAAGTCATCCTGACTTGCTGATTTTTGCTATATAAGGCTGGACTCTCTTGCCACGACTTTGGATGCCTCACCTACGGATGGACACATCGTGTAGGACTTCCCACCTGCAGGGAAAGGCTCTCCAAATCCTCGCTGCAACGGGGGCTCCCCGGCAACTGTGGATCTGGGTGTTGGTAACGTATGCAAGTGGTGATGTATCTTCCTTAATCACTATTCTCCCCATCGTGTAGTAATGATTAGGTGCATTACCTTGCTCGTTCTTATTTTCTATAATTAACTGTATGTAGTAATAATTAAGCCTACTGTTCTGTATTTTTCTTGTTTCTTATTTTCTGTATTACTTGGTTATACCCTTTAATTATTAACAGTAAAATAAGCCTACTCCTTTCACTCTGGTGTCTGACTTTAATTGACATCCTCGATCAGCAGAACAGTCACAGAATCAGAGAATAATTCATGTTGGAAGGGAACTAAGGAGGCTTCTAGTACAACCTCCTGTTCAGGCAGGGTCAGATGCAGGATCAAGCCACATTTCCCAGGGCCATATCCAACTATTATAGGTATTAAAAAACCTTCAAGTATTGAGACTGCAAAATCTCCCTGGGCAGATTACTCCCCACCTGATAGTGCTTGTGCTGAAAAAGTTTTTCCTTATGTCCAGTCTCCTATTCTTCCAGCTTATGACTGTTTTCTTGTCCTCCTCCCACTCGGTGCTTTCAAGAGCATGGTTCCATCTTCTCAATGTAGTTTTTGTGCTGGTTCTAGGGAGGTGGTTGATAGGTCCCCCTGAAGCTATCTCTCCTCCAGATTCAACAAGTCGTGGTCCCTCAGCCTTTTCTTGCAGGGTGAGTGACCAAGTCTTGATCATCCTGATATCCTTCACCTGAAACCCTGCCTTTGTTATAGTGGTGGGTCCAAAACTGGATGCAATACTCTAGATGTAGTCTAGCTAGAGCAAAGCAGAGGGTAACTATCCCTCCCCTTGACTGCTCCATATCTTGTAGTTGGGTAGTTGAACACTCTGATCAGCTAACTATTTTAAATCATATTCCTGGTACCCTAGCCCTTCCAAGGTCTGGTAAAGAAAGCTTAGGTATGTGATATGAAGTGAAGAACTTCATTCACCATACTTCTTCTAGGGCTATGCTTATCTGACATGAAGAAATTAAGACCTTGATTGATCAAAATGCTTTAACGTGTGGTTTACTTTTTGCTTTACTGAGTAATTGTTGAGATGCTTGGTGTTTTGGAGGCCTCTCTGACATTATGCTGCCACACAGAGTTCCCTGGCAAAAAAGTGTGTAAGCTGGATTCTCTGGAGGCTGAAGCTGATACAGTAACCGTATGATCCTTTGCCCTCTTCTATTTGAACAAGGATGTACCTACAATAATAGGTGTGATTGTTGCCTAAAGATGACCAGTTTATTCCAGTTAATGATTACAGACTGATTTTGCAACTAAAAGAGAATTTCAGGTAATGGGATGTCATTACATCTGGTGATTATAATTTAAAATAAAATTGTGCTATTAATTCATGTTTGGCGTGTTTGAAAGTGTTTATGCAATAAGAAAGAGAATATCAGGGCTTCCTCTACGTGTTCTTAAGATTCCAAAGCACTGAAGTAGTTCTGTGATTACAAGCAGTACTTCATGATGCACAGCAGCACAGTACATTAAGGAGCTTTTATTGACTTCAATTATAGATAAACGAATCAGCAGATAATGACAAAAAGGAAAGTGAACATAGCCAAATACTAAACTTGAAACACACATATTGCAAATCAATAATGTTTCAAATTAAACACTTACAGACCAATCATTCAATGATTAATAAAACATACACAATTTACAAGTAATTAACTCCCTGAAAAATATACAAAATATGTTAATGCAACTAAATGATATCCTTTACAATTCCTGGTTGATGATTGTACTGTTTGTATAGAAAGATTTTTGTAGTGTGCACAAAATGTAATTTAAATTTAGTAAATATTGTACAATTCAAGTAAATAGCAACTCTGCCCTTCTCCCCCAGAATATGTCAGGCAAGAAAAGAAATATCTTTGTAATTTCCCTTTGTTGCAGTTAAATATTACACAATGCTTACAGTATTATTTCTAAATTATGAATAGCTAACTCTTTGTCAAGTCATGAATGTTGAGTCTGAAACAATTCAGGAGACTGATTTTTTTTCTTTTTTTTCCTTTCTGCACTTTGAGAATTCCTTTTCACTTCAGTGTCACTATAAATGTTTGTATGACATGCAGGTAACTTCTTTGAAGTGTGGAGCTTAGTGGCAGCAGAAAAAGCGACTCAACTGTCTTGTGCTATTTAGATATATCAACAAATATCCAGGGTGTAATGTCTTGACTCTCTTATTTGGCACATCTTGGTTGGTCTTTAGCAGCTGCAAAGTGTCTTCAGTTTGTGATCTCCTTTCTGCAGTGCCTGTGCAAGCTCCTCAGAGCCTGCCTCCTTTAAGCAAGCTCCAGTCCTTTTCTGGAAATAGAATTTTTCTTTTCTTGTGCCATATGCCATTAGAGTAAAACAGTGGCCCAGAAGACGTCACTATGCACTTGCAGTGCCTTAATATCTATGGGAATTGCACAGTTGTAAAATACAGAGCCTATCCTTCAGAACTGCTAATCTCAGTCAATCAGTCAATCACTCAGTCTCAGATTGAAGGATTCTAAATTTCCGTGCCAAATTATTTCATTACCATTATTATTTTCCTACATTTTCTAGGATCTTTGGCCACATTTTCAAGTGTCTCTCAGCAACTCTGAAAGGTGGAAACCTGTGGTGAAAACTGAGTGTTAAATAATCCTTAGAGTTCACCATTCAGGATGTTTCTATAATGGGTGTGTTGCAAATGTGCATTGTGAGATGTATCACGCTAAACCCACAAATGTGTATCATGATAAAACCACAAAGAGATAGTGCAGCTTGAATTCGCAACTTCCATTTGTCAGCACTTGATGTCTAAACAATTTTTTAGGCTTTTTTTTGGTTATATTTGGTTTATTTTTTTAAAAAAAAGGATTTTCAAGTAAAATTATACAGGGAGGGAAATGCCACTTAATCCTGCCTTATAAAACCTGCTTTTGAAGAAAGACCTTACAAATGCAGGGAAAAGAGAAACACAATACAGAGGAATACTGGCATTCAGGCCCCTCCTGCCCTCTCTCTTTCTTTCTCTCTCTCTTCCTCTCTCCCTTTTGCTTTTTACCGAGTCACCATCTTCTTTCAAAATAACAGAGAATGCAGCAGACATTTACAAGAGTTCTGTTCTTCAGCCTACTTAAATAATTTAACAACAGCAGCAACTCTTAGTTGGCAAAAAGAGCAATATTTTATTATAGAATATTCTCTGATAGTCTTGGGTGGCTAATAGAAATAACTGTATTTGTTTATTATTGTGGAACTTCAGGAGAAAATTTCCTTTGAAGGCATTTTTGAAAAAAAGTAATAATCTGTGCCTGAGCACACTATCTCCTTATAAAACATAGCATGTTTTATTTTGTTGGATGTTTGAAATTGTTCTATATTTTATAGAATTAATTTCTCAGTGTGTTCCTCTCAGTACATTTGGAAAAATGTACTTTTAAAGCACTATAAATTGTTGTGGCATGGGATTAATTTAAAATTAAAAGACATGGGGACCTAAGGCTCATGTTTCTTACTGTCATAAAAATCCCCCTCATTAAGATGGTCCTTGAGTAAAAATCCCAACATCAGAAAACATTCAACAGCAGAAAGGCTTGTATCCTTGTACAAAGTAGACTTTCAACTTTGCAGTTAGACTCTAATTTCACAGGGCCAGAGCAGTTGCAGTTTTGCCACAAGAGCTTTGCATTCACAGAGACTTGTCCTGTAGTCTACGCAGGCTGTGCCACGCACTGCTGGAGCTCCAAATGTTTCTTGCATTCTGCTTCTGCTCACAATGCACAGTACTGAGGAACTCAGACACTAAGGGCTTTAATGTAGCTGCACGTTGTCACTCACTTGTTTTTCCTTTGATAATCCTGCAACAGTACATACCACATTAAAACACAGTTCCTTTATTTTTTGTGCCTGAGTAGATGCACTGACTAACTCGCTGAATAATGTCATCAGATCACATTCTCCCAGTTGTCACTGCCTGACTCTGTGCAGTTTCTGTCTGGTGAAAAAAAAAAAAAAAAAATCTTTCTGAAAGCCCCGATGTTCTGTAGTAGAATAACATATGATAAAAATACCAAATTCTTGTTTCAGCTTTGCCAGGCCAGTTGGAGTGAGAACGACACTGATCTCTAAAATTAGAGCTGTGTATATAATTTGGCAGAAGAACATTTTCCTGCTTCAGGATGTATTTAATTTCAAGATGCATTTCCACATCATCAGAAAATTGTGACTGTATTGTTTTGGCCAACTAATCAATTCAAAATTATATATGATGGGTGGAAGAAGAGAACATAATTTCTTTACCAATATTGAAAGAGCACAGTGTAAAGAGCACAAAAGAATATGGAGATGGAGGAAAAGTCAAGAAATAGAGCTGGATCCTCTGTTGGTGGAAATAAAATTACTTCACTGATTTGGATGAGGTCTGTCTGATTACTTCAGCAGTGGAATCTGCTCTTGAATGGAGACTTGTTTAATTTCCTGGCATCATACAGAATAATCACCTAGGGAATCTCAGTGTCTCTATCAAAATCATGGGAATTAGCAAAGAGGAAAAAGTTTGCATATTCTAGCTTATCTCCCTGCCAATATAGATTTTGTCTCTGTGGTACAGCTTCTATCCTTGTCTAGCTGTACTGGACACTGTACTGTATTTCACGTGTTATTTGCTGCTGAGGCTTGAAAACTATGCCAGTCAAAAATATGGATTATTGGCAATAAAAAGGTCCTTCCTAGTACTAAGTACATATATAGAGAACTATTTACATCACTCTAGCATTTCTTTTCCTTTGCCTTCCTGCTTTTTCTGAAATACTGACAAGTAGTTTTCTTCTCGTTCTATTCTCTTCAGACAAAGCAAGTTTTAGGCTTTTGGAACAACGGGAAATTTGAGCAGAATAGTAGGAGAAGCTTTCCAGGGTGGTAACTCAACTCATAAATTGTCCTTTCTGAAGTGTTGTATTATCTGCCTTACGTCTAAACCTACCACATACAGAAAATGTGCCCCCTAAATCCTGTTGCTATAACCTCCTCATTGCAATTCTTTTTATACGTTGTGTGTCCTTGTGCACAGAGTCACTGTTCAGTATCGTTGTACATCTGGATTTAACCCAGGATTTGCCTCTTAATCTTTATTCGTAGGTTAAGAGCAAGCTATAATCAATTGCTCATTAATCATTCTTGACATGTATTCAGCTAATTAACAAAGCAAAGCTGGTAGAGAGAGTCTTTTATTATTATAAGTAAGCTTTGGGCAGATTATAGCTTTCACTTCTTACCTTTATACATGTCTCTTTCTTTCATCATTCAAATTTCTATATCAATACCTTTCCTTGAATACTACGTTGTATTTTTCTCCTAGAGACAACCTAGTAAACATGCATATCTGAGTATTTTAAATACCATGATCTGCTGTGCCAAACTTTGAACTTACAAATGAAATTATTCATGTCCATTGGCACTTTAGAATGGAGAACCTAATGTTTCATTTTCCTTTTCAAACAGAAATCCGTTTGCTTGTCCTTGTTTCTTCATTCCTTGCAGTTCCTTCATTCATTGTTCTACTTGTGCTGAATAAGCTCTCGTAAGACACAGTATCGAACCCCCTTTAAAGATGGGCACTTGGAAATTTTTCAGGCTACGAGGCATGAGAAATACTTGAAAAGCCACAGAGATCTGTGAGAACAGTCACCATCTCCCAAAGGACTTAATGCCGTCTGCTCTCCCTCATGCCTGTCAGTATGGCTCAGTGACCGTGAACAAAATTATCAGGTGTACTATAGGATGCCTTTTGGAGTACTTCCAGAAGGTCGGTTGCACTGCATGAATAGCTTGGCTCAGAGTTACATGGGTTCCTTGCTTGTGTCCAGATGGGAGAGTGAATATCGCATACTCTGATCCTGGCTATGCCCCTGTTTTGCACAGCTGTCTGATGTACTTTCGTTGGAACAACACGTTTGCTGGCTCTATTCCTTAGAGCCTAATATATTTGTGTGTTTACAAAACAGTTGGTATCATGCAGTAATGTAGTTAAACTGCTCTTAATGCTCTTCATATCCTTATGGAAGTTGTGAAACAAGAAAATACCTGAAAACTTCCTCTGGGACATCTTGCTTACTGTTCTTTCAGTTTATATACATTGCTGCTTATCAGCATCCTTTGCAGTCCATTTGGAATCTTCACATGGCAGTGCTTACTGAGCTAATGTTGTAAGATTTTGCTTAGAGACGTTTTTGTAAGCCTACTTAAGATCTTGACACAGTTTGGCTACTGCATCCCCTCAGCTATTACATTTTCACTTGTAACATCAAAAAGCAGTTACATTTCCCTGTCATGATTATTTGTTTTTAAATGTTTACTTCCTTGGTTTTAAGATTTTGTTCTTCTCCAGATGTTTGCCTATTTTTAACTCACAGTGCTGGTTCTGTTTTTTAATAGGGATATAAAGTATACCAGAGTATTCAAGACTGCATCATATCAACTCCAAGTTGTAACTTCCTTTTCCTCCTTTTCTTACCCCAAGTCTCCAGATATCTACTACTCCTGATAATATATTGGCAGGAGGTAAGTTTGTTGATTAGCTTCCTTGAACCTCAAATAACTATCAGCTAGTACCCACGATTTGCCCAGAGCTTTTGCTTCCTTCCCTGTTCTACCTGTGGTACCCACTTCTTAACCTGTTAAAAATTCTCTTTACATCTCTGTTGACTTAAGCTATTTTTCCCATGATGTCTGTCTTTGACAACTTCCCTGGAGTATTACTATCAACATCAATGCTTCCTCATCTTATTTGTTATGTTGTCTTTCTTCCTAAACCTCTGACCTTTCCTGTTCCTTCCAAATGGGAAATCCTTTCAAATGAGTTCCTTTCACATGGGAAATCCTTTCAAATTTCAACACAAATATTTAATTTCTAAATTATTAAGGATTTAAAAATTAGCATAGTAGCTACATCTATCTGTGAAAGCACTCTCAGAGCACCTTCACAGATCCTTCTGGTATGTAAAACATGGTTTAAACACTAAACAGCAAAAGAACCTGTAGAGTCAGACCTTAGAGATAAGAAATACCTTTGCTAGTCATGGCCTGAACAAACTGAACCATATCTCATGGCTCAGCTACATCGCTGGTCTCTAGGGAGCCTGACCAAGGCTCAGTGAAATTCAATCTTACTTCAGGCCCCTTACCTATGTTCCTTTAAAGACAGTGCTACAACTGTCCACCATGCCCTCCTTTTAATCTGACCGGTGAGCAGTGTACTTTCTTTCGGTAACCTTAAGTAATCCCACTTTGCTGTCTCCAGTTATGCACTGATGCTCATCTTTGCAATCCTTCTCTTCCTGCCATTAGTTTCAAGTTTATGATACTTCCAATGTAACAAGGTGATGTTTAGCATCAGCTTTGGCTTCTGTGTGTTCTCCTGGTTTGTCTCATGTAGTGGTAGAACAATACTATCACCCATATGTAGTCAACTATTATTTCAATATCTATAGTATCTGGGAAAATACAGATGATGTGTGACATGAAAATGTTGAATCTACATGTTGGTAACCAAAATAAAGATGATCTCATTATCAGAGGAAAAAGTCATGAGGAGTGTTGCTCTGTCTGTGAGTTCTGTCTTGATCTGTGTATACATGTCATATAGCTGGTGTCATAGCAGAGAAGCATTGGAGTTATGAGCACCTATAATACACATAAGTACATAGGAAAATAATAAAAATATAGTAAAAAAATAGATGAAAAAATTCGTTCAAAGGCAGAAAATAGTTTGAAAAGCTGTAGCTAAACTTAAAAGTCATTAGACCTAAAAAATTAGATTACCTAAGAGAGCTCAGTAAATTCATTAGCAAATTATTCCTAACATTTTGAAGACAACATTTCATTACTGAAGATTTCAGCTTTCAGCTTTCATTGTTTGTAGAGATATGTTCTATACAAGTCAATATTTGATCTCAACCAACAGTGAAGACATAGAAACATAATTCTTACTGCAATGACATTAAAACTATTCTGCGTAATGCTATATTCATATCTCCATAATTACTGCAACCTATTAAAATGGCCTGCTGCTTTTAAGTGGGCAAAATCCAAGACAGGTGTTGTGTCTCTAAGACAGAGGAAAATATTTCTATAAATACTAGATATATTCATGGTCTGAAGTAAAGACTCAGGATTGTTTCACTGACTGATTTTTTTTTTAGGGAGAGGAGGGAAATATAAGGAGGGGATAGATATTTTACATAAATATATGCTTTCTGGAGGTCTTCACTAAGGATTACATTTTTGTAGCTTGAAGCCTTTCCTTGAGCTCCTGACAAAGCATGGTTGTGCTCTGTCCTATAGAGATCCATTTATTCATCTTGGGCAAGCTTATGGGAGTCATTCCTGTAAGCAGGTGAAAAATGTTGATCCTTATCCTCTGTGCACTGGTTTTAACCTGATTATAGCCAAAGTTGGAATCAGACGCTATCTCTTCATCTGAATAAAGAAAAAAGATTTCAGTGGAGACATACAGTATTAATGGTTTATTGCATAGCAATAAATAAAGATATATGTATTTACTATTCCTTATAATACTTTATTTATTTTATTATTTATTAACTACTATTATTTATTTATACTAATATTTAGTTACTATTTATTTAAATAAGAACATATTTATTTATTATTAATACATATGTCTTGTTTTGAGTAATCTCTTTAGTTGCTTAAACCAGTATATATGTGACTCAGTGTTGGCTCTTAGTAAAGAAGTCATAACAAGCCACTACATCCTCGAGTATATTAATTTGCTTTATTTCATTTACCTAAATAAGATAGTGCTAAATCTCTGTTTAGAATTAGAAGTGCAAGGAAGAAGATAAGGCTTTTTGAAAAGCCAAAACCCAGAAGTTTTAGAATGACTGAGGCCTTTGTTAAAAACCTAAAAACATACCAAGTCTTTTATTTAACAGGGAAAGTCTAAAATATCATGTCGAAGACTGTTTATGCTGTATATATCACTGATAAAGTAAATAAACTGTGAATCTACCAACATAGAAAGTTACTTAGGGACGTCAAAGTATTTAGATGGAGAGAAGGAGACAAACTATTTTTCTTTCTTTAATTTTTGTAGGTTTGTTAGGATTAATATTGTAAGAACTTGGATAAAAAGAAAGCTATAGAGGTGGGATCTGATGATCTGGTTTTCATTCATTAAGAGGGTTTCCCTACCTTCAGCTATAAAACAAATGTAGGCATTGTGTCTGCTCTGTTGGAATCTAAGCCCTCCAGCTCAAAAGCTTCAGTGAACATTAATGAAGACCAGCAGATACAGAGCAATGATGTACCCTGATTGCAATCAGAATCATGAATTAGAAATTGATGTACTGCAGAATACAAAAATAGGTATTCAGTTGTAAACCAGATAAGAGGAAGTTTATGATGACAGTAATGATTAGCTTGATTTTTTCCTCTTACTCTTAGACAATAAATCACTGTATTTTACCAGCCATTCAGATACGTACCTCACATTTGACTAAATTTAGGATTTAAATTTAGGATGCTTTGTTTTTAGTTTTTTTTTTTTTTAGTTTGTTTATGTGTTTGAAATCTTCCTACCTTTGGATAAAGATTAACCAAGTGAAAGAAATCTGGGGTTACTTTTGAAAAGATAAGAGAAAAGCTTCTGAGTAATTTTTATATTTATAGTTACAAAGCATCAAAATCATACACTGAGACTTCCAAAGTGGAAAGTGTTATTGACATAGAATGGGAGATAAAATTAGCAAGACCTCCTGAAAATAATGCCTTTGTTCAGAAATCTAAATATAGATGGCAAAATTCCTTTGTGATCATGGTCACATTTTTAATAGCCATTAAAAAAAAAACAAACAACAAACCCCTGCCTACTAGGAGAAAATAAAATGACTGCAAAAGGTCATGCCACTGCCATCTGGTCATGCAGGGGAGTTCACATGGGGTTAGTACCATCAGCTTCCACCTTTCTGCACCTGGTGGCTCCTGTAGCAGCAGAAGTGACAGTGACTGCAGCTAGTTTAGAATATGTTTAGCCTGACTCTGCAGCCAGTCTGGTGTTAAGGCAGCTCTCAATCATTTTTGGTTTCACCATGCCAGGTGAAGTACAAAGGCTAAGGAGGTGGCAGAAAATAGTTTCATGTCATAGAATTTCAATGTCGTATCATTTGGAACTGAGTTAATAAATTCCTAAATTGTGATGATTAGTTTGGACTTATAGGGATACACTGTCAGTAACAGAAGATTTGCCCTCAGTGCCTCATGAGCACATCTACTTGGGGTAGCAGTACTCAAGGAATCCACAAACTTTAATAGACAGGGTATATGATCCACATATTTGATTGAAGTCAAGTCTATCAACCCTACAAACTCGTCAGCTTCTCTTCTCCATTGTTCCTTTATTCCTGTCTATAGAAATTTTCAAAATTCCCTTTTCTGCTTATTCTTGCATTGTGGTATTGCATTAAAGGATTTTTTCACCCTTTAAAATACTTGTAAAATAAACAGAGTCCAAGGGGCCAGCAGACTAGTGAGAGGGATTACATCTGCAAGTAGCTTTAACGTCTGCAGGTAGCTTTAATATTTGACAGCACCCATTTGTGCTGCAAGATTTAGGTGAGTATGGTTTTCTAATATCAGTGTTGTCTACAGTGCCTTTGGTATTGCTCTGAGAAGTGGGAACGGAGTGCACACTCACAAAACTGTTGAACTGTTCTGTTTCTGGGGATGTCGAAACAAGACTAATTTTCCTTGGTCATCTCCAGTGTGGAATGATTACACTGACAAAAAAACTTAGGCATAACCTCTTTCAGTCTGTCTTATTGCATCAGTGCTCAAATACTAAAACTTTGCCACTAGGTGAAATTAGTTTCTGGACAGACAATGTTTGTCATGAGGTCTCATTTTCATATCATATGATTATACAGATATGAACTATGAAGAGCAGCTATTCAAAGAAACAGGTAAAAACCATTTATACTGCAAATATAATAACTCAGAACTTACTCCATCCTTTTACTGTGACATAGTAATGACAGACAAAAATACCATCAAAAATATCTATCTACAAATGTTTTTGAAAGTATTTGTCCAGCTTAATTGAGTGAACAATATTTCATGCGAATACATTAAATAGAAACAAAAACTTGAGGTTAACCTTTAATTTATGCTGTTTTGAGTAAAATAGCAAACCCCAATCCCAAATTCCCATTGAAGTAAACCGTGTTTGGATTAGTTGCATTTAAACTACTTTGAAAACACATACTTTTTTTTTTTTTTTCAATTAGAAAACTAAACCTAAACTGAAAGAGTGCATCAACCAAATAACAAAGTAATTTTTAAATCTGTAGTAATATCCAAGGGATGTCCTGTAATCACAAACGTTAGCCAAAGTGAAGAGTTCAGAAGCCTTTGGAAATTATTTTAGAGTATCATGTACAGACCTGAGAGGGACACTAACCCCTTCCCCATACTATCACCTTTCCTTCTTACATGCTCATTTCTGACAAACCAGGACATGAAATATCCCTTGAACGATATGCTTACTGATTGTGGATTAATTTTATCTCAGTGCCAGATCCTAAACTAATAGAATTTTTTTTTTTTTTAATCATCCAGCCTTTCCTTATGTGGATGTCATCTGTTATCATTCATTAAGCCAATCTGGAATCATGCTTTCTCTGATTAGCTACTTGGATTGACATATTCACAGCTAAATGAAACAGAAGAAATTAATTGTGTTGCAATGACCAAAGGTACTTACTATAAACCTCAGCTACACTGAGTTTAGCAGCAGCGTTACTCTTATGTCTGTATCACACCACAGATGGCAATCACAAAAATCATATTTAAACATGATGACCCCAAGATGTACCCCAAGATTATACTGTATAAGACAGGATTTCCTATATTTCAGTCTGAAACCCATATTAAAATTGTATGAGTTATTAATTTTCCTGATATCTCACAGTTGTTTTTTGTTTGTTTGTTTGTTTGTTTAATATGGGACAATGGGTTTAATGGTGAAATAAAGGATAGAGTGCCTGCTTCCTCTTCCATCTGGTCTTCCATCACTCTGCTTAACTTTCACCAGTTCCATTACACCTGGATCATTCTAGAAAAGAATCAGCAAATTTTGTCTGACAGCTGTTGATCACGTGTCATGGCTCTAAAGTAATAGGAAAGGGCTGAGGTTATGTGTAGTGTGGCAAGCAAGCGCTCCCTTGTATGAACTCTGTTGTTCGTGATTCATCCAGGTTGCCTGTCTGGAAGTCTCACCTGGGTGGCAAAAGAGCCAGCATTAAGGTGTTCCTGTCATTAGGCAATAAGTCTGGACAGGAATTTACCATCAACCCCAGGCTCAGAGCCCTCTGACATAGTGGTTATGCTGATTTTGCTGTGACAGTACTTCAATTTTACTGATTACACCAGTGATGAATTTGGCATGTCCAGTTTAAATGTGATGTTTGAGTACATTTTTGAGAACTCAAGTGTGTTGTTTACTTTTTAAGATTATTTCAGATAACTCTGGGCAGCAGGTGATAAACAAAACCTATTTCTACCTGTAAGGAAATACTTTGTGTGTTCTGTCTGCTGTGGCCAATTTTGTTTGCACCGTATGTGGGGTATTTTAGAGCAAACATCACAACCAGTTATTGTTTTTTTCTGCCATAACCTGAGTTTCTCCTATATGACACACAGGGCTCTGCTCAGCTATTCTCTTTCTCTTAGCTTACTTTTGAGAAGGACAATATAAACCTCAATGTAAGATGAACAGAGCAGTTCAACAGACGCACTGAATAGCGGCATCCACTTCTCCCTGGTGTACTGTTGAATTCAGTAGGAATGAACGTGGGGTAAATCATTACCTGATACAGACGTAGACCTAAAGTAAAGTTGAGAATCATGGAAAATGTTTTCTTCCTTGTGTTTCCTCTTTACATTTGATCTTCTGGGGAGAGATCTCTGGCGTGATTCAGGATCTTTCTTCTACAACTCATGCTTTGTGTCCTGATCCATACAGCTTTGCTAGATACCTTGTGATGTCTGGTGTGAGCTGATCCTCAGGTAATTTTTTACACTACCATGCACTTGCCCTTTCTCTCACATCAACTTCCCTCTATTTTTGTGTACAACTCCTCTGGTCACAGATATGTGGGGTTTTTTTTAACCCTGTCTTTGTTAGGTCTTTTAGTTTATGCTATTTCAAGAACTGCTGCTTTTTGGTAAGGTAGGAAACATTCTTTCTTCTAGCTCCAGGGAACTAAATTTTGGTATCAATCACCTGTTCTAAGTATAAGTTAAATAATAAACTTCTTGATACCTGATACAGCAGGTTCTGGAAGCAGATGACAAGAGCTTTACTTTTGTTACGAGGATCTCTGTTGCTAAAAATATACACCTAGAAAAATTCTCACTTTGCACGTACACAAAAAAATAACATGAGAAAATGAGAAAAATATATGTGTAAGTTTAAATACATTTATACATAAAGCCATAACTACTTTTTTATTTGAGATCTAAACATAGTCTTCCAAAAGTAGATATGTATGTACTACATTTCATGAGGTTAAAATAAGAGGGTTTCTGTCTCATGAGAGCATAATATCACTGAACTTTCCGAGGCTTATGAAATCTTGGCTGGGGCAGGAATTTTTCTTTCAATAAGACAGTATTTCCTGTTTCCAACTCTTCTACAAAACCATTGTAAATTTCCATAACTACAAAGTGTTTCATGCCAGAGTATTGGGTAGTGTAAATCAGCTTGAGTTCTATGGCAGCAATGGAACTAGATTGATTTACACAAACTGAGGCTCTTGTCCTAGATCTTCAAATGGCAAAATACATTTTCACTACTCAGTTATCATATGCATTTCACTTTTACGAAAAAAATGCAGAGGGTACCATGCACAGATGTTTTTGAACTATATTTTTCTCTATCCGGCTTTTCAGGTATTTAATTTAAAACTTCAGAACAACTTCCCATCCTCTTTGAGCACAGCCCTGCTAAACACACATTTCAGTAAGTGATTGAAACAGTCAATTTAATTTGATGCAAAACTTTGTTTGTATTTCCCAGAAGAAAAATAATTTTCTATTTTTTTGGTGAGCTGCTGAAGTTTTGAAAATTTTAAAATATTGGAGTTCTGGTATGTATGAAAACATTTAAAAATTTTTGAAATTTAAAGTTAAAAACCCACAATGTTATATTAATAATTTTGTTCTTAAAGTGTGTGTCAACATACTTCAGATTCAAAAATGTTGCTAATGAATAGGTCAGCATTTCAAAGTTTACCAGTGATTTTTGAGAATGCTAACCTATACCTTTTAAAGAAACATGAAGTGATATTCTGAATCTATTAAAATGAATCATGCAACTACGATAATTACCCCTTGATCTGGGATTTACTTTTACACTTTAAATAACATTTGACATTTTTCTGAATTTTGGAATGTTCAAAGTGAAGCAAAAATAATACCAGTATCAGTTTGGATGTATAAAATATTAATATGAAAGGCATACAACATGTGCACACTGGAACATAATAAAAAATTATGGAAGGTTGCAACTCCTCAGAAGTTACTGAATACGCAGACTGTCCATTTGAATTGTATTCTGAAACCATTCTTACTTAACATTACTTAGAGAATTGCTGTCAAAAGTGACAGTGATGATCTAAAATTGATTATACTTTTTCAAAAATTGCATTCTTTTAATAAGCTTATGCAATTCTGTGTGTATGCTCATAGATTTATTTTTCCGTATTCATTAATAACTGAAAAGATTGTCATAATTGGTAATAAAAATAACAAAGGGCCGGATTTTGCCTTTAATTATTTCTTATTTTTGCATTTCATTAAACATTCTTTATTGCCATTTAAAACTACTTAAAAATCAAGACACAGCAGACAGACCAGATGAAAACAGCAGATTTTTTGCAATATGGAGAGCAGAGTGCATTTAAACCCAGCCAGGCCTGCTCAAGCATGATGACTGCTACATGGTACAGTAGCGTTCTGTGCTGTGTGACCTGAATTGCTGTTCTGAATGAGACAGTTCTAGTTCCAGGAGCCAGTGGGCCAGAAATGCCAGTTTTGCAGGCTGCATGACCCTGCTTGCTTTGCTGAAAGACTGAAGCAGGATGCCTTGCCAAGGCAGCTGTACCACTCCCCGTACACATAGTGCTTTCCTCAAAAACTGGCCTGGGTACCAATTTGTGGCATGACTTTATGCTCTTTTGACACAGTCTGAGTGGTCTGGGGAGAAAATATATCTAGTCCCAGTTCTTAATTTCGGTTCAATTCTTTCTTAGGGAAAGCTTTAATTGAAATATTTATAGATTGTATGATTGAATCACAGCTGACTTACCTGTCAGTCATTTCCTATACTGGGTTCTTTTCCATCCCTGTCTACTTCAGACAAATGGAGACGAAGGAGTAGACTCCGTGTTTTTATTAACTTTAAATAGGAAGATCTTAGTGTTGAAATTAAAATAATTAATCAAAATAATTTCTAAGTCAAAAATAATAATAAAAAAATTGTCTTTGACCTCATAAGAATAGGTTTCAAACCAAATATAGAACTGACAACCTAAAACTGTAAAATGTATGTACCAATCTGTATGATTGGTACACATGCATTTGGTAAAAGGTTTCTCTGTCTCTCTGTATATTAATATTTTTGCTCAAATTAATTCTGTAAAATTTTATTTCTGTCCCTGATTCAGGACAGAATTCATACTGACAGACATTCCATGTTATGTCAGGCAGACATTCATGTGGAGAGATTGAGATAAAACCAGTTATCTAATTATCATTCTGTGTTTAAGTGTAGATTCTAATGTGTAATCACATGAATGTCAATTTTCTTGCATATTCTTAATTAAAAAGAAGATAAATACAGAAATTCCAAGTCCAATTTTGTCCTAAATTTGATACAGTTAGTGAAAAGAAGGAAGGTTCTATACCTACAGATGTTTTTAGGATTGTTTCTATAATAAGCCTTATATTCTGTATTTTTACAGTTAAAAACAAAATCTTAGTGAGATTATCTGTATGTCTTTGTGCCTCTGTCATGTCCTGCTCAGATGAGGGAGAAAAGTGACTGCGATTTGTAAATCCCCAACGGAGTGGACAATGGTGAGACAAGTCTCAAAGTCCAGACATATATTAGCTTTCCCCAGTGTACTAACTGGATACCTGATAATTGGCTAAGTATATAGCGAGTTATGGCAAGTCATGTAGGATGTGTTGCGTCACTTACTGGTAGTGAGGGAAAAAGGGGGAAAAAGAAAAGGAGGGTGATAAAGAAAAAAAAATCACCAGTCTGGGTTCCTGCGTTGATCCCATCTGAGTTTGTCAGGGATACATTTGCCTTCTTCACTTCTTCATGTCTTTATTCTTTCTAAATTTCCCTCCTTTCTCTCCCCTCCATTTACACATACTTTCCTTGGGTCCATCCCCTAGACTGACCCACATACCTACGTATCCCATATATGGGGAGGGGTAAGGTGTTTCATGAGATGATGTAATTAGCATGATCTTATTAATCTTTATTAGCATAGTCAGGAGCGTCAACTTTAACATGCATTTCATGGATAATGAAGCAGAGGTCATTCACCGGAGAGATGGCCCCTGAAACTTTACAAGATGCACCGGAGCAGAGCCGTCCTGCCTTCACAGATCTCCTTCCTCCAGCCGCATCCTGTGCTGTCCAGGCAGCCTTATCAGCTCCAAACTCCACACGATCCACCCTGTGACTGTACTTTCTCCACTTGTGAGTGTCTGAGATATTCCTCAGTTTGGAGGGCCTGCACTCCCCCCCACCCCTTATCTCTCTCAGGCTGTTTTTTCTCACAGGTCTGTTTCTCTCAGGGCCTGTTTTGGGAGAGTTACAAGTTGTCTCCCACACCCTTACGTGGAGTAGATACATCCTTTAAATCTCTGTCCTTCATCCTTTTTCCCCCTTACCTTTTACCACACTCATAAGATACAGTCGAGCAAAGCAGTCTGCGTTTCAACGGTAAAAAATGTGTGAATACTGAAAGTACTTGAAAGACGACTGTTTACATAAAGTTAGCATCGTGAATGAGTGTGTGCATGGTCAGGACTGGATTTTCCTAATCTTTACAAACCTTTACTCTTACAGGCCTACAGACTCAGTGCTGTCTGATAAAATTATAACACAGAAATTCAATGGGCTTCATGAAAAGGTTTATTAGGAGGAGTAATAGATCTATGTTTAAAGACAGTCTTAAATAGACTGAAATATTAAGAGTACTTAAAATGCTGAGTGTGTAAATATTGTGTTGTGAATAATGCTTTGAACATCACCTACTTTACCTTGTTGGTATAGCATACTTTAGAAGTTTCATCTATTTCAGTCATAAACAGCAGTCATAACTCATAGCATAAAGAAATAAACAGGGACTTTAGTTAAAATAGTTGGGTTTACAGGCTATTGTAGAAGCTCCTGTTAGAGCTGTTATAGCCAAGGATATGTCAGCATTTCCATTTCCAAGGGTTTATAACCACACTGTAAAAATGAGCTTTAGGCTGAAACTTGCCAGATAAACTCTCAGCTCAGAAACAAATTGTTTTAAAAGAACACATTTCCATAGCTATATTTTCTCTTCTGTATTTAAACAGAATGTTTTAGTTTAGTTGCTGTAATGAGCTCCACATTTGATATTTTGTTCTGAGCTGCTACCTAGAGTGCTCTCCTCAATGTGTCAGTGGGAGCACATTGTAATAAAAGAGGGTGGAAATTTTTTCACAGTTTCCTAAAGAGGAGCATAACAAATATGGCATACTTTTTTCCTGTTCCTGAGTCTGTGGAGGCTGAAGAGCCCCAGGTTTAACCTAAAAGATAGTGCAATGTCAGAATACCCATATTGGAAACTCACAGACTGCTGAGCTGGGTCATCTTAGTCACAGGAGTTACTGCCTCAGCTGATGTGTTTTGTGACCGAATCTATGTTGCTTCTGAATTTAAATTCTTGTTGGGTTTTTAATTTTTTTTAATTCCACCAATCTGGCTTTAGTCATCCCAATCTTAGTGCAAAATATATGCCACTCAGTTAAATCCTTGGCCATATTCTACAAGAATTTTCCCTAAAGCAACAGTCATTTTTTCATCTAATACTATCACCTCCTGAAAGTATGCTGGATAACCAAGTAGTCTCCAGGTAAACAAACACTTACTAGGTTACAAGACTTCACTTTTCAATAGCTTTTTGAGATAATGGTGATACCTTGTTTTTGAAGGACAGGAATTAAATGGCTAGCATATTAATAATCTGCTATTTGTGGCTATGTCCCTATATGCCTGTGAAGTTGTCCTGAGAGAGAGAGAAAACAGACCAAAGTCACTGTACAGGCACATATTTTTATATTAGCATTATGAAAGTCATGTTGTCATTAGCACGGTTGTAGTCTGCACAAAATGGAGGAATAGCCTAATATGTCAAGGTGAAAGAACCATAAAATAAATCTTATGGTGGAGTGGAAAGTTATTATATTCTATCTTAAAAATGGTATGTATTTGTAGAATTGTCTAGATATTGAATCATGTAATGGACTGATTATGTCATGCTGAACTGGAAAAAATAAGTGTGCTAACACAGGGAGGGATGTTTCTTTCACTTCTTTTATATAAATGGAAGCAACAAAGGCTTTTTGGAACTGCTTGACATGTTTATATCTTCCATGTGTTGACCCGATGGGTTCATTTGTTAAGGTTATCATACAGATTGCCCATCTAAGCATTAACAGAGTTAATTTTACATTGCATCCAAAGATGTGTGAGAGCAAATCATTATAATATACCTGAAAATCCTGGCATAAGGATACAAGTCTAATAGTCCATCATATTGTTTATTCAATAGTGCATATTACGATATAAAGTCATACAGACAGTGGCTTCTAAAGCGTTACTCAAACAAATCTTATATTCACTGTTAATATTACAGCTCTTTTCTTGCAAGTGGCTGTCTGTCATTCTCCATATGGCCCTGAAGAGCACAGTACAGCATCTTTTACTGCATGTCATTGTCCACTTTCTGTGATGAAAATGAGGATCAACCACCAGTGGATTTCAGTGGTCTTGCCGTAAATGATTGCTAGAAGTACAGGGGAGAATAGAGCCTTGTGATATGTTGCTCCAAGGCACAGAAGAAACATTTTACTTACAGAAACAATACACTTGTATATCTGAACAAGGTGTTTCTATGCTAACACTCACAGTATCCTACACTGAACTCCAGTAGAAATTATTTTGTGGTAATTTTCCCTGTATTTATTAAAAGTATCATTGTAGGTGTGCATGCATTGTAGGTAAAACTGGTTCTGCACGGTCAAGATGTATTGCATTGTCTGAGACAGAAACTATTCCAAATGGTTCACAATAAAGGGTGATAACCAAAGATGGCATAGAAGACTTAGGCTGTGTTGTGATGGTATCATATCCTTTTTTGATAATGTCCTAATGCTTTCAAGATACAGGGCATCATAACTCTGTATCCTTTCCAACTAACTTTTAACCAAAGCAGATCTAACAGCCCCACAGATATAGCAGCATGTTTCTTACAGCAATTTCTGACTGCTGAAAAGGTCCCAGTATGGATGGGGCAAACAGGCTGTGGAGTCTTGTGTGTGTTTTATGTTTTTTTCTATTATGTTGTTACTCTCCTGTATTTTCTCTGTATTGAAAACTCACAAAAAAATTCAGTCAGAGTTCACTGTCTAACTTTGGATATGTGACACTCTTGAAGTCTTTCTGCAAATAACTCCTGAAAGTAATGAAGCATGTGTCAGAGCAAGCCATAGGTTTTGAAATGTTCGCAAGACCTTGCAAGAGTTCTGGGGCAGACAGCACAGCAACCAATAAAAATCAATAGTTTCAAGTGTCAGAGAGTTAGCATAAAATGTTAATGATATAATATGGTTATGTCATATAATGTACACATTGCAGAATGACTCTATATTGATATCAATGTATTGAAGGTTAACTTATTGGGAAAGTGCACAGATATTAAAAATGCAGAAATGTCGCTAAATATTTTCATTTAACGAAGAAATATAATTACTATAAAAAACCTGTTTAGTTTCCTACAGAAGTGCCTTACTTTTGAGTTTATATCTCTTAAAAGATTATATGATGTAGTAAAAATGTAGTAAGGATGTAGTAAAAAGTGTGTGGAATAGAAGCCAACAGCTTCTGTGTTGATGAATTTCCTGGATGTATCACAGCTCAGAACAGGGATGATGTGAGGCTATGCAAAATGCATACACTCATGAAGCACAGAGGTTAATAATGTCCTTCCTTACATTTGACCGTGTTACATGGCAGGTTGCTGGATAGTACTGTAGTTTTATACATCACCACCTATTCTCTACACAACATGGTTCTTTCTTTGAAGCTATGAGTAATGGGTGCATTGATGTTAGGTTTATCATCTAAAAAAGACTCAGTTTTCACAGTCAGGTAGAACCCCTTTATTCTCACTTCATTTCAAAGTTGAACTGTGTATTGAAAGGATAGCTTAACTCACACATGCAAGTCAAAAAGCCTGTGACAGACTTTTATGATTATGCAGCATTATTAAAGATCATGTGGCCATCAGAGAATAGGTGTCTAGTGTAAGCTAATTGTCTAAACTCCATAGTTAAAGAAGAGCAAAAGAGACAGACTTTCTCTATCTGTGTTAGAAATCCAATGATGGGTGTTCACCCAAGTAGCCTGTGTACAGGTTTAGTTAGCAGACACCTCATTTTATATTTCAGAAACACAGAAAGTCATGATTTGACTGAAGTCTAGACTTTATCTGTGTTTTTCCCATTATCTTTTCCTGCAAGGAAGCAGAATGATTCCTGCATTTAATGGGATTTTACAATTCTTCCTTCTTTGGAGAAAATCGTAAAGGGCTTGCCGAAGGGGAGTTTCTTCCAAGCATGGCTCATGGGAAGCGTGCCTCCTACAGTGTTACTGGACCCGTGTTCAGTGGTAACTAATGTCAACAAGGACTCTGTGTGCTTGGTCACGTATTAAGTAGAGCTCCAGCTGGCTGAATGAGTTGTTGAAGGGCAAGTTTTTAGTTTGTAGCTAGACACAGAAGTGCAAAAAGTCCCCTTTATCTATATTTGTAGTGTCAGCCTGGAAGGGTATATCAAAGGTCTAAGGATATTTCGTATGCAGCATCCTCTTAGAATTTGGAAGCTGAACAAGCAATAGAGAAGCAGTGCAAAGGTTAATAATGTGCTATGAATACATGAAAGGAAATTGAGAAGTAGCAGCTCAGTGGTTGAACTCTACCCTCATGGCCTTTGCAAAAGGTGAAAGGTTTCCTGGGACAGAGTGATTCCAGATAGGCACTGATATTTTCCAGACTGAGTACCAGAATTCCATCTGTTATACAGAAATAAAGAATACATGGTGTCCAATTCAGCACCTAAAGTAAGAAATTGGAATGATTTAAACCATTTGGTCATATCTAGTCTCATAACTCTGGTATTTCTCTTGCATATCCTGCATTTGCCTAAAATAGAGAAAAACCTCAGATGGGAAGATTGCTTAAGATGGACTGAATTCAGACATCAAAGGCTTTGTCATAGCCCTGCATTGTCCTTTCATTCCCTAATACATCCTTATTGTTTGGAAGGTAAAGATTGTGGTAGTATATACATTCCCTGTGGAGGGAGAATTAACCTACAAACTCTTCTGCATCTTTAAAGTGTCAATAATATCCGGAGGAACAAGCTCAAAAATAAAGTTTATTATGACTATCTGAAGACACTTTGCCTTTCACAATAAGAAAACTCAACGCTTGTATCTGATATTGTTCCTTTTTCTGCAGCTCTGTCTCATTCTATATTCATTTTCCAGAAACTCTAATGATGTGCCATCAGAGAGATGGACCAGTTAAACTGCACCGCTAATGATATTTTCTAATTTACCTGGCTTTAAAAGGCTTGTCTTCTCAATCAGAGACTTCATAAGTACATAGTTACATCGGGCCACAAATTTTGTTTTCATATTCCACAAGTTTATACTAGAAACTCTGAAACTCTTGCAAAAAATGTAATTAGACAGCTAATGGTATTTCAGCTCATGGAAATATAAATTTACATGTTTCTGCCTGAACCATATTTGCCAAACGTTTTGCACAAAAGCGAGTTTAACAGGATAACATTGAAATTTCTGAGTTGAATGAAAATTCAATGTATCATTATTGATTTCACTTTAAATTAACATAAAGCAGATAGGTCAGATCAGACCAAAACTGTCCATTTATTCCAGCATATTGTCAACAACAGTGGTAAATAATGAATCTGAATCTTTACTGAAAGTAAGTGAGCAGAATCATAGGAGTGATTTGAGGCTTTCAGGAGCTCAAGGTTCTCAAAATGCTCTCCTTGAACTTCACGTTCCAGAAATTCACCAAAGCAGAGGCAGTGTCTGCATTTATTAGCATTTCATAGGTTAGTTAATGGAAGAGAAATCTGACATTTAGCATCTACAGATGTCTTGCAGGGAGGAGTTCCAGAACTTATGTACATGATATATGAAAAAATACCTAGTTTTGAATTTTTGAGCCTGCTAATGATTGATTTTACTGTAAGAGACAGTGAACAAATTTCACCTATTCACCTTATCAGTGCTAGTCGCATCCCTCCTGTTTGTCTCCATCACTGAAAAGTCTTACATTTCAGTTGCTCTTTGCATGGAGTTCATTCTCTACTTTGAATCATCTTTGTTTTTCTTCATTTTTTTCCAGTTTTCTTGAAAAGCACAAGGTGTGAAAGCACAATGGCAGACTGCAGTTTGTTTTCTATTCCTTTCCTGATAATACCAGGCTTCCTATTTTTTTTTTTTTTTATTGGCTGCTTCTGAGCAGTTGTCTAATATTTTCATAGAATCACCTATTATAACCCTAAGTTTTTGTTTTCCAGCAGGTCATATCACAGCACTGTATATTTAAAGCTGGGATTGTTTTAACCTACGTGTATTACTTTGTGTTTAACTATATTGTATTTTGTCTGACATTTTGTTATCCAGTCACTGCTGTGAGCACTTTCTGCAGTAATCCATAGCCTGCTTTTGTGAATTCTCTCCTGAATCACTTACTATCATCATGCACCCCTCTCTCATCTGTCCAGAGTATTTCACACAGCACAGGCCCTCTCACAGATCATATCCAGGGGTAATCTACCCTCAAAATGAAAGTAGAAGATATTTCCCACTGTCTGTTTTCTACTTTCAGTTGAAGAAACTGCCATGTAAAATCTTTAAAATTTTAATTATCTTGAATCCAAATTTTTTCCTTGACCACAATGAAGTTATTTCACTTTAGGTTGGAGCAATATTGTATGTTAAAGAGCTTAATAGAGTTACAGAGTATTTCTAAATGAACATTTATTTTGGGTGTTTCAGTATTTTATACTAGATTTAAATTTCTTCTTCCAACAGCTTCTTAATATAACAAAATCTATATTGTTTTACATGTAAATTTTGGAGATTTTCCAACATTCACTAGGAGTACTGCATGAGGGCACAGTTCACTGTCATATGGACATAAAACATACACTGATTTTTTACAGACTGTTGTAGTTCAAACTGCAACAGTCAAGTTTGCTACTTCAGGCAAAAGTCCCTCAGACAGACAAACCCACACAGAAGTAGAATTAACATTCAGGTATTCATATGTCTTTATTTCATTCATTATTTGTTTCATTCTTGCTCCATCATATGCTGTTACTCCATTGCAGACTGTTTTCTCCTTAGAGGAAATCCTATTGTACATAGAAAATCCTACGGTACTTGTTAGAATAATATAAATCCCTCTTCTTATCCAAACTTCCTTAACTAGGTCTGACAATTTTACCAAAAAGCTACTTGCCTACTTTATAAGAAAGAAAGAATAAACCCCCAGTTTTACTAAGAAATGCAACAGATAATAGCAGATGTATAGAGCTGAAAAGACTACAGGTAGACACGACGAAAAACATTTTCATCCATTTCAAATGTCAATGCAGCAGCAGAACAATTTCTGGAAATACTATTAGTTTACCGCACCATAAAACTCTTTTTAAGAGTTTTGTGATAATGGATCATCCTCTGTGTTCTATACATTCTAAAGACAGAAAGTAATACGGGTTAAATATGGAAACATCAAGATTTTTGCAAAGGTGAACAAAATTGTAGAAGCTTTAGGGTAGCTTGTTGCAAGATACCATTTGGGATTTAATACAGTCGAATTGAAATCTGGATAGGGCTTCGAATCGTTATTTTTTCATGTCATGAAACACTAAGGGGGAAAAAAATCTTCATTAGGTCTAGCTTACAATGTAATAAATAAATTGAATTATATGGAAAATGAATCAGGCATCTAGTCAGAGCCTGCATGTATTGCAGCATCGTTCTTCAGACAAGCTGCATTTATTCCTAGGATACATGTTAACTTCTTGCTAAAATCATTCCATTGACATCTAACAGAAGTCCTGGGAGGCACAACAGCATCCTGCAAGTCAGTAGATTTCTGAGAATGAATCTTTAAAAAATACCCTGTTTGATCAAAAATGCTTTAAACCTGTAAGCAATACGGCAGATTTACTGGTGGAAAAGAGTAGAATTAACCATCATTGGCGTCAAGCTTGTATGTAATCAGAATGGTTTAAAAATCAAGACTTCTGATACTTGGTGTGATATCAAGTGTGTTAGCCTGACTTGCTTAAGCTAAGCAGGTGCTCAAAGTTAAGTGTGTGCTTACTGATCTTTACCATGGTTATGAACTCCACTCTTCTTACATTTAGGCATATGTCTACTCAATCAGCTGAATTGACATTAAAGGTGCAAGGTTAACATCCTGTAATAGTCTGGACTTAACAAATTCAGTTTATGATGGGTATTTTTTATGCTAGCATAATTATGTAGAAAGTTTCATTTGACTATTTTCACTTGAAAAATTATTTTAAACTATTTTTAAAGCAAGATGAAGTCTCGAAGCTAATAGGACACTGTACACAACAAGAAAGAAAATGCTTAAACAGAATGACAGACTGATAACACATATGAATAGGTATGGGTTTATATACATCTTCATTCCTAATGCTGATAAATAACTCATATGAAAGACAGCGGGTATAAGTGCCTTGGGTATTTATGAAAAGGTATTTTCTGGATACTCATGTAACTTGCATGCACATCCAAAATTCTGTAATTCATATGTACACATCATAGGTTTGCCAGCATGCATTTTCTAGCTTCTGGTTGTTGCCTTGTGGCTTTCAACTTTTACTCACAGCCACAATTTTCTGTTGACCAATCTCATATGTTAAGAACATTACTGCCTTCCCAACAATTTATCCATGGGACTATGTTTGTTCTTAGGAATACTTAAATGCAAGCTGTATGACCATTTCTTCAGTGAGCGGTATTTATGGAAGATACAGTTATTTTCTGAGCAGATAGTCTTCCTTTACTTAATCAACAATAACATTTTATCCATGGAATAAAGGGATGCATTCACCCAAGGGATGAATTTTTCTATATGGCCAATCTAGTTTTAAAACGATGTTTGCAAGCCTCAGTTTTCTTATAAGACTGTGGTAAAATTATGACCTTTCTAACATAACGCTGCTTACAATGTGTATGTTATATGCAGAACAGTCATGTGTAGGTTGAGCACACAAAGGACCATTAACAGAACTGGCAGGTGGTGAAAAAGTAATGAGCCGAAGTAAAAAAAGTAACTCCTGAGCTGAAGTTGGTGCGGAAGAGAGAGTATGAGGGCAAATTACTGGTGCAGAGTAATACTGTGATTTATGGTCATCATTTAAAATTTTACATTTGTTTCTAAATCAGTGTCTTTCTGGGTTTGGAGCTTTGGTGTTACTGTGCAGTGTATGTGCTAATAATACATTATTGAGAATTCCTAAGAAGTAACACACAGACGATTTATTCTTACAGCGAAGCTGGGAAAGTTGATGTAATTGCAAGTAACATCTGTAGCCTTGTTTGAAGCACAGGTACTGACATTTTGCCCTTTTTTTTTTTCTGTCTTAAAATTGAAATGTTCTCTGAAGGTCTACTTTTCCTCTCCTCAAAGTGATTAACAGCCAGCAAAATACTGGGGAAGCAAGGATTTAGAGCATCAAACTACAGTATCACGTAATAAAGATTTTCCCCTTTACAGTGTTACACATTTGCATTAAAACAAAAGGTTACCCAAGTAGAAAAATAGAGATGAATGATATGGGGCTACCTGCTTTGTCTTTTAAAGTCTTCATTTGTTGTTTAAAAACTTTATATATTTGACTGCAGAAACTCCAGCACTAGCGTGAGACCTCTTACAGTCAACATGGGATTATTCTCTTTTTACAAATCCTTATGTTGTATCTAGATAAGGTGAAGAAATTCAACAAGGCTGAATCAGTTCCTACATCCCATACTATATTTTTCTTCATAGAACAAATCAGTGTCATAGTCCTGAACCTCTGCAACCTTTTTTTCCTATAGATTCTCTGAAGGTGAAGCCCAAGAAATAACTACTCAGTAAATAATCATAGAATTTCTTGGGTTGGAAGGGTCCTTAAAGATCATCTAGTCCCAACCCCCCTGCCATGGGCAGGGACACCTTCCACTAGCCCAGGTTGCCCAAAGCCCCGTCCAACCTGGCCTTGAACACTGCCAGGGAGGGGGCAGCCACAGCTGCTCTGGGCAACCTGTGCCAGGGCCTCACCCCCCTTACAGTAAAGAATTTGTTCCTTATAGCTAATCTAATCTAAATCTTCCTACTTTTGGTTTAAAACTGTTACCCCTCATCCTATCACTACACTCTCTTTCCTGTAGCCCCCTTTAAGCCCTGGAAGGCCCCTATAAGGTTTCCCCAGAACCTTCTCTTCTCTGGGCTGAACAACCCCAACTCTTTCGGCCTGTCCTCACAAGGGAGGTGCTCCAGCACCCTGATAATTTTCATTGCTCTGCCCTGGACCTTTTCAAGCAGGTTCATGTTCCTCTTCATGTTGAGGGCTCCAGGTGGGGTCTCATGAGAGCTGAGTAGAGGGGTAGAATCCCCTCCTTTGACCTGCTGATCACACTTCTCTTGATGCAGGACAGGATACCTTTGGCTTTCTGGGCTGTGAGTGCACAGTACTGATTCATAGTTTTCCATCCACTAATACCCCCAAGTCCTTCTCCACAGGGCTGCTCTCAATCCTGTATTTGAGCTTGGGATTGCCTCGAACCATGTGCAGGACCTTGCACTTGGCCTTGTTGAATTTCACAAAGTTTGCACAGTCCCACCTCTCAAGCCTGTCCACGTCCCTCTGGATGTCATCCCTTCCCTCCAGTGTGTCGACGGCACCACACACCTTGGTATCATTGGCAAACTTGTTGAGGGTGCACTCAATCCCACTTCCACGTTGCCAATAAAGATGTGAAACTGCAAAATTTGATTTGTCAGCTAGTTCAATAACAATAATGCTAGTTCACTCTGTACATATTATGAGGGCATAGTCACTTAGGTATGGGAAGTGCAGTGTAGTTTTCTTCACAGAATCACAGAATCATTTAGGTTGGAAAGAGCTTGAAGATCATCCAGCCCAACCGTTAACCTAACACTGACAGTTCCCAACTACACCAGAACCCTCAGCGCTATGTTGACCCGACTCTTAAACACCTCCAGGGATGGGGACTCCAACACTGCCCTGGGCAGCCCATTCCAACACCTAACAACTCGTTCTGTAAAGAAATGCTTCCTAATATCCAGTCTAAACCTTCCCTTGTGCAATTTGAGGCCATTACCTCTTGTCCTATCGCTTGTTACTTGGTTAAAGAGACTCATCCCCAGCTCTCTGCACCCTCCTTTCAGGCAGCTGTAGAGGGCGATGAGGTCTCCCCTCAGCCTTGAGCAGATCAACACTCCCACCCAACTGGGTGTCATCTGCAAACTGACTGAGGGGGCACTCGATCCCCTCGTCTAGATCAGCAATAAAGATGTTAAACAGGAGTGGCCCCAAAACCGAGCCCTGGGGGACACCACTCATGACCGGCCGCCAGCTGGATTTAACTCCGTTCACCACAACTCTCTGGGCCCGGCCATCCAGACAGTTTTTTACTCAGCAAAGCGTGTGCCCATCCAAGGCACGAGCAGCCAGTTTCACCAGGAGAATGCTGTGGGAAATGGTGTCAAAGGCCTTGCTAAAGTCAAGGTAGACAACATCCACAGCCTTTCCCTCATCCCATAATCAGGTCGCCCTGTCGTAGAAGGAGATCAGGTTTGTCAGGCAGGACCTGCCTTTCATAAACCCATGCTGACTGGGACTGAGCGTCTGGTTGTCCCGCATCAAATTGCGGATGGGAGTAAACATGCTATATAGTCTGTTGCACATCCTTTGCTGTTGGTCAAAGATGCATTATTGTCAGACAGAAGTATAAAATTGCATCTGCAGCCTGTGACTTTCAATGCATTAAGATATGCTACAGTGAGTTCAAGTTGTAACTTCTCAAAAAAATTGAAGTTCTGGGGAAAAAAGTGTCCTGCATGGGCCCTTTCCTGAACTCCACTTGCTTTTTGGAAGAATTGGAAGGAAATAAAATGGGCACCATCCTTTGAAAATAACAAGAGTGAAATGGATATTTGACACCCAGTTTCACAAGATACAGGCAATCGCATGACCATGTTGGGTACATACAGATGCCTGTTCCATGCTGCCTTCTTATATAAATATCCTTGTAGTGTAGTTGCAGAAAGAGTATGTTATTTCATACAGCCTTCAATGCTAAGATTTCCTTGAGATTTCAGTCCCTACTCTCAGCCAAGTGTATGTAATATACATAGATAATACAGGTCTGTCTGCCTTTCATCTGTTTGTTTAGCATGTTTGGGAAAAACAATGGCTTTCATCATCATTTTTACCTTCTGGAGGGGAAGGCAGGGAGTGCCTTATTTATAGGATGTTCAGCACCACAGGCCCTTCACACCACTTTGGTATAACGAAAGTAAAAATACTGTGATTTTATAATAATAAATTTATGGTTATTAATTTTTATTGTAATTATAATAAAATAATTTTTAAAATACTATGATTAGTAATTTATGAGTCTCATTGCCTTAAGTGAAGTTGGCCGATACAGAACACCAGTATTCCCTTTGACCTAAAAAATTACAGACCTCTCTGATTAAATCGCATATGATTTCAGAAAGAGGGGTTGGGATTGAGGAACAATTCAACACTAAAGGGAAGAAGGCAAATGAATTTAAATACTGAATATTGAAATTGTGTTTAAAACTTGGGAAATATTAAAAGTTCTCCTCAAAGTCTGTGAGAGAGTAAATTGTCTAGAATGCAAAAGCTTTCATTTTCTCTCCCACAGTATTAAAAGAAAAACCACAATCAAAGATGAATTTACGATCTTGTCTCAAAAGGTTGGTAGTTCAGTCAGCTTCAACAGAAACATCTGTAATACTTTGGCTTCCTTTAACACTGTGTGGATGAATAAAACCTGAAGGCGGTAGGTATGATTCCACAAGTTGTTTCAGTAATGTTTCAGTGGGCTCTACTCACTCACCTTAGGAGAAACAGAAGTCCAACACTACTAACAGCTAAAACTGCATCTAAGAACTGTATGATATACTTTGAGATAAACAAATAACACTGTATATTTTTGTTTCCCCAAAGTAATAATTTTCTTTTCAGATATTTGTTATTTTCCTTGGACTTCTATTCAGCTTAACACTCCTGACAAAAGATATATTTATATAATGTATATAGCAGCTCATCAGTTAAATGTCTTTCATATAGTCCACAAGATAACCAATAGAAATCATCTTGCCTCCATCATTAATTACAAATAAATATTTCTTCTCTAAGAAGTTTTTAGTTTATGATTAATAGTAGCATATATATAATCAAGGAAAAAAAATAATGTGTACAGACAACCCCCTGAGTGTTTATATATAAGGCAGGAAGAAAAGGTGATTGTCCTGTTTCACTAACCTACTCACTAGTAGCCTGTAATGACACAGTGGAATCTGGCAAAACAAAACAAAACAAAGCAAAAAATCAAATGCAGAAAAAAACCAAAACCCCAAACACAATTTTTTGCTTGAGTAAAATTCAGAGATTGGCATAGACCTGCTTATTCAAGCACAGTTATTCATGTATTTAAGTAGCACTAGGTTCTGGTAAATCCACTTAGATGTCTGGCAATCTGGTATATACTGCACATAGGAAAGCAATTGCTCTCTGGATGATGGTCACACCTTGAATAGCAGTCAGGAGAAACTGTTTCCCTGAGTTTGGGTTGTACTTTAATACTTTCAGCTTCTAGTTTATATAGACCAGTTTAGATCTATAACATGTCCCTTCAGTAAAAATTTCTACAGACTTTCTACTAATAGTTCTCATTAATTTCTTTGTGACAGAATTTAACATCTTAATTTAAACGTTATTTTTTTCATTTAACTGCTGAAATAACATCAAGACAAATATAACATTGCAAGTTCTGCTATGAAAAATGATAATAAAATTCATGCAATCATCCAAATCAGTCAGTAACTTTACAAGAAAACGCCAGGAGAAACATATTAAAAGGGAGTAGATAGAAACACCACTGCTGGTTTATTGCAGAAGCATCACAGATGACAGTGTAGGCAGATTAAAGATTTATTTTTTTTAACTGTAGTGGATTGAGTGAAACAGCTAATAGAGTATAAACACATCAGACTGTTGTCTGCACAACAGACCTACGTTTTATTTTCTCAAATTCAGATGCAAATGTTTTTGTTCAGCTTTTATCTCACATTTATTCAGACAACTTAAATTAATGGACCATGATCCTTCTCTTCTTTGTCTGTGGTTATATTTATATGAGATTTTGTGCTGGTTTTGGCTGGGGTAGAGTTAATTATCTTCATAGTAGCTAGTATGGGGCTATGCTTTGTGCTGAAAACAGTATTGATAATATAGAAATAATTTTGCTACTACTGTGCTTACACAGAGTCAAGGCCTTTTCTGCTTCTCACACCACCCCACCAGCAAGTAGGCTGGGGTTGCACAAGAATTTGGGAGGGGACACAACCGGCACAGCTGACCCCAACTGACCAAAGGGATATTCCATACCATATGACATCATGTTCAGCATAGAAAGCTGAGGGATAAAAAAGGAAGAGTGAGGATGTTCAGGGTTATGATGTTTTTCTTCCCAAGTAACTATTAAGCGTGATGGAGCCCTGCTTTCCTGGAGATGGCTGAGCACGTGCTTGCCAATGGGAAGTGGGGAATTAATTCCTTGTTTTGCTTTGCTTGTGTGCATGGCTTTTGCTTTACCTATTAAAACATCTTTATGACAACCCATGAGTTTTGTCACTTTTACTCTGCCCATTCTCTTCCCCATCCCACTGGAAGGGGAGTGAGTGAGTGGCTGTGTGGTGCTCAGTTGCCAGCTGGGGTTAAACCACAACAGATTTAGAAAGAGATTCTTATTCTGCAGTGTCACCAAAGCAGCTGCTTTATGTGGTTAAGCATGTCTCCCAGCTGTAATCAACCCAGTCAAAGAATGTGTTTGCTCTAAGCAATATTCATGGGAACTCTGGCCAAGACTGCCTCACCAGCATGCACTTCATGTCTGAGAGGGCAAGAAATTCTAAGAGCACAGAAAATTTGAAAGACCAAAGATAAAATGGCAGCTAGACTGTTAGTTCCAAAAATTAGATTCATCTGTAATTCATCTCAATTCTCACTCTTCTTCTGGGAAAGATTCTTCAGAGAGTCTGGAGGACCTGTTTACAGATAGCCATTTGACTACTGTCCCTTTCTCCTGAAGGCATGTGGGTCAAAGCACATGGTTCCTAGACAGATGCATCATTAGTGGGATGCACTTAAATTCAGTGCTAAAAAAGCAAATTGTGAGAATCATTCTGTAGAAAGAAACAGTAGAGCGTCATACGTGCCTGATGTGCATACATCTTACTGTTTGGCAACAACGTAAGTAAAACAGGTAGAAGCCATGTTAGATCCCAAAAAGTACTGAGTGAGGTTTCACTGGCTTGAAACCAGTCTGGAGAACCTAAATCTCTACATTAGAATCTAGATATTTAATGGCTTTTTTACTGCTGAAATAGAAAGTCTTATCTGGCTTCCAGACCAGTCCAGGTCCTCATAAATATTTGTTTAAACAGCTAAAGGCTAGAAAATGACTGACAAAAAAATGTACCTGAAAAGAAAGCCTGTAGGATAAAGACTTGAATATGGATGGCTGGAGAACGTGACAAGTCAAACATAGAGGATGTAGCTCGTAATACAGAACGAAATAGGCACTGAAAACAACCAAATAATGAAAATATATAACAGGTTTATATTGAATAGAAATATTTAGGAGGAACATGATCCCTGATAGCCGGAGAGATAGGGAAGGCTCTGGATTACAAATAGAAGAAGAGGTATAATAAAAAGTCCTAATTAGTGTTGGCTTGGTTATATATTATAGGTCAGGAGATGGTTTCCTGATTAAGTCACTGAACCGAAACTAAGAAGAGCCTGGGTTAATTTCCAGGTGTGGAAGTACTGCCACACTAGCTAACCAATGGCAAGTCATTTAATCCATCTGGGTTTCTATGGAATTACCTTTTTATTTCTCCCTGCCTATGTCCACTTCAATCATTAGGTAGGCAGAACAGCTATTGCCTCTTTTTGAGGTACACTTTTATCTGCAAACCGGATTCAGTGTAGTCCTGTCAAATCTGGGGCAAGTTAATCATCATCCTGTCCCTGAATGTTTTGCTCTGGGCCCATTTCTGAAAATATTTCTGAAAATATTTGGATTTGTATGGACAGAAGAAACAATTGACAATATTAGGAAATTGGGAACTAAGACAAGGAGGATATGCTATGAAATGGTATATTGAAGCAGATATACTACATTTAAATCCACCTTCATTAAGAAGGCCATCAGGATTTATAGGAGTAATATTTTTCCCAGAAAATATCAAAGATATGGATAACAAAGAGGAGGAGCTTGAAGCCATGATGAAACAGGAAAATTATGATGTAGTGGCTATTGCAGAAACACGGTGGGATGTCTCCCATGACTGGAGTGCGCCAGTTGATGGGTACAAGCTCTTTAGGAGGGACAGACAAGGAAGGAGAGGTGGTGGGGAGGCGCTGTATGTTGGGGACTGTTATGATTGCTTTGAGCACAAGTACAGTGAAGACAGGGTGGAGTGTCTTCGCGTTAGAATCAGGGAGAAGGCCAACAGGGCAGATGATGTAGTAGGAGTCTACTATAGGCCACCCACCCAGGGCAGAGAGGTGGATGAAATATTCTATAGGCACTTAGGAGAAATCTCACTGTCACTTACCCTTGTTCTTGTGGGAGACTTGTGTCAGCAATAGCGTGGCCAGCAGGGACAGGGAAGGGATCTGAGCCCTGGGCTTGGCACTGGTGAGGCCGCCCCTCGATTCCTGGCTTCAGTTTTGGGCCCCTCACCCCAAAAAGGCCATTGAATGACTCGAGCGTGGCCAGAGAAGGGCAACGGAGCTGGGGCAGGGTCTGGAGCACAGGTCGTACGGGGAGCGGCTGGGGGAACTGGGGGGGTTTAGTCTGGAGAAGAGGAGGCTGAGGGGAGACCTCATCCCCTCTACAGCTGCCTGAAAGGAGGGTGCAGAGAGCTGGGGATGAGCCTCTTTAACCAAGTAACAAGGGATAGGACAAGAGGTAATGGCCTCAAGTTGCGCCAGTGAAGGTTTAGACTGGATATTAGGAAGCATTTCTTTACACAACAGGCTGTTAGGTGTGGGAATGGGCTGCCCAGGGCAGTGTTGGTGTCCCCATCCCTGGAGGTGTTCATAAGTAAAGTCGATTTAGCGCTGAGGAATATGGTGTAGTTGGGAACTGTCAGTGTTAGGTTAATGGTTGGACTAGATGATCTTCATTTTCCGACCTGGATGATTCTATGTTTCTGTGATTCTGTGAATCCATGCATCAAATAAGGACCTTCAAATACAATTGACCATTCAGTAAAGCATGGTTCTCTTGCACAACAGAATAGTTTCATATGTGAGTTAGTCAATATAAGTCTGATGTTGGAGAAATGCAGCCATGAGTTCTGAATTACCAGCAATGTGTATATGTGGTGATATTGAGTACTAGTACGTACATTATATCACTACATAATTAGCTGGAACCTAATTTGAATAAAAATATATATTATGTATAATAAACAGCAGTTTCTATTTCTTAATTTCTATGTATCACTAATAAATTGGAAGAGTAATTAATCAATTATTGCTGCAATATTAATTGCTAATTTACCAAGCAAATTCTCTTTGAACTCTTGTGTGAAGCTGCCTGTGGCTATATCAGTGTATTCTGACTGGCAGAATACTTCAGTGCGAATCACAATCCTACAAATCCATGTGTGCTGCTGATAATAGAACCCTAGAAAAGTTGACACATTTCTTATCCAGAATACTTATTCTCTTTGATGCAAGATAAAGTTTTACGGATACAAAAATTCAAGATATTGCTTGTAAAACTATTTTGGGTTACATATCACATTTTAGTTTCATCTAATTGGGGTGCCATCTGAAAATAAGGGCTGCTAACTGGGAAGCTGGCCAAAGGATTGGGTAAAGTATAATAATGGGTTTAAATATCAAGCTCAAATGTATATTTTTGCACATCCCAGTAGGAAAGGGATGGAAATTTGATGCTTGGTTCAGACTGAGGCGTATTCAAACACCTTGTTTATAAAAATATATTAATTGCAAATCTTGAATAATATACAGTATCTCTGAATGGTGAGAAAATAATAACCAATAAAATATGTGGGGTACTCCACACTGGGGTATAATTACCGTTATATGCAATTTATTACTAATGTGCATAGTTGTAAAACAAAATGGCATCCTGAGAAAGCACATGATAGAAAGTCTTTAAACCAGCATACACATCTTTATTGTCATGCTTAGAGACTTATTCAGGTAAGAATTTCTCTATCATGTATAATATTTGAGGGAGAATCTTCATCAATCAGCAAGTCTAGATGATCTCTGTATATTGGAAGCATTTCCACTAGAAGCGAGGCAAAGACTATTGCTCTTCCAGCACTGCTGTAGGTATTTCCAGAGCTCCACAGTTCAGAGGTGCTAAGTATAGCAATCAGATTTCACCTAGACTTGTCCATGATTTAATGGTCTTATACTTAAGTAAGCCATAAAGTTTAATGGTGGTGTTTGTGTTTAAGGCCAGAAACAGACTTACATACTTTTCTGGACCAAGACCAATGCCACCACTGAAATATCTGAACAGCATAAGCGAGGCAATAAATGGAAGAACATTTTGTTGAGGCATGTTACTATTTGTATTACCATTCCATTGACCCAAGGACAAGGGAGGAGGAGCTGATCAGATTTCTGTCACTTTCACAAAGAGGCATGATGCTTTGCTCCACAAATAGTTCCAACTGAATCATGGGGGAACATGTTCTAGCTCACTATTATTAAACACAGTATCGTAGTTTGACTTGAAACTGCTTTCAGAAAAATCACGCAGGAAGTTTGTGTCAGATCCTAAACCCTCATTATCTGACTCTCAGCCAATACTTTAACTACAAGACCATCTGAACCGCCTTAGTTTCCAGCCTGCTGTTCCAGGAGGTTACTACTTTTTTTCCTTCCCTCATGGAGTGTGAGTTTCAATAATTTCAACAAGAAGCTGTAAGCACATATTTAAGGGGGGGGGGAGAAAGGAGGGACAAAAAAAAATTGATGAATTAGTTCGAGTGTAATAAAGGCTTGGACTTTTAAGACTGAAAGTTCCTCAATTGCTAGCAAACTTCTAAAATATTGCCTTATTTTTTATTCATAAAGTGTGTATTTTTAAGCTGGTAGTTGTAAAACAGGCAGGTGAAATCTGGTGTCATAGCAGACTGCATAGATTTTGAAGAGTCAAATTCAAACTACACAATCTAATTATCTGAGATTGCTAGCACCATTATGAAATTAATAGACAGGTATACTTTTCATAAATAATGATGGGTTTAATTAAGCTCTCACTACCTTGTTTGGTGGGGCATTGACAAAGTAATTAAGAGGGGTCCTTTATTTATAGCTGTGGTCCAGAATCTGCAAATTCCAGAAATGTCCAAGAGGATGGTTTGTGACTTAATGAGTGGTCCTAATGTGAGGATCACACTGGAGCATCTGAATCACAAGAGGTTACTTCATCCAGTCCTCACTCACAGTAAATACGCTAGCTAGAAGGGAAGCACTTGGCTACTCATCTGTACTGTTATTTACTGAATATAGCCAATTACAACAACCACCCACCCCAGTCACATATTGCAGGTTGACAAATGGATTAAATCCACTTACCAATGAAGCTGTAGAGCAAAATGGAAAAAATGGGAAATTTTTCTTCTTGGGGTCTGAGTCATAGTTATCAGGATAATTGGAGCTGGGCAAGGATTTAACCATGCTACTGACTCAGCTGCTCCAATATTCAAAATTTTTACACTTTCTTCACAAAAGATCTTAACATTTATTTACCATACATGACAAAATCAGTAAAATATAGAAAAGTACAGTCTTTCAGTGTGTAGTATGATGAGCTAGGAAATTAGGACTGAGGGTAAGGTTTAGCAGTTCAATTCTAATTTTACAGGATAATTGGGAGGCAGACCATAATTTTCTTAATCAGAATTTGACTGTGATAGGTACACATCTACAACGCACAAAAAGTCCTTGACAAACTCTGTAAAGTACAGTATGGAAAGTGCAAAGGTCTGCTTATGCTTTTCTTGTTTCCAAATTATCTGGCACTGCGCTAATTGGGGAAGATCGCTACAGCTCTAACTTTGAATGGAAAGTGGTGTAATGGAGTAGCATGCTGCCAGCTAACAGCTCATGTTTTCTCGTGCTTTTCCTTCTGCAGTGACACTTGGCTGAGTTAAGATGAAATGGCTGTTATGAGTATGACCTACAGTGCTTCCTCCAGCCATGAGGAACTCACCTTGCCAAGAGGATCTCTCCTCACTGTGTATCTCTGTAAATTTGGACAGATCTGTGTCTGGTAGTACATCAGCTGCAAAAAGAGTTGAGATTATCAGAAGGCCAGAGACCCACTTTCCATCTGAGAGTAACAAGGTTTTTTAACCACTTTTTATTTTATGGATAATCTTACAATAATTTCTCAAAGCTATTTCCCAAAAGAAATGGAATACTAAAGAAGAACTGAGAAGCAGAAGCAAATCTGCATTCTTTTAGGTTTCTGAAATACTTTGTTCAGATAAAACATCTGCTTAAGTGCCTGCTTGTTACATCATTATGCTCAAATTTTTTTCTGAATGTTATCCATCATGAAAAAGAATTCTAAGCTTGGTAGCACACCACAGGTTTTTTTCACTTGTGCCACATGTACTATGCCACAAGCCAGTCATAACAAGACATTATTTCTAATGGAAAAGGTAGTTTATGTCTGTAGTAAAACAATATTATTTTTTCTCTGGTCACAGTGACACATCTGCTGTATGTCTTGATTGTAACAGCAGAAGCATTATTTTTTATTGAACTTTCAATTTTGCCATTTTGTCTTGTTTCTGCTCTGTATTTTTCATGCAATAAACCCCCTCTTGTTTGAGGAAAACTTCTTTTGTATTTAGTCAGGAGGGTGTGCTAGCAAGGTGTCTTTCAACTGGCAGAATCAAATAGTGGTATATGCCATAAAATGACAGTCAAGTATCATCTGAGAAGACAGAAGCATGTTCATTTCTTCTCCTGTCCAGACAATCAAAAGGATAACTGTTGTCTTGTTTATAAGAAAAAAAAAATAAATCCTTTCTTTAACAAAGACAGGATTGTTTGTTGTCCCAAGGGATGTTCTTTGATTTTTGAAGGCATAAGTAATACCATGTAATCTTAGACAGGTCAAATTACAGTTGCAATATCATAATTATCACCTAGTCAGGCACAAGATATCATCTCCTGTCCTTATGGCTGATGTCCTTAGGCCTTCAAAACAAAGACCACTCCATTTTAGTAGGACTTTGGTCTAAGTGTTTTGTGGTCATAGAGAAAAATATTCACAGTGGGCTCAATGAAGGAGGTTGGAAAATTAGGAATCTGCTGTATGTTCTTGATCTTCCCACTCCCACATGTATTTTCTCTTGAAAACTTTTTGATGCAATGGTTTAGATTTTTTACTCCATTTAACAGCATATCAATAATTCATTTTACATTCATTCAGACACCATATATAAGTATAGAAACAATTGAGGTTTGGGCCAAGATGAGTCAATTTTACACATCAGGACAGATACTAAGTGATTTTTTTGTAGGAAGGAAAATCCTTAGAGGGTGGAGAGTATGTTCAGTTACTTTCAGGACACAGCATAGTGCTTTTATATGGTAAGAATTCTCTGGCTGAACATCAAGGAGTAGGTGAGTCTGCCCTACAAATTATGAGTTCTGTGTTTTGTTTAAACCAGGTAGCCATGTTCTGAATCACAGAACAAAAGAACTGGTTGTAGGTTGGTATTGGTTTTTTTTTTTAATCTCATAATTATCACCTTTTGCTACTTTTACAGATTATTTTAAAGTCAACAATCATATGTAAGCTAGTTTAACATTTTAGATACAAACAGTATTTGTAAAGTCCTGTGAGGACCTAAATTCCTCCTTCAGAAATCCAAAATATTGATTGAAATTGTCATTGGTTTTCTTTTTGTCACTACCCTGTATTTATGCATAGAATGTAAACAAATGAGATAAAGGAGTGGGAGTAACTGTGTAGTCCCGTATTTCCTCTTCAGTCAAGCCAACACATATTTTTAAATTTCTGCTCCCCTCCACCAGCTCCAATTCACTAGTATTGGGACAATCCATTCTCACTTACAGATGTAAAAGTAGGAAAAGGAAATGAAGGAATAGAACAGGCATAATGAAGGGTAGTACTTAGTTACCAGTAAGCATCATTTGCACGTGTTCCTCATGCTAGCAAGGGTGTATGTGAGTGTAATAGGAATGTATATTGGGGGAAATCTCTAGGTGCTCTACAGTTTTGAAATCAGGTCACTTAAATACATCTGCTGCTGTTTTGAAAAGGTCCGTCTATTGTCTAATAAAAACGAGGTATTAAGAAATAATGCTACTCACTGCTACAGCATTCACCATGGTCACTGATTTATTTCATATCAGCCACAAGTAACTGTGTGACTGTTGTCCTTTAAAAAATAATTTGGCCTTTACATTTTTAAAGTGATGCATGACAAAGGCTCTTAAGTTCAAGCATGAACGGTCATTTTAACCATATCCTTAATTTTCCTTTGTTGGGTGATATCTTCCTAAAGCAGATTAAAAGCTGCTTGGCAGTCTTAAATGCTGTTGCCTATTGTTCTGGGAAGAAATGTTATTTGAACTAGTCTGAAGCTGATGTTGCTTTTAAAGTCTGAAACACTTTTTTCCAGACCAAGGAAGACACAAATACATACAAGAGGTAAGAAAAAACTGCCAGGAAATACAGTGGTCTGTTTATTCTTACGCAGAACGTCACCACTGGAGGAAATCAGCCCAGCAGTCTCATTAGTACTCAGACCTGTTCGATGTGTATGAACATCAGGCTGCTTCGGGCATTGCTTTTGGCTGCTTCCTGGGTCTCAGACTCATGAGAACAGTGTAAGGGATGTACTACCAGGTTAAACTGAGTCCTAATTCTATGGAAATGATAAAATGATGGCAGGAAGAGATAGCATATGTGTAGGTAAGAGATGGAACAATAGTCTCATCTTCCAAATGTTTTTCGAATTACACATGAAGCCAGTGGAGAAGGAATGTTTCCTTATCTCCTGGTCAATCCACAATTCTATTCCTGATCAGAAGTTAAAATAGCTGAGGATCTGAAGCAATAGTAGTATTATGACTGACAGAGGCTGATTCGTTTCAGCCCTGAAATGACTGTAAGGCTAATTGGTGGCAGCTGTTTGCAGGTGACATCTCTACATCTCTCTCTCTTTTTTTTTTTTTTTTTTTTAATTTTGCAGTAAATTCATGCCTAGATGTAAGTATTAGAAGCCATGAATATTCAATCAGAAATTACATTGGTCAAACTATCATCATCAAAATAAAAATAAATTCAGACATAAGTTTTAACTTATTTTCATGGTAGTTAGTGATTTTAGCAGAACCTTAAAAAACCCACTCTGTCACTTTTAACATAAAGAAGCCTAAGTGTCTCTCATAAAAACATTTTATGCAGTAAATAGAGCCAGCCTTATTTATTTACTTTCTACTGAACAACAGCTCAAAAATATTAGAAAATAAATGGTTTAGCACAGTAAGTCACATAGAGCCTAGTGAGGGTTATATGAGAAGAGTAAGGGGTATATAAGAAATCCTCAAATATCTCCCTTTAAAAAACAAATGAAAACTCAGCAAAACAGCTGGAATACAACAACGACATTATGCACCTGTTTAAGCCTGGACATGAAGAGATGGAGAACTGTTTTAAACTGTTAAGGAACTAAAATAATAAGCAGGATGAAATTCCATTTCAGCTCCCAGGAAAAAAGGGCTTTACACTTATATAATGAATTGTTCTCTCCAGCCTACTAAGTGATGCAGAGCTTTGCGGAAATGTCCATGAGATGAGGCATAAAATAAATGATTGGAGACTTGGGAATTAATTTCCTAGGAATATTTTTCTTTCTTTTTCTGTCTTTATCAAATTAACACAGACAATATTTTTTATTATTGCCGAGCGGTTACTACTCACTTAAGTAAGCCTTATTTTGAGGCATTTAAAGCATTGAGTTTCCTTAGAAATGGGTAACTTTAAGAATGGTACTTTTCATGCGGAGACTGTAGACTTTTGCAAGAACTAGCATTTGGTCCTAATTTCAGCTCAAGTATCAAGTGTGACTTTGCTGTTTATGCCTATATCTGATATACCTAAAGGATAATGACCTTTCAATTCATCAAACAATGTAAAGTAAAAACTAAATCTGTTGTGTTGCCTTAAATCAGCACTGACTCTGTCTATACTCAAGGAAGTTATACTCATGAGTAAATTAGATTACTGTTTCAAGAAATACCAGTAATTCCATTTTCTAAGTATAGAATGGCATCGGTTAAAAGAAGCACTGTAAATCTTATTTTCAATTAGCTTAAGCCCTATAAACATTCACTGAAGGCCCTGCTAAATCTGCTTAAATTCAGACTGTCCACCATTTGCCAGCTGTTCCTTTCTGGAGATTTAGCAACAGATATCTCTGGGGTGGGAAAAAGCTGATTAGAGATGAACAATGAAGAGAGACCAAATGCCCATTAGCCAGGCCTGAAAGCAGAGTCTAACAAATGATTCCATGTGATATTTAATAGTGCCCAGTTAGGCAAAGAGCAGTCAGCAATAGATCCTGCTTCGTGTGAAGGACGGTGTAGAACTGTGTCTATCCTACTTGCTTTGAGCTTCCTGTGGTTTCAGTGACTATTTACAGTAGACAAAATCCCCTTATACTTCACCAGACTGATAAATAAATACGTCATTCATGGAGTTATATCAAAGAACGGCAGTTTGGATTTTCGTAAAATGGATGTGTTTAGTGAGTTTCACAAACTGTAATAAAAATGAAGTTAACCATCAGAAATGGGGAAGGAGAGTTTAAGTAATAAGATCACACTGAAACAAAAAGTATTAAAAAGGTGAATCCTTATATTTCCTCTCATATTCACCATGCTGTCTGTGAGAGAAAGTACTGAGGCATGTGCCAGCCTCTCTTTTTCTGTAATTAAGAATAAATTAAAAAACGTATTGAAGTCAATAGGAGTCCACTAACTATGGTGAGCCTTGTGTCAGAACTGTTCTGGTTTTGCTATAGCAAATTTCTCTACCCATTCTCTCAGGCAGAACAACTTCCCAAGATAACAAAAAGCATCAGCCATCCTTTGAGACAAGTCTCCTCTTTGACATGTACCACCCTGGGAAGCTGAGTAATAAGGTTAGGATTCAAACTTATTCCATTCATCATGTCTTGCTAAGTATTTAGACCTCTTTGCTCAGGATATTTTTTTAAAACAAACATCAATGCCACCTTTATTTTGTTATTTCAGAAATCTATGGATAGCTTTCATATAACTGTGCATCTTCAAAGCAAAATCAGTCTATAGCTGAGTAAAAAAATCCATACCTTTTTCTTATTCTCAGGATTACATACTGAAAGAAGAGGCTTACCGTTGTACTGTACTGGATTTCATATTCCTAAAATAAATAACACAATGAAATATCATCTTGTTTTCTGATTCTCCTGTCTAGACACACTTTGTATAGTGGGCAATTCTGAATTATGAGACTAAAGTTCTGCTGAGGTGTTCTGCTGACATCATAAGCCATACAACAGAAGCTCGAGTGGTTTATGTTGTCATTAGAATCCCAAGATGGAATTGTATAAAGCTACATAATTCATGGTGTGTCTGTTTGTTTTATGTAACAATACACAGTCTGAGTTCTGTTCCTTCTTATTCCCAATGAGGCCATCCTTCCCTTTTCCCCAAATATCTTCGTGACAGCACGACTGAAGCAGCAGTTTGTTATAAATTAAAAGGTATTTTGGTAATTGGCAGACTTGTTTATTGAAAGAAAAGAATGAGCATTTCTTGAGAGGGAAAAGTAGAAGTGAATATGTCAACGGAGATAAAGAAGATGAATTTGGGTTTGAAACACTTCATCAAAACTGGATCAACAGAGGGTTTACTAAAGCAGGAAAATGTAACAACTGGGAAGGAATAAGCCTCTTAGATGACAGTATAGATCAAGCTGAACTGCTGGTCTGAAGAATATCCCTTTAATAAGATTTAAATTATTTGGAAAAAAAAAAAAAAAGGCAAGATATTTTCTTATTCCACAAACGATGGATCTGAAAAGAAACCATCTAAATTTGGGATTTGCCAATATAAGCTTTTCTTAAGGTTTGAAATATTTTAAATGGTGAGCCATGCTTTTTTGAATTTGAATTTTTGAATTTGTGAGCTGGCATTAGAAAGAACCATTCTTCCAACATGTCTTCAAACCTTCTTGACCCAAATTTTCCATGATAGGAGCTCTAGTGATAAGACAATGCTAAGAGAAAATGCTGGTTGGAGATTACGTGAAACTGAAAGTTTGGAGAATTTTAAATACTGAGTAGTTTTTCTTCCCCCTCCATGTATAAAATCCATTTGCCACAACTCCATTGCAAGAGAGTGTCACTTTTGTGAGTCTTGGATATGGTCCTTATGCATTTTGAGCAAGGAGGAGAAAGCATCTGAAAAATATGAAGCAATCAAGAGATAAGCTTGTATTTGCTCATTCAGATGTTAAGATAGGCTACCTAAATGGCTTAAGAATATCCATTGAAAATTTAATTACTATGTGTGGACTTCTAGTACTCTTTAAAAGTTGAATGAATAATGCATTGCAAATCTCCTATGATGTCTTCCTAACAAAAGATAGTTTTCATTAAAAAACAAACATAGAGGTTGCTTTAGTAGATCAGGCTATTTTTAGAAGGCAGCTGGGGATTTTATGCTTTCAAACACATTGGCCATGATAAGAACCCTTTAGAATTCCTTCTTTTAAAGGAAGGATATCAGCAAACATCTAAAAGAATAATTTACAACTCTGAAATGATACTCTTGTTTGTTTAACTCTATTTTCATTTTGAAACAGAACTTTGCCTGATACTATAGATTCTTCTCTAGTTAAAATATTGTGCTTAGATTGTTGTGATGACATTCACAGCTCCCACTCTCAGCAGTGATATGACACAAAGAAAAGATCAACAGAGAAAAAAAAGGTCTTTTTCATGAAATGGCACCAGAGGATATTTCTTGAGGGAATATTTAAAATAGATGTGTTTACTTCGGAGACACTTGTATGTCTGATAACAGTAAGCAGATTAAGTATATACAGAAAATCTTTTATGCCTGCTTCCTTTGAGTGAAGGGTATTATGTTTGTAAAATCAAAGTCTAAAGGCTGGAAAAGGGAGCAAACTGCATAATCCTATTGAAAGGTTTATATCTTTAAACAGCACTTTAAAATAACTGTAACTTGGGCATTCCTTCAGCTCAGTTTCAGGAACAGACTCATGAGGACATGCTTCCCAATAATAAATCAGTCACAGCTCCTAAGAAATACTTTTAGAAAATGTCTTTCCTAAATTTTCAAAATGCAGGTATCTTTACCTTTATTTTTAAAAACAATAATATGTGTTTATAAGAAGCGGTCCAATCTTCTTTGAGTTTTACAAAAGTGTAAATTAAAATTTTAGCTAAAGTAAGCCTTCAGTCTTAAATTTATAGAGTTATGGTAAAATAAATCCAATGTGATTTTTTTTTTTTTTTTTAGAGAGAAGAATTTATATGACTTTCTCTCTAGTAGCACTGCAGATAAAAAGAGCAGACACAGTTTTAGGTGTTGCATGCATGAAGTCAAACTCCTCAAGAACTTTGAGTAGAGAATATATTATACTTGGAAATATTTCTTGGACTATGTTACAGTTGGGGTTTTTTGTGTCTGATTGTTTTGGGTATTTTTTTTTTTTTTCTTTTAAAATTGCAAATATCTGCTCAGATTTGAGCTCTGGAAAAAACACTTGCACAAGATTGCTGATGTGACTCCATCTAAATTCCCCAAAGCATCTAGCTGTAATATGCATTCTTCAGTCCCAAAATAAGAAAAAAAATGTTTTCAGTTTTTGACTAATGTTGCTGGACCAAATATGAGCTTAAGAAATAACAATGAACATGGTATTACTTATTTCATACTCTCAATTCCTCACTCATTTTGTGAGAAGCCATTCAACAGTAACATATAAAAGCCTGTAGGCAGAAGAGATTAAAGAATTTTTGGGATCCAGAAGGGAAGTGGAGTGAATTAAAAAACAGAAGGAACAGAAATAGAGAGGACTGAGGAGAAATCTGGAAATCTGGACAGGGAGACTGGTGCCTGAAAAGAAGCAACTGGTTGTGCAGACTAAGATTGGGTGATGCACTCTGGTGAGAAACTAATTCTGACTAGGAAAGGAACAAGGAATAAATGCAACTGCAAGCTACAAGCAGCCTGGATGTGGGCAACAAATTGGAGTAGAAGAGATTGTGCCAGGGAGATCTAAGACTTTCTGTCCAAAATATATCCAAGCTTTTAGCAAGAGACTGAAATAGGAAAACTGAGGTCTTAAACGTGAAATAAATAATGATGAAGTCTAGGAAAACTGATGGTACTTCAATAAAGAAAGTTTAGGCTGAACAGAACTTACAATACAAAACTGAAAGATTTAGACCCAGTAGAGCACATTCCTCTTAAAAAAAAAATTAAGATGGAATCCTGTCTCAACATTTAACCTGTGAAATCCAGTGGCAAGTGTCTCAGGACCACAAATAGAGGTGCATGATGGTAAACCTGTGGAAACTAGAAAGTCGGGAGACAGACATGTCCTGCATGCATTTATACACAAGATGAGCAATCATGTTTTCACATGATCTAGGCTGTAGTCAATAATTTAACTGTGGAATAAGAAAATATTTGGAAGCCATCTTTCAGACAGAAAAATTCAGTCTTATCCATTTCAGTTAGGTCTGAGTTTTGTAAAGGTATTTTCCCACCAGCTGCTTTACACCAGCTTCCCCAAATATTCTTACCTAAGAAAGTTTTGATTACTAGAAATATATGGATACCTTGCTCAGTGTGGGACAGCAATGAATCACTGGGGACCAAAAAAGGCTTGAAAAGTGAGATGACAGAAGTATTTTCATTCATTTTGGTCTCAGACATCTCTGGGATTCATGCAGTTACAAGATAAGCAGCCAAGTTTTTTCCTGTACAAATCGTCCTGAATTTTACATGCAAACCCTAAAACCCTCTGCTCAGCATTTCCTTGCAAGTCTAATTCGCAGAAATGTCATTTATAAATTTACAGTCCAAACTGCAGATCATTTTGAACTGTGTGTGTGGGATGGATTGTTATCTCATTCTAAATATACTGGAATGGAAAGTCACATCCTACATCGGCTTGTACAACAGAAATGAAATGGTGTTTTTTCTCAATGTATCACTCAATTTAGTATGAAATGGAATTTTTTATGAGATTAAATTGGGGATGCAAAGCAATTTTTAGTAAGTGTTTACAACTCTAACTTTAACACATTGCTAACTGTGTTAGGTGACGGTGATTACTGTAGTTCTGACAGTCACACAAGATATTCCAAGGAGGAACACTAACCAAGATGAAATATTGATTTAATGTGTGTAATGACAACCAAAAAAGAAGAAAGCAACAGTTTATTAAATCAGATTCTAAAAATCAGTTGTACCTCACTCCCTGATCTAAGTAGGTCTAAGTTTCACTGAAATAACATATAATTACTGTAATTTCATTATGATCACCAACTTTTAGGTTTTGTGAAACAGTCAAAAGCTCCCATAAAAACTTTATGGAAGGAAAAGAAGTATTCTGCGGCTGATGAAATAAGCAGAGAAGACAGCTGTATCCTTAGCAACACTGCCAGTAGATAAACACTTAGAGCCAAGTCCTGAAACACATCTTCAGACAATCTGACACTTGAGCTTAAACCTGCTGGAGTGAATTTCCACTCCATTACACTTAACTACATTTCTCTTTGATACAATGGTGTCACCTGTCTGTGTGGTAGTGAATAGTTTGGATAAGGGCAGGAGAAGCTAAGCTCCCAAGTTTTCAGTGGGTGCTACACAAGCACATCCTGTGAAGTCAAGGATGCCTGAATGGCTTATGATGGTACATGTACATGGATCAACTGTAATTCTGAGGTGAAACTCTGCTGCAATTCTGACCCATGCCATACTAAATCAGTTTGAGTTTACACATTCTGTTTTTTTTTAACACCTACAGTTATTCCATGATGATTGAGTTCAATTTTACAACAAATGAAAATAAAAAGATGAAGAGAGAATCCTCCACTCTGCACACATAATTATAAAATAATACTGTGAGAACATTTGTATGAAAACACAAAAAAGTAAAACCAGTATTTCTTTTGAGGTAACATGCTTACAGACACAGAGGTTTCTAAGCAGCTTTACTGGATACTAAATATGTCTTGGAAAACAAATATGGTAAGAAGTAAGGATCAAGAAAAAGAGCAGACAGCTTTAAAAAATATCCAGCCAGTAGAGTATAAAGCAAATTATGATTATGCTGAAAAATGAGGACTTACATCTAGAGGTAAAACCTACTATTAATAAATATTTTCTGCCTCAAGCCATTTATACTTCTTTCCTCCAAACACACGGCTGGTGTTTAAACCTGAGTTTGAGAAATACAACTTAAAGATAGTAATATCACAAAATGAATGAAATAACCATATAATAACTGAATTCTTAGTATGTTTTCTATATTATGACTATTTGGGCACTAACCTAACAAAAATCTTATGGTACTTTCATTTTTCTCTTATGTACTTTTATTTTTTCTCCATCCTGTATTCGTATATGCTCTCTACCCTTTGGATGTTTAGATGTTTCTTAGTTTGATTGTATTAAATCACTATAGTTTGGAATTAAACACTCAGAACCTTCCTATGCTGTGAATATGGTAATATAGAACTTTCACAGTAAAAGTATGTGCATGACAAAGTATGTGAATAAATAGATTAACTAAAAAACCATTTTTCCTTGGAGAAGTATCAAAAAGAAAGAAAATTAGTTCATCAAGCAAATCCACTACAATTCCCTTCTCCTAGCCCCATTTCTCACTTCAGGAAAGCATCAAGAAAACCTTGTCATGCAATGGAACTGGAAAATTATTAAGGTTGTCTGTGAATTTCTATACAATTTATACTATACATCTCACTAAAACATTTCTGAAACCAAAGCTTAATTTATGCCAGGAGAGACACTGCTGCAAAAAGCTTAATGAGTAGCTATGGGTATAAGAGACATTACCAATCACCCCTTGGTACAAAATAAATGGGGTAAATTATGCAGGTTGAAGTGAAAAAAATGTTTTGCGTGGTAGGGCTATAATGAAGTTATGGACCACTTCATTAGAAAGCTCTTGTAAATATTCATCTGACTATATTTAACTGCAGGATAGAGTAGTGCTCCTTCACAAGTGGGGCATGGATAGAATCTCTGAATTAAACTTTGAACAGACTCAGAACAAAAGAGGAAAAAAAATCATGTTAGCTCCATAACAACGGTGATAAAAATTAATTTAAATTAGGCAATATAAATCTGCCTCCTGAAGACCATAGGTAGTATTCCCTCAGAAGGCATTAACCCAGGAAGCTTTTCCTTTTAATCTTCATATCCAGGGAAATGGAGCAAGACAAAACATAAAGAGAAAAAAATATTAATTGCTCCACAGCCGACACACTCAGAATGGGGGCTGAAGAAAGCTGTAGACTACATCAACTTTCAAGTGGATTTAGACACCTCACAGTGCTTGTAAATGTAGAGGTGAGAGCAAACACAGTTTGGGGGTATTGCCATTCTGTCCAGCCATGGACAGTGGTAAGTCTGCTCCCATCACTCAGCAAAATATTGACATTATAGTTTAGATAGATCTTTAAAGAATTGGCATGGGTATCATTTATTGTTTTTACCATCAGTATCATGCAGTCATAATGTACAGCTGTAAATGAGAACTGAAGTAAATGTTCTGGCTACTATAGATCGGTGAATAACAGAGAATGTCACTGGGATAGAGTATGATTTTTAAAGCGTTCTGTGATGTTATGGATGGGAACAAGATTAATGAACAAATATTAAATAAGCAGACTCTGGGAGAATTTGACTGTGTGGTCCCTGGTGACACGGTTTACAAGAGAAATTAGCTATTTTCATGTATTAATAGCTTAATGTCCTTGTTTCCCTGCAGTATATGCAAGTATAAAACTTGTCTTTCACCATGGCAAGCTTTAGATCAGCTAAAAATGAGATAGACCCTCAGGCACCAGTGCTTGAAAGTACTGTCTCTACTCAATCTAGTTTTGTTGAGCAGACCCCTTGCTCAGATTCATTCCTCAGCATACAACGTTTATATTGCTAAGCATGCAAAGAACTGTGCCTTGTTAAATGACATTTACAACTGCTTGAATTTAACAGATTTTTGTATATATGACTCATATTTGCTCAGGGACAGAAGTAGGAAACTTCTGAAATTTTGAAACCTTAATACTTAGAAAAAACTTTAAAAATGTTTTAAAAGTCTCAAATGTGTTGCTTTAATGACAAATAATAGCTTCAGTGGCTTGGAATTTAACCTTTAATTATATCCATATCAATTAAGTTCCTATGTCTAGAAGCATCCAACCCATACATTCCAGTGTTACAAGAAAATCTGTTTTGATTTGGAACCTTCATAACACTAAAAACTGACTTCATGCACACACTCTGGTATTTTACCAACTTTTTGTATTGGCACGGAGTACTACTAGGCAGTAAAGTCGAGTGGAATTTTTCATTTCGGCTCCAATATTTGGAAAAGCACTGAGTGCTCATAACTCCAGATGAAGTGAAAGGAACATGTAGATCTCTAACACACATAAAATTCAGCACAGAGGAGCACTTATAATAGCTGATGGCTGTGAGGATGGAAAGGAACAATGCTGTCGTTCTGACCCTACAACCACAAGTAGGTTTAGAGCCAGAGGTGAGCAGGAAATATGTTTTCCCTGTTCTATATCACTGATATTTTAAAACATTTCCCTCCCTTCATCAGGCTAAGTGTTAAGACTGCATGGGGATATAATGTTTTAAAAGACAGGAAGAGGCAGATCTGCTTCAAGACTGCTTGTACATTCAGCAGAGGTGTGGGAACCAGCGTCCTGCCACCTGTCCCTGCCTGGATCACAGCACAAACATAACACAATCTCTCCTCTCCTGCATAAATGTTCTCAGCAACGCCTAGAGGATGAGGAAGAAACCCACGGTCTTGACCCAGATATATTATCTCTCTCTTTTCAGATTTTCATCTTCAATTCCTGGATGTCTTTCCTGAATAAAAGCTTTCTTCAGAAAGATATCCTCCCGAAGTATCATACTCTGGTATGGGGAAAGCTGGGGCAGGGGGACATTACAGGCTGAGAATGTCTTTGATCTTTCAGAATAAGGCCTTAAATTTTCCTTTACACCAAAAAAAAAAAAAAAAAAGAGAGAAAACTGAAAATTTTGCCTTTTAAATTAAACTAGACATCTATTAGTTATTGAAAACATTTGCAGGTGACATTTTGGTTTCTTTAAAGCATCTAATTTTCCTAAGGATGAAACCCTGAACTTCAATCTCATTTATGATGTCATCTCTTTGTATTTATTACTGTTTTGCTGTCACATTGTTTAGCTTTATTCTGCTTTATAATAATGAACAATAATAATTGCACCAGAGTAACCTGTACTAAATGTAAACTGTTACCCTACAGAATCAACAAGATTAATCCACATTGCCTAGGATCATTGAAATAAAGATAACAGGTACTTTTCTAGCACCTAATCTTCCATGAAACAAAGTGTAATAATAAGTACAAATCAGAAATCCCTGGCATGCCTACGGCATTCCTCTTTGCTGACAGCATTTAGAGTACATTGCTCTAAGAAGATGCTCAGACAGTGAAACCACACATCTCAGTAATATCACCCCTCTCAAAAATAGTGTCAGGACTGTCAGGTCATTTTGAATCCCTACTGGCCTTAATACACCAGTCACATTGTGTTCATGTAAGACTTTGCTATTTAATTATTATTTAAAAGAAGAGAATGTTACATTTTTGTGTTGTTGTTTTTTTTTTTTTTCCTCATTTTGCTGTCCCCTGTGCAATCAGCTCCTGAAAATATCAGATGATTATGGAAAGGACAGAGTTCCAGGGGTTCTGCTTCTCTGAAAATAAATTTCATTTAGTAGCATTTGGGTGCTGAACAAGACACTGAATCAGCAATATGGAACTGGATTCAACTAAAGTGACCTCCTTTGTCTATTATGTCACTGAACTTTAGTTATTTTTAAAAAAATCCAAACAACTACATGTTTTGTTTGGTTTTTGTTTTTGTTTTTTTTTTTTTTCAGTGAAACATAAAATGTTTTAGAAGTAATACTATTCCTAAAAGGCCAGCAATGATAACCTTGCTAGATCTGAGCACGTCACCACTCACCTGACAGATGGTCCTAATATATCTGGAGATAATTTATTTTTAGCTGTTTCTCTTTCTTGATCTTCCCATGAGCATACCTGAGAACTCCGTGTCTCACTCCAAATAAACCTCAATCACGGTACACTTTCACAAGAAAGTATTTTGTTAGCAGCATTTTGATGACTATGTCAAGAGGCATTTTCCCTCTCCTCCCTTTAAGTTGACATTGATCCAAATAGCCAAGATTTGCAGGTGTTGAGCTTTAGCTGTGAAGCATTTGATCTGCCCACCCACAAAGAATTCCTCTGGAAACATACAGCTATTGCAGCAGTTCTCCATCTTGCTATTGAGTATAACAGCCGTTCATGGTCACTTCATGATCACAAAGCCAGAAGGAATCCTGAGCCACGTCCAGATTACTTTATAGCACCTACTGTAAATTATATAGTCCCCCTTTTCGGTCCATTCAATTGCTTCAAACTCCTGTCTCTCTTATAATGTGAATAAAGCTAATTGGGACCGGTTTGTATTTCAAAGAGATTTTTAAAGATATCTGCACTGAATTAAGTAGAGTAATTCATGAAAATGTTTGAAAGAGGATTTACTACAAAAATCTCACATTTGTTAATTCACTGAGAGGAACAGCATAAAAATTCTAATTTAACAGACAGTATCTGCTGCACAGTTCATGTGTGCCAGCCTACACCTGAGCCTTTGTGAGCAGCAAAGCAGAGAAATAGGTTGGAATTAGTAACTGTGTACTTCAATCACAAAACCAATAGGTATGTGATGTTAACTCCAGCAATTATCAGTGCAGGCATATAACACTTGGTTGGTTCAGGCAGGTGGCACAAAAATAAACAAGACCTTTAACATAGACTTAAACTTGATTTCACATTATTGCTACTCTTAGTTCACACAGACTGTGACTTCTCATTCTCCAGTGGTTTGTTCAGCAATTAAGACCTTTTTTTCAATTTTAACTTAGTAGTGACTAAATGAGAATGATGACTCTGTGTCTCCTGTGTTCTCACTTAAAAGAGCTTCAGCCTGAACTTAACCTAGATGTGCCTCTCTCACCTGTGAGAAACGATTGTCCGCCCTCCTTGGGAATGAGGATTGTTCAACCATCAGGCAAACTCCTGAGGCTTTCCTGCTTTCTGCAGGATACCAGAAATACGGTGGTGTAGCAAATACAGATAGGAGCTGCAAGAATACATGCAGCATTTTGATATTTTGACAAATGAACTTGTGTAAACCATTTTCTATGGTCACAATTTGCTATGTCATGTACATAACAGTGGATATTTGCAAATTGCAACAGCTGGCTACAACTTATAGGTCAAAATAATATATAATTCTAGTTTCTAATATCTAAACGAATTCTATTTCTAGCTAAAAGAAACATGGTACCCTTTCTTCTCTTAAATATTGAAGGACAGCTTTTCCTTCTCCACGATATATCTGAGAAATCTGTCGAAAACCAGTAATTAGGAGATTCAATTAATCACTATTAAGCAATGCATGCACATTACTATTCATTTTTCAAACCTAAACCACAAAAAGTATCTTCCTCCACAGTAAGACTGATGTAATGTTTCAACATCTCTTTAAAATGCTTAATGAACTGGGAGGATTTATCTTCTATAACCAAACATTGAGAAAGCTTCTCTCCCAAATGTTAATATTCCGTTATAGTAAGTTAGTTGTATAAAATATGTTTAAAAACATCTGAATCGTAAAAGGAGCTTATTGTTTAACTTCTTTAGCCAGTCTGGTGAACATGTTGGTAAAAATGCTTTTTCTTGAAAGATTCACACATTAGATGAGCTGAGACATCTCACATTCTTGTTCTTTTGTACCTCAAAGAAGTAATCTTGCAGGCCAAATCCTGCATTGATATTCATAGTATTCTAAAGGTCAAAAACAAGCAGGAAAAAAAGTCAAAAAACATTTGAGAACTTGTTTACACAGGAGAGAGAAACCAGAAGTAGGAAGGCATCACAATTCATTTGTTTTTACAGGTCACTTTTTTTAATTTGATGTGCCGCATACCATCAAAACCAGAGAGTTTCTGAGGTTGATAGTCTATCAGTCAGTTTGCATTCGAGAACCTTTTAAAATACGTTTTGTGTTAATAAATGAAGTCTGAAATGATTTATTTCTCAATATATCTAATGTGTTTTTTTTGTATTCAGAAGCAAAATGGGAACATTTCATGAATAGAAAGTAGTCGTCAGGTAAGTAATCTAAAGACTGGCGTAAAAGGAAACTCAAGGGTTATAAAATTGTAATGTTAAAACACAGTACTGAAAGGAGAAATACAAAAATGTTCAGGCATCTGTTTTTAAGGTTTTACTAAAAGCATTAAGACTAATTCTACACAAAGGACAGTTCTTTATGTTTCTTTATTTGCAAATGATCAATTTTTGGTCAATGAAGAATATTTAAACATCTATAAACACATATACTGTTACAATTATGAGGATTTATTTAGATCAGTTTTACAACTACTGTATTCATAAAAAAGCAGTGTGCTGTGTAAACTAAACAGAGATTTTATTGCATTGTTATTATGCTACCATTGGAAATGAAGTTAAATAGTTAAATTTTTTTTAGTATATTTTGCTTTAAAACGGTAATGTAAAATATGTCTGTTCTTTCCTCTGGCAATTTCATCAATGCATCAATATAAGGGACTTCTTAAACTCTTTTAGAGACTGTACCTCTGTAGTGAACCATTCCCCACAGTTTTGCTGATCATTCTTGGTTCTTGTACCAGAGTAATTCTACAATAAAGCAGCAGCAGGGAATGAAAAAAAAAAATCCAGTATGTGATCACTACTAATTATTGATTTATATTCCCAAAGGTTTCAAAGACATGAGTGAAGGCTGAAAATCTGTGAAAACAGGCTGGCTGAAATCAGTAGACACAAAAAGGATTATTTTCCACACTATCTAGTAGTTATCATGGTATACATATCACAAAAAACATTTACTCCCCTCATATTACCAGAATGGTCTCTACCTACTTTGGCACACCCCCCACCCCCTACCCCTCTCTCCTGCCATCAGTTTTTTACTGACAGTTGCTAAGGGATCATAAAATTGAAGTAGCAGACTAACAAAACCTCCAGGCTTAGATTTTCTACTAAGTAAAATTCTGTTTGGAGAGACAAGGTCACAGGGAAAATGCCTAAAAGCTTTGCTCATTTCGGCAAACTGGGAGATCTGGTGCTCTCAGGTTTCAGCAGAGTTGCTAGCAAAGGTTATCACACAGTTATTTTACAATACTATGCATATATGTAATAGCTAATGAGTTAAATGTGCCTTTGTTTAAGGGAGGAGAACCTTTACCCCAACAACACAGCCAACAGGGATCAACAGTCTCAAAATGTTCTTAAAGTTCCTCTCACCTTGTACAAGGAAACTAATCCAGGAACAAAAGCTTTTCAGAATAACTTTCCAATGTGGAATAGCTTTTGGCATTGAATTCTTTTTGTCTAGGATTTCATCTTTATTCCAGAATTAGTCTGGATGGTAAAGTTCTGGAGGATGTTGAGATCAAGTCTTCATTAAATTTAATCAGGTTCATCCTAAGAAAAAACAAATCCTGAATCTAATGTATTCCAAGTAGAGTATAATACCCTATTCAGAGCTCCTCTAGATTCAAAGGAAGAAGGGGAGGGGAAGAGGAAAGTAAAGAATAAAAGGAAACAAATTTATCCCCAAATAAAACTAGTTGTGTCTTAAAAATGAAAAAAAAAATAAAATCAATCAAGCCAATCAAGAAACAGATTTCAAGGGGAATAATATATACCTACAGCATCGTACAGCACAGTGGATCATGGAAATGACAAATGCGAACTCAGATGTTCCAAGGTAAGATGGAGAAGTTAGATCAACACAGCTACTCACTATTAGAAGGCACAGTGCTTTATCCCCGTCATTAGCAGGCTACTGCGAAAGAAAAACCAAAACATTCAGCCAAGCTGGTAGTCTATTTTTCAGTCTGGCACTGCCCACTACACCAGCCAGTCCAGCTCTCCCTCAGACACTCTGCTGAGGTGTAGTTATGGACATTGTAACTGAGGGAGTAAGACTGACTCTCTCTTACTAGCAGACCAAGTAAAAAGTTTTCAGAGCTACTTATGTTCCAGTAACGAAGAAGCTAATTTAAGGCATGATAGGTCTGTTGGTATGGTGTTTCCAAAGTAGTAGTATTCTAATCATGCAGTCTTTCATGCAGGGAAATGATATATCTTGCAGTTTAGTTGAACAGTGACCTTTTTCTAGTTTACACTTTATTCAGTTACGCTCATCTGCTGTTGGCTCCTTCTTTTTCCTTCTCAAATAAACAGTGTCAATACGTAATATAGTCACAGAATTCACTGTGATTGTTGCAGATTTTAGGAATGTATATGTTACTCGTGTTGCTTTCGATTTTTTTTTTTTTTTTTTTTTTTACATCACTCTGTAGACCACCTTCACAGATTCTCATCACTCAGGGCATGTAGTTAATAAGGTCTTATCCTCTCTTTCTATTCATTAATAAGGACATAAATTCTAATTATTCCTAATGTCACTCATTTCACATTAAAATTAACAGCTGGTGCTTGATCCTCAGCAGCTATGCAATGAAAAGACCTCAAAGACTGCATACCAGCATTTGGCACTAAATAGATGTACTGCACCTCTCTCTATGTTTTTTTTTACATAACCAATATTCAGTCTGTGTAACAGGTGCCTTCTTCTTATTTCCAGTTGAAACAAAGCTGAAAGGGTTACCCAGTATAAAGCTTTCAGTAGTAGAGACAGAAGTATGTGATGGAGTTTCTCCAGAATAACAGAAAGGAGATTAGTTCAGGTATTGCTAAGGGTGTGAAACTGAGAAGTGTCATATTAACGCATGAAGTGTCATGAAGAAAATCATCACATAAAACATAGTACTTCTGCACAGATATGTCAGGAAGCTTCTAACAATGTGTTTAGTGGAGTTGGCAAGAATTATCAGATGTGCTCTGATATGCCTGGTCTGGCTTCGTTTTACTCATTATTTATTTTTCTGCATTTACTTTAAGAAGACCGTAAAGACCATGCCTCAGTTTTCCACTGTGCGTTTGAGTCTGAACACTTGGAAGAATGGAACAGAAACACAAGGATAGATTTAATAACATTTTCTATTTACCTGTAACTTCTAGCTTAACTGGAGGTAGAACTGTGGTGGGCTGAGTCCACACCCAAACCAAGGTGGAGCCAAGGTGATCTTAACTTTGCACATCAAAGGACTAATCTGCAGATATATGCTTGTGCTGCTTTTCTTCATTTTTCTTTTTTGGTATACCATGATGTAGCCTTACGGCTAAACAGATTACTCCATTGGTTCAGGAAAGAATTTTTCTTCTGACAACTTTGAGAGGAACTCTTAGAGAAATTTATTTATGATTTTGTCAATTTTATGGCAAAGGGAGCATGCTACACTTTCTAGAATCATTTGGGCATTTCAGTAAACAAGCTCAAATTTTGTAATGCTCTTCGGGTCTCTCGTAGCACATCATCATCCCAATAACAAAGCCACAACTGTAGGTCTAGTGTTGTTATAGGATTGCAGAAAGGTTTTTGGTTTATGAGTGGCTAAGGTAGTTTGTAGGCCCATACATTTGCTGAACAGATGAGGAGTGAAGACAGGATCTGAGGACACATCTCTGCAGCACTAATCTATGTGCCTTTGTTTGTCTCACATTCCACTCATGATTTAGAGTGTGCTTGATGTGTGTCTCAGCTTCACAAAGCTAAAAACCTGCTTCTCTGTTTTCATCTTAGTTGATCCAGTTCTACCTTATTTTTGCTTGAACTGCTTCAACCTGTCAAGCCTATGGATCCCAAGCTGGACAACAAAAGACAAGATGAAATAGTCACTTAGAACTTAATAAGGCATAAAGACTAGAGTTGCAATAGGAAGTCAAGAAAGCGCATCAAGGATTTTGTGCAGGGCAGGAAAGGGAATTCCTTGCTAAACCTAAGAGTAGGTGTTTATCAAGAACCAGAGACCTTTAACCTGTATGAAATCCACTATTCAGAAAATCCTATGAGGTAACAAGCACCGCTTATGGTGTGAAGCTAAGTTCACGTTGAAAGACAGTTGCCCCCCTCCATCATCTTGCAAGCCAACTGATGTAATCAGGATGGGAAATAAATGTTCTCTTCTGGTGCACAGCACTGATTTACTGCCTGCATGGCAAAACCCAAATTCCCTCCTAATTCAAATTCCATTAAATTTAATTCCATTAAATTCTGTCTACCACCACACAGGTATGATTTTATTGCTATATCATTTACACAGAAAGGGAGTCTGCTGTTTAAGCAAACTGGATACTTTCTTTAAAAAAAAATTATTTGATGCAATATTGAATGGTTGATTAGTGCATTAATCTATGTGAAGATAATATAATTTGATGATTCTGAATCTTCATTAATTGTACTTCAAAAATATATATATATTTTTTTTAAGATGTAGTAGAAGTTTATCTTGTTTTCAAACATTTACCATGTGCTTTCCTTTTCTCCCTTTCATCCTAAAGTTTTGAGTGCTCAGTAATATGTCAGTGGTTGAAGAGTATAGATTGTTTTACTCTGTAGGAATAGAGTCTGTATTAAAAAAAAAAAAAAAAAAAGAAGTGTACATCTTTGTGAACCTCTCTAAGACTTTTATGAAGTGAAGTACTTGGGGATAATAAATAATGTGAGTTTTCAGTTTCTTGCAGACTGTTTCCGTCTTGGAATCTAACTGCTTAGTTAAATTTTACAAGGGCATTGCAGGAAGTCCAATGGTTTTAGTCCATAAAGTTTAAAAAACCTACCATCTGTGGGTTCTGTAATCATGTTTATCCTTCATCAAGATGGGTTATCTCTTGGTGTTTAACTGAACAGAATATTGTCTTTTATGATTTTCTCCCCTTGTTATATACTTTGTCTACATATTCTTTTCAGAATTCTAATAAGAATTTAAAGACTTTCACAAGTGTGGATATTAATCCATTTGCAAATTATATGTCTTGCATCATCTTTCACATCCTGTCTTTACACAGAAGAAGCTTCAATGGTTTCTGGCAAACTTACTTTCTTGAAATCTGTTGCACTTCACGAAAGAACAACCAAAATCAAAGATGTGTGCGAACAAGTTTAATTTTCACTAAACAAAGTTTTCAAGTGTTCTCACATTGGTGTGGGAGATCCTGCCATTTCCTTTGCTTTTTTTCTATATAAAAAAAAAAAAATCAGAAAATTTTAATAAGTGATAGATGTGGAGTAAAAAAGTATACATTTCCAACATCAAGGTTTTATTCCTTTTAATTTTATTCTCTCACATGTCTTGTTCAGGATGGACATATCCTCAGATATCCCATGGCAACACAGACTGCCAAGGTCAAAGGCAGGAGGGTCTATAGGACCTCCTTTCATATGGCCTTGGATAGCTGGATGGACAATTCATCATATTTCTTCCATCACCGGACTCTGTGGGGAAGTATCAAGCAGCATATCTTGAAGCATATCTTGAAGCATTACCTGTATATTTCCCTCTCCAAAAAAATTTTCATGACACTATTTCTCTTCTCAATATATGTGATCCAATGTTCTGCAGTATATATGAATATGTTGTATTCCACATGGACATACATACACACTCATATCTTTCCCATATGCCTCCAAGGCGGCATTCCCATACTCTCTCACTGTTTGGAATACAGGGGAATCTTATGTTAATTCTCACTGAGTTTACATTAAAAGGTTTTGCAGTGAAGAGACAATCCAATTCAGTCTGGAACTTGCTCCATATTCTTTACTGGATCTTTAAAGACAGGAGTGTACAAGTGTGTAATTGCTTCTTGGGCTTCTCTCTGCTTATTTTCTCTTTTTCTTGTGTTGCTTGATCATTTTCAATACCTTTAAATGTATGTTTGAATTGCAGAATACCAATCACATGCTGAGAAAGATGCTTTTACTTACTAACATATGTATTAGCTACAGGTAATTCCTCCTTTATCAGCTCTCAAAGCCCCCCCCTCCCCATGCCCCCCCTCACCGTCTCCTACTGAATTACAAAACAAAGAATTTAAGCCTTTTTAGTCTTTCATGTGGAATTCATTTGCATATGTTATCTTCTAAATGTATATTTTTGCAGGATAGCTGTATCTTTGTAGGGCTAAATAATTTAATCTCACAGTCCCGTAACAATTTCTGGGATGTAGCTACAGCCTTTATTGAATAAAACTACTAGTGATCCTATCACCAGAATGACAACATGCATATTATAAACTGTTGGAGAGAGAACCCATTTCATCTCAGTGAATGGCACCTACCTAGGTAGCTGTTTAATAAGTAAATAACTGTAATGAATAAGTATACTTGAACAAACAGAGATATATTTGTAAATCCATTGAAACTTTTGCTGGCTGGAAGCAGGTTCACTGAATATTTATCAAATATTCCCAACATTGCAGGTCTGAAATTTTTGTTAGACCTCATGACTACTGTCAAGGCTCATTAAAACCAAAAATTCTAGGTTTTTCTGCATGGAATCACTGTGTGATTTTTTTTTTTTTTTTTTTTTCAAAAAAGGATCTCTGACAACATTTTTTATATCCCACAGACTAAGCTGTGTCCTTTGGAATAACAAGGTTATGCTAGGAAATATGAAACGGTAAAATTTCCTGGGCTTCCTGGTTTCATTCTGGTTAGATGAAATTGGGAAAAATCCCAGCAGGCTCTTCCCAGTATCATAGCACTTTTTTTTTTTTTTTTCCAGCAGAAGTTAGTATTTGTAAGTATGAATTAAATAATATACAATTAATTATAAAAAAATATTAGTTTAAAATGGTATAAAAATAAAGCATTACTGTTTTACACTCAATGTTTATTTCTGTTGGGAAGGATATTTGGGTTAATTATGAATGGTAATATTCATTCCTACACATTTAGAAGGGCAAAGTACAAGGACCATTGAACATTACATTTTTCCAATGTTACCTAATTATAAGAACACCTGTGCTGAATAACTTTCAGCTGATCTATTTGCAAAGTGTTTAATAGTCCTTAAAATTCCTCATTTCTTAACAGTAATGGACCAGCAATGTTTGCACATTAAGTTGTGTAAGAAATATATTGGCAGAAACTTCTCAAAATACATTATTTTCCTACATTATATCTAACCAGTGGTTTCTAGCAGAGTGTTTACTTGAGGTCTGTGCCAATAAGCACATTAAATATTAGTGGATATTCTGGGTCATTTTTGCTAAGGGTAAAGTGTTTTGTATTTGCTCCAAAGAACTCATTCTAGGGAAAAAAAAAAAAAAAGCAGTGACTCACCTAATCAGCTCAGAGAAGTAATTTGCATGCCAAAGAGCACATACACTTCTAAAACGTTAAAATGAAAAGTTCCTCTCCTCCCTCTCCCTCCCCCTTGCTGTCCATATTTTTATTTTTCAACACACGGCACCCCTTGCCCCTCAGTGTACTGGGCAGATGTAAACGTCTTCGGTATCAAACACAGTGTCTTCTCTGCTATTTTTGTTGCTAGAGAAACTGGAAATAATTATCTCTGGATGCTGAGTGTTTAAGTGTAATACAAAAATTGATCCTTTTTTTCACACCCAAGCCTTAGCAGTGAATGCTCATTACAAATAGAGACATAAATGTTTATAGTAGCTCTGGAAGAGTCACACAGACAAATGCTAATGGCTATTAATCTTCTTTGGATTGCTCATATCTGTTAAATTTCTCTGACGTTAAATAGAAAACTAGCTCTAGCAGTTAATTAGATGGAAGTCAAGGAGAGGAAAGGAAGTCAGCAAATGCTTTTAAAGGTGTTTAACTGCTTAACAGAAATCTTTTTGGTTTGGATAACTGTGCAGTTTATGCTGCCATGTCAGGAAATTATCAGAGAACAACTGTGAAGATTTTTTTGTGTGTTGTTTGGGGTTTCTTTTGTGTGGGGGAGGAGGAGGGTAGTTAAGACACTGCAATGCAGACAGTTGTGGTAAATTCAGAGCCAAGATTATTGCAGGAGTTTCTGCAACCTGCACTGTAGAAAAAGTCATGCTATGAACATCATGATCCATTCTGAATTTAAGCTATATTAATTTAAACTCTCTGTTTTCTTCTCACCCTGGAATCTCCCTGACTGCTACTGGAAGCATCTGTAAGCTTCCTCTGACCATGTGGCTATTTCCCAGCCTGTTCCTAGCCATAATCTCTTTCCTTCAGTGGTTTAATAAGACGCTGGGTGATCCAGTTTTCTCTGTCTGGAAAACTGGTGTTTGCCTATTTGGATCAGAGTATTCACAAGGGAGAGAAAGGCCCCAGAAACAGTCTTAGTGGCTTAGTTATAGGAAGCTATATATGTTCTTTTACCTTTTAATGTTGAACTGTGTTTTAACAGTTAGCCTCCGAAACGAGGCAATGATGTATTTGTGTAAGAAGAAAACAACTGTGGAATCTAAAACAAGTATAAAAGAACATTATTTAAAATAAAACTATACAAAGCCATGTTAATGAGATGTTTAGTTTCATCTGCTTTAAAGAACATGTGTGGATCTAGATTCCTGACCTGGAATTCGATCTTGCTCAGTTTCTAACATAGGCAGGACCATAAACAGTTCTCTTATGCCTGGAATTTCCCGCTGACACCCTTGCTATAAAACACAGAAATGTAAGGTCTCTACTGCGCATTTGTAGTGTATGTTAAAGGGCGACAACAAACCTGAACTTGATTTTTAACAAAAACTGCGGTGTGTTTATAAAGTAGGGAGAGCTTCTGGGAGTCCACACTACTTCAATTTAAATCTTCAACGTGCATTGTAAATGCTCACAGACGTACAGTGTGTTAATGCAGGGTGGATAAAGGTGGTAATTTCAGACATGTTCTTCAATAGATATGAATCTACAAGGACTTTCTCGGTTTACGTTAGCGCACTCAAATGTCGTATATGCTTTGTATCAATTTAGAATCCCTTTGGTATGCATATCTATGTGGATGTATCTGATTTTTTGGCTCACAGTTCTTAAAACTCCAGTCTAGGTACTTGAAAAGAGAATGTTGTATTCAAGTGTGAGAAGGTCTAACTTGTCAAATGTTAGATGTTGCTTTCTTCGCTGGAGCGAGAGTTTTTACTTATTCCAGATGCAGACCTGTGCTCACTGGAGGGCTCAGGGGTTGTTTTCTGAGAATTCAGGCTGGCAAAGGCCCAAAGATCATTAAAAAATACGTAGACATCCCTATGTGTCAGGCTTGCATTGAGTTTCTCCTCCTCTTTCTCTCCTTTCCATCTGATAATTTCAGTCATGTGTAAGAGGGAAGCTGCTGCTATACACACTAAGCAGACTGGACTGGCCCTGAAGTAATCACTTGACATTGGTGGGAAAAAGCAGCAGGGGTCTTGGAAGAAGTGAGAGAGGTGGCAACTTTCTGTGAAATAATTCTTTGAACTGAGGACTGAAAATTGATTGTGGCTGTGAGACGCTGTGGCTGGGAACAGGTAAAGAAGGGGAAGAAAGGGATTTTATTTGAAATACAGGTGTTAATGGCTCAAAGATGTTAAGAGTAAGACAGGTATTGAATAAAGGGTTTTCTATTTCAAACGTCCATTAGGAACAAAGTGAGAAGGGATTAAAGGTGTCGGGGAGTTTCATATGATCCACTCAGTTTAGAAGATATGTTGGAAAAATCTTAAAATGAAGCCAGCTCTTTAAAAAACTCATTGTGCCTGTATGTTTGTTTGTTTGGTTTTTTTTTTTTTTTGTAAATACTTTCAGGATCAGAAAAAAATCTGAATCTAGAAAGAGATGTCAAGAAATAATTACAAGGGTGGAGCTGTGCAATTTTAGAACATAGCATCTATATTTGACTTCTGCTGACAATATATCTGACAAAAAAAGAAAGATGGAGTTGAAAAGAAGGATGTGACTTTTAGGTGCACAGGACCTTAATCAAATGGAGGAATAAGATTGTAAAGGAAGTGTTGTTGGCAGTGTTTATTTTTTCCTGACTGCCAGTCAGAAAGGCCTTTCTTTGTTTATTAAAGAAAATGACAGATTTTGGATATAAGCTCAATCGTAAATGTCATTAAACCATGGGAGCAAAGAATGGGTGGCGGTTTGTTGCATCAGTTATGTACTCAGTGGTCTTTTGAAGACAATATTTCTTTAGACTTAGGAATAGTCAATATTAAGTAGTGGCAACCTCAGCAAAACACTTTTTCTGACTTTTTTCTCCTAAAGTAGGGTGCTACCTACTTTCTTTCCAGGGAAATATAATGATTTGAATATTTAATGACTCACATTTCTGCAATGTAGAATTTTAAATATGTATCAATAAGTTATTGATAAACATATCTACTGTTCTTGTTTCTGGCTTTATGATGAGCAGAATGTCAGCAGGTAACACCCCATGCCTTGGTGGCACCTTTCTGTAATTTAACAGTACTAAACATTAACCAGAGTGCGACTTTTACAATAGGCTCTTATTTTACCAACCTTCTTTTATGATTGCACTTCATGGGTGTAAGGATGACTAGTATTTATGTGTCTATCAGTTCTTCTCATGAATTATTTAAATTTCTTAAATGCACAGACTAAAAGTTAGTAGCCTTCTCTTTTGTTTATTAGAGAACACTGATAATCAGGTTTGCTAGTGTATGTGACCTGCTTTGTTCATACTGCAATAGAACTATATCAGTGATTTTAGAAACAAGTTGATTTGCAGATTTCTCTGAGTCCTTCAAAACTGGAACATGCTTATTTAAATAACTAAATTTCTCAAAAAGCTCATTTAAAAGTTTTATTTTATGTCATTGCGGCGTAGTAGTAGCTTTCTGTAGGTTGATATCCTTAGATGAAATGCAGTTTTCCATACAAGGTTGTCAATACTAGGGGAATTTTTTGTCTTTTGAGCAAGTGATATTTGTGATATCTTTAATCTTCTTTGTTGTTTATCAGGTCTTTTGCTGTAATAATTACTGTTATTTACATAGAATGAAATTTAGATTTTGTTTAAGCTAGTTGGAACCTGACAGCTTGAGTTCCTTCTAAGACTGTTCAAAGCCTCTGGTAATATACTTTTTCCCCTTTACACCCACTTCATGTCAAAATGTCACCTAAACAGGTGTTCATACACTCTAGACCTTCAAAAATGTGTGTATTTTCTGCTAAAACAGTCTGATTGCTGGACTCAAACCAAATGGCAGTCTGAGAAAACAGCATATTGGAAAGGGAGTGTTGAATATGCACCATGTGTATGTGTGCTATGTGTTTTTAAAGATACCTGCCAGACTACCTTAGATGTAAGACGTATGGGAAAACTTTTGGCATCTACCAACTCTTTTGGAATTTTTTTCTCATGTAGCTAGTGAAAAATATTTGCATCATATAACAATTGGATTTTTTTAGGTCAATAAATACATGAAGAGTTGTGGTTTGGTTTTTTTGTTTGGTTTGGGGTTTTGTTTATTTCTTTTCTGTACTGTGTTTACCTTCTGCTAGTCTTCATTTCTTTCTTTGAGCTTGTCCAGTCATATTTGTAGGATAAGTGGGACATTCCCTGAGGCATGACTAATGGGGTACCTCTATTCAATTCTGGACATTATCCACTCAACTAGGTACTCCTTTTCCCCTGGAGGATTTTTTTTTTTTACTCTTTTAAAATTATATTATTTTTGCACAGCTCCAATGAGGGAAAATCCATCATCATGCTGAATACCTTTCAGACAGGCACTTTTCCCAGGTGAAGTTTTAACAGGTGTCTATTTCCATCTTTCACATGCCCATATGCTCAGTTCATGTTGAAGACAACAGAGTCAGTGCAAGTTCTTTTACTTTAATTCAGTCTGATTTCTCTTTCAGTTTAACTGCCACTACTTCTGGGATCATGTGGCCTTGTATTCCTATTGCCAACTTCAATTAAATATAATAGTCAATTTGCTTTCCTTCAGATTAATAGTTGCCTCCAAGGTAATACTGGCCATCATTCCCCATGAAGAATTCTTCCTGCTACAGTCATTCTCTGTCCACATTTTTCACACTTGACTGGTGTTTTTGAACGCTGCAATGTTATATTATACACTGTCACTCTTATCTCTTTTCCCAAATACTCTTTCTTCTCTTACCTTACCTGGTCCAGAGCCTGTTTTCTATGTGCTCTGACTTTGAAAATGTTTCAGGTAGCATTTTGGATTCTTTGTCATGTTTTTTCTTGTCAGTCTTGGTCATGAAGTCAGCAAAACTGACCTTTTCCCATCAGTTTCATTTTGGATTGGTTACTCTCTCATATTTGGCCTATTTTTACTGCATTGTTAAGCATATACTGTGAGCTTTCCATCCCTCGGTATCTGGGACAAACCATGAAGCTTAGTCCCTACAGTGGTATACTATGTCCCTTTCTTGAAGCTCCTCAAAAAATTCTGATCTTCAGAATTCATTTGTACTTGATTCTGTTTTTCATCTTATTTTTGCTTCACCTCTTTTTAAAAAAATGCATAAGTCGCATTTCTCTTTTTTTTTTTATGCTGAGACTATCCCTGTCAGAATTCTGTATTAAAGAACACAGTAGCTCTTGGCTAAAAATAAAGATATAAAATATGGAGGAAGTCTTGGAAATGGCAAAGTATTTCAGTTCTTTTTTCTAAATGCATGTATCTGACAATTGAACTGGCCAAACCCAAGTACTGGGGAAAATAATACAGAGGGAGACTTAGCCATTAAGTCTAGGTGCCTCAGGGCAAGTTGTTTTTGTTGACCTGGTCTCATCCTTAGTTACATCTTTGTGTTGCAGTGCTCCCCTTAGGTATTTTTTTAATATTTCCTTTTCCTAGTATTTTGTATGTGAATAGTTTTACTCTGGGGCAGGAAGAATCATTACTCCTTTAATGAATAATATTACTGTAGTCCTTGAAGACTTTGGCAGGTATCTTGGTTTGTTTGTTTTTAACCTTTTTTCAGCAGAGATCTCCTATGTATCTTGTTTGGATTCTGTTGGAAGAGCTGATATATAGTCAACTCTATATTGCTCTTTCAGGTGTTACACTATAAACCTTAATCTGTCTCTGTACCATATTCTTGAAAGAAGACACAGAACATTCTTCGGAGTTTCTGTATAGTGAGGGGTGATTCAGCTGTCCCTGTATTCTCCCAAATCACCTATTTTAAACTAGTGTCTTAAAACCACTTGCAATACAATTTTGATTCTGCCTCAGATGATAAAGTATAATTTTTGTCTATTTGGATACAGATTCCACTGGAAAAACTCCAGACAGAACTTCACCCATAGCCAATTCTGTGTTGCAGATTTCTTATCTATTTCTTCCATTTTCTCCATCATTAAGCTCTTTTCCGTATTTCTTACACCACCAAGAAAGACACAAACAAAACTTTGTTGCCTTTTAAGAATTATGTATCTAAGAGCTTGATGATGTGACATTATAGAAGACTCAGAGCAAAAGTTTTTGATGTATCCCTTAATTTCAGCTTAAATTCCCCCTCCTCCCCAGTAATTTCATACTTGTTCTACAACAAGATATGTTGAGTGAGAAAAATAGAACTCCTACTTGAAATTGTTCTCCATAAAATTCCTAAGGATGAGGCGTTGCTGAAAAGTGTAATCACATCTTAAACCTCAAAAGAACAGTGTTTTCTTCCAGGAGGTGCTAGTTATGATGCCAAGTAAGAAAGGAAATCAGACTCTATAGAGTCTGTATCATTAAAGTATCGCTTAAAATACTACTTGTTAGAGCTAACACAACAATGGGAGAATAGTGTAGATAATACATCCCTTCAGATGCTGGGAACCCTAAACTGTGCAGCACCAAACGTGCCTCCAACCAGCCTGCAGCACATCGTTCAGGCCCTGTCTGTAGAGAGAACTACCCCGTTTTGGTCATTTGAGCTATTAATGGATTTCCTTACAAGAAAACAGATCTGTTCATAATTTCTGCTGTCAAACAAAGAGGATGTTCACCTGAGAACTTCTTGCTTCACTTTTAGATAAAGACAAAGTGACACAGGAGGTATAATTGCTGGAACCAAGGTGGAGTTGCCTGCAGGATTCTCCTCCACAATGAGCAGACTGAGGTTATCCTGCAGGCAAGGGGTTTGTGCAGCACAACACTGGGCTGAAGGCTAAACTGTAAGTGCAGTGCAGAACAACACTGCACAGCACAGGTCTGGTCCTACTCAGGTTAACCACTGTGTGGATCATTAACTCTTCTATGCACAATTGTCTTCCGTTCAGGATCACTACAAACCATTATTTTTAGAAACTAAACAATTGTGTATGTTGGATATCTTTCTTGCTAATAATAAGGTTGAAGATCATACTGCTTTGGAAGATAAAATGTCTTTTCAACCACTGAGTGGCTCCCTCCAGGTGAGGATTAAGGCACAGAAAAGAAACAGTAAAAAAGTCTTGGCCTCATCCCTTGCCTGTGGTGTTCTTGTTTCGTGAATAAAGGATTGAAGTCATTACACTGTCAGTCTGTCAGCTTCTCTGTGCACGAAGGAAGGATTTCAAAACTGCCTAAGTAGGATGTGAGCACTTAAGAAGATCAGGTTCTTTTGAAAATCTCAGACTAAATTCAGACGATGTTGATGGATGTCAACATTTTCTCCCTGCTTTTATGAGGGGGGGGGAAGCAAGTTTTTGTCCTGCATATTTTTCTCTTTGATGGAAAAAAATATCAGTGTTGTATATAAGCTTTTATTTTTGCCCAGCCCACAAGTTGCTTAACTATGTTAACTGAGGGAAATATATACTCTGAAATACGTCCATCTCAGAACTAAACATGCCTGACCTACTTTGAGGATGTGTTTCGGGATGACAGCAGGCATTTTAATGGTGCAGTACTGTAATACATCTTCAGACTGAGAGTTAACAGTAGCTCATAAACTTTTTTCTTGATTACCATTTTTCTGTACTTTGGGTTGAGGAAACTGGTTTAAATATGCTGTAACTGGATTATGGTATGACTATTAATAAAACACTAACATTTAGCTTATTAGGTAGCACTAGAGCTCAAGTGCTTTACAGAAAAAATAGGAATGGGAAGAATCGGAGAGCCTGAGTGAAGGGGAAAATAATTCAATTTTAACTAATTCCAGAAATTTTCAGTTTGCTTTTTCCTTAGTGTCTGCTCAAATGGAACAGTTAAAGTTGAAAAGACAATTTGATTTGGACTCTTTTTTTTTTTTTTTTTTCAAAAACACTTTTCTTAAGGAACAGCTTGGGAAAAAAGATTGTGTCACTGTCACTGTATAGTATCTGCACATGTTCCCAGACATTGTTTGGGGAAAGATATTCTAAGTAATAGATGCTGCTTCTAATGAAGATGTATTTGGCCAAATGTTTCCCTCAGCTATGTCAGTGGAACTGCCAATACATCAAAGCCCATGAAACGAATGATTTCCCAGTGGTATAACCGAGGGCAGATTTTGTCCTATTGTATTGAAGTATGTAGGCATCTTATGAAAAAAATGAAATCTTTCGATCTGCTTATAACCTCTAGTTAAAGTACATGGAGTCATCTGGCAGAATGAAGTTCTGCTGTAGAATATTTCTGCGATCTAAATTACCCGATGGCTGTCCAGCTGATTCTTTAATGCATTATGCCGTGTGCTGCATTCCATACTGTAGCCCTGAGATCATGTACATCTTAACCTTTAAAGGTATTTTAATCTAAAAATCTTTCCCTAGAGAGGATGTATTAAAGAACTGTAGTGACTAATAATTACATGACAGATCTATTTTTATGTTAAGTGATTAAAATTATTTTTGATTTTTATGTCATATTGACATTTTAAATTTACAGAAATTTGGGAAATTTATGAAATGTCTACAAAAATTTCTTCTAATGTTTGCAGCAGCACAATTCAGCACTGAATTTTTCTATTAAGCTCTCAATAACTCTCTCTTTCAAGAGCTAGATAGGAAAGTTTGGGTTGTGCTGGATCTTAAACTCTCAAGTAGAGTTCTTGTGCTGGAGCTGTACTATGTAGTCCACAGCAGGACTGTGGTAATCCAAATCCGTTCTGGTAATCTAAACTGCTGGCCGAAGAAATCACCTGAATACTCAAATAACTGCCCAAGCCAGCTCTCAAAATCATGGAGTAACAATAGCACTTTTCTTACCTGTTAACCACAGATGAAAGTCCTCCCTCCTCTCTACTGGTGACATGATTCTGTGGCTTATAGCCAAAAGCCTTATAGAGTTGAGAACATTGACTGCTTTCGGTTTCTTGCATTCCTTACTATTGTAGATGTTTATAATGTGTTTTGATGTGTAACAAAATATTTAACAAGGCTGATATTTAAAGTATCCTTATTAGTGCCTGGGCAAACATCACTGAGATGAAGTGGGAATTAATGTAGCAACAGCTATTGTTTCAGGCTTTCTGCCTACTTAGTCAATCATATTTGCACGCATCAGTCTTTATTCTTGTTTTAAACTTTTTTTTTTTTTTTTTTTTTTTTTTCACCTGAAGCAGACAGATGTGTTTCAAAAGTCTAAATAAAGTTGCAAGGCTCTTTCACTGTCACTATAGCAAATGCTGACCTTACATAACTCATATTGGGTTCTATGTGTGATGGGTAAACCACAAACTGTCCTCAGTTTGGGTTTGTTTCAAATATTTGGCAAAGCACAAGTTTGAGTCCTCTGAAATCTAATGGAAAGAAAACAAATGAAAACTTTCTCATGTGAACTGTTGCATTCAGCTTCTTGTCTTAGTGGGAAATATGACAGCAGGAGTGTTCTTCATGGCATCAGGTTTTCTGGCATGCATTATTTCAAATAATCTAACAATTTAGAAGCTCAGTGAAGTATATTATTAAGTGGAGGTAATAGATTCTCTAACTATATGAAGAAGTGTTTGGTTTTATTGTTGTCTTTCAAATGTATCTATGTCCTTCTAAAAAAAAATCTGCTAGAAATTATTCTTGTCATTGATCCATTATCTGAACCTATGAGAATGTTTTGTTTGTTTGTGTTTTTTTGCTGTTGTTGAAGGCTTTGAGGGAATATTTTTTGTGATTTGTTTGTTTTGAGGTGTTTGGGTTTTTTTTTTACAGTTTAATAGATTTTTCAGGCTAAAGAGTCCCTTAAAGTTTACTTCTAGCTTTCATATCAAATTCTTCTGGAACAGAAATCTTTGCCCAATTCATGTAGGGAGTATAGTATATTTCCATATGACCTGCATAGAATTCATCAGCCCTTAGAAGTTATTTTCATATGAGTACAGTTCCTGTAAAATAGGACTGGGATAAAATAAGACAGATCTAGGGACTTAATATTGTGGATGCATGCAAGCATGCCTATATCCAGGTGGTTATACTTTACAGATGTTTTCACAGCTTGACTTATCTTTTTTAGCACAGATCAGTTTCCAGTTGATGCCTTTAGAGTTAAAAAAAAAAAACTTATTTGGCAAGAAATATTTGGACGCCATAGGTTATTTTAAAAAAATCTGTCATCGGTGGGTATTTTACCATTTCAGAATAAAAACATCATATCGACTTTTGGCCCTAATTCTGGCTAGTCACTCTTTTTCCTCTCATTCTTCTCATCAATATGCTTTGTTTAAAGCTGGATTTTATTGATTAAGGCCATTGTATAGTAACATGATCCAGATCGTGACATGAATAATGAAGTGACTTGATTTCTGCTCTTGGCAATGGCTGTGAAATATTTTTCAACTCTATCTGTGATCATTTAATTTTAGGAGTTTTAAAAACTGAGCTATTTCTGTGTCTAGACAGTACCCAGCCCAAAAGGCACTAATTCTAGTGGGGATCCATCCAGCTAGTGCACCAGAAAAACAAATGCAACCCCAAGTAAAACAGCAATGTCTAAAAGAATGGCTCTGAGTGACTGCTTCTTAGAAATGAGAATATTCATGACTTGAATGAATCTGAATAGCTTACCACTGAGAAAAACAATTCCGAGGTAAAATATCAGTTATGTGTTGAAAGTGAGCAGGAAAGAACCTAGCTCCAGTGTTAAATGAGCAGATCCTACTAGCTTTTAAAATTAATTTCTATTTTCCCTTGGAAGATCTTTATAGCATCTACAAGCTGTAAATACCCATGAACCTGTGACGTTCTCTTGTTTGCTTATTTGGTGCAAACATGGTAGGTTCTGTTTTGTGCCAACTTTTATGCCATTATTTCAGTAAATTTTTAGGTTTTATCAGCCTCTTTCACTTTCCTAAGACAAAATCTTTGCATTTGATTGCTATGGATCCCTCAGGAAATACTCGTTTGAGGGACCTGGTCCATTTCAGTTACTCTGCTGAAGAAGGAAGCCTTTGCTACAAGGATGATTTCCTATCTTAAACCAAATTAAATTTTTAATCAGACTTACACATGTTGCATAATGTCTATGCAGTCATTTATATCATCTGAGAAAGATGATTGATAGTATATATGATATTTGGCACCATTAAATCTTATACTGTAAAGTAGTTTTTGCAATGCATACTTTCTTGTATTTCTATGATAACGCGGTTGTAAAACACTTCATTCGCAGGGGGTTTAGCATACCTTTCCTGTTTAACAGAAGTTAACTTTAGTTCAATTATTTCAGTAGATATCTCAACATCTGTTCATATCTTTCCTTCTGTCAGTTCCCCCTCCTGCTCACAATTTCAGGTGTAGTATCTCTGGACAGGTTTTTATCTGCAGCAGGCATATTCAATCTGTAACAATAACACAAAGAGTCACTTCTGCTCCTGCTCAGCTTTTCAGTGAGGACAGTATGTGCACTACAAACTTACATAGGTTTCAAGGATACTTAGTCCACACAGAGACCTAGACTGCTAGAATGTGAATATGTACAAACTTTGTTTTTAAGAGTATACAACTCAGTCAAAACCGCAGGCTGATTTTTCAGAGGAACAGCAGGCTGGACTTTTTGACAGCTGCTCTGAGGCAAGAATTCACAACCCTAGTTTTAAACAGTTAAAAAGCAGGACTTTAACCATACGCTTTGCCAAAATGTCAGATTTGACATTATAGGAATGTAATTTCTCCAGCCTAATTTTTTAAATGGCTATTCTGACCGTGTTTTCCTCAAGAGCAATGACTTGAGGCAGACATCCACCCTAGATAACATCTGCTCAAGTAGTCACATTTTGGGAAAGTTTTTTTACAAACAACTGAAAATGGCTTCCTTCATAAGGAAAAGATGGACTCTCTGAAAGGGGGCAGGATGAACAACCTGCTTCTGAAAAGAAATGATTTAGCATGGTACAAGGTGTGCTTAATAACTAATTACATCATTAGCAGTTAGAACTCAAATAACTTAATCAGGATTCTTATAGATATCATCGAAAATGTTCTTCAGTATGAGTAGATGGTTCAAAAGAAATCACTGTGCTAAGAGAACAATAAATAAATTGTGTCAGAGTGTTCTTTTCATCTTTAATCCATAAAAATCCCCTATTATTAATAAAAATCTTTATTGAACTGGTATCCAAAGCAGGGTAAAAACTGTGCGGTATCTAGCAGAACCGTAATTACTCTGCTAGGCAATACAGGGGTTAACTGTTTGTTGTTCTCATTAAGAGTTGCAGAAGGAAATGGTCCTTCACTAATTGACAGATACTGGCTTAACAAAACAAGGCTGGACTGGAACGCTAAACAGCACATGTTAGGTAAGCAGAGAAATTAAGAGAGAATATATACCTGCTGATGATACAGATCTTACTCATTTGAAATCATAAGGTCAAAGTTAAAAGTGATGGAAGGGGATGTATCTAAATTTCCTTGGGTTCATCCCTATTTCTGGCAATTTATCATTTCCAGGGAGAATCACAGAAATTGAAATTACTGCCTGTATTGGCTTTGTGAATGCACTTTGCCTTGTAGTCATGTCTAAGAATAGGTGTGTCTTTTATATCCTAAATGTAAGGATGTGAAAGGAAAGAGAAGAAACATCATAGGTTTGAGTGGATGTCACCAATTTTTTTTCTAAAATATCATGTAAATTAAAAAATAAGCAGTGGATTTGCCTCAGACATATGAAATGACGTTAGTGTTGCATTGTATACAGTCCATTGATTACAAGCAAGGATTTGGGTATGAAAAATAGCTGTGTAGTACAGTTAGCAGCCTTGCTATAATCTAAAACATAGTATATGAGGTTGTCTACCTTTGCTTTTAACGTTTGTCCTTCTGCTATACAGATGGTGTAATATTAACTATCGGTAACAGAAAAGATCATCCAGGAGACTACAAAAGCTTCTGAGATTGTTACAAAAATATGGATTAAAGTTAAAACATTAAAGTTAAGACCGAAAAGCATGGAATACTCCAGTATAAATGGGGAGGCAGATCATATAGAATAAAAATGTGTTTCTGGAGTTGCCTCTCAAGAAAAGCTGTATAATATATTGTCTAAAACTAGTAAGACCAAATGTGCACTGGTGTGATACAAGATGAAGTACAAACATCAGCATGACATAATGAAAAAGAAACCTTTTGGTTCTGTTATTCTTTGTTGGATGGATTTAGGTGAAGATAGAAGAAAAATCAATTGATGTAGACTGCATAGTTATCACCCCATATATCACAAATCATCCTGTGGACCCAGATTTAATGGCCAGGAGACTTTACTGCATGGTCCTTCTGCCAGTCAAACCCAAGCCCTGCTGACATTGCAGAGGATGTGAAACCCTTAGCTGTGTGAGTGTAAGCATTCATGTTTATTCCAGCTGACTGGAACTGGTAGAAGGCAAACATTACTGCTGCTAATATTCTCGGGACATTGCATGATATGCTTGCTGAGATGAAACACAGGCAGGGACTATTTCACCTCAGTTTTCTCTGAGGAATTGTAAATTACCCTCATGAGATATTCAGTAACACACACAAGATCGGCTGTTTATCATCCTGTTTCAGATGGGTTCGTGTAATGGTTTCTACAGAAATTCTCACTCCTTGTAATTTAAAATACGGGTCCTGGAGCACCAATATATGAGATTCAGTGCAGAAGGCTTTAAGGAGGAAAGAAGTTTTTGTCAGCCAGCAGAGGAAGAGGCAGAACTTCTCCCTTTTAAGATTCAGGGTATATCTAGATTAGAGGATTATAATTCTACCAGAAATCTGACAGGAACTGCCAGGGTAGGAAGGAAGGAAGAGATGGGGATAGTGGGAGAGAATGAAGTTCCTCTGGCTTTATCTGTACAGAAGTTGAGAAGGTTTCAGTGTCTTTCATTACTTCTTTCATTACTTCATTTGTTTGGAACTTTCTTCCCCAGTTCTTCTCAGTCTTGTGCACCCAGAATAAGAACAAAGTGATAATTTGCCGTCTCACACGTATCAACCTTTCCTTTTTACCAAATTCTTATCATCGTCTTTTTTTTCTTTTTTTTTTTTTTTTTTTTTTTTGTGGCTGAGAAGAGATTACCCCTTGCCCTCACACTGATTACTGTAATTTCTACACATGGGTAAGAGAGATTTGATAAGTAGGAAGTTTCAGACAGGCAGCCAGTCTTTCAAGGGGTTTCAACCCTCTGCCTAGTGGTGGCTGGGAGTGATTTTAAACAGCAGGCAACAACAGAGGTGAGAAGGTCATGTGAAAGGCATTGATTTTCAACCTTATTAGTGCCTCATATGTGATGGGAGAAAGGCAGAGTACAAACAACTGTCTGGCATCAAATTAAAAGACGGGTATGCTGTTAGCACACACCTGGAATAATGAAATGAAAATTATGATCTTCAAAAGTCTAGTTCAATGTACTACAGTAGTCTCAGGCAAGTCAGCAAAGATGTAGATTAATTCAACCTCACCTCTTGCTTTGTTTTCTTGCTTAGTTTGAGATAGATTGTATTTATTGCATAGGCCAGCAGCACACCAAGCTACAGAATATTCATTCCCTAAACATCAGTTGATTTTATGAGCTCACATTTAACAAAAGAAGTTGCAGAGTAAGACACTCACAGATATTTATGTGCAGACCAAACATTTGTTGAAAATTACAGAGGGAGAACAGTATATATAATATCTTTAAAAGTAGTGGGCTGAGATAAAGGGATAAATAATAAAGAGGGCTACTGATCAGCTGTTGCTCCAGATTTAGGGGAGGAAAAAGAACAGGTGGTGTTGGCAACACAAGCAAAGCCATGTACACTTTATTCTGAGAGTAACAGCATGCAAGGCTTTGAGCCTATGCAGGCAAGGTGAAGAAATTCCAAAGGTGTGTGCTGGCACACATGGAAAAGAAAAGAACAGATACTTAGCGAATACGTATTCTGGACACTTCCTTTATTTCTGTAGTCCCATCCATATCCAAGATGTAGTTATGCAGTCATCTGTTGGATTATTTTTTGTTATTCCTCAATCCACTATATAAATCGTAAACCAAAAATGCAACTTTTTTTTTTTTTTTTTGCAACATTCAGAAACCTGTCCCTTATGATTTTGGGAGAACTGTTCTGCTTATGCCATAAGATTTCAGTGCTGTTATAAAAAAAAAAAAAAAGTGCATTTACTTGATATTTGAGTTCCTTTATTGGAGAAAGCCTTATCTTCCAGTCTATTTGTAACATTAGACAGAAAATAACTTCTCTTCTGATACGACTTTGTGTCCAAGACTAAATTTCTGCTACAGCAGAAGTCATGCTAAAGAACATGCTGCCTGCAGGGCAGAACTCTTATCACTGTCTTGGAGAAGCACTGTCTTCCACAATGGTTTTGCATTTCAGGCCTTGCTTAATATCACAGGTGCTCTAATACAGATCTACTTTCAGTGAAAGAGCTGCCTTAAGAACAATATACCTACAAAGATTTAATTCTGAGCATTTTCAGGAAAAAAATTTTTCCATTTTGTTAGTAATTTTAGGAAAGACTCCAGGGATGAGAGCAATCCTTCCAAAACAGATATAAATTATCATTATAGATTATTACTTAATGATGAGAAAGGGTGATGAATGAGAATACATGTGTATATGAAGATGTACAGCCAGTGGAACCCAACAAAACAAGTTTCAGTATTGAGAGGAGATTACATTTCTCATTTGGAATTTTCCTTTTATGATGAAATCTGACTCAAGGGCAGAATTTTTGTAATTGCTGTTGATACCTGGATAAAATTGGAATGGTTCCTTTAAAAATTGCCTCTCCAAAGTCTTAGCAGAACTCAGTTAAATGTTTTCTGATACAGTAATATTTCACACAAAGATTGAAATAAGTAGGTGGGATGTTTTCTAGGATTATATATTTTTTTAGTATTAGGAAAGGGAAAGGACTATATTTTATCACCACATTACCATACTAGAACTTCTATATAGTGTAAACTATAGAGTTTTTACAAAGACTGCTGGTCTGTACTGGCTCAAACTGAAATGCATCTGTAGCATGAACAGTTCATTAAGGCTGAAACAAACAGGTATTTTGCAGTAACACAGAAGAGGAAACCCCCAAAGATTTCTCCTATTCCTTAGACTAAGCTTTCTCCTTCATTGTGCAGTGATGCTTCATGCACAAGTACAACACACCTCCGCTAAGCGAGGACACCACCACCTACACCATGGGAGATGAGCTGTCAGGTCTGGTACACACCATATGGCGTTAACAGACGGTAATGACAGGTCAGACTTCAGCGTTTCGGGAGCGGCAGCATAGGCGACATGGCCTTTTCCATGTTTGCTTAGTAGCAAGTAGCTCGCCTCCGACCCGCTGCTGTTCTGGGCTGTTTGCCCAGAAGTCTTCCTAAGAAATACTAATGCCTGACAGCAAGAGGGATCATCCATCATGTGCCTGTCTGCAGAGATAGTGGTAGACTCAACTGCAAAACTCTGACTGGTGTTTTTCTCTGCAGTGCTTGAAAGTACTCCTGCAAACCTGACAAAATGGCAGCGTTCCTGAAGTACAGTGGAAGCATCTGCTGAACTCAGGTGGCGGATCATGCTAACCACCAGCGATGTATATAACCAGTGAGAAGGAGTAGAAGAGACCAGTAGAATGTAAGACAGAGACCTACATACTGGTATTCATTTTGTCACAGCAATATTTTAATTTTTGTGCCGCTGTTTATAAACTGTTGCTGTGCTTAATAAACCTCAGCCACACAATAGCAAATGAAATTGATACTGATTTTTAACAAAAAAACAAAAAAAAAAAAAAAAAGAAGAAGATGGCTGTCTTTGAATTTAGCCCACAACAATGACATGTCTGGGGTAGTCAGGTTTCTTGTGTTAACCTCAGAACTTCAGTTTCATATGTTTGCTCTTCAAGCCACTTGCTAGCTCAAAGTGGAAATTTTACACAGAAGGCTTAGGTAGAATTCGCATGTGGATTTATCTCTGGGGTGATATGGTTTTCGTCACTGTACTGTGTAGAATATAGGTAACGCAATGGTGGTTTCAGTTAAATTTTGCTGAAAGAGGAGTAAAACAGAAACCTTCACATCTGAAAAAGTGTTGTAAAGGGAACTGAATATCATAATTTGAATCTCATTTGTGTACTGAGAAAAAATAAATTTTAAAAAAATAATAGATATTTGACTTATATTTTTCCAGAAAATATATTTTAAATGGCAGAATCCTTCCATTAACATTCCACTATGAATACAGCTAACAGCCAGTACAACATAATTTTGTATTTGTTATAGAAAACATAAAGTACCAAAAGGAAACAGTTGAATTAATACTGGAAGAACTGAATTTATATCAAATGTATCATTATTCTCTGGTGTCCAGTAGTAATTAAAACTGGGAAATAGGATTGCAAATGAGCTTTTTGATGTGACATCAGCAAATCTACTGTAACTAAAAGATAATGGGCTGAACTGTGCCTTTCACATAATCTGATTGAGAATGTTTTTTACAGACACAAGTGTGCAGTGAAATTTCAAAATAAATTATAGATTTTGTTGCAATAGAATAGACTTAGTTTACAGAAATGCATATGTTATTCTACAGACATCAATCAATCATAGCTTAAAAGTGACACATAAAAATGATTTTACATGAACAGGTATTTTGCATGTTATGCGACAAGGAAGAAAACAAAACATGTAAAGTAATGTATGAAATTACATCAAGTATTTTTCCTCTCTTTCATGTAAAGGATCTCTTAGTTAAGAACACATCTGGGATTTGGAAGCGTTGCATTTCTTCTAATCAGACAGTGCTGAAATGAGAAGAAATTCTCTAATGTTTTGTGTTGAGGCTTACACAAAATTACAGATAACACCTTAATATGCTGCTCTTTCTTTTTGGGGATACAAAGCAGTTTATCCAAACAATGAAGAATATTACATCCCAGCTGGGCTTCTGCTGGGCATTCAGAAACTTTCTGCCCTGTACCTGCTGGTGAGGACTAAAAAGGTATCCACACTACTGCAAGATGTTTTCTCTTTTTGGGAGGTGGTAGGGATTCTGCACATTTATATTTTAATACTTCATGTGACCATGGAATTACATATTGCCTTATTGCACACAGCCCACGGGGAAGAGTTAAAGTTGTGGTTTCAAACCTAAACCTTGCATTTCCTGGCTAGTCAGCAGTTAACTTATAATGTTACTTGCATTTTAATACCTTTGGGCTGATCCTGTCACTATTAAAGAAAACAGAAAACTCGCACTTGTTTCGAAAGTTGAAATCCTTGTATGTAATACATATAATTGTATTTCATACCGTACATAAAGATTTTATGCTTTTATAAGCTGTTCAAAGATCAGTTTTCTAAAATTTTCTCCTTATGGCATGATATGCCATTTAAAGAGGAAGCAGAGATTTAGCATTATTAATGAACAAATTAAATGTCAATTAGCACTGACATTATAGCATCAGAATTCTAATCCACAACAGAATTTGCGTTCAGCATACTAATCCATGCTCATTAGCTTCTTATTTGTGATCTTAATATTTATCTTCAAATTAAATAACGAATAAGGTAAACTCTTAGAGAAAATATTCTCCACATCATGGAAGAGTTTAGGGTCTCTGTAAGGTCTGTTCCATGAAAATGGCAGATTTTGAAAGTGTGGGCTCAACAGTATTTATTGCTATAAATGGCCTGGATTTACTTGAAGATTAAATAAAACACAGTTTCTCACCAATCCCCCTCTGGTATATACCAAAAAAAAAAAAATTAATTTGTGTCTAACCCATTTGGTGTTTATTTGTAGATTTTAATCTCTTTGTAAACTTCCAATTTGCCAACATTTCCATTAAGACAAAGTACTAGCATCAATATCAGCACCTGATTGAAAGAGAGAGGAAAACCTGTGCTTTATTATAATAAATCCATTCTTAAAAATAGAAAAAATGACACACTATTTACAAATCATTAGCCCTACATTTACTTCTCTCTTAAAAAGAAAAGGTAGACCTTCAAACAGATAATAGCAATTATGTATTAAAAAAATCCCAAACATGTTTGCTGATATTTAATAATTGAATTCCAAACTGATGATTTAATAGTTGTGAGGTTTTTTTCTAGTTTTCTTTAAGTCTAAATTCCCTCCTGAAGCTCTCAGTATGTAAGGTTCCTGCCTGTTCATTAATTATTCACTTTAACTATGTTTCATGAATGCAGCAAAGAGAAAAACATTGTTAGTTTAGCTTATCTAGATATACTTCATGGATATCATAATGTTCACATTTCTGTACTTAAACACATGCATAAGTAATTGTCTAAATTAGTATCCAACAAGCAAGAGTGTGTGTCTCTGTCAGTAAAGAAACTGGAACTGTGAAAAATAGAAAAAAAAAAAATCAAACCAGACTATAATTTCTCTTAAATGTTCAGGTGGGAAAATAGCACTTACTGATGTGATCTAACCCGTACAATTCAATGGGTAATTCCGTGCTGAAGTACCACAGAATATCTGCCAGCTATTGATAACTCTCCAGGGGTCATATTCCAAACTGACCAGCTTGATACTGGATTAAATCAGTGTACAGCTTTTTCTCTTCCATTATTTAAATGTGCTTTGGAATAAACATTTCCAGAAGGAGAGACAAAGTGAGCAAAGCTCACTCTCCTAAGCAAACTGATAACTGCTGGCTTTCCCTAAAAACACAATTTTACTTTGTTACATGTAGCATTCTATGGCCATAGGGATGTGGAGAAGGCTTTGGCATATTCATGGTTTATTTTTTTTAAATTTTTCAGCAAGTATCTCTTTTTAAAAGGCTTCCTGCAGAAGCACAAAGTATGTTTCCTTCATCTAAAGAGCAAAATTTGTTGTGTTGATATCACCTCACCATTTCCAATTTTCATAACGGCAGTTGTGTCATAAACTCACATACTGGTTTTGGGCGGGTATCAGGGAAATGCACTGAAACAAGTAACAGATTAAATTCAAATAGAACTAATGTATTAGGAAAAACGATTCCCTCAATCTTTACCACAATTTAAGGTATACAAGAAGTCAAGTCGCGATTGCAAAATAGTTCTCTGTTAATCATACAAAGGACTGTATTTGAAGAGTTTGGGGTGTGTAAAGATGACATTGAATTAGACAGACAAAATGTTAAGTACCAAACCCACTCATTAAACATTTAACTACTTAAAAAAAAAAAAAAAATCTCAAGAGTGGGACCTAACTGAGTTGGAATACTAGGAATATTTAATTCATTCGTTGGCTGGCTACATTTAGCTTGCAATTAGAAGAGCACCACACTGGGAGCTGAGAAAGGAAATGAGATATTGAGGTCTTATCAAGGCAGATATTTCTCACAGCATTTTCTACATGAAACTCTGATCTAGAAATGTGTTCTTAGAAATAATGTCTTCCTTTTTTCACTATCTTGGTCCGATTTTTGCTTGTTTGGTATTTTGCTTAAAATATATTTATTTTCACTTGGTGAAATATGTTTTACTCAGTTATTTTTTTCCTACAAAAATATTTCAAAACTCAATGTCTCTAGTGCTGGTATACCTGGGCAAACAACAGTGGTTTATGTGACTTGAAATGCAGATGCTGACCACAGAAAAAAATCAGTCTAAGAAACAAACAGGCCATATTTACATCAGGATATGTTGTGTCACGCTTGTTTATTTTAAGATCATTCTTAGTTATTTGAGATACAGATGTTAGATCATTACCGCTTGTTATGAATGAGAAGTAATAACAAAAATTTGTGAATATTAATCTTGTGTCTAACTCAGATGCTACTACTTTGGTGAATATCTTCAAAGCTGGTAGCTAAACAAGTTTCTGTTTTGATAATCATAGTCCAAAGACAGATCAAGACATGTATATGGTACGTATTAGGGACCGTCTGCACTGGCAATTAATTGTAGCTGATTGGTGGTATTATGTTATGATCTGACCTCCATTTCAAGTAAACCCCAATAATATGATAATTTCTTACTGCTCCATATTTCCAGATAGTGCAATGGTATGAATTATATTTCTCAAGTGGTGATAATTTAAAGATAGTTAACGTTCATAAAGCATTTAGAAGAATTGATATAGTTTGAAATGATATATACAGACAAGTGAAGTGAACTAAGAGCTGAGCTTGTCACTATGTAATTGATATATATCTTTGTAATGACCCTTTCATGTAGCAAGTGAAAAATTTCACTTCTTTATTTGGTGTGATAGTTTAAATGAATATTGTATCATAACTTGTAATTTTGATGTTATGGTCTATAAATTATATAATTTCTGACAACTACTTCTATTCACAGTGTTCAAAATATATATATTTGTTGATCTGCATTCTGCTGTTATTGGTGACAATGATCATAGCTTCAGATTATGCAACGAGCATAGTGCAGAGGAAGTCCGTCAGAGTGCGATGTAAGCCTTGCTATGAGAAAGACAGGTAGAGATATTTCAATAGTAGCGAATAAGTGAAGGAAAAACACAGATAATGGAATTTTAAATTCACTTCATTCAAGAAGTATTTGACTGTAAGTCGTGTGTTCATTCAAAAGCTATGTCCATGCTTTGTGAGCACTCACTACAATGAATCCAACCTCATTTCCAGCAGAGAAGAGAGATGGCTTTTAGGTTATCAAACTGACGGTCAAGTGCTTCAACAATACGAGTGGCTGGTATGTGCTTGTTAGGGGGTGTTTTGCTTTTAACAAAGAGAAAAAGGGAGGAAGGACTGAATATAAATCACCCCTTCTTTCATCTGCTATGAATGGTTATACAGAGTCAACTAACATTTTTTTACTTTCCCTGAGAGCGCTTGTATTCATAACGAACCCGAACCTGTAACTCTAACATCTAAAATGTCTCCTATATTATTTTTTTGTTGTTCCTAGCCAAGTACAATACTACTCATTTACCATTTTCAATTATATCTTATTATTTTCAGAAAACCACCATGTTTCCTTCTGGATTTTTGCTCGATTTCAATGGTTGACCTAGAGTTTCAAAAAGGTGACCTCCTCTCCTTTAATAAGTGTACTTTGGTACGTGTGAAAAATACTCAACATAACTAAGCTGTTCTGTGCAGTTCCCTAGGTACCTTATTCTGCTTCTGCTTTGGGATAGTATAAATATAATATGTGGTGAACTAACTGGAGGTACTGTATTAATTGAAAACAATCCTGTATAAAATACATGCATTTTCTGTCTGAAGTCAAATAAGGGGAATGGTATTTCCTATGACTGTATTGAATTTCTTCAACGGGTCATGCTTGTGTTTAAACCTTACCACAAAACCATAGAATCCACACCTTCTTAGTTACATATAAAAACACTTCACATATAACAAGTCCTGACTGAATATGCACTTAGCTTTAAAAACAAAAATCTGTAAGGCTGTAACTCTTATTAGATACCAGATGCTTTTATTTTCTATGGAGACCAAAGTTTTCTTTTGTTCCTGTAATAGGATCATCTTTAAAAGTTTTTTTTTAAATTTTTTTCTTTTAGGAAAAAATACAAACCCCCAAATTTGCAGTGGTTTGTCCTAGTAATCTTTGGGTTTCTTATTATTATAGTATTCCTTAAAATACTTGCTCATTGTTTCTTATGAGGAAAAGAACTCCACAGTTTTAAGCTTTATTTTATTCTCATTTGACGGAAATTGTTCTCTATTTTAAATAAAGGCCTATTTAAATGGGTTTAATGTCTCTCACAAGCCTGACTGATCGGTGGATGAAGTTAAAGAATCATCCTGCTCTTTTGTTCCTTCTGGTTGCTTTTCTTCTGTCTCAGTTTGTCAAATTACATCTCCAAGCAGCCTCACAATTTCATATCAGAGATAGAGACAGTGTGACAGAAACAAAAGACTCACAGAAGGGAGAGCGGGATCTACCTGAGACAATGCTAACATTTGTCATTTATCATATCAGCTCTGACTGGGATTCACAGAACAATCAAGCCTGTCAAAAATTAAGGCTGAAGAACTCCTGTTCTGCTTGTGCTGACACTGGGATGATGTGCCAAAAATTAAGAACTACATCAGAGAGCTGATCAGGCTGAAAACTGTCCCTACCAAAAGCTTGCTACACCCGCATGCAGGTGAGAGAGCAGACAACAGCCTGCTAAATATACAGGTCTTTGCAGAATCCAGCAAATCGCAAGCAGACAAACCTGAAAACCTCTAGTTTGCTTCAAAGAACAGAAGGACTAGAATTCAGGTATGTTGCCACACATATTTTGTGTTTGGGCATGAATGTGATAGGAAAACCTGTGTCTCCTTATATCAAAATCAGAACTTCCTTTGACTTTAAAGAAAAGTTTTTCACCTCAAATTACTTATTCTTCCACCAGTGTCTCTAACTGGGGAGTATAACAAGGAACACACACAGGATTTTAAACTTGTTTCTAAACTCAGCAATATAATAGAAGATTGCACCTTGATTATATGAAAAATCTGTCTGGTTCATACAAATTTTACAGTAGCATTTTGAAATCGACTCCTTTTCTGGGAAAGCCCCCTCCCAATTTTCTTCAGGTTTCATCATTAGGAATTAAAATGTCCTAAGAATTGGGTTAACTTTATGCACTTCTAGCATCGAGAGTTTTTCAACGAGTGATATGACATTATGGTTCCTTCTTATTGTTGATATAGGTAAAAGCTGGGGCCATTTTACTGCTATTGTGGAACTGTACAGTATCATGGAATGTAGTCCCACTATTTTTATTTTAATATATGTATTTTACATGGAGACACCCTAAAGGTAAAGAAGACTGAAATCAAGTAATGGTCTTATACTCATCAGCATGCCTGTCAGTAGACAGATAGGATGGGTAATTTTTGTTACCTATGAATGGGATTTCAGACGTAGGGGAAGCCAACTTTCCTTTAATCACGTTGTTCTCATAGCCCACAGAGAAGGCTTCTGTCAGGCAACCAGGCAGGCACAGGTGATTTTAACTAAGGAAGCTTCAACCTTAACAGCTGAGTGCAGATGTGAAATAAGAGGTGATACAAGTTATACATGCAGCAAGTGTAATAGTTTGTAGAAATTCCTCTTTGACATAAAAAAATCGCGGACAGTGGAGAACCGAATAGAAAGATATTTATGAATAACATACTCTGTCTTGCTTTACACCTTCCTGCTATTTTTCCCTTGCCAAAAGATCACAGTTCTGTTTCTTCAGAGAATAATTTGCACCTACCTATATTCTTGTTCCCACTTTAAAAGTTCTTTTCATAAAAATATTGCTCGCTTAGTGTGTTACTTAAATATCCTCCATTGACTAATTGCCGGTAGGGGCAGACATAGTAGCAACAAAACTCCTTCACAGTGAGGTTAACCTTTAATGAGGAGGGTATTTATTGATAGAGGAGGTAATTACAGGTGGGAAAGCAAAACTCCAGTGTCTTGTCCACTAGTATTTCTCCACACCTTTGTCAGCAAGTCAAGAAAGAAGAGTCTAAAATAAATCTATAGATAAATGTAATCAGTTATTTGCAGTTATTTTACAGGTTGACTTCTGATAAGACAATATTTGCTTTATTTATGTCCAAACCCCTGTTGTGGTTTTTTTCCTATTTGGTAAATTGGCATAACTTACAAATGAAGGAAATATCCTATATACTGCAAACAGTGCTGCAACACCTATTCTAGAAGGACTGAGACAAAATAATAATTTTTTTGATCATTGTTCTGTACATATAGCATTCTTTGCAGACTGCCTCTAGAAAAATATTTTGAAACCTAAAATACATCAGAAGGTATATCTACAGGAGAGTTTTAGTTTGGATAAGAAATGAAATTTTTAAAGTAAATCTCTTGATTGTCCTCACTTACCTATACTTTTGTTCACATCTTACGGCATTTGAACTGGATTCCCTTTTGATGAAACGAGACTGGAAGGTGTGCTTCAGGAAGACTCCAGATGTACTCCACCTGTAAGTAAGCACCCAGACCATGTCATTAGATTTACCCTACTCAAAGTAAAGCTTCCCCAAAATACATATATGGATGACAGGTCCTTAAAACCAAATTTTTTGTTTTATAAATACACTCAGGCTATGCTACTTGCAAAGGTAGAAAAGCCTCTGTACAGTAACAGGATATTGTACAATAACAAGATATCATTTTGTGCATGGCCTAGGTTTATGCCCGCAAAAAATGACATTGATTCATTGTCTAGCTAGGCCATCTCACTGCAATTGTAATTGTAATTGTATGGTAGACTTGCATTGCGTGTTGCTGTTTGGGTAAGTTGGTCTAGAAATCCCTGCTGCACTATGCTTAACATAGTGGTCAAATATAGCCCAAAGGCAATGGAAATAAACTTTGGAGCAAGTGAGATTTCCTTTGTCTCTCTTTCCTTGATAATTTTCTTCAGCTCATTAACATAGTTTTGAGTTTATTAAACTGTGCAAAATGGGAAATTCTGAGACATGGAAGTACTGAGTTCTTGAAAAAGTTCTGATAAAATAACAGATTTAAATTTTTTGGGGGGGGACTATTTGTTATGCAGACTTTTATCCACTCTCTGTCAGTTTGAGAAAAATAGTTGCTCATATAGCAAACAGAATGATGTATAATAGAAGATGTTTCAGGTGAACAACTTGTTTGCTCACCATAACTCTTATTTGGTCTTATGCTTACTGGCAAGGTTGTCTCTACTCGTTTGACCACATTGTCACTTTAGTATATGGAAATGGAAGCACAATAATGTTGACACATATAGTTATTCAGGAACATTAAAAAGATATTAGAACTACGTCTCTGCTGGAGACTGTACTTCCTTGCTCCCCAAAACTGGATGTATGCCCTAAGAGAACTGTCCATGCATCCAAGGAGAAAGGAATACCTTGAAGAGGAGAAGTATCCTCTGAAAACAGACCGTGCCTCAGACAGATTTATTGGATATTCACAACAAGTAGTACAAATAGGTTAATTTGGTTTTATCCGTAAATCAGCTAACTGCATGTGAAGGAGGTAATCTCAGTCGAAGGAGACAAAAAATAGTGTTAATTACCTTTTTAATGGCTATCACACCCCAGCTGAACTTCTCAACAGAGTTTGTTAAACTTCAAATGAACAATACATGTGCTTTGAGGTTTACAAACAGAGTGCTGGATATGGAACTAGTGAGCTGAAATCTACTGTATTCATGATCGTATCAATTGGTAATTCATAATTACTTAGATTCCTATTTTTGCCCAATATTTGTAGCCATATAATTAACTCGGAGTTTAAGGGATTCAAATAGCTGGGAACTGACATGGGAAAGTGAGTCTAGGAAATAAGTTCAAACAATTCTTAATTACTTTTTGTTGGTAATTATTAACTCTGAGATTTCAACAGATGCAGTACCAATTTTTTTTGAAGGGCAAATTGATTAGTGTATCTTGATAATTTGCCTCTGAAGTCCTTTATACTTTCCCTGTGATGCAAAAGGTAATTTAACGCTTTTTTAATAGCTAATTTTAAAATCAAGCAACCAATATCACCTCAATATCTCTTCTAAGAAGAAGTTTTCTTCTAAGAACCATGACCATGGCCTTCTTAAAAGCCACAGCACTTCAATTATTTGGTAGTCTCTAGGGCTTCTGAATTGTGGTGTAACAGCAAAAACATATGGCTATATTTATGATATGTTACATGTAGGGCTTTTGGATATGTCTAAGAGGCAATATACACTGAGAAAGAGTATCTGAGAGAAATAGGAAAAGAGAAAGGAGGAGTGTGTTGGGGAGAGCTTCATTTTTCCATATGACTAAAAGGAGGTGAACTTCATCTGTCCTTAAATTTTGTGCTGAATGGACTCAAGGTCCCTGGTGCCAGGTTTGGGCTTGCTTCCTTTCCTTCCTCTCTTCTTCTACTTCTCTCTGTATCTGTCTTGCTGTATACACACTCCATGTATACATGAACCATTTATATTGATTCTCACAGAGTCTTTCTAGATTTAAATGTGTTAATGAAAAGAGGACCTTAACTTAAAAGCTGGGTCTGGGGCATCAAGGTAGAGAATAAAAGATTGCTGTTAATCCCGGCCTGAGGCAGGGGAGGGGTAGATGGCTGCTTCTCTTGGCAACATAAACATAAGAAATAAATTCCATACACAATGGAACTAAGGATATCTGAAATTATTTAAGTAGCATTAATTTCAGTTGCACTATCCTGTTCTTATAATAGAAGTTATGTATACATGAATAAAAGTGCTCTTTTTTTGTTGTTGTTGTTTTGTTGTTGGATTGCTGCATGGCATAAGGATGAATTGTTTTTTTTTTTCCTCTATCTTGACTATTTCTGCCTTCTGGGCAACTGTCCATTATCCTGTTCTTCACTGAAAGTGAAAACTGCACCTCAAAATATTGCTGTTTTCTGAGATGAAAGTTATGTTTTCTGATTCTCAGTGTTGAACAAAGAATGGGGCTGAAGCATCTAGACTTCACCTTCGACTTTGTTGTGGAATGCTCTGCTAGAAATATATTGCAAATACAAAAGTCTCGCTTGCTCATTGCATTATAAAGCTGCTACCATCTCTGTTAAAACACTTCTGAAAACTGATGGAGTGAGATTCTTGCAGATTTGTATGCCATGGTTGGTCAGCATTGAGACTGTAAGAGAAATTTTGCCATGAGGCCGATGGATGGGCTTTGGCAGTTTCTGGGATGTCCAAGCGTAAGCTAAGGCTACAGCCTTTCAGCCTTCCTGGCACTAACAGGGTGTCTCCTCCTTAGTGTTAATTCCTGTCAGACAATACTGATCTCTGCAGGCATCCCCTTTGTCCAGTTTGGCTGCAGTTGGCCACAAGTATTGCAATAGTATGCATGCACACACACTTTGAAACAGCATGACAGCAGAAAGCTTATTTCCTCAGGCACGAGTTAAAAGTAATGACCAGAAGTGAGGTCAAAACAACTTACATTGAAAAGAAGATGCACATTTTTAATCAACTGTAGGATTTGGGGAAAGATGGGCTGGTCCTTGCTTGGCATTTCAGGACTGTGCTGTACAGGAGCAAGACTATAGTCCACACTCTCCTCATCTTAATTCTACGGAATTCTTTATTTCTTATAATCAGAAGTGATCTTAAATGTAATGAATAGATTACTTAATTTTCATATTGATGTTATGCTATAGAGGAAACAGAATCAATGACATTCTAGTGTGGCACAGACGTCCTTTTTTTCCAGTAAGCTAAACTTTATTTTCTTAAAAGGTTGAAATTTCTGTTCTGAGCAAGAGAATACAAAGCCAGTGCCTCTCACAATTGTGGAGCTACCCTTAAAAACATCAGGGATATACAGTTGCCTCAGTTTTCCACCACTTGGTTGAAGAGTGCATTGCACAAAGTTAGCTGGGGATGAAGGCAGTATTCTCTGCTTATGGAGGGTTCTGGGGAGGTGCTGTGATTGGGGATGATGGTATTAATGGATTTTTTCTAATGCTGGAGACTGCCTCTTTCTTGCATGTAAAGTAGCAAAGCTTGAGATTTTCGTGTATTTATTAGTATTTACACAGAAGATGTAGAAACAATATTTTTTTAGGCAATAAAACTATTGCAAAAAACTAGTACAAAATCTGTGAAATTCAAATTATCAGGATGGCAATGCACTGAGATTAGACTGCAGTGCAAAAATCAAAGATCATCCTTATATTTAAATTTATTTTGGCTAGTGAAAATGCTAACTATATTTGTGGTTTTTTAATTGTCCATAAACTCCATTAACTGTTGCCATGAAGACAGCTGGAATTGTTTCCTTCTAATGAAAGGAGGGGAAGAAAATGATTCCACAAATGACTAGAAAGATCTTAGTTTTCAGAAAGGTGTCATGTTAAAATGACTGGACTTACTTAGGTGAACATTTTAAATGCCTTAATAAAATGCTTTCATTAGCAATGTTTGCATTCATTTGCCATATTTTTCATCTTTCTTTTGACTTTAGTAACCCAGTAGATTTGATTTCTTTCAAATTCAGCTGTCAAGAAATTTAGTTGAGTAGTAGAAGCTCTGTACTCAAGTCATTCATAAACTAGATACTCCATTTAAAAGGGGTTTTAACAGTATAAGTAGTTGTGTTGATAAGGGATATCAAGATTCTCTATAAAATACAAAGAGAGTATCACAGGAGTAAACAGAATATTTTACTCCCCTCACTTGTCAGTTGAACACCTCCATGAGTATTGACTAACACCTTCACCCCTGAAAAAAACTAAGTAAAACAAATAATCAGAAGAAGATTAATTTAGTTGGTTATCTGTTTGACAGCTGATGTGCTGAAAAAGTCTGGCACTTTGTGTATCTGAAGCGCATTTTTCTATCTGTCAAATACTTGCTGTCATGTGATGCTTACTTATCTGTGAATAAAAAAATTTGTTACAGCAAATGTATTTCAGAAGATGCATCTTTAAAACTACAGCGCACATTACACAGGATGTATCAGAGCTGAGGCCATTTCAATCATAAAGCCCCATAGTTCTTCTTATCTGTATTTACTAAACATTTTTAAGCAATCTGCTAAAAAATATATTTGGGGAGATGAATTTGGTATTTTTTCAAAATATAAAAAATAAACAAGTGTACAGCACACATATACTACACTACCCCTGCCCCTGCCGTTCCTTGCCCTTATTCATTGCTGTCAGAACCTGAGACTTGATGCAGTCATTCCACTTTATAATTACTGGCAGTTTCTCAAAGAAATCAACACTTGGAAGCATCTATTTTCAACTTCCTCCCCATTGCCAAACAGACAGAATTTTTAAAAGCAATATAAAAGTCTTTTGTTTGTTTGTTTGTTTGTTTTTTTTTTTTCCAAGAAAGCAGTTTAAAATTGCTTTTGGCAAAATTATGTTTCTACAACAATGGAATGACTATTATATAAACATACAACAATGGAATGACTATTATATAAACATTGCCTACAGGAAGGACCAGCAACGGAGGATGTAAAACACTCTTTTGAGATGTGCCATCATTGGAAAGGTGGTATATGGAAATGCTCAAGAATTTTGCACTATGAATAATTTACTGGGGATCAGATGTGGCATACAGTATCTTAAAAAATCCATATATAAAACCAGCCTTCTTCAGCACACCTTCTTGTGAGTTGGTGGTTGGTTGTTTTTTTTTTTTTTTTCATAAACAGATTACTCTAGAGAAAATAGCTTTCAGATATTAAAGTTCACATAGATATAACTGGAGGGAATATAAATCTACCTGTGCTCCTGTTAGACCCTTATCCCCAAATCATCTTTCTATCAAAATGAGAAAAATAACTAACTGCCCACACCAAAAAGACTGTATTTGGCAGTGATTTAACAGTGACTAATGTTACACGAACATTTAATTGTTTAGAGATAGACCAGAAGAATATTTTGTGAGAGAGGGAGAAAAACTGACTTTCTTTGAAATACCCCATCTATAAAGAAAAACTAATCTGAAAAGGCATAATGGAAAAAATGGGCTTCAATAAAGTTTATTCAGGTGGAAATGGCATTTCCTGTAGCTCAAAACCAGAGATAATGCCTCCTCTACTCAGATTACCAAGGACAAAAAGAAAGAGGTCTTTTTGCTTAGTTGTTGGAGAAATGGAGCACTGTGCCACTCACTACACAGTGCGGATCTGACCCAAAGAGGGCTTAATGCAAAAACAATAGCACAAAACTATTCCTAAAACTATTCCTTTACAGAGTGAATAAGCTACTTTTGCAGTACTACTCTGAACCTCTGTCAAATTGCCCCTTTATGATCCGATTCAGTCTGCTAAAGCAAACAGGGGAAGCTAGCGCCCAGTCCCTGGCCTTCTGCAGCCCCACACCCCTTACTGGTCCTACCTCACGGATGCTCTGGCAAGCAGCTCCATTGCTTGGATCTGCTGCAGACACTGTGTGGGCAGTTGTTGGAAGACAGCTATCTGAGAAATAAATACCAGTCAGCAGAGGGACTTAGTTCTGCCCAGAGTCAAACGTGAAAATGGGGGCTGTACTATATGGAGGCACAGCTGTCACTATGAACAGGGAAGCACCACACAGCTGCAGAGGAATTGCAAATCCAGCTGTTTTCCCGGCTGCTCACAACCTCACCCTGAACACCCATGGCTACTTCTAAAATGCCTGTGTGTTAGGGAAGGATGGTGTATCAGCTGCCACCATTCAGTATTCTCATGCTCTCAGTATGAAGAAAATGCTTTGCAGGAAAGCTCCTGTGCTCTCCTGACAAGGGACTACAGCTAGACCTTAGGTATTGGGAGTGCAGAGGGTGGGTTTTTTGCATATTTACTGCTGTACTTACATGTATTGCATGTCAGGACTCTGATAATGTGGAATTTTTTTACATGCATGAAAAAAACTTAGCTTCTTAGACATGATAATAACTCCTGAAAAGAATGGAAAATCCCTCTCTGATTTAATTTCCTTCCCTAGTTCCGTATTTACACATGAAAAGTACACTGCTGATTTATCATTAAGTTGGAGACTCTAATTAACAAGACACTTGCTGTTTCAGACTGATTGCTGTGATGTGGCAGAAGTAAATGTTGTGCTCTAGCCAATTTCAGGCACGCCATGAGGGCACAGCAGGGTTGTTGCAGGGTGTTAGGATGAGAATTTTCCTTATGAGTTGCCTGTTTGGTAACTGAGACTCAGTGTGTTCTCGTGACTGAGGTTGTGTAGGTAGGCTGTCCATCAATGAGGCTTCTGGGCATAGTTTTATCAAAACTCTGGCAAACCCAAAACGTCCACTCAGGGTGCCTGCTCCGTTTTTTTGTTGTCAAGTTTACTCTTTCTGTCTGTCATAGATCTCTTGCCAGATTAAATTTAACATGCTTCCAGCTGTTCCCCTGCAGAATTTCCATGTATTATTCAATATACAGACTAGATATTTCAGATGCTATTTGATTAAAATATTTTAATATTATTCTTTAAGAATTTACCAAAGAAAAGACAAATAATAATAAGCTACCTGAGCAAGACTTACAAGGAAAAAAGATCCAGATAGTTCGCTAACTCAGAGTCAGCACCGTTCAGAAGATAAATATGGAACAAGAAAGTCTTTCAACCTCAGCATGTACCAAAGACCACCACTCTAGTGAAATAAGCTTGCTTAAAAAAAAGCTTTTTCAGGTATATGTAGACCAAATAGATGTAGTCCAAGTAGACATCTCTAAACTCCAAACTTCTCTAAAACTAGAGAGTGTCTCTCTTTCCTTCGTGACTGATGTAGAAACAAAGTCCTAGCAGTTCTTCAAATAAGACTCTCATGGTGAAACACTGTATTAATGTGAGCTCAGGTTTTGCTGTTTGATATTCCTTCTTGCACTGTTGAATGCTGGAACCAGAGAAACCACGTAAGCAAAAAAGAAGGGAGACAGTATCATTATTATTCTAAATATTCGTCTATGTTAGATTTTTATTTTCTACTGATTTTTATTTGATGCTGTATGGGTTATCCCTGACATTGATAGGTGTTGAGTTCCCCACCCAGTCTAGAGAGATTGACTATCTGACCCCCATTTTAAGTGTGATATAAGCAAAAGACATTATTTAGATTTCCGGTGATTCATTGTACAGATGACCCTGTTTCATTCCACGAGGGTGTGCATGCCTTCAGAACCTCCTGTGATACCAGGGAGTAGCAGACCTGTTTTCATCAACTGCAAGAAATTCTTTGCTACCTCTGCCTTCTCTCTTTTTCCATTTGCTGTTTGAGCTGTCATGAATGTATGGAGAACATCCATTGAGATCCTAACTCTTTGTTGAGAGTCCTAGCTAGTTCTTATACTACATCCACTGCATTTCTGCTGCATTTTAATCATGTCGAAGAAGACAAGAATTTTCTCTTCAGTAAGAAAATTTAAAACCTAATGAAAACAATAAAGAATAACTTTGTCAAAAACTCCAACAACACTAATTTTAAGTCTGTCAGATCTGAACTACTCAGCTAGTAGTTCCCCACCACCACATTTCCTCTCTCTCCTTTTTTCTCAGTTTAGATAGTTTTTGTGTAATCATTTTATTAAAAAAATTAAACGATAACTTATCCTTTTAAAAGATATCGAAATAAAAGTTGCAGAATTTCTACAAAAGAAATTTTACGATTAAAACATTTTGACTGTGTGAGTTTCTTTCTGTAGTGGTTAAAACTTTGAATATGTGTTGTGGTTTGAGCTCAGAGGGCAACTGAGCACCATGCAGCCACTCACCTGCCCCTTCCCCCTCAGGACTGGGAAGGAAAAAATAAAACAAAAGGCTTAGGAGTTAAGATAGGGACAGAGAGGGATGAGTCACCCATTACAGTCAAGGGCAAAAGACAGACTCATTACAGGAAGAAAAAGAGCAACAAATTTAATTCAGATGCTAATGACAACACTTAACAAAGTAGGACAGTGAGAAACTTTACCACATTTTAAAACACCTTCCCCCCCCCCCCCCCCCCCCCCACTCCCCTTCTTTCCCATCTCAGATTTACTCCAGACTTCTGTACCTCCTGCCCCTCGGCAGTGCAGGAGACAGGGAATGGGGGGTGTGGTCAGTCCCACTGCATCCTCCTCCTGGCGGGCAGGAAAATCCTCACATTCTTCCCCCGTTCCAGCATGGTTCCCCTCTATTGGCGACAGTCATCCACAAACTTTCTCTAACATGAGTTCCTCCTACAGGCCGCAGCATTTCCTGAGTTGCTCTGGCGTGGGTCCCCTCCGTGAGTTGCAATCCTCCCAGTGCCGAACTACAACAGCGGATTCTTCTTCCCACAGAGTCCCGGCCTTCTTCGGGTGCAGCCACCTGCTCTGGCGTGGGTTCCTCCACGGGCTGCAGGTGGGCACCTGCTCCACCGTGGACCTCCACGGGTGGCAGGGGGCAGCCTGCCCTCTCACCATGGGCCACGGGGGAGTCTCTGATGCACGTCCCCCACTTTCTTCTCCTTTCTTCAACTGACCTCAGTGTTTGTATCGGTGTCTTCCTCACAACTCCATCTCACAAATCCCCTTCCTCCCTTGTTCCCCTTCTTAAATACATTATCACAGAGGTGCAGCCACCATCACTAATTGGCTCAGCCTTGGCCAGAGGCAGGTCTGACTTGGAGCCGGAGGAGATGTGAGAAGCTTCTCAGTGGGCCACGGTTGCAGCCCCTCCCCTGCTACCAAAAACCCACCACACACACACAAACCAAAGACAATATGCCTGCCTCCTCTGACAGTTTTACTATTCTTGTCCTAAAAGTTTAATAGCTCAATTCTCACAATTGTTCACAAATTATGAAGGTATTTCTAACAATTAAAAAAGAAGATAGCGTTCTATCTATTTTTAAGGAAGATGCAAGTTTCAACAAAGCTATCAAGGCCACATTTTTCCTCAGCTTCAGGGTGAAAATGACAGTTCATATAGTCACACAAAAGAGAATGTGAGAACAGATCTTGATCATCTTGGTATTCACCTAAATTGTGCAAGATGCAAGTTTTGTTTTACACAACACGACTTGATCATGGATTTTCTACATCTTCTGAGCTTAGGCCAGACTCATGGTTCTTTAGTGGATAAGCCTTTCTTTGCTGCAGGAAAGACTCTGAAAAAAATTAAGAAAAAACAAAAGACAAAAAACACTGTGGATTGGGAAAATAATTTTCTGTCAGTTCTGATCTCAAACTTCTTTGCTCATATAGGATTTATCTTCATAGCGTATTTTTAAGGTGATTATCAACAGTGTCTCCACAAGAAGTGGAGAAAGGGTATGTTACTTTCTTTTTATTTAAGAACTTTAAAATTGTGAAGAAAATAGTGTGTTATGTATTTCCTCAGGAGCGAAACAAACATGGCATTGGAAAACCCTTTCAAAAGAGAAATGCAGGGACTTTATATTTTAGTCAGTGGTCTTATAGAGTAAGGAAGAAAAAAGCCATTGCATATGACAGAACTGAAACACAAAGAACACTATTTTGAGATGTAATGTTAAAGGCAGGCTACATGTTGAGAAAATGGCGGCTGGTATCGTAGTCCTGAAGCTTGGTGAGAGTCCAGTTTTTAGATGCTAGTGGAAACAGTTTCAGAAGAGATTACAGGCTGAAAGTCGTGCTGAAGATATTTGTGACAAAAGACCATTTTCAGTCAGTAGAAACAAGCACACTTACTGACTTTTGATATGCAAATTGTGTTTTGCTCTCTTTTTATCTCAGCAGAAAAAAGCCTTATTTCACTAACCTGTATTCTGAATATTTTGTGATAACAAGTTACTTCATGCCTACCTCTTAAGTTTTGTTCCGTTTCATACATTTATTCTCTTCCTGAACCCTGAATGAGATAGTAACAATTACAAATGTAAAGTTCCAAACAATAGAGTTTAAGATTTTAAGTTACATTCTAATGGGTTTGAATGTTTCTGTCATGTTTGATATGTGACACAAAGTTCTTCACAATCTCATTTTATTTTATTTTATTGAGAGCAAATACTTAAATATTTATACTAAAATGACAGTTGGAATAAGATAAAATGGCAGGAAAAATAACAAGACTTTGTATGGCGAATTAAGAGAAAGGAGTATATGTACAGCTAGACACCCATCCACAGCGATCTAGAAATTTTTCAGAATTCTTTTCCTCATAGTATTCATAGAATTTTTCCCCAAAAGAAACATCCACTGGTCACAGTGCTTTGTGAGTAGAGTTCAAATTCTTCTAACATTTACGCAGAATTCAAAAGCAGGCAGGGGGCCTTGGGATCCCCTTATTTGAGATACCTTATTTATGAAAATTAAAAATGGCTGTTTGGCCTAGGGCTTTTGAGAACTTTATTTTAAAAAAGCATAAAAGTTGAAGAGAAATTCCTTTCAAAAGAAGGCATTCATGCTTAATGCTAAACAGATACCCAGCATGCAAGATTTAAAGCAAACAGTAGTAAGAATGCCAAAATACAAGAACTACACACTAGAAATGTCTCTGCATAAAATAACATATTAAAAAAAATATTATAGGAAGATAAATATTCGGTTTAGTCCTTGTGCTGTATGCAATAGGGAGAGAAGGAGATGTGAGCATCAGTGTCATTGTTTTCACAGGTGTGTGTAAGCACTGGACAAGGACCAAATAATGAGTAGTTACAGTAGAAGTTATTCAGACTTCTTGGCTCATTTCTGATTAGCACAGGGGAGATGAGGGTGATCAGTGTGCCAGGAGACAGGTGGACTCGTACCATTCTGAGCAAGGACTAAACTCTGCTCTTATCATTAACATCTACCACTGGAGGGGAACAAGTAGTACTTTCCCACTAATGCAGATGCAAGCTTTGCTATGCCACTTTTACAGCTCATCTTTTTTTATCTTGTGCTATACAACCAATGCTCAGCACTTCTGATGTGTAGGATTAAACCCTTAAAGCTGACAGATTATATTTGTAAAATATAACTTCTGCAAAGCAGGGTATTTGGTCTGTAGCAAGCTTATCCCACCATCTTTAGTTAATTCACGTATATCCGCATAGGAAGTTTCAGATGAATATGTCCATAGGGGTTATCTTCAGAGATATGAGCAACTCACACAACCTCACCTGTTCTGCATTTCCCAACACAGAAATGATTCAATGAGTTAGTTGTGAGTGACAGTGAGAGTGAGAATTACAGTGTGCATGTTCTACATCTCATCCATAGCCGAAGAAAGCACGAGGTAGCAAAAGATGGAGGAGAAACTCTTGGCATATTTGCTAAGCAATCGTGTCAAAGGTGGAATATCACTTTTGATTTCTCTCTATTACTCTTTATATTGTTAATACTTAACAGTGACTGACATGCCTGAACCTCCTGAACTTGAAGTCCGTAGATAACTTTGTTTCAATAACTGTATCTTTAAGTTTTATTTAGAAATTTAATGTGAGGTTTTTTTGATGGGTGGAGCTCCAATCAGATATATTGTGTAGTCTGTGTTTTATTCATTCCAGGTAAGTTTTAATTAACGTGTCAACTTGAGTTAAGAAGAAAATTTTAAAAATCCTTTGGGCTTGAAAACCGTAAAGTTTACTTACAATGTTAATACAACTGGTCCTGTGTTCTGTCCAAAACCTGATAAAGCAATCTCATGGACTCAGGTCAGAGAATACAGGGAGTTTATTACCTAACATTTTATCTGTGAATTACATTGAGACATAGCACTGATTTTTAAACAGAAAATTAAAGAAGGGGATGATACTAAGTAACTACAATCTAATTTTGCAAAGGCTATGTCTGTCTGGGTCCCACTATTTTGCAGCCCTGAAGTTAAGTACGTTTTAAATAGGTAGCAGCTAATGTTAAAAATGTGTATTATTTGATCATACAGCTCCCAGTAAGGAAATAATTTACCACTGGCAGGATAACTGACAGTTACCACAGCAACATTATCACTGAATGTTCTTAAAGTTAATTCACAAAGTTAATCTAGGAGGGGGAGGAGGAAAGGATGATTAGATGCAAAGAAGAGTGGAGTCTTGCAAGGTAAAGAGAATTTGATTTTTTTTTTTTTTTTGTTAGAATTTTTTTGAAAAGGCCTTATATCCCTGAGAAATCTCCTAAAGGAAGGATAAATGGTAGAATTAAAATTCTGCCTCCCAGTCTTAGTACAGTTTCTATCTCAGATTGATTTCAGCATTCCAGTGCATTCTTAGTTATAGTATCCAAATAAAATCCTCCATAAATGGAATTACAAGTGTAGCTCCCGACAGAGTAAACTATCTGGTTTTGGCTCATAGTCCGCCCTAGCTGTAGTTTGACTTCTTTTTAAAAAGTTTCCTGCTGGAGAACTACACTAGCAGTGTAATTAAAAGCCCAGCAGTAAAAGCTATAGTATCTGAATACAAACAGTTCCAAAAAATAGCTTCTGGAGCAAGATTAAACTGCACGTACTCTTGTACACTTTGTTTAAAAAAATGTGGCTTCCCCCCACCCCTTCCACCCCTCAAATGACAAAACTAGTGTAGCTTTTCTAGTTGTAGTTGATAAACTGACCAGACAGTAATTATTTTCCTAACTGCAGATTGTGTTAAGTTCAAAATTGGTATTGTTGGCATTTCATTAAAGAGAAGCTTAAATTTAACACAATATATAATTATACCTGTAGTAAGACCATTGTCGCTACCTTAACCACACTTGCATCACCATGGGAAGTTCATGCAGGAAGAGGACATTTTGTTCTGTTAGCCTAAAAAATCATCATTATTCAAAACACTGCTATTATTAAGCTAATAACCTTGAATAACTGCACGTGACCGATGCAGTTAACCAGTTCCAGGGTCAAAACTAGCATGTTTGAAAGTAACTTTGTTATCTCTAGTGTTCCTTGGTCCTTACACACCTAGCAATAGACTAAGCAAACTAAATGGGTTTCGGAAAATGAGTTTCAGATGAAAATCCCGTCCAGTGAATTATCTGGGAAAATCTAACAAGTCTGAATAAGATCGTGTCCCTACAAACACGGTGGGAGCTGGGGGTATATGCTGCTGGCTGATGACTGCTTTGTGTTTTTCATAGAATTTCCAAGTGACTGGAGAATTCAGTCAGCAAATCATCTTGGAAGGTTTCAAATTCACAGCCTCATTTCCACTCTGTTGGCAAGACTGAGTAAGAGTAGCATACTGACCGAGGTCCAGATCTTGCAAAAGTGCTAAGGGTGTATTTAATTTTACACGCTGTTGAAGTTTTCAATACTTATACTTCACCCATACACAATATTAATTTTGCAGCAAATATTTGCTCTCTTCTCTTGGGCAGCTTGTTGCTCCCATCTTCTTTCTTCAAATCTGTTCATTCTCTCTCTCTCTGTATCTCTCTCCCAATACTCACCACTGTGTCTGTCCTTATTTTACTTTGAAACATTTCCTGGAACGTGACAGGGTTAAATTCAGTTTCTGAAAAGGAAGAAATTAAACCAATGTTATAATATTAGCAGCCACAGATATTTGGAAGCTCTGTGATGAAATAATATATACCGCTACATAATTTGAAATATAGAAAATTCTTTAGAGGTGTATTGATAAGTTTGTTCAATGTAAACTTTATCAAAAAAGAGAAATCTATCAAAAGTTGTCATTATGATGATGAAATTAGCCATGCTTCTTGAAAAGGAATGTTTTCTTTTGTGTGTATAACATGAATGTCTCATCTTTATTTTCCCCCTTATGTATAAAAAATGTCTAAAAAGACTATTTTAAAATTGAATTGAGTTCCACATGCGTGGTAGTGATAATTACTTGCTGATTTATATTTGACAAGCTTCCTGAAGCTAATAATCAGCAGGGTCTTGTTTGCATTTGAGAAAATGACACAGTGTAAGGACATGTGTAAATCCTGTGTCAACAGCAATTATTCATAACTAGGTCAGGCTATTAAAGATGTCTAAGGAGACTTTCATGTAAACTTTAATTTTAAACTGAGTTATCTTAAAAAATCCTAATTGTCCGATTCACATGCATATAAAATTCACAAAATTATTAATTTATGAAAACATATAATTTGCCTATTTAAAAACTTGACATTTAGCTTATGTAATTAAAATCTTGTGAACTATTCTAATTTGTTAACACACATGAGAAGAGTTGCAAATACTTCTAATTAATTTGTAATCCTATATAGTAGAAAACACTAAATACTGCAGCATGTCTATTTTATTGTGTATGAGCAATCGTTTCCTTTACTCCTCTTTTTAGAATAAGTTCTCTTCCCATTCCATTCCCTTTGCTAAACAGAGGTACAGGTAGTGGCTGAGAGTTATTTTACAGATAATCCCTGATTTTCATGGTGAATTTAGACAACTCACTGGATCTATTTTGAGATGTACTAAACTTAGAGAACTCTATAGCACTATCGTTTCCACTTTTTTTTTTTTTTTTTTTTTTTTAATCATTACAGGCATTACTTTTATCTGGTTGTCATGAGTATGAGTGTGAGTTTTCACAGTGGAAACAAGCTAGCCATCATTCATAATTTTTTTTTTTTTTCATATCTTTTAAGTTCTTACCGCTCTCTTCACACAGGTAAAGCCACAATTTTAAGAATTTTACTAACATGCCTAATTCCTTCCATAGCATTAGACTTTTACTTAAGCATCAGGTTATTCAGTATTTGGGCATGCAAAGAGGCCTCTCATAAGCAGTTAACTGTGGCTTCAGGACTGCAGTGTAATCCCTCCTGCCCTTTCACTGTCTGTATGGCAGAGCTGAGTTCTCTTCAGTCTTACCCCCTTCAGCTCTCTTCTGCTCACAAATTGTCTTTCATTTATATTTCCACTCTGTTAGACCGCTCTCTTTTCACCTCTCTGTTAGACATTTTTCCTCTTGAGGTCTTTGCTTACAAGTTTCTCTTTCTATCTAGCTTAAAACTCACAGTCTCTGCAAATTATTTGCAGCCCAGTATGTCATTGTAAGAACCTAATATACTGCTCTGTAAGTGCTTGTGTTGTATTAATAAACATGTCATAATGAGCGTTGGTTTTTATATTGTTCCTAGTGCTTAGGTTTTCTATTAGCTAATTTAGTTGCACTTTCCCTTCCTTCTTCAATTATACTTGCAAGAAAAAAAGGCACACTAAAAAAGAAACACAGTATGAAGAGAACAAAGCAGAAATAAAACTTGGGAATTTATTTTATCATTAAACTCTGTTAAGATACTTAAAACCATCATCAGGATATTAATTTTGAAATATTAAGTTTATTCTATTATTTTAGCTAGAGAAGCTACAAAAACTGTCTACAAAAAAAAAAAAAAAAAGTGATTAAGGAAACTCATTGAACATTATGTCATATTTATATGCCATGAATTGAGACACGGATGTCTCAATCAGTTATGTCTGCATTTATTTAAAAAAAAAGAAATTGCTAAACAGCAGATGGGTGAGACCCACTGTTTTTGAAATGTAATGAGCAAGAAATGATGTGTTGAAAGTGTTTCTGGCTTAGTCTGACAGCTGCACTGTGATTTAGAGTCTGATCCTGCATTGTGACCTCAAGCAAAACTCTATAGATGTCAATGGGAGTCTTATTTCTGTAAGAATTGCAATATCTGACTCTCAGATATATGACAAAATTATGTGGTATTCTGGATCCATCAATATTAATACTTAAGAGTTGTACATTTCGGAGCAGCTCTGTGACTGTATTTGCTAGAAAAGGCTTTTCAGAAAATAAGTCTTTTTGCTCTTGCACTTGTAAGAAAACAAGAACAAATTAATAAATTTTAGGATTCTTGGCTTCCATCTTTATCTCACCCATGGCATAGCTCTAAAATGTATGCTAACATTTTTGATGTTTCAAATTTATTATTATTATGATTAAGATGTTGGGATCTCTCCAGGCACAAGACTAATACTATAAAGTGTTCAGTTTGGGAAAATCCCCAGTAGGAAAACAAAACCAAACCAGCTAAGTAAACCTGGTTCTGCCTATGCTGAATATTTTGGCTTTTGTGAATTTTCTTTATTTGCTTTACAGTATATAAAATAAGTGTAATATAATCTCAGTCTATAATCATTGCATAGCTTAATGAAAAAGAATAACCCCCTCCCCATATTTATATCTCTCTTTTTGCGCATGGCTAGGTAAGTGATCAGAGCACGTGTGAGGTCTATAGTTAACAGCTCAAGAATGAACTGTATTCCACTAAAAAAAAAAAAAAAAAAAAAAGTCAGTGGGATTCTAGCTCTTGTGTCAGGATCTCTTTTCTTCCTAAATTCCTCTGTGCAATTCTTTTGCCTCAGAGTTTCTGAGTAAATCTACTGACTTTGGGCTTGTTTGTATTCCTTACACAGCTGATTTACTTATATATGCCTGAGTTCTTGACAGGACATCATTAAATTTTTCCAGTTAATTTCAACAACAAGAAGGCAAATTGATGCTTAGATGTTTGGGTGAAAACTCTCTGGTTTGTCTCTTTTCTATAATTTATGGAAGCAAATCTTCAATGGACAGGCTGAATTATTGAGTAAATTAAAGAAGGCCAAGGAGAGAGTCATGTTCATGACCTGGGACAGTTATAGAGACCAGCATCTCATGTAGATTTTGTTACTATTACTGGATATTCCATCTTAAAGAAATATAAAAACCTTGAAGTGTAACAAAGGTCAAGGAAAAATATTTGACATTGCTTTCTTTCCTCAGACAAACATTTATTTCACAAGTCCCTTTTTTCTATCACAAATAAGAAGGAAAAAATATGAGAAGGCAGAAAAGGGGATACATGAATTATGAAAGAAGAAATAATTTAAAAATAAAACTGTGGACATCAGGGATAGAAACAACAAATGATGTTTTTTAGTAAGAAGTTTGTGGTGGACTGAGCGCTCAGCCAAGCACTCTGAGCAGACAAAGGCTACTTCAGGAACATGGAATTTTAAAAATGTAAACTTATTCTTACAAGGAAATAAGGTTGTTCCTTTGTTAATTTGAGTTTTATTATAATACGTCAGGCCTGAATGGATAAAAGCACCAAACCACACTGAGGTTAAAGAGATCTACTGTAATTACAGCATGACGTGTCAATAATTATCGGAAATTAAAGAACATACAAAGATCTATGAAGGATACAAACTGACAGATGCTCAAAAGGACACAGCTTCACTTCTTTACTACCAGTGTACTCAATACACTCAGAGGCACACACAGACACATAGAGAAATCAACTTATACTTTATTCTTATATTGAAGAGAAAACAGATAAAAAACCCCTAGCAGCTAAGGTGCTTATTCAGCTGCTTTAGAAGAGCCAGAAGCCCTGCCAACATGTAGTTTTGACATGGATATTAATTTACCTTCCAGCCATTTTCCTTAAAGAGATTTACATGGTTTGCAAATAACAATACTTCTGTCTTCAGAGTGTGAGGTCTGAAACAACATGTGCATGTATCTATGATTAAAATGGTGTTCTATTTTAGGTCTTATATTTTTCAATTACTTTTTCTAAGCCACAATTTAAAAGTATGTGATGTTAAACAAAAGTTTTGCAAAAGTAACTACTTTTTGCCTCTTTTTGCACTTGTCTGAGAGCGTTTCTTTATATTCATTTCTTTTGAATAATAAGGTGTATGCATTCACTCAAAAAGAAAAGCCTTTAGAAACAAAAATATACTTTACACTCAATGTGTGTAAGGATATTCATTATGTAAGGGCAATGCTCTTTCTCATGGATCCTAAGTCACAAGCAAATTAATTAAATCAATTCTGGCATTTACACAGGTTGTACACAAAAAAGAAATAATTTTTATCTTTAATGACAACACATGTTAAATTGTCTAAAATCTTACTCTGTATAATACAGCAGTATATAATACAGGAGTGTTGCGTTCATCCACATATATACTAGTGGAGCAGAGCAGCCTGTTTTGTTTGCTGTACTTAGCCTCCTTCTTTCCAGTGACAAAGTATTTATGACCACAGAGGATAGAAAATATGAGAATATACTTCAAATATTATGGAACACATATAACTGAAATTTGTGGCATGTGTGCATATAAACAACATGTACAACACTCCTACGGGGAAATGTAAGGAACAAATACGTGACAAAAAATAATTACATAGTTTAACCAAAGACACGTGGGAGAAGTTACATGTTTCCTTAATGATCAACTTGAGGCTGATTGCATGCTTTGATTCTAGGATGCTGATGCAAAATTTAATATGAAAATGGCTCTTTCTGTGTCTGTAAGGTATTTATTACCTTAATTCCTCTTCTATTGTTGCTGTAGTGAATCACATATATCTCTCTTAAACTGCATATTTGTTGTGTATACTCTTGGCTTTGCTCTGGGGGCATGGATTTAAAGTAGTGGGACATAACACTGATTAATAACAGTATACATCCTCTGATCTTGCATAAATGACAGTTAGCTGGGTCTATTGTAGTGAAATATATTCTCCAAAGAAAAGGAGGTTTTTGCCAAGTTGATTAATAATTGGCATCAACTATTAAAACAAAACTGGTCAGAAATAATTAATGGTAATAAAATATATTGTGACAAAAAATAAAAATCAAGACAGATTAATATCCTTTTTCACACCTATTAGGCACAGCTATAATAAGAGTTGAAGCAAAAGCCTATGTATGGCCTGCTATTTATAGAAGCTCAACATATTTCTGTGCTGAAAATAGAAAAAAGGTGCAATAATGCTCGCAGAAGTTTACCTTTCCTCAACACATCGTTATTTAAATAACTGAGTTCTGATGTAGACCAAGGATTCCCTCCACCTCCTATCCTGTTCTTTGACCCACAACTTCCATCAGCAATTAACTGAGACCATTTAGAGATGTTTTTCAGAGATTATCTTCACTTTACATTCCAGTGGGTTTCATGAAAAGAAAGAAAAAGGGTTGAGTGGAGGTCATTGAACTGAAAAAGTTTTCTTTTCGGCCAAAAAATAATCACTGTGTATGTATACATGTATATACACACACAAACCACCAAGCCCCCCCACTTTGTGTGTATATACATATGTGTGTATGTGTGTATATACATATACACACACACATATATATACACTTTAATCTCAGTTCAGTTTAAGTGCATTTGAAACTACGATGATTTTAAAGAGGAGCTATTTTTGCACTAAAATAGAAATTGTTCAGTGAAATATGATCTATCAACAGGTGTTTTCCTGACAGATTTCAGTAGTTTGAGACTCTAGCTATCTTCAGTTCCTTTGATTTTAACTGCTGGTCACCATCTCATCACCTTTTCTTCTCAGATCTCAATATCTTCCTTCTGAAGGAAGTCACATTTGTAATATATTAAAATAGAATAGATACAAGATTCTGCAATGCTTCAAATATCCTTTCTGTACTAATTCACTATATTTTTATCCTGGATGTGTCTGCCAAGTTACTCTTATGATTGCCTGACAGTTTCTGTGATCTTACACATAAATTAGCAGTTTAGAGTCACCGAACTTCATTGTAACTCATATGGTACCTCGGTGTGAATGACTAAACGAAGAGCTCATTTAAAAAACTAAATGCAGTTTTGATCTTTGCCTGGCCTGACTTCAAGTCCTGCATATGTGAGGCAGCATGTATTTACTTTTCCTGGAACAGAGCATCATCATTTTCTTATTCTTAGACTGGATCTTCCCAAGAATGCCTGTGACAGATCCAGCAGGGCTCTGCATCTGAGACTCTGCACTTTGGAAGCCTCTGGCAATGATTGCGTTCTTAAAATAAAAATATTTTTTTGTTATTCATGTGAGCTGACTGTTTGATAAAAGTTGTTCTACTTGCTGAATAATCTAATATTCTGAGTGGGACATGAACAAATCCTGGGACATGGATAAATCCGTATTATTCCAGATATTACTCTAATCTTTTTTTACGGGTTCAAAACTCTTCCTTTTCCTCTGTGTGTGTATCTGTTTGCACATGAGAGATAGGGGGAAAGCATAAATCAATCACCTAGTGTCTGCTTTGTCATAGTGACTGTAAGTGGATACTGGAGAACATACGACAACACAGAAACATGATAAAGATTCCCCTGTATACCATGGTAGTTTGAATCTGGAGTCCAGAGCTGTAATTTGAATGGCTATATTTAACAGACCTTGAAATACCTTTCTTCTGTGAATGTCTCCGAACAGTTTCTGAACCTACTTATGTTTCAGGCCTCCATAATTTCCCATGGAGATCAGAAAGTTTTGTAATATATGATTTGCTTTCTGAAATTTATTTGCTTTCTGAAAAGTACCTCCTGTTTGCTTTAAACCCAGTGCCTAATAATTTCTTTGGCTACACTTTGCTTCCTCTGGTATGAAACGTTATAAATAATCATCTCCTTCACCTCTTTCTGTGGTTCATGATTTTGTTGATTTCTGTCCGTTATCATTATTGAAGATACAGAAGTACAGTAGATTTAAAAGAGTACCAGTGTTTCTTTTACTCATTGTCCTTTTTTTACTTTTTACCAGCATCCATTTCCTCTTCTTCACCATCACAGCACATCATATATGGGCCAACACTTTCAAAGAACCATTCAAGATGTCTGTCTTGCATCTAGCTAGCATCCTCCCTTCTTTCTATCCTCAACAACGACCTGTTTGAATGGAATTGGTTCTGTAACCTTAGCTTCTTCACTGCTAATTCCTCTTCAGCCTCTTTGTGCTGTCTATAAGCACTCTTACTGGTATTAACAATTTCACTTTACTCACAGCTTGGTAGCCTCTTTTGTATTCTCTTCCTTCTCAATCCACTGCACTTCATTGATCATAACCTCCTACTAGCAACCTATTCTCATGAATCAATGATGTCCTACTTCTTTAGTTTGTGCTTCTTTATTGTCCTACTCAGTTGCTGTCTTATCACCCTGTGACTCATTCTAATCCTATCAATGGGCACTGAGAGAGTCTTTCCCTTCCATACCACAAGATCTTGGCAGGTCTTGTAGAAAAAGGGCCCTACATAAAGAATCTTATTTCCATGGGTTCTATCCATAAATTTCCCCTGAATCTTTTACTTTATTTGGCCTTGTCTATGTTCAAAACACTTCATAGGCCTGTGCTTAGCCCATATCACAGTCTCACTGTAAACTACTTAGTATATGACCTCTGTTCATTACTATGAAACTACGTGATAAAACCCATGCACTATTAAAAATGTTTAATGCATGACTTGTCTTGATGATTTATCTTAAGTACTGTCTCCTTATTTGAAAAAGTACACATATTCCTTAGGCTAATAGCTCAATTGATAGTATTTACTTCTAGATTGCTTTTGTGGTGAATCTAACAGATACTTATGGCTAATCATGTAGAATGGATATCACAGTAAAGCAGCACAAAATTCACTTGTATCACGAAGGCATGTTTGTCAGTATGCTGATGGGTAAAACAATGTTTTTCAGTGGAACTTCAGATACATAGAGAAATGTATGTGTGAGGTCTTTTAGTCATAAAAATATCATCCCCGTGTGCAGAATTTAGTATGTAGTTCATAAGTAAACACAAACATCTTTTCCCCCCTTGAAATATAAAATACTATTCACAAATCTAATAGCTTCCTTGGGTAACTTGGAATTTAAATGAAAGTTCTATCAAAGAGTTGGCAGAATATTTTTTAAACTAACTGCTCAGAGACCTCAGGAAATGACTTTTTCCTATGGCTCTGATTAAATATTTAATGGCAATACATGTTTATTTATTTATACTTGCTATGCCAAGATAAAAAACTCAAACAAACAAACCTTCTTTTTATAGTAAATACACTTATTTTGTATATGGTCCCCATCAAAACCAGAAGACCTGACTTAGGCAGACTGCTGAGTCTGCAGGGTGAATGTTGTCCCACGCTGAAATTGAACGTGCAGGAACATTCCTCACTGACAACTTCTGGAGCTGGTTTGTTAATTTAGCAATTGAAGAAATACATGGAAGACCACAGGCAATTTGTTGTACTGAAAGTGAGGGGGAGCATGTCTAACTTCAGAGCTCCACGTTGGTATAAAATCAATGATAGATATCATAATAACACAAGCTGCTATCTTTTCTACTTTTGAAATTACCAATATTTTGATAAGTTTTAAACCCTTTTTCTGGAATAGATGTCATATTTTTCTTCCTCATAAGCATTTTAGATTACTAGATTTCTTGTCATTAAACACTGCTAAACAAACCTGACCACAGGCCTAGGTCCATTCTAGCAGTCACTGTGTGACTATCATGGGTAGTATCCCTTTTTTCACTTCCTTTTTCCATCCCTGCTTTACAAGGCTATTTTGTCTTCTTTCTCTCTACCACAACACTCCCACAACCTAGGGATAAAAAAAAAAAAAAGCTTTTTATTTCTTTGACTAAAGTTTTTACTTGGTTCATAAAGTATTTTATTTGTTTGATTTAAGAGCCACTCCTTCCTCAGATGTAATATGAAAGGGTAGACATCTCCAACCCTTGTTTCTAGGATGTCCTACCTGATTCAGAATTAACTCTTTTTGAGCATCTCAGAGAAGATCTTTCCTACCTTGCATTCAAATAGCAAATTCATTACTCCAAAGCAGTTGCTTTTACTGCTGTTCCTAGCAGCTCATTTTGTATAGACTCTAGCAGAACCTCCTTGCAAAAGATCTGCTTGTAAAGCATGTATTCCAAGAAATAGATAATGAATCTTCATGCTTTTTCTTTGACATCAGGAAATGTTAGCAAGTTTTATTATTATTTGTTTTAAATAGCTGCTCCATAACACTCTTTAGTCTGGAGATTGGTTTTTTTTTTCCATATGCCTAAGGCATAACATAGCAAAAATATTTTCATCTTGAAGAAAACTAGAAATCAAACCTTCATTCATCTGCTGGATAAAAGCTATGCTAGAATCTGTGCAAATTTCATCAAAAAGGAACTAAAAGCATCAAGTTTTCTTTAATTTTCTAAAAGACACGAATCTTAGTCATTATGTTTTGCTGGGTTTTGTAACTTTTGTTATGATTTTGATCCTAACATATATTAGCTTCTATGTTGTACAGCCGTATACTGAAAGACAAGCTGTCTCAAAGATCTTTAAATACATCGTCTGATGTTATCGACATGCAAATAATTTTATGCTTTTTTATGAAGCTACATTAAATCACTTCATTTCATAACTCTGCTTGTATAAGGACCAGCTCTAGCTATTTGTTAGGGTAGGTGGGATTACCAATTACAGCTTCCCTCTATTAACTTCCTAAATCCTCGATAAAATACTAAGAGAAAGCAATTAATCACCCTTGCCAATTTTAACAGGAAACAATTATTGCTGACAAATAATAAAAGTTTCACATTTACAAATTTGCAGGGTTTTTGGCACATGCAGCTTCCTGGAAGTTTAGAGTTATTCTCTGCCTGCCTTTAATTATGTAATCAAGGGGTTTCTCCAAGTGTTTGAGTTTTGGAAGAATAAAGAAATTAGGTCTGAAATCTGATCTTGTACTGCACACTATGGACTTAAATAGAGCTCTGCATATTCACAGAGATTGACCCCTGTGATGTGATGACTGATTCAGTCATGGCTTATAAAAATAGTATAGAAGTTGGTGGAAGAAAGAGAAATTTTGTCTTTAAAACTTTTACAGATATTATTAATTTTCAGCAGAAGAAGTTGTTCTTCATACCATGGAATTCACATGCATTTCTACATTATTAGCCACAAAAATGATTTATCTTTTAACTTCAGTTTTTGGGACCTCACTAAGTATTTATGAAATTTTTCCTTTTTTTTTTTTTTTTTTTTTTTCCAGACAACAGTTAAATGTTTTCTAAATTTTTGCAGCTGGCAACTAAAGAAAACAAATGTCATGAAATGGAATACACAGCCTCAAAATAATGATAAACAGTAAAGCTATGCAGAACACTATTAGACTCCACAAAAAAAAAAAATTAAATTTACTTTTTTCTTGTACTTCTTTATGCTCATGTTCATAGAAGCAAAGTAATAGATTAGTGGACATAAAAAGGTGAACAAGCCTTAAAAATCAAAGCTAAGCAGAAAAAAAAAGATAATATAAAGTTGTTTTACTGAAGTTAATAAACCTCACATTCTGAGACAAATATCCTCAAGCCATTTGTTTAAACAAGCATTAAGTTTAGCAGTACTACACCATAACATGATACTCCAAATTAAACTTTTGCATCTCAAGTGACCTTTATAGCAGTTTTACAGTTCATAAATTCTTTACAATAGTGCTCTGTGGAGTAGTTTTAATAAATCTTGATTGTGCTGTAAATGTTATAGCACATACTTGAAATGGCATTTCCAGTCCTAACAAACACAAGTGTGGAATGATTCGCCTATTCCATATGGAGAATTTTGCTTCAGTATTCATGAAATACTGGAGGATATTCCAGCAATGAGGGGGGAAATGTCACTGGTAACCTGGTCCTACTGGAGAAGAAAATAATGACTGATAAACATAGTTATCATAGTGGATGGAAAGCATACAAACGCCTCATATACCAATAGGAAAATCTTCAGTTTGAAGAGCTTCTAAAGTACTCCAGGAAAGCTGGAGAGAGACAGGATTATGTTTTCCATTTTCTGTTTTGTTTTAAGCCTTGGTTCCTTGGCAAAGTGTCAGATCCATAGAACTGTAAACTGTGTGGTCTGTTTCATTCTCCACAACACACTGGGATAAGTGAGCCTAGCTAAAATATGTCTGCTTAATCTCAGTTATCTGTTTAACATGTTTTTGTTTTGTTTTGTTTTGTTTTTTCTGAAAAAAGAAAATTTAGTTAAATATTATAGTGAAAGCACTCTGGTAATGTGTTAAATCACCCGTTTCGATATATTTTTTTTTTTTTCCAGCTGTATATTCTCCAGCTATTTATTTACTTTTTGTCTGCTTAACATCTTTTCATATATTGTAGTTACATCTGATGAAAAACTCGTCACCCCTTGAGATAGCCATGAGGTCTTCTATATTAACAACCTCTCTCTCTTTAAGAGTTCATTTATGAGTATTTTTTCTCGTTCTTGTACATAGAATTTAATTTCTTGTTTACATCGCTGGGAGCCTTTTTCATTGCTCATAATTGTCATGATTTTATTTTCCTTTCTTGATCTCAGCCCAGCTTTTTATCCTCACTGTATTTTTATCTTTTCTCCCTTTTTTTCCCAGATGAGAGAACACAAATAAACTCTGTCCTTTCTCCATCATATAGTCTGTCAAAGGTGTTTCTACTCAGATAAATTTACGCATTTGAAACGGAAAGTTTTCAAACTTTGCTTTCTCTGTAGTTGCTATTGAAAATAAGCCAAGCTTGAAAAATATCCCCACATTTCCATGAATGTTAAATTATGGATTTTGAAGTCAGAGCTCTAAGCCTTTACTCATTTTAAGGATCTTATTCATAAAAAATGCTCGAGTTAATGGTGAATTAGTTAAAACATAACTACTGCCATGCATGTTCTGTTCTTTCTCTAAAATAAGCAAAACCTAGAAGGTATGCAAACCTGTCTTGCTTCTTGAGGGGTGCACAGTGTGACTTTGAGAAAGTGTAATTACTGATCTACTAACTTTCTCATAAACAATGAACTATATAAATGGTGTTTTATAAAAATTAAAGATAGTATATTGAATAGACAGATACAATCAAACTGAAATCACAGATATTAAGGTCTGGTATAAATTATTAATGCAGAAAATCCCTAAGAGAAAAATTATTATAAGTAACCTTGTGAGAAAATGTATAATGTAGTATAAATGAATCTGGGTTACAGACCCATTGTTAGTATTAGAGACATTGGGTTTTAGCAGTAGTTATATGTTGATCCACAAAGACAGTTTAATAATGAATGACAGATTCCAAAAACGGTCTATTCCTCCTGAGGGTGGAAATATGCAGATCAAGCTATCTATCTGAGCAATTTAAAGAAGACAGAGGTTAATAGTCTCTATAATTGCCAGAACCTGTAATGAGTACTTAAGCAAACAGTCAACTCTTGCAACATATGGTATCTATAAATTACACCATGTTATTAGGAGTGGGAGTTGATTTAGTATACTGTTTTAATGATTTTGCCTATGATTATGGAATATGATTTCTTTTTCATCTGCTTTAACACTTTACAGTTATTCTGTATACAGATAAATGTATCTGTGAACGCAGACAGCAGAACATGATATCTAGCAAATGTGACACAATCAACCTATCCCTGATTTGTTTTCTAGATGTATTTACAGTTTTTTTGAGACTCTGATTTAATATTTGAAAGTTTTGCTGTCACATTTTTGCCCTTAGGTTATGTTGAGTAGAGTTTTTAAGTGTAGCATCCTTACAGTTATCTATATTATACCTGATATTGTAATAAATGCCAATGCATTGGTCTTAAGCATCTGATTTATACTGAGATAATGACTGTCTTGGCTTTGGAAGTTAGATGAAACTTTTAAAATCTTTTAACTTTTATTGTGTTTATTATTTAGATGACAGTGGTTCAAGGAAAGCTCAAGTGAGATTGGATTCTGAATGTGCTAAGAACTATAGGAAAAAGTACTGTGAATCACTTCTGTCCTGAAACAGGTGAGGCAGAAGTGGGAATTGAGGCATAAAGAAGCAAATGTTTTTGCATGAATGATAAGTATCACTTGAGCTTTCTGTTTAATCAAGGCAAAAACTAGACAAGTAGAGATTAACTATTACATCACTACAGTGATCAAGCTTGTTGGCCAAAACCAGCCCAGAGCCCAGACTCTGAGATGTATAGCCTTGTGCAAATTAGCGTTTTCTTTTTATATCTTAATTACTAAAATGTTAACCAATGATGGAAACCTTTTCTTTCAACACTGAATAGTGTTGATTATAAATTAGAGAATCTCATCTGTGCGTTGATGCTTGCTCTATTTCTCTGCTTCATCCATTTATCCTCTTCACACACTCTTACCCTTCCATTCTTTCCTTTCCTGACATTTTTCTGCTTTCTTTCTCTGCAGACTCCATGTGGTGTAATTGCTCCAGCCCCGCACTCCTTCAACTAGTTGCTAGAACTGTAATGATTGATGTGTGAGTGTTGAAAGAACTTAAGTGCAGGAAATTCTGAGGCAACCATAGATTGCTCATAAGAATTGTCTCCTTTGCAGGAACAGAAGTGTTTATGTATTGCTACTCCTAAAGCTAGAAAACTCACAAAGTCTCAATTGTCTATAATCTCTTCAAGTTAAAGTTTAGATTTCCATAAAAGAAGTAAGACTAGACCACCCTTCTTGCTTAGCAAAAGTAACTTCTGTACATAAATCCAACAGACTTTGAAACAGAAGTTATTCCTCAGAGAATGCTAAATTATGGACTCAGACAAAAATGGATTCTAAATTAGGAAATGTTTAATTATATAATGTAAAATTGGAACAATTCATAAGCCTGGTGTTACTTTTTTTGGTCTCTGTAATATCCTAGTTCATCATAAAAAGTGCTATATATGATAGCCAACCAGAAGTCTAGTAATATTTTGAGAATGCTATGTTCTGTTATAACCTACTGAGTGGAAAAAGATATGACAAGATGTCTGGGACAAGCCACTGCACAAAGAACACTTTTATATTGCCTGGTTTTGGCTGAGATAGAGTTACTTTTCTTCCTAATAGCTGGTACGGTGCTGTGTTTTGGATTTAGTGTGAGAATGACGTTGATAACACATTGATAGTTTAATTGTTGCTAAGTAGCGCTTATCCTAAGTTAAGGATTTTTCAGTTTCCCAGGCTCTGCCAGCGAGCAGGTGCACAAGAAGCTGAGAGAGAGCATGGCGAGGACAGCTGACCCAAACTAGCTAAAGTGCTATTCCGTACCACAGAACATGATGCTCAGTATATAAACTGGGGACAGTTGGCCATGAGGGGTCAATCGCTCCTTGGCATTGGTCAGCAAGTGGTGAACAATTGCACTGTGCATCACTTGTCTTTTCTTGGGTTTTATTTCTGTCTCTCTTTTTGCTATATTAGTTGTTATTGTTGGTATTATTATCATCATCATCATATTTTTATTTTATTCATTAAACTGTTCTTATCTCAACCCACAAGTTTACTTTTTTTTCTGATTCTTCTCCCCATCCCACTGTCAGGGGAAGAGTGAGCGAGCAGCTGTATGGTGTTTAGTTGCCAGCTGGGATTTAACCGCAACATATATAGAGAAAGGACCTTTACTAGATTTTCCAGTAAGAAAATGTACAGATTTTCTATTTCTTTTATGCCATCTTCCTACTAAGAAATAAATCCGACTTGCAGTACAAACACTCAGTGGTAGTATCAAAAATACAAATAATTTCAAGAGCCATCAATAACAAGGTGTTTTGCTGATTAAACTCAGACACCAGAGTGAAAAGAGTAGGCATATTTCACTGGTGATAACCAAATAGCGTAACAGTGTAATGCAGTTAGAAAAGGCAGAATAGTGCACCTAAAGCAAGAAACAGGAAAATACAGGGTAATGCATCAAATCATTACTACCTGAGAGAGAGAATAGTGATTAAGAAAGATCCGTCACCACTTGCATACAGCCCCGCAGTGTCTGGGCAGCCCCGGTCACAGCGAGGGTTTGCAGAGCCTGTCCCGGCAAGGGGGAAATCCTACGCGGTGCCTCCACCCGGAGGTGAGGCTGCCAAAGTCGCTGTGAGCGGGTCCAGCCTTATATACCCCAAAATCATCAAGCCAGAAGAGCGGGCACCTTTGTTTTGAGCGGAAAATTTCTGGTTTCATCCTCCTGTTGGATTCCACCCAAAGCCTGGCCAGGGCTCGGGATGGGGACACCAAGGGAGTTTCTAACAAGGCCAAATATGGGTTCTCAGCCTTGAACGGGGCTGAGAAAGGAAAGTTGGATACATTCTCTCCTCACTACTGATTCTATTTTGTCTAAGCTGTGTCTTTCACTAGCGAGTTTACATATTTTATTAATGACTACATGCTAAGTTAGCAGCTTTGGCTTGGAGCCTGTTGTTCAGGCTTCAGTATTTCAATGCTTTAGCACTTTTTACGTCAGCATAAGTGAGTGGGTTGTTATAACTTAGTACAATACCTACTAGCACAATGGTTTTCAGTTATAAAATATACAGGATTCATCTATAGGTCAACCCTGGCTTGGGCTGGTTGTCCAAGCCTTAGCACTTCACAAGGGTAAGACGCTGAAATATATTTCCTGACAGAAAGAAGCAAAATATTTGCATTTTTGGAAGTATCTCTTTTTAGTGAAAATGCACTGAGATTGTTGGAAAGTAGTTCCAGTTTCCTGTCTTTTCTTTGACTGTAAAACATGCTCAGAAGGAGACCTTGGCTACACTGAAAATCACATGAAGAATTCTTGTTACTTACGGTTATGAACCACTTCTAAAACTATCTCTGTATTAGGAACATGCATTAAAATGTACATTTGGAGATGTTAATGTTGCCAGCATTGTTCTTTGTGAATACCTTTCTCACAGAAAAGCAAAACTCAAGTAATACTGAGTAGAGTTTTCTATGAAAAATCATGCTAACTGAATACCACCCACAGATTGGATAACATCCAGTTAAGTCATCCTCTTCTCATTTATAACCATCACTCATAGAACATACATTCCAAAACACATGCAAAGATTTATAGCAAAACTAAATCACCTAGAATAATATGTATTAGGTTTAAATATAAACTATCCTGAGCCTGAGTGACAGTCTGTTTTTACTGCCTAATAATGCAGAACTTGAAATGTGCAGAGTGGCATATTTTACCTGGCTAATATTAAATAATTTTTTTACTTCATATGGAAAAATGTTTTGGAACAGGTTGTTATAAACTACTTATCTTCTTGGTAACAGGAATTCATTTAATCTCCCACCAGCAGAGAAATAGCTTGAGGAAGAGTTGTCTCAGTGATGACACAGAGTTGTGACCAAACACTGTGAAAATAGATTTCTGAAAGTAATGACAATGCCAGTAAGAGTCCAGTTCCAGTCGTTTTCTACTTCTTGCCTCTTGTAAAATGGATTCAGCATCATGATGTTCTTTAAGAGACTATCTATTGTTTTGGGTTTTTAAAAAAACAATTTTGGCTCTCCAAATCCAGGAGAGATCTGTCATATTTACTATAAAATATTCCCTTGGGTTATTTCAGTGACCTTGAGAATTCAGCTGGTTCAGAGTCCTAGAGAGCGCATTTAGGGAAGAATACCTTGTTGCCTTGAATTGAAAAGGCGAATATCCATCAATGGGTTGGGCTATTTTGGGTTCCTTCTAAATTATTTGTCACCTGTGTGTTTCCATGACCATTCATCTATCCCCATCCAAAGGAAATGGAGACTAGAAGCTATGCTAGCCCCAAAGTCAGAAAGATTTGTCCAAAGGGGATGAGGAGTTAAGACAGAAAAAAACAAGCGAGATAAAAAAATAAGAAAGTGGGAATTATATTTTGATACTCTTTTGCTGCTAAAACGGTAAAGTGAAATTCAAAGCAAAGCAAGAATGACTTACCCACTACCTTTTAGAGATACTTAAATATATAGGCTACAAATATGATAATTTGTGCAAACCAAAGTTCTGAGTAGTATCTTAGACCTCAGTGCTGGTGAAGAAGATGGTCTAGTCCTGCATATAGATCCAAATTTTTATTCAATTTACCCTTTCGTATTCCAACACATATCATGTGACAGAACACTGATGTCAATGCATAATAGCGTACAATGGAAAAAGGAAATCTTAGTAACGTAAAAACCAACCAAACAAAGCAAATGAATACAAACAGTTAAGATAAAGGATAAAATAAACACATTTTAAAAATGGTGAAAGAAGCCAATTTATTTTAAATAAAGGTTTTCTAATGTCTGCTTCTCTATGGAATAAGGTTGGCAGAAGCTTCTCTTGTGTGAAGAATATTGTACACTGGAAAGCTAGACCATAGCTCCTACTTTCCTAACTGATGAGCACCCATGAGCATCAACAGAGAAGTCAATTACCTATGAGTAATTTCATTTGTGTATAGATGTTCCGCTAGAGACTGAGGTTACATAACTGTAGGAAATCTGTCCAGGTTTGACATATGTTCCAAAATGCAGGCTGTATCCTTCACTGTATCATAAAATTTGCAAAAGCACAATGGAGCTAAACATAAATATTATATTGATGTGTTTTAACTGGGCACTCCATATTCATTCTGACAAGGGGATGATGCAACTTTCTGTGCATGAAAACTGTTCCTAACTCCATTTTGTGATTCCTTTTCTCTTCTACTGCAACAGGTTTCCAAAACTAAGTTCCTCCAAGCAAAGTCTCCATTCAGAGGTCAGTTTCTGGAATCTGAGGGCAGACTTGTGCTTATTTCTCATAATTTTTGAGCACTGAAAAGCTAGCTGTGCTGAAAAATCTTGCATCGTGTTAAACACGACAACGGTCTTTGAATATATAAAAGATTTCTGCAGAGGGGAAAGGGATAAAATGCTTTCCATATCTGGAATGTGTGTGACATGAAATAAATTAAAGCAAGGTAGATTAAGGCTGAAATACCTCAGAAGACTTTATATCTTTAAGGACAATATTGCTCTGGGAGACTGTGGAAGCACCATGATGGGATGTTAGACAGTATCTGTCAAGCATGAACAAGGTGCACTTGATTTTGGCTTGAGGAAAGAAACAGAGTAGATAATCTCCTAACGTTCCTGCCAGCTGCGTTTTCTATTATTCTTGGTGACTAACATTAGAAAGAAATCATGTGTGATTAATCTGTGTGCCAATGGATACACTAGTTTCTTTCCATTTCAGTGATTAATTGTTCTAATGCAAAGTTCCCAAAACTTTATACTACAGCTGGTGAGACTTCTGCACAACTAAGAAGTTGTTAATATCTGACATCCAGACAAACTTTGAAACTGCTTTCAACCAAAACATTTATAATAAAATTTTTGCAAGTTTCTTAAACACGAATTTTTTTTTTTGATATATGTAATAAATCCCTCATTAGCATGTCAAATTCTAGTTTATGTTTCCCTTCAGATTTGAAAAAAAAAAATTAAAAAAATTTATGAACACTACCATCACTGCAAATAATGATGTCTTAAGAGACTGATGAGAGCAGACATGCACAATATGGTAAAATACTATAGCTCATTTGTGACTGATTAGACAAACTTGTCGGCTTGGAATGAGAATAGAATGTGTTATATTTCTAAATAAGATTATACAACAATGTTGCTCTTTTTGTAATGACTTAGAGGCCTTTGAGTCCTTTTTTCTGGTACAAGAAAGCTCATTTTCTTATTGATCATTTGTAGAACCAGCATAACATCACAGCTCCTATGAAAGTAACCTACACTTAACTGGATAATCAATTTGCAAAAGGGAGGATCTGGTCCAACAAGCAAATTAAACAAGGAAGGAAACCTAAGTAATTCAGGAAGGGAAGGAAGGAGGGAAATAAGTGATAACTCAAATTTGGAAGGCAAATTCATGGCAGATGACAACTGAAGGTCACAGTAACCTTGCAGGATATTTCAGATACAAACATATTATCGGAGCATTGTTCTTGCAATTTTTCTCTAGTACAACAGAATCTCAAACAGTGGGAATGTTACACTTTTCTGGAAAATGTTTCCATGAACAATTCAAGGAAAACCCATACTTAGGTTCTGTTAAATTCTGTTTGTAGTGTTAGAATACCAACAAAAATTTGTTTTTTTGTCCAAATTCTGATCTTCACTTTTTTTTTTTTTAATCTTTTATACTTGAGTATACACTACAAAATTAGTCTTTTATTACTGTCCATTTATTCCTAAGTCTTAGAATTAAGAAAATATGATGATGAACCACATTGATCTTAACTCTAATTGCAGCACTTGCTGAAAGAAAGTTTAGATCTGAATCAAGAGAAACTCCTAGGAGGATTTCAAGATTATATAATTTCTGTTCCTCATTCGTATATCAGGAAGAATGTATTAATGTCTGTGAGATGCTCATACTGGTAGAGAGTCATAGGTTGTAGGAACTAGCGGCATAGATTTTACCTTGCAAGCTGTATCTATCACTACATAAAATCTAAAGATCCAGAGCATAAAATTTGATCTGTGACAAGAGATTTTTTTATTCTGAAGGTTTGTTAGGGTCTTATGAATTTTATCTTCTACTAAAGAGTAGGTCTAAAAATCCTGTTATGGAAGTAATTGTAGGCTTGAAAAGCGACATATTTTATGCACGTTATTATTTTCTGCTAATTTTTAGTGAACTTAAGGGGGAAAAAATCAAATAACGTGAAATCAAAAATGTTAAATTTTCAGTTTTACTATTATTTTTTGTTGCCACTAGAAAAATTGAGTTAATTTACAATTTAGAACACATTATTTATATAAATGAGATTACATAAAAATGATGGAATTAAAAATTGAGCAGGTAAAAATTGTTCTGGCTAAATGTAATAATAATTTTAAAACATTTCCAGTGCTTCCTATTCTTATTTGGGCTAGAAGAATAACCTGACTTCCAAAAAAAAGGCCTCATAGATGTCTATAACAATTTTAAAAAATACAAAATAGTTATGTATTTGTGATATTTACAGAATATCAGAAAAATGCTCTTGAAAAAGTTATTTGAGAAGTCAACTTTAAGCTTTTTGAATTGACTCTTACCCTCCTTTGGGAACGAGGACACCAACAGAGATGTATATGTAGAAACTTCAGAGGTAAGTCCTTTAGGATGGTAGCACCAGGAAGGCAACTCTCACAAGCTTTGAAATAAGCAACAAATAGACATTGATTTGTTTTTGAATATGACCTAAGCAGATGACAGGTATCCTTTTCCTATTGTCGCTGTGTTAATCTAATTGCTTCACTGTCTCCTGTGGTGCAGATTTATGGCTATATGCCTGGTACTCTATGTATTAAACATAAGTGTCCTTAGCTCTAAAAAATATAGCACTGCTGTAGCAACATACTGGAGAAAGTAGACCTGCTCGTATGAGGAACTGCAAGGGATAATTATTTCTTTATCTCGCTCGCTGTGTATTTCTGAGGAGCGGTATAATGCCTCCTTTTGAGAGGCAAAATATCAGCTCAGTGTTCAGCTTGTGCCAGACTCAATTTGAGCTGTTTAGAGAGGAGAATTAGTAGGGGAACAGGTCTGTGTCTACTGTATTTGCACTTGGTTTCACATTGCTGGACTACAAAAAAAAAAAGTTTTACTGAGCAATTAATAATTAGCTGGTAATCCTCATCCAGCAGGGATGTTCTTGTTGCTAACAGGCAGAAGTGTAAATATGGAGTTTCAGAAGACTTTGTTATTGTAAAGATGCATTTCTACAATCTGTCATGAAGTAAAGGGAATTCTTTTGCACTCTAAGTATTCCAGACTCAACATTTTCCTTGCATAAACTAATGGCTATTTTCCTTGCATAATCTTACCCTAGTTTTTGCATGCTCACTTTTAAGTATAATTTTTTTCTTCCCTGTAGGTAGTCATTTTCAATCCTATACAAAAGTATAGTCTTAAATTATTATTCTCATTTTTATCCAGTTACAAAGAGAATGATGAGAAAAACAAATCAATGTCTAATAATGTGCTATAAATCTTGGGGGATTTCTGGTGGGTTTGAGTGTCCTTGTAAAATAATGCTCTGATTGCACAGAGAAATGTCAGCCGGGGTAAATTATCTGAATAAAAGTGGGTGATGTTATGATAGTTATTCTTGAGGTCACCTTGAAAGCTCTGCTAAGAACAGGCCGCAGTCCCAGTCTCACATTAAAAACCAAGAACAGTAGAGTTTTAAAACATACCTTCCTTCTGTTTCTTGTTTTTCGTTCTAAAGAAAAACACTGAAGGGTGGATTTTGACTGCAACATGTACTATAAGATATTGATAAATTATACTTATCTAGTGTAACCATAGGCCTGTCAGTCAGACAGAATAGCTGCTTCAGGCAGTATGGTAAAAACAGTAGGGCTCTGTGAAGTACTTGAAATTTGTAAATTAAAAGGTATCCGAACAAGATATTAATAGGTGTGAAATGGGATGGCCAGTAACACAGTATCTGTTGGTATTAGATGGATGCAGGCAACTTATCATGGAGGTCAGAGATACAAGCTTTCTCTGCCCAGTGGTGTGATGAGGGGGAATCAGGTCTGCTCTCTCCTCACCTCTGCAGCACCTGTCCTGCTGTGGGTTTATCCAAAAATGGTTCAAACCAACCTGTCTTTCTACACCACTGAGTATATAGCTGATGGGGAAAAAAGCATTCCTCAGTGTTTCTACTCAATTGTCAATATCAAATCAGAGCCTCTTTCACTAATCTTAAAAAATTCTGCCTATGGAGATAAAATCTTTCTCCTTCCTACCATTTTCCCTGGTAAATATGCTATTTGAAGTAATTTCGCAGCCAATCTGAGTGCTTTCTTCGTGTATCAGATTCTTCAGTCAGATAAGAAATTACAGAGAAATGTTAACAATGTTTTTTACACTTTTCAGTAAGAAGATATATAACCCCCCCTTCTTTTTCTCTGTTTTGATCGGGGATAGATATACCTTTCTTAATTTGGCCACAGAAAGAAAACAGGAATGCGTTGTACATGTAATCATTGCAGTGCTATACTATGCATGTAAGACGAGAGAGGTTTACATTGTTTTTTGTTCTTGCTCCCCAATTTTAATGTTTTCATCAAGCACTGAAAAGTGAAGATAAAACAGTGCCAGAAAGATGACAAATACTACAAAACAATATATGAGATTTCCTCATTGCACAAAAGATATATATGGTATTAACAGTAACAGAAACAGAGTACTAGATGTGCCCAAAATAAGATCTAGCCCATAGGACTGAGCAGATGTAGCCCATCACTACCTGTGGTTTATAAACCATGTTTTCCCAAAACAAAAAACTACAACACCAAAATATCAAAATCTTTGAACACTGCCCACTGAAAGTGTTTTCTGTCCTGGAGATTTTTAATTTTTTTTTTTTTCTTTTAGAATCAAAATTAAAGATATTGTTGTATGTTGGAAAAAGATAGTTATTTACTCTGTAGCTCTGTCTGTTCACTAAACAGTCATCTGTCAGATACCTAATTATGTATTCTCTCCCTATTTCTATACTACCTAAACTTCTTGTTTCATCTTTACTCTCAAATCACATCTTCCAAATAATTTACTAATTTTACCTGAGTTTGGTTACAGCTTCATGTCACAGCATTCTACCTTGATGAAATAACAATCCGTTTTTCCTTTGTCCACAAAGCCAGGTACCCTGTCTAAGAGACTCAGATTAATACGACAGGATCAACTCATAGGAAATCCAAAAAGCTGTTACCATCTGTCCTGGTTTTGACTGCGATAGAGTTAATTTTCTTCCTAGAAGCTGGTACAGTATTGTGTTTTGAGTTTAGGATGAGAATAATGCTGATAACACACTGATGTTTTAGTCGTTGCTAAGCAGTGTTCATACTCAGTCAAGGATTATTCAGTTTCTCATGCCCTGACAATGAGAAGGCTGGAGGGCTCAAGATGTTGAGAGGGTACACAGTCAGGACAGCTTACCCAAAGTGGCCGAAGAAATATTCCATATCACATGATGTCATGCCCGGTATATAAACTGGGTGGAGTTGGCTGGGAGGGGCGGATCACTGCTCAGGAACTGGCTTGAGCATCTGTCAGCAGGTGAAATGGAAACTTCTTTATCTGTACTAGAGTTTCCAATGGCGCTTTTTTTTTTTTTTTTTTTTTTTTTAAATGTTAGGTTTGCTTTTCCAGGCACATTTTAGACATTACTGGCAAGTTTTAGAGGATAATTATGGCTAATCAGAGATCAGGAACTGTACCTTATAAAGTTATTTTCTTCAGTAAAGTATCAGCTATTTTAATATTTTTTAGATGTTCCCTCCTCCGGTGTACACCATTATTTCCCGGTTAAAACTGAATTTATTAAATATTTGAAACCAGAGAGCTTTTCTAGATGCCTTTTTTCTTCTTTGTTTTCAGAAAGACTAGAGCACAGATACTATTGAATCCTTCAATCTTTTTTGAGTCCTTCTTAATTTTCTCTCCTTTGCTGTTAAGCGTCAAGCCTATGTTTTTATTTCTTCTTTGTACATGTAGGGAACCTTAGCTTGTTTCCTTTTATGTTCCTGAGCTTTTCTGATCTTATCCCTAAGGGGTGTGAGCTGTTCCTTTGTGTTTACGTTTAGACCTGTAATCTTCTTCCATGTTTTATTTGATTCTTTTGAATTTTCAGGTCACTGGAGAAATTCTGCTTCCACAATAATTTCTTACTATTCTGCCGTTCCTTGCTTCACTTATGTATAACCTACCACTATGCATTAAATATCTTCTCTTTCGGTAACTCCCAGCACACTACACTCCCTTGCCCTTTAAACTTTTTTCACTTCCCAGTAGATAGATCATCTCCTGTTCTCCTGGGACAGGTGAAGTTTTCCTTTCCCCTCAGCCATCAATTGTCTGCTCTTTTACTGCCATATTAATATTATTTCTCACAGCTCTTCGATAATCTTTCATAATTTCAGTTGCTGAATGTACCTTTTGTTTACATTTTCTATCATTTTTGTTAGTTGAAACAAGATCTAAACCAGGAGCTTCCTTTGCTTTCCAGAACAAAAGCTGCCCCCAAAATATTCTGTAGACAGTGTCATCCTGCTTTGGTCTTTAGGTATTTCTGAACAATACCATCTCCTTTTGCTACAAAGGCTTTACTTTTAGGAATATCGAATTGTTCTTAAAAAAAATACCTAAGCATCTTGTCTTCTGGCCCATGTGGAACACGTGATTTCAGCTGTGCATTTATTTTATTTTTCTATTGCTAAACAGGAAATCTAACAAATCTCTCTCCATTCCAAATCTCCTCCCCTTTCCAAAATTACACCTCTGATACATGGATGCCATTTTCATTAGGTTTCAGCTGTGCTTTAACAAAGTAATTCTTATTTCACACTCTCATATGGGGGCTACTGTTGAGACCAAAGGTTGGTCTCCTAATTGACCTGACTGTGTTGCAGGTGGTTCTCCTCTGCCTAAATTTAGACAGAAAAATAGGCTTTTGGTGTGTTGTTTTTGTTTTTTTTTTTTTTTCCCCTCTCTTCACCTCTGAGATTTTATCACTGATTCTAATCAAGCCTATTTTAAAATCTCCTTCCCCGTGTGCACTTGAAGATGTCCTTCCTCTTCCTTTTTACATGGACCTTAAATCTTTTTTGCTGCCTCCTTTGTGTAATGCCATGCCAGATGTCATGACGCCTATTTATGCTTCTTAGTCTTCTGAAACATTCCTCTCGGAGTCATCTGTCTCCGTCTGCCTCTACGATCTTTATCATGCCATGCTATCTCCCATCCCACCACTGTGCTGTCCGACCCTTGCAGTCTCGTTTATAGTGCATAGGATTTACTATAGCATTACCATTAGGCTCATCTGAGTAAGTAGTGTGATGAAGTAAGCCAGAGGTATAGAGACACCTTGCTTGTTTTTCTGAACTCGACTTTATTGTGGCTACAAGCAGGAGCACATTCCTGAAACTATGTCTTGTCTGTGCTTTAAGGTAGCCAAGGTCAGGACCTTCCAAAAGACTTTTAGGTAATGATTTTTATTTGCAAATGATCTTAGGCACCAGTACAGGCAAGAAGTGATCTAGGGATAGTGTTTCTATTTCAGACTGTTCCACATGTGAGCACTTATTCTTTCAAGAAGAGGTAATAATAGAAAACTAAGAATAGAATGAGTCAGAACAGAATTAAAATATAACCTTGACTTTCTTGCCTCTTAGACCCTCAGGAAATCACATGGTGATTGTACAAGTTGCTTAGTATTTTGTATGTTCCTTTATTTTGAGCCCTTTTTGGGAAGCAGGAGTCATTATGTCTTTGCTGTTTCAGGGACAGGCAGCTGACTCCCACCCTGGAAGCACTGGAATAAACAGAACCTCAGGAGACTAAATACCTCTGGGGCAGGGTAATTATATGAATTGTAATATGCCTTCCTCTCTAGTCTATATTTGATTTTTGCTTATTGCAGTATTTGGCCATTGGTCTCTTATAGTGATGTATAAGGTGCAACAGAACAGACAAATTGCGGGCCAAGAAGAGCATATTTTTAAAATGCATAAATATGCAGCTGTACAATTTCACCAGATTCCTGTGGTTTTTCACTGAGTATGCCACATCAATGTATTTGGAGTAGTAAAGAATTAATTTCTCTTGTTTCTAATATATAATGCCATATTTGATTAGTATTGTATTTGGCAATGTTTACGTTACTGTGGTTATATGTTATACAGACTGTTAAAGTTGTGTCAGCAAACTCAGCACTTCCAATTTCATAAGCCCCATTTTTTTTCAGATGTGTAACCCAATCACAATACTTCACTCCAGGCTAAAAATTCTCTTACATTCTCACCACCAAACACTTTTATTTATTTTAATTAAAATAAAACATCCATTTTTAATGTTTTTTTTATATTAACCATACCAAACTAGAGCTAAAGTATACTTGCTTTGTTTGAAGCTTTTGTATTTTTCCATATGTCAGTAAAAAAGACAAAACTAGAAAAGGGTTCAAATGAGTAATTAAAAATTCAACAGACATTTTAACATTTACCATTATTTCCATCTTTATCATGCATCATCTCTTGCTAACTGGCCTATTTTGCATTGAGACTGAACTTCTTAATATATAATGAGACTGCTATTCATGCTAATTTTGGTGATATAATTTGATCCACACAGGAACCAACCTTTCTAGGGCATTTCAGAAGTTGTCACAGCTGTCTAAAAGTGTACTGTACAGTTTAACATAAGTATATTCAGGAGTTAGACCCTGGAAACATCCATTCAGATTGAGACCCCACACTTTAGTCACGCATTTAAGACTCCTACAAGAGAGACTGCTGACTGTATAACTTATTCCTAATTATCTAGTGCCATGATAATGACAGATCAATCACCCTGAGCAGTATCTAGGGTAGGGTTTGCTGCTGATACTTGCCCTGAGTATTACCTGCTTACAGAGAAACCTGCTGCTCCCTGAGAGTGGCAGTATCTGGCTCCTAATTGCCAGGAATTCCTTAGCTCCTGTGCTTGTTTCAATACGTATGCAGTCAGCGTTAACGCTGGTGTTAGAAGTATTATAAAATCTCCACTATAATTCCTCTTTAATTAGCATCCTATTATCTTAAATTGCTTCAACAATTATTTTTTTTTTTTTTCCTAAAGCTCCTTCATTCTTTCAGTAATACCGTTTTTGTAAAACTGCCTAAGTATTTCGCCACTGCTTGGATGTGCTACAGTTTTTCACTTTGTCTTTTAATAGCTTATTCTAAAGGAGAGAAAAGCACAGTGGGTTTTTGGTAGAATGCAGTAATATCGGTGTGAGTGTTCTCAGGGTTTTTCTTTCTCTGGAGCATAATGGTTGAACTAAGTCTTGTGGTGAAGAGCAAACCTACTGGGCTAATGGCAATAAACTTGCAAACTTGTTCACCCAAGTTCAACATGTGAATAGCTCTGTGCAGCTCTAATTAGGACCCTGGTTCTGAATAGGTAATTAAATATCAGATTGGTTATCTGAGTGAAAGGATTAAGGTAAAAATATACCATTCACATTTATAGGAAAATACAAAGTTATGCATTTCTGTCGACTGACTAGCACTACAGTGAACTCCATCCGGAATACCTTTAGTTGTGCTTATGTGAGACAGAAAGAGACACAGCTGAAATGTAGCACACTGTCTGCAATGAGTCTCTCATGGCAATGAACTAGCCACTGAGTAACCTAAAGCTGACATTTTGTCTTTAGGAAAGCTATTCCTTAGCCTTTGGAAAATTAAGCATTATTGTGTATCGATAAAAGTAAAACAGTGCCATCATTTCAACTGGTGAATTGTCTGTTTTGACACCTCTCCCTCACTCTCACACCTTCAGTTATTTCATGGATGGCTGAGTGGAAACTGCAATATGGGACATACATATCTGTGCTTTAAGGACTGTTTCTCACATGGATGGGAATGTTTAATTTTAGTAATCTAAACACCTAAAGCAGGTACCTTGGACTCACATATTTTACGAGGTTTTAAAACTTGTGAAATACCTTGGCTAAACCCACCAAATTCTTTGAAGTTTCCCTGCTTCCCAAGGCTAAACCCCAGTTCATTTTTTCCCCCTTCACATTAATATTTCAGCATTTTAAAGTGTTTAAAGATCTTTTTAGGCATTTCATTTGTATTACTGCTTTCTGACAATGCTCATATTGACATAGCAATATAGTTCAGACAAGCACTGCAGAATATCAGGCCAAGGATGGCCAGAAAAGAATTCAAACTGGAGCAATATTTTTGAAATTTTAGAAGTATGCAGTAGCAATTATTTCTTACTATTCTCCTAAACAGGACTTCATGTGCTTATTTGTTTAGAGGACACAAAGCTATTTATGCTCTATGCCAGAATAAAGTTTAATTGATTGTCCTGGGTTTGCTGAAAATTAGGAAGGAAAATGGAGTTTCATAAGTACCAAGAAATGACTCGTAAGGATAGAGGAAAATGTGAAACTGTTCAATGCCTCAGGCTGTACATTCACCCAGACATGCTGATGTGCCCTTACTTCTACTCTTCCCACTTGTCTGTACGAAAAGCAAACATTATGTTTCTACAGAGCCTTCCAGCCATTTTCTTCCCTTCACTGAAAACAATTCAATTACAGTAAGTTTAATGGTTTTTTTCTTCTATACCAGCACATAGGCGGAATGAGACAGTGCATAACTATTTGCCTAAGTTTTCAAAATTTAGACCTCATTAATTTCAGGAACAGAAAGTGTTATGATAACCTAGGTTGACTTTTTTTTTTTTTTTTTTTTTCATTGGACTGGTAATCTAATTTCCAATTTCATCCAATAATTCACTGTAAAGGGTGACTGACAGAGCAAAAAGTCCTCTGCTGAAATCACTGTTGTCTGCATCCTAATCCCTTGCAACTTCTTTCTGCCTCCAGTCTCAACAATTTATAAAAGTTATGGTGACAACGGCAATACATACTGCACATAAACCATTTATCATGCCCTTATGAACCATGGTTTAGGAATCACTAATATTTTTCAAGATCTGCACTGTTAAAACTTGAAATATTATATATGTTTTCTATTCAGATTTCTTTACTCAAAATGAGGAATTTGATATTTTCAGAAGTAAAAGATTATACAATGACAAGATTAAGACAGTGGAATTAGAGGCATTTTCATGAAAAGTAAAATAAGTTGGTAATGAAGTATCCTGAAGTAAATAGTATCTTGAAAGTCTCAGTGGTATTACAAGTTCATTGGGTGCCAGTTTGAATTAGAGGAAAGTTCAAAATATCAGAAAAAAAGAACAATATATTTTTGCACATTTTAATGAAAAATAAAATAAATTTATTTTAGAAGTCACCCTTAAAAAGAATAAAACATCCCTGGAAGACTATAGTATCAAAATAAAGTAAAACAAAAATAGAAAAGATTGTATATATAGAATTATTTATCTTGATGTCCACAAACACTATAATTTGTCACCTTTGCTACTGTATTTCTTCATTATTGGGAGAAAATCTTTGGGTACTTTTTAGTGGAACCTGCTGTATGATCACCCTTTACGAGTTTTACATCAAATTAGTAGCAAAACTTTTATTTTGTCACACAAATATGATTAAATATTCCTCATAATAACACTGAACATAATAAATAGTTTCAAAGATTTATGTATAGTCTACTGTAAGTTAAGATCAATTAACATGTTTTCAATAATATATTCCCTTTGTAAACATGAGTCCATGTAAGCATCAAGTATCGATTTTTTCCTGTATGATTAAAAAAGTATTGAAGTATGTGATTTTATTTAAATTCTGTAGAAGAGAAATTATACTATGTTTTACCCTCTTTTGTGAGGTGATCACATCAGACTTCAAGATTGAATGTTTTTATTTCTACCACTACTTGTTTCTAGCGAACCACAATTACTAGTGATTTAATTATTTCATAGCATGCATTCATATATTTTGTTTACTTCATTAATCACATGCCACATAACTAATCAAATGTAATGGACCAATTTAATTCTGATTTAATTCCTTTGAAGCTGAATATCCAGCAACAACAACAAAAAAGTCCTGGCTTATAGTGTATATTCTCACCCTTGTCACTGTCAGTCTCTAGAGCATGTCTTTATAATTTATTCTATTACATTTTTAATAATTTAACATTCAAGACTGCCTAGGTTGTTATGCACAATATTTTGAAATACAGATAATGTCCCCTAAATTTATGTAATCTGCACTCATGTTTGTCACATTTAATTTTTTGTACCAAGACATTTTGATGTAAATGTTAGGAAACGTGATTAAAAGGCTTATCACCAAGAACACAGAAGACCACAGAGGCACAACAGCAGGCAGGGAAACCTCAGTAACACAGCCCCCACTCTAATGCCTCATCCTAGGAATGTCCCAGGGGACTCTCAGCCTCATGGGCTGGGGTGACACCCATGCAGAAGAATAAATCATCAGAAAAATTCTCTGGATTACCTTTTGGACTAAGGTTGACAACCTACATATGTATGGTGCTCACTATGGGATGCAGGAAAAAAACACCTTGGGATTGTAGAAGACTTATTATGGGTTTTTTAGGGGAAGCATCAAAAATGGGAAAAGGGAGGGATCAAGGTGGTTAGGGAAGGAAGAGGCATGTGAGGGAAAAAGAAAGGGAAAAATGAGTATAAAAGTGGTTGATCACATGTAAACAGATTGCTAGTTAGCCACCGGTCTGGCTATGCTCTGCACTGGTCCCTACAGTCTATTCTGTTTTCTCATTTGATGGCATTTGCAGCTGTTTTTCTGGGTGAGGGGACTCTATTTTGTGTGCCTGTATGTGAATGGAGGTCTAAGTGCTAGCAACTGAAGGCTGGGCCTTTGGTCATAGGGGCGTGGGTACCAGCACCTGGAGACACCTGAGTTTGTGCATATCGTGTGGGTAGGTTCACCCATGTGTGATCACAGCCAACATCAAGCTAAACTGACCAGTAAATAGGGGAAGAGGTCTGGGAGCCAAGTACTGTAGCCACCATAAATCTGGGCCAGATAGTGGAGAGACCCAAAGATCTATGAGTCCACTACTGGAGGGACCAGGTTGTCCAGCCTAGCGACTGGAGAGGCCATGGGGTCTGGGGAATGGTAAGGTAATGAGTCTGGGCCAGCTACTGGGGAGACCTGTTTGCATTTCTGTCTCTCTGTTCATGAGGCAACTGGGAGACTGGGGAACACAGGGGCCAGCTGTGGGGTCTGTTGGATGTCTAAGGCCAGGTGCTGGAGGGATCCATACCACATGCATGTGTGTCCTCACATGTGTGTGTGTCTGAGTACCAGCAGCTGGAGAGGGGCTGAATCCTCTGGCGAGACTGGGGATCCAGGATTCAGGGTAGATTGTCTAAGGTCAGCTACTGGAGAGATCCATACTGTATTGTTATGAAGGCTCTCAAAATAAACAAACAAAAAATTCTTTATCCACACAATTAACTAGCCCTCAGCAACCATTCAGTTACAGATTCAGATGCCTGGGAGAGGAGAACAGAACAACATCCTAGGGTTTAACGACAACCCCAAACTCAAAACAAAGCACGACTTCCTGGGGTTTACTGACAGTGCAAACACTTCATCACTCACCTAACGATGAGGACTCTAAACCTCAAGAAACTTCTCAGGGCAACGTTCTGACCTCAAGGAGTTTGCTTGAGTGGTGTTCCAACCCAAAGGGAGGATCCTAGATGGCAGCGTGCTGCTCCAGAAGGCACTAGCTCAAAATGGCTCCTATAGGGGACTGCATTTATACCCAGGCTGAATCTGATTTGTGGTCAATAGGGGCTGCCATTGGCCAAAGTCCCCAACTACCCCGAAGCCCTCAGAACAAGGGCACTCAACAGTTGCTACAGTTCAGCAGCCAAGATGTCCTCTCTTCATTGGGTGGGTGCACCTGCCACATGTATATATGTATGTTTATGTATATACTTTCCATTGGTGGGCTTTCACCCCGTTCAGCCAGAGAAAGTAACAAGATGAGGCCATTGGTGCTGTTTGTGCTTGTGCAAGTGTGTGTGCCTGTGTGTCTATCTGTGATGATCTGTGCGGCTGGCTGTGCGTATACATGTTTTTTTATGGTTGGACTTGATGAACTGAAAGGTCTTTTCCAACCTAATTTATTCTATGTTTCTGTGATTCTACGTGTGCACATGTGTGCGTCTATTGGGAATAGATACATTCTCAGCCTCGCTACCTGCTGGCCCTGAGAAGATGGGGCTGTGGCATCCTCAGCTCTGTTGGACTATTGGATTTGGCAGTTCCTAACAAATATGATTGATTTTTGAGGGAAGATAATAGAACTTTCTCTCCTCTTTCTGCTTAATAGCTTCCACAACTCCATGTTCTTAGTCTTGTTACTTTTGTACCAGCTACCTTCTTCAACTAAATAGTATCTTTTCTAGTTCTTTGCAGAAGAGCAGAGGGAGTAACTCTGTGTATGTGACACTCAAACCAAGTGTTAGGTTAACCAGGAATAGATGTTGTACTAGGCCTACTAAATAAGAACATGACCTTCATTTCACCTTTTCCAAATTTAATTTAGAATAAATGAATGTTCCTCTTTGCAGTAACTCTCTCCTGAGCCCCAACAAGTTAACTTCAATTGATACATTTGAAAGAAAGGTTAACTCTAAAGACTCAGAGAGCAGTGTAGACACTTTCTGTACGTTGTCTATTTTTAATGTGGCTTTAGTGTGCTAGTTACCCAAGAACCACTGATCTTCTTCAGTTATGACAGGAATTAACAAGATTACTAAATAAGAATTATAAAACTATATTTTATTCTTTGCTGGAGAGAAAACCTTAATGAAATAAGGATTTCTTAAAAATGAAAAGGATATATGGGAGGTCTAGTTTAGTCATTTCCTATTAAAGACTGGAAACAAAGATCAGCAAGCATCCCTTAATTGTTTCTCCTCTTCATATAAGACCAATCACATAGAGGGCACATTCTCCCCTTCCTCTGCCTTACTTAAAATAAGTGACACTAAATCAGACAAATGCAGGCTCTGTGGCTCAGCAGGTGATAATTGAACCCTTACAGTTTAGAAGTGCTCTTGTGTCCATTTGCTCTGGGCACAATTCCATTTCATAATCCATTTTTTTCTAAATTTAAAGGAAACAACCTGCATTACAAGCTAGCCATGTAATTTGAAATTACATGTGATGGATGCTAAATGGAATCTGATTAAATATGAAGAACATGAGTCTATCTAAGGAGTAGTAATAGTGAAGAGATGAAAACTGAAGTGGAAACCCAAGAGGCATAAACTAAAAATCATGTGTATCTGTAAATCTGACCACCATGATGAGATGAAAATTGTCCAAGACATATTTTTGGGCATGTGAGACAATGGCCTTGGTATATCTGAGTAAAATAATAACAACAACAACAACAACAAAATGCATCCACAGGCTCCTCCACACCTAGGACTTCTCTCTTTCTTCTCTGCCCACTTCAGCATTCCCTGAATTTTATCAGCCTACTCTTCCTGACAGTCTTTGTCTTTTCTCTCTGTTAATTTTCCATATTTCCATATTTTCTTCTCTTCAAGGATAAATATGAACTTATTTCTAATACTGTCGCTCTAATTCCACTGAAGAAATGGAAAATTAATATATGAGTAGTTGCATTTTTATATAAGATATTGCTGATCCATGAAAAGGGTAAACAAAGATAACGTTATTACTGGTTTGCACAAAGGTTTTAGTATGGTTACACTCAAGTTTTGTTATTAGCACATTCAGAACATTTTGTGCCTAACCAGTTGTATTTATTTCTTTGATATTAAGAGTTAACCAGAAAAACAATCTATGTCAAAGTAGATTGATGCAGAACAGAGAAAATCGTTACTAGAATTACAGAGTAAGTCACTTGCAGAGTTGTTTTGTCATCCTTATGGACTGGATTTTTTCTCCTTCATCTCTCAGACAGAAGAAAGTAATGCAAATTCCTGTTTTATATAGCCTGCTGAGAAGATCTGAGCCAACTGCTTTATTTGGTGTTTTCCAGTTGGGAAATATCAACCCTAATTTGTCAGCTTTTTGTTAGAATATCTGAGCATGTGATTATGTATACAATGTTCTGGATCTAATGAGGCTCATTCAGTGCTTTAGAGAGCAATTATTCACTCCTTGATTGGCACATAACTGTCTTGAGTTGAAAAACTGAAGCATCATTAGATGATTTCCCAAAATGATGCACTTAAATTTAGCTCTGCTGTGTTATTTCACACCAGATGAATAATTTCTGTATGTGCCAATGAGTGTTTTGGATATGCTTATCTGAACAATGTAGGATACCTCTAGGCTTCTATGATAAGAAACAGCCTTATCCCTGGTAGGTACCAGCAGAAATATTCCTTATCCTCCACCTTTTCTGTGCTTCTTCACACAGACTTTCACTGTAATTGACACAACTCCTTTTTTTTTTTTTTTTTTTTTTTTCAAGAGAGCCTAGGATGCAGATTCTTTCCCTCTGAAGAACTCCACAAAATCAACTATCAGTCTCAAAGAAAAAAACTATCAAGCCCTTCCCACTAGCCAGTAATGAATGCCAGAGCACAACTTCCTATCTCGCAAATGGCATGGCAGATGCTTAGCATTGTTCATACTGCTTCTGTGACCACCTTTGTCATTCAAAAACATACTGAAAGAGAGACAGATTGATCATTTCTGCTCATACTCTAACACTGTACTGGTAGATTTCATTTCTTAGCTTTAATTGTTAAGGAAAAGTTTATGGAATGATCAAGCCAGCTAGAGAAACCAAATAAAAGGTTTCATGCACATTGTCAAAAGTCTCCTTTATCAACTTTCAAGGATGACTTTCACCTGAATGTTTATGTCAGGAATTTCTAAACTGTTAGTCCTCAAGCACACCATGGTGAACGAGGTGGGACAAAAAGCATTGGATCACTTGGAAAAGTGAGTATATTGCTTTTGGTGTATTGTAACAAATCCATCTGAAGATATTGTTCACCAGGATCCTAGAGATCCTGCAGAACATATTGATATAACTCATATGAAAAAAAAAAAAAAGGACTCAAATAGTATCATTCTTACTGGTTCTGGTGTTGATCAGAAATCCTATCTGGAAAGAACTGGGCTTTGCTATTAATTTCCTTGGTAGTCAACAGTCAGAGAAAGGACTTACGTTTTTCCACAGAGACAATGTTCTTAATAAAAAAGATAAATACTGCTAGATAATGTCTGTGAAGTGAAGCCTTGCCATGGAACAATGGTGTGGTCCTAATTTAAAGGAACAAAATGGACAAAACATGTTAATAGTCCAGGGGAAATCTGCCAGTGGCTGAAGAGGGTCCGTGTGTTGGTCTTAATCTATGTAAAATTAAAACATAAATTTTTTCTACCAGTGACTGCAGTTCCTGATACTTTTACATAATTATTTCTTTCATTTCCCAGTGATCTTTAGTATCTTGTCATCTTTTACTATCTTTTCTAGGGATTTGAAGTATTCTACTCAGATCATTTTAATCCTCCCCACCCCTTTCTTTTGATAACCTGCTCGGCATTATTGACCTTGAATCATTTCACTGGAGAATAAAGGAGCATCATCTGTCTTGACATGAAGGACACCTCGAACATACCGTGGACTTCACTTAAAAATAATTTCCAGCCTCAGATTCACACTAAATATCCTCGCTGCTGGAAGAGAAATCAGACTTTTGTTCTTTGGATCAGTGTAATGGCCAGGGTGCCTCCTTCTGATAAAAATAAAATTGCTTTTGGTGTTGCTAAGGTTATGTTCCCTGCTAACTCTTCCTCTGTCTTACTATAGAGATTTCCATCATTAACTTTGTTTCCAATTATTTCTAATTTGCAATCACTGATCTGAAGCTCTGTCTCACCATGTCCTTTTTCTTTTTTTTTTTTTTTTTTTTTTTTTTTACTTTTCTCAGGGTCCTGAGGGCACCACCAGTCCTCAGTGGCCTTCACCAACCTCCCTGGGGCCATACACTGCCCATGGCCCTGGACCCCATTTCAGCCCAGCCTGTGGCTGTCAGTCCCTGCCCCAGAGATGTTGTAGGAGTGCTGGTCTCCATCCCTGTCTCTGCCTGTCTCCTGAACAGGCCTCTGCTCTGCACTATGGGTAGCTTGTTTCCTGGATGGACCACTTCCAATGTATGTCATAGCTTGCCTTCAGCCCTGCCTTTGCCCCCCTCCCTTTTGTTCCTGACCTGGCTCCCTGGGTGGATCCTGGCCACCTTTAGCAAATATCATTGACAGAGGTGACCAAAACCAGCAGAAAATGAAATGGTTTGTTTTCCTCAAGAGTTTAGGGGATGCCGTCTTCACTGACTTTTTTTCATAAGTGTTCATAAGAGCATTTGTGCTTCCATGATGATATTTTCTTAAGAAAATAAATATCTACTTACGTACCTACCAACTCCCTTCTTTTCTGATCTTAGGTGGTCTTGAACCACTAGTTTTATACCTGCATTTGTTTGTCTGTCTGTTATTAGGGATCAGGAGTAATATGTTCAGCAGGAGTCCCTAGGCTTGAATGCCCACTCACCTGAGATATCTCTGCCCTTGTTATCATATAGACCTCATCTAGATTCCCTTAACTTAGCCAAATATATTCGTTATTTACTGTAGTTCTGACAAGATAGACCAAAGCTTACTCTTTCAAATATTGATGCCCTTTTTATTTGACCCTTGCTGTGACTTCTCAACTAGTTAATTAAGCTCTTTGACATAAGCTCTTTGCCATTTACAGCTTTATTTTCATATCTTTGTCATTTACAACTTGATTTTCACACATTTTTAACCCATTTCTTTCCCCTCTAAAGAATGATATTTTTTTTTACCATAATTCATTTTGTTGTCCATATTTTAATGAATTTATTATCTAATGGAGTTTAGAAAGGATGTAAATCCTTTCTCTGACTGTTCACTACCAAGAACTTCCTAGAGGAAAACAGATACAACTTATTAAAGCTCCAATTACACATATGATTAAAAACAGTTTTTCCACTGTGTAAGTCTATATTTGTATAATAAAAGAAAAAAAAAAAACAAACACAAAATTTGCAATGCAAAGAAAGGAAAGGAAAAAATACTGTAGAAGAGGGCTAAAGAACTAGCTGAAGTAATGAATGCATTAAGAAGGCTTTTAAAATGAAAGTGGAGATGGAAAACATGTTATATCTTGTAGTTTTAGTCAGGCTACATAAATCTGGTGTGGTATAGGAAGTTAAAAAGGTCATAGTGATATAAGTAAAAAAGGATTAAGGGAAAGAACACTCATCTTTTTATGGTGAGAATAGGGTATAAACTAAAAATTTATGAAATAAAATTAGGGTTTTTTTTCCTTGAATCTAAATAAGGATAGTAATTCTGCATGGGGAAAGGATGAGGTGTTATCACACCAAGATGGAAACAAAACCAAGGTGGTTGTGCCCAGCTTGGGCACAACAGAGAATTGTTGCTCTAGAACGATAAAAGACCTGGTGCACTATACTGAAAGTGATAAGAGCAGTTATAAGTCAAACTGAAGGCTAAGTATGCACAGTGTCTGTAGTTCTGAAAGGAAATTGCAGATACATCAGTTTATCTGGTGATTATGCAGAGCAGACTTGTAAACATTTTTTGAAGGAATTATTACTATGAAAGTCAATAGAAGATCAGAGACATTTCAGCTGTGATTTACTAAAATTAAAATTAGCCTGTTATACTTTTATATGAATTTTTGATTTAAAAAAAAAAAGTAATGTATTTTTATAAAGATAGAAAGGGAGGTTTGATAGGTTGAAGACACACCAGTATAATGATTCATGCACTGATTCTTGTGGGATTACTCCTAAACTAAGAAAGGTTGTCCTTAGTAGCAGTGAAAGGTAGTTGGAGTATCTAGCTAGCTTGGGATAAACTATCTAGAAGCTGTTCTTTTAGTAAGATGCCATACCTCAGCTCACCTGCTTCATCATGCTCATCAACTTGGGCACAGTATCATAATAAAATGGCTGTATGTTCCCTGAAACAGAGCTGCCCCACTCTGAACTGCTAAAGAACTATCGGTGCAACATATTAATCAATAGTTCAGACATCTCTACTTTGCTGTAATCAGAGTGAAAATAAACATAGCACTCTTTTTATTCTTTAAATTTCAAAGCAATTTATACAAGAAGGTGAATTTCTCTAGATGTAACTGATAAAAGACGGTAAAATTAAGCTAGCTTAATTTTGAAGTGAGGTTCATTTAAGCAGTCTGAGTTTCAGATTTAAACCTTTATTCCTCATTGAAATGATATAAATAAAAAGTGGGCTCGAAGTGTTATATCAGAATCAAATCTATTTACTTCTGTTCTGCATTGCTATTAAAATAAACACAAAGGCAACATTCAAGAACAAGGCATTACAATGTACAAGAAAACAGAGAATTAAGTCTGTTGATTTTAATATTATTTTTTTTACCAGGATCATACATAGGAGGTAGTTTGCTTTTAGCAATACTACAGAAAATAATATCAAAAGAAAAGCTTTCTTTAGGAGCAGACACACCACACTGCAGAGCTAACAAATTCAGGTAAAACCAACTGTTTAAATACCGTTTCTCAGTATAGTTTTATTCTGTTTTTTCACCATTAACAGTAAGTTGGTTTTTTTTTTGGTTTTTTTTTTTTTCTGGATCTGCAGTGAGATCTAGGTGTTCAGAATGCTACTATTTATGGAAAGTAGTTAGAGACTATAAGTTTGAGAACTGATTTTATTTTGTGCTAGTTAAGTATTTAAAGGTTTCAGATTACTTCTGTATCTTTCGTTTCTCATGGAATGTAATAAAAGAAACCCTATATTTTTTCAAAGTAAGAGAAAATTAAAAAAATAGGTTTACATTTCCTCCTTATCCCTCATCTTGGACACTGGCAAGACTGGATAAACTGGCATCAACTAGAATGAATGCATAATGGTGTCCTAAAATGACCATCATCGTAACCTGATGTGGTATTTAACCAAGGTAGGCATGTCTCAACTCCAAAGAAGTAATACATATATTTTTTAAATGTTAAGCATAATGTACAATTAGGGTACTGTACACTGCAAAAGATATTGGATTCAATGATCTGGAATGATCAGATAATTTCCTGATCTTTGAAATCTGAGGTTTTTGTCTATATCAGCTTCTTTATTAGTCCAAAATCTGAAAGTTAATTGACCTAACTGACCTCAGCTAGCCAAGTAAAGCCTAATAAGAATCAGTACATATGATGTTGCACTTCAATTTATGGGCATAGAAAATCACTAAACACTTTTCCCTCCTACCAACAATCAAGTTATCGAGGATCTTCAACACTCATAATAGCAGAAAATGATAGGATAAATATAGTATTTTGCTGTATCTACAGGAAACAATCATATGAAAGACAATAAGTAGCGATTTTCTAGGGTAAATAGTACCTTTTAGTTATCCTTCATTGCCCCCATGCAGGGGAAATTACTGAATGTAGAGACTCTGTCTTGCTCCCTGATGCAGTCTATACAAGCATAAATGTATTCATGGGACTTTGCCTTGCAGAATAGGATTTTACTTAACAATAGCTATGAACTTGATACCTCACCGTTCTCAGTGGATTCTATGGGACACTGAAGTCAATTTGGTTGTGACTTTCTGTCAGAAATGAAATGTGGATCACAATAGGATGTTTTCACAACAATGTTTTCCAGGGAATCTTTTTTTGTCTATAAAAAACTTCAAATATATGTGTGGTTTACAGATAGAAATAAACATGTTTCATCATATGTTGCTGTTGTACATTAGGAGAAAAAAAGTCTGCTCAGTGTGATCTTATCACCTAACTCTTAAACAACCAAGAATAATTCCTCAGCCTGGAGTCTGTCATTCCATCTGAAATTGAAGTTTAAAACCCTGGTTTAAAAATGTTTAAAAACATTTTTAGTCTTATTCTTGTTATCTTCACACTGGTATGAAGGAAGTAAAGTCAGTTAACTGGGGTAGTAAAGGAAAGAAGAGATGAAGAGTTTGATGGCATTATTGGTGCCACTGTTTTACACCAGATGGTGGAAGTCTAATAGCTGTAGTAGATAACTTACATATGCCAGAAACAAGCAGAAGTTTGCTATCATCAGTTTCAGTTTTGATGTGATTGTGTCAACTTCACTTTCTTTGCAAGTCCCATGTGTATCTCCTGCTCCAAAATTAAAAATACTCTACCAAATGTCTGCAACATTTCTTTGACACACACTCCACCCAGAGTAGGTGGTCTTTCAATGAGAGTGGCTTTGCCAAATAGTTTTCTGTTCATAGCTCCACTGTCTCCTGTTATCCCCTTCTGCCAGAATTCACATCTGCTTCCACAACATTTTTTCTCTTCAGTTTTAATATGGTAGTGGTGGTGAAGCTAGCACTTTCTGGGTTTTGTAAGACATTTTTCTTGCTTTCCTTTCTTCCACCCTCCGCCCCCCTTTCCCTCTCCCCAACTCCTTTCTTCCTCTCATTATCTAACAAAAACATCTAACACTACATCAGATGGTCTCTATTCTTTAAGAGTAATGATCAGTTATATGAAATAATCGTAGGTACTGAAACTGACACCAGACAGGTAGAAAACGTCTGCTGTAGCTTCAGTTGTGTTGTGTTTATGGGTTGGAATAGCAACTAGTGCATTACATAAAAGAGTTTACTCTATGAAAAGACAAATACCTTGATTGCAAAGCCTGTAAGTTAAAAAATAATACAGATATGCATACCCAGTGTTAGTATTGTTACGGCATTAAATGCTTAAGATTCGAAGTAGTTATTTGTCTACATTTGTAATATTACTATTTTGTTAAACATAAGGAATAACTTCACAAAAACAACAACGAAAGCTTCCCTGAGAAACATTAAAGCTCATCTTACATGAAACACCTCTCTTGATGCTATAGACTATGTAAACTCTATATTCTAGTTTTGAATTGCCCGTTTCTGTGTTTAAGGTCAAACTTACTGCTTTTAAAAACATTATCTAACCTATGTTCATTGTTCTTATGTATTTCTCTAAACAAGATAGGAATAGCTATGTGAGACTAACTCTGACAATTCACAGCATCAGCACCTGAGCACAGAAGTGAGTCCTGCCCCAAAGGAAAAGGAAGCTTTTCAGCTTTCTTGAATCCTAGGTGCTTTTGACAAAATTCTGGGTTTTGATTATTTAGAATTTTTTGGGTGTACACAGTAATTGCTTATCTGGTCTCCAACAGCTCACAAATATGCTACCGATACCATCATTCCCAGAGGTGATCTGGAGGTCAGGGACAATTTTCAAATTATTATTGACACCAAGAAATCATCATTCTGAGTCATTGAACAGTTGACATAAAATCTTTGATATTTTCATCACACATACATGTCTAGCCAAATAAAGAGACAATTTTAGCAAGCAATATTTTCAAAACAAAAAGCATGTATTTCCTTCTTGACCAATTTTATGATGATACCCTGTCACATTTATTTTACTAGAAATATTTAATAAATAGTAATTTTCTTCCAGTTCTTAGAGCTCCCATACCTTTCATACAGCTCTTTAAAGGAAATACCTTTGGGTTCATTAAACAAGGCAAATTGGTGAGCGTAGAAACTCTTAAAAAAGAGAGTTTATGTGGAAAAGAATATAGCCTACAGACTACGTGCATTTAGAATTTATTTGGTGAGACAAAGAATATAATGTGCCACTAGCCAGAGTAGCCTGTTCTAAATGTCTTCTTTCTAATTTGAATTTTTCTTAACCAGCAAAATGATGTTTAACAATGTCTCAATGAACTTAGAAAAACATTCACTTTTCTGTTTTAAGTTTTGCATAAAAAGTGAACAAGTTTATGACCCAAGGAAGATTTTACATTCAAAAGGAGCAAAGACAGAGTAGTATTAGCTCTATGAAGGTTTTTTATTTATTTTTGAAGATATAGACGCAAATATACTGAGCTTGTAGGTTAATATTCCTATTATTTGGTTTAAATTAGAAAACAAGTGCTGCAGATACCACTGCCAACATCTGGAACGTGGAGATTTTCACCATTATTTAATATATATGAGAATAATAAGAAAATCATTGACTTTTACAGGATTATCCCTCTTATCTTTGATGAAAACATCTAAAATTCCCACTCAGGAAATCTGTATTTCCCATCCGATATACTTTTTTTTTTTCTTTTTTTTTTTTTTCTGAAGATTAAGAAGGTTTTCCTTAATTCCCTCTTTCTAATCCTAGAATCACAAAACAAAATAATGACTGCTTTATCTTGGGCAAACTTCCCTCAGATTTCGGTAAGCATTCTGAATTTTTATATATATATAAACAAATTAATAGTCTAATATAGACTGTTGTATTCTACATTTGTTCTACATAAAGTGTGATGCACATGTTTTTGAAGTCAAATACAGATATCCTTTGTTTCTATGAGCTAAACTATCTTTAACAGGAACTTATATTTGTTTTCTGGAGGCTACAAGCAAAGAATTACTGAAAGTAAGAATGCAAAGAGAATGATATATCACAAAACCGTATAGAATTACTTTAGGTTATGCCCCAGAAATGACTGTGGTATGTGTGGATGTTCCTGGGACTGCTTTAAATTGTCCCTTATCAGGCTAATTCACAACGAATAAGAGAAAACTTCTGGGCTGATATTATTAGAAATTTAATTTGCAGTCTTGAAGGATATCAGGGACTATATAGTCTATGCATGAAATCCTTGAACTATTCAATTTTATTAGAAATATGCCGTTTATTTTAGATTAACTGGAATTCTCTGTGCATATTAAACTTGAATATATTTATGTAATGCATTGGTACTACTTTGTGACACTGTAGTGGAAGTAATCTAGTTGCATTAGTTGAAGTATTGCAATAACACAGTTATACTGCTTTTGGCATCTGTGCTTGCCTAGATATCTCTACAAAGCATTGTACTGGTATTAGAGCAGTCTACCGCAAAAGAGATATGACAGTTGTATGAAGAATGCTTGCTCTCATTTTCATCCTGAATTTGTGAACTTTGCAATGTTCTGATGAAATTGAACTTTGCATTTGGAAATAAAGATTATAAGTATCACACATTTTCTTGAATTCAATCTTCAAAAGCAACTGTATGTGAATACTTGGGACCTCTACAATGCCCTTGCATGACTAAGCTACTTCAGTCAAGAGTAAAATCATGTTTAAATCCACTGCAATGATTTGGTTAAATGAACGAACCATCATTCATTTAAAAAGATTTTTTTAAAAAAATTAGAGTAAAAAATATATTTCAGGATACTCAAAGTGTATTTGCATTGGAAATGGGTGGAAAAAACCCCATGAAACTCTGGCAATTTAAGTTTCAAATCCAGAAAACTCTCTGGATACGTCAATGTTCCAGGGTACTTAGATGTATTTTTTTTCTGTCACTGGTGTCAAAGTGTGAATAATTCAGATCTAAGTTACACAGTAACTTCAAACAACTAAGCGCGGTCACACGCTTATAAAACTGGAGTCCACGTGACAAGAATCAAAACTGGTGTGGATGTAATCATCTCAGACAGCCTCATACCCCATTAGTGCCTTTTCGACTAATGGGGGAACAGACTATAGCCCTTCTCTTGGAGTCAGGATCTTTTTCTTAAGAGAACATGCATGACATGTTAACAACTAATATCACAATTGCCCAAAGGTTACTCTACTGACCCACGGCTCATCAGTGAGAAAGTCTGGGGATCACCAAACTCTAATTTTTTTAGTCTCCACTAGACGTCAAGCCGGCAAATTTAAATTTTACTTGTGTACTTAGTACGAATAGACTTTATCGCTGAGTGGAGTCATGTCATGGTCTCTTTTAACTACTTGCTTGTTGATCTCACTGTTGTTTGCTAAATATGTGGCTCATAAATTGTAGCTATTGAACTGCAAAACTCTAAGAATAGAAGAAAAACTCATTATCTAATATTTTACATTCTGTCAAAGATATCACTTCAGTGCTATACACACTTACTAATATTATTTTTTTGCAATTTTTTTCAGTACCAGTGATTCAACATTTATAAGCAGATGTTTATTATACTGTTAAGACTGTTCGGGCTTCTCACAATTTAACATATACTTGTATATGGTTTTAATTAGTACTAAAAGTATGTTAGGGCTCAACATGACAGTTCAATACGACCCTGATCTGCTGTATACAAACGTCTGAACTTTCTACTAGGCAGATGATAGCTCCTATAACATCCATCAAAACTCTGATGTGGAATAAAATGTTATTTCAACAGGAAGCAGACTTTTATACATGTGCTGGCATTTCTAACATTATCAAGAATTAGCATAATACTTTATCCTTTTCAGTACTCACTGTAGATTTGTTGCAAACAGGTTCCTATTAGTAAGGAACTGAGTAATTGCCTCTGTCAAATTTTGCCATAAACTGGAGTTTGTGAGTCAGGTGTGAAATACTGCTGAAGCAACCTTCAGAACTAAATTGGCACTGTTATATTGCATTAAAGCATACCTGAAATATATCTTAGAAAGTCTTATACAGCATGATTGCAAAAGATATGGTTCCTAAGAAAGGTTAATGATGCTAAAGGAAAGGATGTAGCTCAAATGTGATGCACTCATATTGTTGAATTCAAGTGATTTATGAATTAGCATAAGTGACTGTTCAACATGCAAAATGAAATCTTGATTAATGAGAATTCTTAAGCTGCATCTAAGTGAAGTTTGAAAAAAACAGACAAAAAAAAGGTATATTTTATTGGGTGAATAGTTTTACTAGAAAGGCATACAATGTGCAAAAAGCTTCGTTTCCATATATAACCTTTGTTTTATTTTTTTGACTAAGGAAAGAAGAAAATAAGAGTGAATGTAAATATATGGTTTGGGATTTATTTTTTGATGTTGGCTGTCTGTATTATTTTGTTGTGATGTAGTAAAGCTTTTGAATTCACTTGTTCCAAACTTAACATATGGATTAAAAAAGGTATCTAATAAGCAGTATGCAACAGTAGACTAATTTTGCAGTCATTGCCCCTGCAAATACATAGTGACTGAAAGATAACTTCCACAGGACAAGGTACATTAATGATGTTTGTCGATTAGCCCCAAATTAGTAAATTATATATGATTCTAACCATTATACAGATATTTACATACAAATTTCTATAAAATACTAATAACAATAAGAATAACAAAAAAAAAAATCCAAGTCTCTTTGCAAAAAACACCATGGTGTCTGCATTAATGTACAAGCTCTCAGTATGCAGTCAAAGAACTGAGGTATATTTAAAACAATTTTGAACAGAAATTAAAAAGTTAAACTGAGCTACTTTTCTATTCCTTCTCATTACCGTGATGTATTCCCCCCTGTTCCTTTTCTTTGGTAACATTTTGACAGTTCGAAAGATAGCAATGTTTGAGGCATTTCTATATCTTCATAAATTAAATATACTTCCACAATGAGAACCACGTGTTAGCCCTGCAACAAGTTACCCGTTTTCCATCTTTCAAAATATATTATCTGAATAAACATAATGTAAAATAATTCGTGGTTATCTAAACAGGATGACACTTCTGCCTATCCCACGAGCTCCATTTCTTTCTAGATACGGTAAATTTAATAGACAGTAAAATTAAGGTAAAATATTATGCACTACTGAGTGTAAAACAGGTCAAAGTAGAAGATGATTTATTTAAAAATTGCTTTGAAAAGGTACTTTGATGATTTCTTCTGCATAAAGGATCAGATGCATATACTAATTTCTGGAGAAGCGGTTTAGCATTCACCTATATGTGACTGAATAAAAATATCTAGTCACACAGAGACCTGTGAAAAAATCATCCACTTTAGCAGACACTGATTGGAGAAGAGCTAAGGAATGCTTTTTACTTTTACTGAAAAGAGGGTTCAGAGGATCACTAAGAAGAAATTTGATTTTCAAAATGAATGTGAATGCTGATTTTTGAGACTGTTAAAGGGCAGATTCTGTTCTACTGAGCAAAACAGGCTGGTTAATCTAAAGTTACTCTACAGCATGCTATTAAATAAGGCTGTTGATTTTACAGTTTGATCATGTAACATCATATATACTATTTGACTAACAACATCATGTAAGTGTTTATTGTGCTGTAAAAATTTCTGGGCTTACAATCACCATTTTTCTCACCTTTAAAACATATTGCCACTTACATACTAGGTTTAATAAACTGATAATAGTTCTATTTGGTTTTAGTGTGATCTATATTTTTCACAAGTTTGTTGGAATGTAGGCAATTCAACAAGGCCAAAATGTTTGATTCTTGTTAGCTGAAAAAATGCTTTGCTATGAAAGAGCTTAAAGCTGAGAGGCAGAAAAAAGATTGTATGCCTGCTCTGTGAGCTTCATGATTAAAGGTGTTACATCTTACAAGCTACTTAAATGATACTGCATAGAAATTTTTCCAGCATTAAAGCCAATTGCACATAATCAAAGGTGACAGAACTAAACTTAGATGTAGGAGATATAGAAATATATATAGCACAGAAGTCACTCTTCTTCAACAAGTATAGATTCTGTGAGAGAAGTAAAATAATCAGAAAGAGATTGCAATGAGGTATAGAATCTGCTTGCTCTAACGTCTGGGTTTGAAGTATGTTATGAAAATGGAAGTAAATTTTTCAATTATGTTCAACATCATTGTAGTGTGGAGAGAAACTACAAAAGTCCTCTTGTGATCAGCACAATAAACAGAAATCCTTGGAGTAGAAGGGGAAATGAAAGAAATTATGTTCTGTATCATAATGTTTTTCAATGTGTTTCAATTTTTTTAGCAAAAAAAAGATATCTGGCTTGAAAAAAAGATTCTAATAAATTCAGCCTATGCCCCCTGGAAATTGTTATGCTTTGCAGAGAGGAGTGTTCTATTTACTTTAAAAGTAAGTGTGACTGAATATGGTTTAAACAGACTATTGCTTTTCTGGTGACCAGACATCAAGACTAAAACTACGAATGACTGATTTTTTCAGTTTGCTGTGAATAGGAAAAATGAAATGGACAAACTTTTCAAATTGAACTATAAATGTTGTTTTCCTTCAAGATGGAAGGACAGAATGAAGCGGGGGGCTTCCTGCCTGCCTGGCATTACTATCTCTTCTGGAAGCATTCAGGTTTAGCCATGAAAAGGCTACAGAGTATGCACCTAACAAAGTTAGGTATTTCAGTAGGCAACATTGCATCTAAAAACTAAAAGATTATCTGATACCTACACATAATGCAGATAAGCAGATAGACAGCTGAGTTTCAATATAATTTATTAAGGTTCTAGTTTTACTTTACATTATATCTGTGTATAAAAGCCACTGAACAAAACCTATGTTCGATTTTCACCTAATGGATATCTTTCAGCCAGCTTAAGGGAACTCAGAGCCTACAAAAAGCACTTCCATTCATTCTATTATTACAATAATTCTTTTTATTTATAATATATAATCTGCCTTCCTTTTGAGGAGCATGTAACATTTAAAAATGTTAATGATTTCATTATGAACTAACTTCAGTAACATAATCCTTGTATTCATATTTCCTTACATATGAAATGAAACCACTTTGGGTGGCTGAAGTGAAAATTGAGATTATGTCTAAGTAACTCCAACTCAGAAGCATGTGAGATACCCAAATTGTTCAGATTAGGTGAACAGAGTCAATGCTGTAATATTTGGAGTTGTTTAGAGCTATCTTGGGCACTGTGTTGCACATCCAAACTGTACCCAACTTGACTGGGGAACATCTATCATGATGCAAAGTGCTTTCCTTTAGTGGTGTATGATTGTTATTTAATCTTAACAGGTGTGTGAGACATTGTTTTAGCAGACTAATAGCCTTGACTTTGGTTGATTTTTATAACTCATCTATTGGAGTCATTGGCCTTTTTTAGCAAATCTTTAGGAGAAAGTAAGTAGCAATCTGTGACTTAGTTTAAGAGTGTTTTTATGACTGAACTCCTTCCTCTATTTATTTTGACTTTTTTTGGTAGTGCTCCATGCATTTAGCTATGTTAACTTTCCTCGGAGAATTTGTTTCGAATATTATATTTCTGTGTTGACAATTCAGAGCCTAACAATGGAAATTTATACTAGAATATGTACTATGGAGAAAATCAAGGCTTTGTTAGTTACACTAAAGGTAAATCTCAATTCCTTGTTTAACCCAGCCAAAGATATGAGGCTATAAAAGCAATTACATAGTTCTCATTAGCAGTAATACATTTTCTAGGTCAATAGAGTTGGAGATAGGAAGTCTGAGGGAGGATGAAATATTTCTTATTTATGGCTCAAGATTTTACAGATTGCATATTTTTTCATAAATATTTGTACATCTTTGGAAATACTATTCAAGAAACCATACAATTTGATTTCAATGTCTATGACTCAGATATCTGATATGGCATCTTATTCATATAGCCTTTTGTACTGACAGTCCTCAATACTTTCCAAAACATAAGACTCCAGACTAAAATTCTGACATTGGTAGGCTACATTTAAGACATGGACAATATTCACTGTCCATATTGGTAGTGAAAACTAAGGGTTTTACAGGTCCAGTTTAGATGCTTCCAAATTTATAAACAATCACCTATAGAAAAGAAAATTAAAATTGTAAAGAAAAGAAAGTTAGAATAATAGACAACCAACCAACCAACCAACCAAATAAACAAAAGAACCCTAACAAAGCACAAATCAATCTAATCCAGACAAAGTAGAGAAGATGAACCTTATCAGCTGGGCAGCGTATGAACAGTAATCAACAATCCTTTACTGAAAAGCTTTTATTCCAAAAGAGTCTTCAGGTATGGACAAATAAGACCTGCAAAATTTTAGAAATTTTGTCTGTTACAAAAGAACTGGAATGTAAATAATAATATATATGAATGAAGGAGACACCTTTAAGGAATGTAAGGACACGTGTAAATAATCATCATGTCTATTCATGGTGATTATTAACCAAGTTGTTCTGTCAAAATGGTAATAAGGTATCATCTTTCACTCTGTAACGAAAGTTACGTTCATTTCCATTTATTTCAAACCAAAAGGTAGCATGTGCACCAACAGCTTAATGTGCACTCTGACACCTACTGTTCCTCCTGGTTGATTAAAGCTAATTGATAGTTTTGCCTTTTTCATAACTCTCAACAAAGTATGGAGTTATCAATAAGGAATGAAAATACCATTTTTCCATTCATGTCATATACAATATGAGCTAAAATATCCTATACTGTAGGGTTTACTTATTGAATTATAGCTATTTGGTGGCACTCAGCACAAGACAAGTCTGCAGTCATTTGTAAAGTTTACAGTAAAAAAAGATTCACTCCTTCAGAGTTCAGAAAAATAATTAATGTAGAGGAAAAAATTAATGTGGAGCTACAGTACTGACATACTAAAATAGCAGCACCTCAGAAGTCAGACCATCAATGACATTTTAATGTTGAAATATACTGTTTGCCTCTTATCTGGAAATAACATAAATGAAGAGTGTATAGTATAGTGTGTGTGTGTATGCATGTATGTATATATGTATATAAATATGTATACATTCATACAAGAGAGCCAAGAGAACAGTCAATTTCCTGAAGTGATTATATGAGAATCTTGTTGGACAATTTTTAACACATAGTTAAAAATTTGCTCAGCTTTTTTGGGGACATCTTTTTTATGATTGTTGGCCTATATCTACACATATGCTTCCTCCTCCCCAAAATGCTAAGAAAATCAAAATATTCACCTTCCTTCTCCCCAAAAGAGCAAAATCCTCCTGAGGCAAGCAAATGAGCAATGGCAGAAAAATTATATGAGAGTGCTCATAAGCCCACTTTTGACAACCTGGTTGGAGAGTGACTGAAGTCACCTTGCAACCTCTGCCTGGGTCAGAGCAGCTGTCCTGTCGGTTAACACTAACAGCTTGCTGTGCAGCACTTGGGACCCTCACTGCGGGTGCGAGTGTGTGAGTTCAAGGGGTGCTTGCTTCCTGACTTGTGCATTAAGGGGTTGCAGGGAGCAGTGCGGGTACTCACAAAGCCTGAGCAGCCATGATTCCAACTGAAGGTGTGTGGAAACATGGAAACCTGCACTGGCAGGAGAAGTGGGAGTGTGCTTGCAACTGTGTGATTGAACTTTTTAAAATTAGTTATAGCCAGGTGTTTAGACATTTACAGGTGTTTATTAACATTTTATAATAGAGTTGTCATTTATATGTTTTGCTGCTCATATTGATCCTGACTGTATAGGTCACTTATTATGAGTTAATTAGTGTCATTTGTAAATCAATAAATTGCTTCCGATCCTGATTTAAAATATGTAAAGTGAGCAGCTGTTCCCTGAGACTCTATTCCAGCTCTGACTTCTTGAATACTAAATATAGAAGTGAGTCAAAGACTCTCTGCAGTCTGTAAGAGTTATTACTAGCCTATTTTATTCAAGAAGGATTCAGATTTTGCAGTGAGTAATGACAGTACTCTATCCTAAAGGAAAAAGTACATATGCCAGCCAAAGTATTATATACGTATATAAAGGAAAAACGACTTCCTAAAATACCCGTCTGTTCCTGACCATTGTCAGTGGAATGTTTTTCTTTCTCCCTCTTTCCCCAAATACTATCCGGTACGCTATTATTGAACCTGCATATTTGCCTGAAAAATCTGGTACTAAATTGCTTGTAATTTCTCCTATACACACAATAATAAATTTCAAGATTGCCTTGAGAAGTAATCTATCTGGGACTTTCGAATGTTTTTAATATCAGTGCAATTCATTGATAAAAATCAAGTTGGTAAAGTGATCCTAACCCTGTTTCTTGCACATTGTACCTTTGTGGCAAACACCTGCAAACTCTTGCCTAGGCGGAATACTCTTTAGTCAACACACAGAGTCTGGCTTCTCTAGGTTTTGATAAAGTGTAGGTAGCTAACTTTAGGTGCCCTCTGTCACTCACTGGAGGCATGTTTTCTCCACTGAGTAGAATAAATGATGTTTAACAGCTAATGGCAGGGATTTATCAAGAGACAGCCAGGCCTGACCACACCTAAAACAGGAAGACACACACAGAGGACAATAGGGAAGAGCGCCTTTTTATTGATCTTTAGAAACAATATTTATTTTCAAAAGTACAATTTGTGGTGAAAACCACACACATTTTTACTAGGAATTGTTCACTAGACGTTTTTTTATATACTTTGGAGAACATGTTCTGTCATGTGGTCTAAATATTACAGTTTTGTCTTCCCAGAGGAGAGTATATAAAAAAATAAAGATCATTGGTTTTAGCTTTTATGCTTATTTTTCTATAATTCAAAAATATATTTGAGTTCAAAGTATGTATAAGATGTAATTAATGTTGTCTTTATAGAAAGTTCAAAGTAGACCAAGCCATGCTGTGTCAAATTGACAAAAACTGTCCTTTCAAAGGACTGCTGTTATGGTACTAGTAATTCCCTCCATATCAGAAAACAATAAAAAAATCCAGCTTGATTAAGAATTAATAGTGGGTAACCTGATTTAGAGATGGTGTGGCAAAATTTTTTTCTCAGGAACAGCAAAGGGCTGGGTTGTGAGTTAGAGTCCTAATTTAGCCCCTGAATTTCTTCTTTCTTGCAGGGAAAGCAGCATGAGGGAGCTTATCAGCTGCTGCATAATTACTTCATATTTTACAGATGGCAGATCAGATTGCACTGACCTAAGCAGTGGGGATTTACCTGTTGGTTGACCTGTCTGCACACCAGGCACTGGCCTATATGAAAAGGAGAGTGGTGGGGTTGGTAGAACTGGGATGGATAGAGGTTACACAGGGGATATAGAAATACCTTCTCTTTTTTGCATACAAAAGCTGCTGTCTTGCTCTTTGGGATTTACATGAAGAACAGTTAAGCATTTCAAGCGTATTTGAATCAGTTGGACAGAAGTGATAAACTTAGTTTTTAAAAAGATTTTCCGTTTTGAAATAAAATTTCTTGTTAGTCAAGCTGAGTCCTTTTCTATCTCTGAATGCCAAGTTGAGTTCAACGAGTGGTTTGATGTGGAAAGATTCAGTGTTGTTTAGCTTTGTCTCTAGACGCTAGTAACCCATGTGGAGAAAATCTGGGTTAAGTGCTATAGAGTTTCCTCTGGGAGAAGACTTAAAATACTATAATTATTTAGCTTTGCAACACAGCATAAAACCTGGAAGCCTCAGAAATAGTTTTAGCAAACAATGAATTCACCGGTATACTAGAGATATGAGTTGCATGGCTTTGTTTATTCTGCACGGATTTCACACATCCTTCCAGAAAACTATTTGCAAGTTTAATCTTCAGTGGTCTGGATCAACGCAACAAGATATGTTAGATCCACAAGAATGTGTAATTTAGATGCATCATTTTCTAACACTTCAGAGCAAATAATTTTATCTATCATTGGTGTTCTCCATATCACTTGTCAAGCCTTCTGATCATATCTGTGACTCTGACGGTAAAAAAGCTATCATTTATATCTCCTCATTTAAGTTTCTACTGCAGTCTAGACTAAAGCGCCATCAATATGGCAAAATAATGCCCACCATTTATGCTAAAAGTAATAACTGTAGAGATGACAACAACGTTGGTCTCAACAAATCAAAATGACATTTTCTGACAACAAAAACCATCCCATTTTATGCAGTAGCTGTCTGGAACCAAGTGACCTCCTTTTATATGGATGTTTATCAGAGTTGGTTTAGACTGCAGCTTTTCCTTCTGAAATAACGCTTATGTTACTATTTCAAAAACTTCCCCTTTTCTTTTGGTCTGTAATTAGGTTTCTTGGATTAATCTTAAAAATCTAATTTCGTAGGATGAAAAATAAAAGGGAAAAAAACCATATCCTTATGCAAAATCACTGCGTATGGGAACAGAGAATGTTGGTTATACAGCTTTAACTCTTATGAGAAGTACTTTATCGACTCAGTGGCAGCAAAGCTTTCCTTCACTAGGTAGCCATGAAAGACATTTACCCCCAACAGCAGTATGGAAGGCAATACAATACAGGGCAGGAACCAGAAGTTCCACAGGAATTTACAGATATACTGGTCTGCATCAGATAATTAGGAGAGAATAACTTTACTTTTGCTAATATCAAAATTATCTGGTCTCATTATAACTTCAGAGATAGTCCATATTCCAGTTAAAGCATATGTTTTGTGTCTACCGGACAAAGATGGTACTCTCTGGCACTGATCAAACAATTCACAGGCAAATCTGTCTCCTAAGATGATTTCTGGAACCTTGTATAGTAAAGAGGAAAAACAATGTCAATGTGTGTCAGTAACAAGAAGTGAACCCGTTATCTATTGGCAGGACTCAGTTCCCGTTAGTAAAGTAGGAGTTAATAAGAAGAACATATCAAACACTGTGCCATGACTGCTTCGTAATACAAATCTGTTGAAAGAAGGTTTAAAACACAGATTCCTCCCACTGTGGTAGGGAAGTGGTACAGGGTTATTACAAGAGCTAAGACAGTCTCTACTGTTAGCTATTCTTATGTAGATTGAAGAGCTCTTCTTAATGTCCACTGCTATCCTCGCTCCTGTATTCACGCCTGTCACCACATTGCCTAAATACCTGGTGTGGTTAGATCATTCTGAAGTGTTTCATAAAACTGAAAACTGGAATGATTTAATAGAATCTGCAGTTTTTGTCACCTCATTGCTCAGTATTTTCCATGTCATTAATAAATACACTGAATAAGTACTGGTACTTCTTTTCAGATAATTAGTCCCTTCCTCTGAGAAGAGCTGGCCTTTTTCTCTCTGTGTTGCAGCTAAAAAACAGATTAAATTAGTCTTTCATCTTAGATTTTTTTTTTTTTTTTAGAGTTAAACCAGAGTGGAATTTAGTGCAAGGGAAGGGAATCTGGCAGTTGGGGATATTTCATAGTATTCATATTAAATGTGCAGAATAGCTAGCAAGTTGTCCACATGTGCTTCTAAATAATTAACTTTGGGATATTTTTGTTTCAGCTCAAAATATTGCTTTGCTTTGAGGCAGTGAGAGATTATTAGATCTGCCCTAGACAATACTGACGAGTCATATACAATATTTCTTTCTAAGCGTGACTAGGTCATGTGAACATTATGATTCTATTTGTAAAGAGAAGTAAAAATAAATAGATTTGTATTATTCTAAACAGCTGAGAAAATTGAGGGAACTGAAGGATTTGTGAGTACGGATTTGTCTAGAATGGCTTTTTGAGATTTTACAGGTGACTTCCAATGTGGGTAGCTTGTTCCACTCCAAATTTTCTGTGCAACTCCTTGTCAGCTGGACTGATATTTTCAGTAAAATAAACATCTCCTTCTTCCGGTCTTCAGATCCAAAACTAGTCTAATCAAATTTAGCCTACCTACTTCTAGCACCAGAAAACAGCAACAAGATTATGTAAAGTACCTCATTTTGTTGAAATGACCTGTAAATAATGCAGAAGGGTTTCTCAGAAGGTTATTTCTTCAGAAATTTTTGATAACGCTGTAGCAGCTTATTAATCTTCAGTAACAAACATCACTGATGAGACATACAGAATACATTATTAAAAATTGTTAATATAGTATAAATACTACAAGAAATGCTCTATAAGCAATCTGAATGCCAATCCATATTGTACATTATCTAAACATTGAAAATATGACCTTTGACCCCTCTTATTCCATATTTTGTTTTTATATAGCAGTTGATGCCTTATCAAATTTTATGAGTCAGAAGACAAATGCTACATATTCCTTATAAATGTGAAAGTAAAGGATATTTAAAATTTATTTTTAAAGTTTGTTGGATTTTTTTTCATCTGTGAAATCTGAACATTCCAAAGTAGATTAAGTTCCCTGAAAACATAGTAGTATATAAAGCCCTGTTTCCTAAATTTGATGTTTTGAATTTTGAAAAGTTTGGAATATTGATTTCAGTATGTGTTGCCAGAACTGTCTTTACAGGTATCACTCACATAAATACTCCCACATTTTACAGGGATGAAATCAGAATTAACTGATTTAATGTTTTCCAATGAAAACAACATTTTTTTGATTAATCCAAAATTAATTTGATTGGAATGTATTCCAGAACACAGCTTGAAACTTGATTGCTTAGGGCTGTTTTGTTCAGTTTATGGCTATAGTTCCTTCATCCTGACCCACCTTCTAGTTGAAACCTTTCCTAGCCCTGGAAAGCTCCGGTGTCCAGGACATCCTAATAGAAATGGGAGTGTCTTCCTGAATTTACTTCGATGAGGATATGCCAGTTTATGCCAGCTGTTTCTTTGGCCCTGTACCTTTTTATTTGGATAAAAACTGTTGATTTTTATTTGGATAAAAACTGTTGATTTTCTCTATGCCTGCTCACAATTTGTTTCCAAATAAGCATCCCACACTCCAAGGGCCATCTGCTGTTTGTTCTGAGGTAATCAGTGTGTTTAGTGCTAATGTCCTTGGGAGGAGTTGTCACGATGCCACTTTGTGAAGCAGGGCTCCTGTTTTCTTATGAACTCAAATTTTCAACCCTTGCGAATTAACAAAGTTTAAATAATTTTCTCCCCACCATGCTCACAGATGTGAATCATAAGTGCACAGAGGATGCTATAAAGATCTAGAGTACAGTCTGGTGATCCAGGCTTAATGATCCCTGTTCAAACAGGGATACACACCTGTTAAGCAGGGGGGACATCTGTTCAATGCTCACACTTACAGTGCACTGAAAATGTAAAATCTTTTACCTATGACCAGTTATAAGGAACCAATGTCTTCCTTCTAAGAGTGAACAAACAATATTCATAGAACTATTTGTAGTAAACTCCATGCAAGAATTGTAAATATCTTCTGGAATTTCAAATAAAATTTTTTCCCAGATACTGTTAAAAAAAATCCCTCTGGTTGATTTTTCAAATATATATGCTTCCTACTTACCTCAGTGCTGGAAGCGTGGGAAAAACAAAACAGCAAAATTTTGCAAAACACACGTTTCCTTAACACATGGTGCCCAGGACAAACACAGGACTAGATGGAGATCCAGTGATTTGTGTTGCTGTGGCACTAAGGAGTAGTGCAAAGCGAGGTGGAGGCCGCATGGTCCTGTTCTTCCACTTTTCTCAAGGAACATTTGACATGACTATGCAGATTTAACTCCTGCTCTTCCCCATCTCTTAAGGACTGTTTTGTAGTACTCCTCAGACCTTATCTCTCATTATTCCTCTTTTCCCGCAAAAACAGTGCACACCTCGCACCAAGGAATGTGCTGTGTCATTACTCAAGAAACAATGTCCTGACCACAGTCCCACTCACTCACACATACATGCTTAGATAAATACTATCCTGAGTTTGTTTTTAACTCAGAGGGATGATAATCTGATACCAAATTGGAGGCACAGATCAACGGGTTTATGCTCCTCTCCCTTGGGCCCTTGGCTACGTCAAGTGATTACCCAGGAATTGTGCGTGATTGCAATCTTTTTTTGTGTGTAGTGCTATATAGCCAACATGCAGTTTGTGCATTTTATTGTAGGCAATCTCAAAGAATCTGTAGATGTTGCATAAGAATAAACTGTACTATTCGTGAACCTGACTACTTCTCTTGAATGCAACCAGACCTCGACATATGAGTTGGTTTCGCAGCTGATGTCAGGCCTATAGTTACACCATAACTGGCATATCTCTTAAGAGATAAGTCCAGCCACCCCTAGCCCCTCTAATCTCTGAGGACCAGATAGAATGCAAATGGATTCATCTTTTACCAAATTATTCATTACCTTAAATGCAACACTCAGTTTTGTGCCTTGGTTTTGCAGACAATCGTTCTAGAACAGAAAGCTGTCCCTAAGAACCTCACAGGTTATCTAGTACATTAAGTCTATATTTCACAGAATCACAGAATCACAGAATCATCTAGGTTGGAAAAGACCTTGAAGATCATTGAGTCCAATCATTAACCTAACACTCTGACGGTATCCCTAAGTATTTAGACTACTATATTTAGTCACTATCCTCTGAAAGCTGTTAGGATGATAATAATGTGTCTTCTACTTTCCTATTGATAGGCAAAGGCAATATTGATAGGCAAAGTCCAGCAGAGTAGTAAACTGTGCCTGCAACTACTGGACAGACAACATAGATTTTGTAGAGAGGTGATCTGACCACCAGACTAGGGTTAGTTAAGGGTTTCTCAGATAAAGTTATGATATATGATTAATTTTTTTGAAAATAAGCGTTTCTTGAGTCAGAGTTGGGATTGGGCCTGGAAACCACCAGTTTGTGGGCCACTATTCAGGAGCACGTTAAATCCCCCAGGCTATGGGGATAAAAATTATAATAACAAATCCTCTGGTCATACAATCTGGAGTACTAGGCACATTTTACTATTTAATATTTGTTTCTCTTAATAGGGTAGCTAAATTTTGACCCATCAGCTTTCACTCTGGATAAAGCCACTCCATCTGGGACAAAGACAGCAAAGTAGATTAAAGCTAATGAAAAGGTCATCTGTTGTCATGACCGATTTGATAAATAAGCCCATACCTGTTCAGAGTAAATGTATGCCTTTGGGCAAACTATTTGTGCATAGGCTTGGTATGAGCATCAATGTCATCCCCAGCTGAAACCCACAGATTCAGCAGTACCTCCAGTACAGGGCAAAGGAATGGAAAAGGGTATTTTAGTTTGAAACTCAGGCAGAGGGAACTCTGCTTCTTGCTATCCTACTTGTTTTGCTATTAGGTTGCTTCTCATTTAGGACTGGGGACCAGAAAAAGTCCCAGTTAGCCTTTTCCTTCCTTTTTTTTTTGATCTGATGGAAGGTATTCTTCCTCTCCAGTTTAAGTAATCTCAGCCTTTACACACCCCTAGCTCTTACCGTGATGAGTAGCAGCTCATAAATTTTATTTGAGGATGTTGCTTTTTCCGTAGACCTTGCAGTTAATGGAGTTCTCCTTCATATACGGGAAGGAATGAAGCTTGAATGACATGGCATCATTTTTTTAATTTTTTTTTTTCAACTCCACATGCTTATATTTTGTGCTATGTTAATTCTACTTAACAAATTCTAATGAAAAAATTGAGTGCTGTGAACATTTTTCAGACTAGTCCACAAAAGGATTCAAGACTATAAGAAGCTTTGGAAGGAAATGTAGTTAATGATTCACTATTCCGTAAGCTACTTAAGAATAATTTGGTTTGAAATTTCTGTTACTGTCAGAATTTCTGCTAGTAATGGAATAAAAGGTACAATGAGGAGAAGACTGCAAGTCAAATTTAGCCCTTTTGAAGATATATATTATAAAAAGTTAGTATTTAAATGTGAATACCAGGTCAATTAAATTTACTGGTGATCTATATTTTCTTCTTTTATATTAATGTAATTTAAGGCACTCTGCTTCTTGTTGTAGAAGAAGCAACTGCTGGAGAACAAAACTGCTACATGCTACATATTATGCATACTGCTTAACCTAAGTTCATAATCTTATAGTGTTCAGTTCACTTTAAAGCTTTCCAAAGCTTTATATCACTATAAGAATAGTGAAGATTATCATAAAGATTTATGTACCACTCAATATTATAAACAACAATCTGTTAGTATGAAAAGGGCAATAATTAGGTGTAATATAAAAGTCCATTCACCTTTATGTTTTTCATTATTGCTAAAGTAACATAAGCGGTAGTCAAGTCCATTTGTATATTAGTAGAATTACTCTTAATGTTTCAGTCAGTGCTAGGTCTAACACAGACAGGTAACCATGACAACCAGGTCATGCTTTCTCTTGTTTAAAACAAAACCGGATTTAGTTCTGTATCTGAGATGAAAAGAACAAAGAAACATGCACTCACCCTTTCTGGTAAACTTCAGATGGAAGCTTGCAGTGAACTGTCATTTAATTTTAGGCATTAAAAATGTATCTGAACTTTATAACAGTAGGAGCTGCATAACTTAAAAAAAAATCATACTGTATCTTAAAATGTATCCTTTCTCCTGTTTTAAGTAATTTTTTCATGTGATTAATGGAAATTCGTATTTATTTTCAATGTTTGAAATGCTAAGATACATTACACAGTAAGTTATTGACTAGCAGGGCAAGATTCTATACATTATCTTTTTTTAATATACTGTTATATGAAGAGGAAAGATATTTATTGGAATCAGACTGACACAGTACCTCAAAATCCATTAAGTTTGAACTTAAAGAAAATTAACATGCTCTTCATTAAAGCAAGTAACAAAAGATAAAATATAAATAAAAAGAATTTGTTGGGAAACTGTAAAACCTCTGAAAAGCATGGCATTAACAGCTTGTGAGGAATATACAAAATTTCACACACTGAACATGAGAAAGGAAGGGGAAAGTATTTCTTTAAACTAATTAGGAATTCATCATCAGGGGAGAGTTAAATTTGTTGTCTTAATGCTTAAAAGAAGTACTAGGCTCAAATTAGAAGAGCGTATCTTAAATTTTTTTACAAAGCTGCATGAACTGAATGAAGCAATGAGAATGACATGCCTTTTGTTCATTTGGTAAGAGCCCTTCACAAATAACTTTTTTTTTTTTTTTTTTTCCCATAAAAGAAACATTAAAACTGAAATTTCAATTTCCAAACATTTCTATCTTATTTCAGATCCAACACTAAATGAAAACATTTTATTTGAAAAGTCAACGGGGTTACAGACAAAACCAGGATCCATTGAAGTGTATGATAAAATATCCAGTTAAATCTACAAAGCCAGGATTTTTCTCAAATTCCTTGGTAAAAATGAAGAAAACTACTACTGCTCTGTATTTTTCCTCCAAATAAAGACATTCTGTGAGATGCAATCCCAGCATCAGTCATTCAGTATTTTTTTTGCCCCATTTAGTTCAGTACTTTTTCATGAGTTTTGACTCTTCTGTGTTTTGTTTAGTACAAACTTGCCAGTTCATAGCTAAACTACAACAAAGATTAAATAGAATGCACCAATACTGTTCCTGCACTAAGATATTCTTGACCCAAGTAAATTCGTTTTTGTTACAAGAAGCAGTTTTTTGGCGAAATGGTGAGTGCTGTCTGTGAGCCAACTGATGCTGAAAGACGTCCTTAGGCTTCCTCCCCTTTATTCATCTCCAATGTCTTAGAGCAAACACTGGTGAATGTAAGACATTAAAATCATATTAGAGAGAGGTGGCTGAAGATTGGATATGGAGATTCAATCTTTTATAAATTTCACCTGATGAAAACAACACTGCCTGTCAGAAAAAGGCAGATGTCTCCCCATTTCTTTAACTTTTTAATATTAGTTATAAAAATACATTACAAGATATTTCGGGAACACATCTACACCTAACAACTGACACAGAATGATCTGGAATATTAATTCCCCTCATTGGGAACATCTCCAAGTATTAGGTCAAAACCCACACAGGATGGAAATGAAGTATTAATCTCTGAGATCAAAATATTTCAAAGGTTTTTCGCCTTAAAAAACCCCTGACTGCTTCTATGCCTCCCAATATAGCTTTATACAGGGGAACAAAGTTATCACAGATTAGGTATGTAAACTGCTCTAGTTACTTGCAGATGTTATTTCCCAGTAAATATAAAAGGCAGTGCTAAGGGAATGTGTATGTTTAACACAGTGTATGCCTACAATGCAGTGTGCAGTCTGTAAAAATACACCTCAGCCAATGTAACTCCTGATAACAGTGGTTACGGCTCCACAGAGTTCAATATGTGCTTCTTCACAGGTACTTAGCTGAAGTAACCTGTTCAGGCTAGCTTGAGCATGTCCATGTAATTTGCAATTATATTTGTGCATTGCAGAGGTGTAAACAAGAGGACACAAGCGCTGAAGGAAGAGCAGGATATAATTTCTTGGCTTAACTTTGAAAAGTTCAGAAGGCGGATGGAGTGACAAGGGACTTCCTCTAGGATCTGTTCACGTATCTGAGGGAAGACAAGACAGTATGTTGGATATGAACAGTTTCAGACAGCAGAGTTCACTTTTTTTATTATTTTATTTTTTTTATTTCCAGCTGGTAAGATTAATTTATTCTGTGAAATAGAGACAGTTACGGTTCCAAATATATTATGTATAGGACAGTTAACGTTCCATGCATATTATGTATAGAACCTCTGTTGTAAGTTATTATTCATTATGATAATGTTTACATCTAATTATATATATCATGCAATAGATATACATAAATAAAATCAGAAAACATTATACAACCTCTTGCTGTCATAAATGTAAATTACAAAGAAACATACATTTTATACATACATACATATGAAACTATAGTAAAACTAGAACAAATCTAACCACACAATATATGGGATATTAAGAACTCAGCACTAAGTAATGAATATTTGCTGAACATTATTCGATGACCTATTTTCTCAGATCATTTACTTTGCAAATAAATGATTCATGCCGTGTATTGAACCTTTGGAAGACTGTCTTGTGTATGCCAAGTTAAATTGGAAAGGCTAATGAATTCAAAATTATTGCTGAGTAGAGAAAATTTATGTGGGTTCAGGCAATGTGTTTGGGATAGAAGATACAACAGGAATAGAGAACCTAAATCTTGCGGAAAACAGTAAGGCTTCAATACCACAGATAACCATGCTAAGATATGAATTTCCAAGATCACAACACATGTTGCTAGTAGCATTTCTCTATGTGAAGAGGCCTCAATAAAATCCAGTTTATAGCTGTGTACTTGCAATGTATGCTAAGAAATCCCAATGTAAAGAGAAACGTAGCAAGGTGAATAGAACTACAGAAAAGTTTTATGATCTTCCATTTTTACATTCCTCTTCTAGTGACATGAAGTTGCTAAGTAACATAGACACTTCAAAGTATGCTTCATGTGAATATTTCATACTGTTACCTATAATATGTACAACTGTGGGAAAGACATTAATTGCGTTGAATTACAGAAGATAAGCTCAGGTAATAAAAGTATTGGAACAGACATTTGTAGTTCATGTTTGTATTTGAATCTCTAACTGTAATTGTGGTGAAAGCGTTATGATTAAACACCTACTTCTGCTTCATAATGTAGCTTTTGATAAAGAATTAGGTCATTGGATTTATTTGAAATCTGGATTTATACATTGCATTTTTACTTCATTGTTGGGCGAATCAACAATGTTATGTGATAACCCTTTGAAATCTCTGATAGATAGAGATGGAAACTTACTAGATACTTGCCATTCTAATGGTATTAGAAATCAAAGGATACTTAAAAGAAATTTTAATAACACGGTAATTAAGAATAGTTAGCATAGTGACAGTCAAACCTCATAAGTATTTTTCTTTGAGCTTTGATTAGGATGCAGCATCTGACTAGGTGTCTCATGAGACATAGCTTGCTTTCCATGATGTTTCCAGACTTTCTGGATTTTGAAAGGGACAGCCTTACTTCATGATATCTAAACAAGTCTCTCATTAACTGTTTCACAGCTATGTCCAGAGCTGCTATTGTAACCATTCTGGTTCTCACCAAAACACAGAAGTGCAAAGACAGGTGAAATTGTTATGCTTATAACAGGTAATGGATTTTCCTTCCAACTCAACCCCATCTTCCTGTGAGAATGCTAGAGGCATGCATCTTCTGTATGCCGCTCTTCAACTGGACAGCAAGGGAGCCCATACTATAAAAATTTCACTGTGTTTCAGCTCCTAGAAGGCACTTTACTTACCACTGTGAAACAATCTACACAGACACACATAAAAAGGCATTATTCTAGTAAAAGTAATACACAGATTTAGCCAAAGGCAGCATGACTATGCCAGGGCTTCCTAACATCCCACTGTCTCTGCAGCTGGAGCCATGCAGCCTGTTTAACACAGCGCTGTCTTATGCTCTTCTAACAACAAAAAGTAGAAATCTCCAGGCAATAACACAGCAATCCTGAAAACAGCCAGTGGCAGGTGTGAGCAGAAAACTCCCAGCTTTCTCATTTTGTTGGTTTCCACAACTGTTCCTTCCCAGTCTGCTCCTACAATACCCCAGCTGCAGTCTTAGTTTCCTTCCTCTGTCAATCTTCAGCTACTCTTGCTGCTTCCTTTTCTTGAAGTTAATGATCGAAATGAGACAGTATGTTTCTTCATGTCATAACAGTGCACCCTTGCCTGTCGCCTACTTCCAGGAAGCATAAGATTACAGAAATGATTTAGTTTTTCATTTCTTATTCTGACTTCAAGCCAAATTATGTTCAGTCCACCACTTGTGAGCTATTAAGTCCCGGAGACAAGCTAAGACCAGGCATTCCCGCTGTGTATTTCAGTCGTGTATTTGGCTGTTACCAACTTTTGCTCCTTAGGGTCTGAAAAGCTCTTTTTTTTTTTTTTCTTGAACCAAGAACATCATGCTATCTTTCTGAGCAGCCAGGAGATAAGTATACACATTTCCCCACTGGGAGTAAAATCTATATATCGTGACATAATTGCTCTAGCAATTTTGTCCCTTTTCTCATGGCTCGCTTTTGTTTAACTAATCCTTTCCAATTGTTCTTTTTTGCTTCTTTAATTCTGACAAATACTCCTTCACAATCAAATTCTTCAGAATATTATATAATATATATTCTATTCCCAAATGTATATAAGCTCTCATCCTGTAACTTTTGCTGTCTTTTATTCATCTTAGAATGCGAGTGATAAAAGGTAGTGTTTCTGTCTTCTTTTACATGCCTGCCATATAAATAATTAATCATGGTGCCTTTGGGGAAAACAGGTGTCTGAGAAACACTGATAGGAAGGCATTTCACAAAATATAGGAATATACTGGATTCCATTTGAGTCAAGGAGGAAATTTAGCACCCTATATAACTCCAGAGGTGAAAATAGTTTCCTTTCCCTACATCAGAGAACAGTTTGGCCAAAGATTAAAGCACAGCATGAATGGAAATACTGATGCAAATTGCAAATACAGTTGAGATTCACTGCATCTATGGAAAGTCTCAGTCTTTTGACTCCATGTGAAAAGTTGCATAGGTCAAATACCTCATCTGCTGGGAAAGTTGCTACAAAACCCTATCGGAGAATCAATCCATCTCTGTGCACTGAAGTGCTCTGTATATGAAGGGCCCGTGTGGAAGCAGGCAGATAAGATGCCAGCAATTATCATACAGGAACGGGTTACTAAGTCCTCATGCCTCACAGTAACAACATGACCTTTTATGAACTCCAGATAGTTACCTCTGTCCGTTTCTCTACTCCTCATCACTCTGCCTTCCCACACCTGAGCCTACTTCTCAATGCCTTTGACATAATTTGCATTTGCCGCTTCCCTCATGCTGTTTATAAACAGTGCTAAGGCCACAGGTAAGTTCCATCATAAGACTATTCCTTGTTTACCACTCCCAAATGTCCTTCTTCCTTTAACACTTACGAAGGGTTTAAATCATAATACAACACTGTTTTTCCGTAGAATAACATAATTGTATTATTACAGTGTTATAATGAGGTAACCGATTATGTAGGAAATGTATCAACAATTTTAATGGGAAAGGAAAGAGAAAAGAAAGTTGTTCTCTTTCACTTTAAAAGTGGGCATATGTTCAGGGAATTTTCTTTCTCTCTCCATCCTCAGGGAGGAGGAATGATATTTAAACCAATATGTGCTTCTTAAGCCTTAAATTTGTCTATTATTCACTAGTTTATATCTGAAATAAGCTAATTTGGTTTGTTACCCTATCATAGACTTTTGTCCTTTGATTTTGTATTCAGGAGGATAACTTGCTTTTTTCTTCAGCTGAATCTTTAGAAAACAATAAATCAGAAAATTTTTAACAAAAGCCCAAGATCTTAGAGTGTGCAGAACACCTATTCTAACATTTTAGAAAGAAGTTTGGACTTCATCTAAACACTTTAAATTCCTGCTCCTTCTGTAGTTGTTTACTTGTAGGTTTCTACATAAATTAGGATAAACATCTTTGTTTGTATTCATTTTGGCAGAACTGATTAGCATGTGATATCTGCCCAGATTTTGCTTCATCAGTGGTTTTGGTATCTGCACTTTGTCAGAACTGTATAATTTACAGTTATGAAGGGAACAGCCTACATTTAATTCATGCTGCTTTTTTTTTTTTTTTTTTTTTCTTGCTTTTGCTGAAAGAGCTGGAAGGCAGAGTTATTACTCGATGCAAAGACTTTGCTTTCAGATCCTATTTCAACTAATAATTTCAGACCCAGACATCACATAGCTATCTAAAAAGGAAATTAATTGAAAGAAAAAAAAAACAGCTTTCACTCAAGTATTCCTCTGTGTAACATTCATGTATGGTTTGAATTCATGCTCTTAATTTTCTCTTGAATTTGTTCCTAATAGGCAACTAAAATTGCCTTCATCAGGAAGCAGAAAGTAGTCCAGATGCCATCTTTCTCCTATCTCCACTGTCTGAGCTAACTTACACCTATTGTTTTTTCTTGTTATAATCTACAGTTTCAAACGCTGCTGCTAAGTGGTATTTAATTACCTTGCTGTTTCTTTACTTTAAGAAAAGTAAGCCACTGCAGACAGCAGTGTGATGTAGCAGTACCCACAGTAGCTGAGGATCTCAGGAGAAGCTACTGCATGCTCTATGTCACTAATTTGTCTTGCTTGTTTCTCTGACAGCTCACTGTGGTCTGTGTTGGCATACCTTATCATAAAGAGGAAAAAAAAATAATAAAAAAGTTGGACCTCACAAAAGGGCCTCTTCTTCTAGGAAGATTATTCAATGGAATTGGTTGTGGCACCACTGAAATATCAAAGCCTAAGATAAAGGAGGAATTTATCTCCGTTAACCTTTCTTTCCTAGTAGACCTGTAAGACAGAAAAATCTATGATTTAACTAAACACAAAGATTGATCCAAGTTCCAGGCATATCAAGATGCTATAAATGAATAGACTAATAGCTGCTTAATAGAAAATTGTTCTCTTTCCCATCCCCTATATTTCAAGTTACTGATTACATTTGCCCTGTATTTCCCTTATGTTTCCTCCTTATTTCATGGAGTAGATTTAAAATAGAAATTTACATTATTACTTCATTTTTCAAAGTATGTCAGGAAAAGGTCTCCTCTGTGAAACAACCTAAATTTCTCATGTTCTGCACTTAACTTAGCAGTTTAATTGAGCATTTTACTTTTTAAAAAAAAATTTTTTTGAGCATGCTACATTTCCTTTTGGCCAAAAATTTACAATTATAATGTTTTTTCCAGGCTTCCCTTTAAGAGACCAAAACTGACATAGTTCTGCTAACAAGGAAGAATGGCTCTACAAAACTCACTGACATGTTCCTCATCTGCCTAGTTACTGATTACTGAGAATCAGGATGAGTTTCCTTATTGCAAATCACATAACTTTGAAAGACCATTTTAATAGTGCTGTTTGAAGAAAAATTAAGGGCTTTTTCTATAAAAAACTGTAATTAAATTTATTTTTTTTAACTTATTGAACTTCAGTCATTTGCTTATTGATCCTTAGATAAAGTTTCTCTAACGTAAGATGTGAAAGGAATCTAAAAATGTTTCCCTGACCCAAAGTTACATTTTGCTTTGGATACTCACATGAAATGTCCTTGTCCTTTTCTTTCTGTTTCATAGATCTGGTCTGAGAAATACTACTCTCAACAAATCAAAATAGGTTCTCTGTTATGTCAAGTGAACTTCCTAATCACCTGTCTACTCAGTAATCTTCAACATTTTCTTTCAAGAATATTTTTGAAGTGTTTATTTTTTGCTGGAGAAACAGGCTTGAAGGAATGGAATTGTTGTGGATCAGCTGCATCTAAAGCTTCAGAAATTCTGGAAATTCAAGAGATTTTCAAACAATTTCTTGGCTAACCATGTTCAAGTCATATTCAGCCAAGCATTAAGTCATATAGTTTTAGCTCAGGAGCACAGTTTTTTATTACTGGTACAATACAGGTTTGCTGCTATTTCCTTTCCAGAACTAGAGACTTATTCTGATATCCATACATAAGGATTTTTGTCCCTTTAGGTGACTTCTTGTCCTGGTTTCAGCTGAGATAGAGCTATTTTTTTCTTCTTAGTAGCTAGAATAGTGCTGTGTTTTGGATTTTATCTCAAACTCTGAGTCTCTTTACCTTACAATTCTTTTCCCCTGGGGTGGAGGAAGGCAGGCGAGTGGCTATGTGGTGTTTGTCTGCCATTTGGGTTTAAACCAAGACACTTCTCATGCAGGGATAAATGCTAGGCCAACAAATACCTAGTGCTCATTATACTACCGATAAATGCTGTCAGATATCTCAGCTATCTGGAGAACACTTACATCTCCTTTTAAAGGTGAGGTTGTTCTTTGACATATTTCATCTGGAGGATTATCTGTCACTGATTGTTTTATAGTAGAACCACCTAGAAGCATTTTGAATTTTTTTTATTCTATTCACATGGAAAATTATAGTGCTGTGTTATCTGAGGATATATGATATTTTACTTTTTAGGCATGTTAATACTAATTAAAAAACCTCAACTGAGAATGCTAGAGAAATGGAACTGGAAGTTTTACATGAATGGTGCAGTACGAAGCATTCTGCCTTGGGCTGCCTTTTCCTGATGTCTTGATGCATTAAGAAGAGACTCTTGTCCTGAGTTAACTGACTTCTTTCAAATCTTTTATTCTAAGGTCTAAATTTATTTCAAAGTAATTTTGTGAAGAAGACAACTATTTCTAGCTTTTCCTGGAAGTCATGCTTCAGGATATATCCAAAATCTTCCCTCTTCTAGCTAGAACAGTATGGAAAGCTCTTTAGAGAACAAACCCAAATATGTCATCTGTACTAAAGAGATCAGGTGTCAAGGTTTCAAGATTGATAGCTGAGTGTCATCACAATGTTTTTCAGACATTTTAGTGGAGGAACCTATCTACATACATAGATTCAAGTTCTGTAGAAAAGTTGTTTTTCACTCTTCTCATCTGTTAAAATATAATGGCATATGCTAGTGCCCGGGGTAAACAAATTCTTGCATGAAATGAATTTCTACTAGTGCATTTCATGGAAATGTAATATAAAAATATTTGCACTCATATTTACCATTTTTCAAGCAACCTGAAATTCATATCTGTCCAGATATATCTGGAGGAATTTTTGATAATGTCATATACAACCTAGATGCAATTAATCTCTTATATTGAACCCCTGTGCTGTGAAAAAAACTAGCAGTAATCAATTATTTGTAATTAAGTCTCATATGTTTTATATGAGATATCATTATTTTGTTAAGGAAGTTATCTTTCTTGAATGATAGGTGAAGAATTAAAATGTGATGGCATCATGTTTCACTTGCTGAATTTTAATATCTGTTGAAACATGTCCAACATTTAAATCCTAACGAAGAAAGTACCCCTGTTTGGGGCATTTTCCCAGAAAGGATTTACTTTAAACATATGCTTAATCTCTGTTCTGAAGATAAATATTTTTAAACATATTTTCCCGAATGGGCTCAATTCTTTATAACGTATAACTCTGCATCTGTAAGCTTACATAGAAACATACTGAAACGACACTCAATTTGATAACATTTTTTAGCCATTCGGGAGCTACAAGGACTCCTTAGGCCAAGCAGTGTTATTAGATGAGATAAACCCCATATAAACACGGATATTCTGCTGCTAAAGGCAACATTTTTAAAAATAGGCAGAAGGTCTTTGTGCTTCAGAGGCACTTCAGTAATTGTGCTTGGAAGGACACTAATTTCAGGTAGACTTATTATCTCTAGCCATGCCAGCTACACAGATCCACTGATCCTCCAGATGCAGGATTATCAGAGTGGCTTAGCCCTGTGGGAACTCTAGGTCCAGGTCCAAGCTACTTCTGTGCTCAACCTAATAAACCCTACTGCCGGAGTACTCAGGTGCAGAGCAAGGAGCCCCACTGAGGTTTCAGAACAGACATGCTGAGTCTAGCGAGGAAAGTGCTGAGCTAGAGTTAACAATCTCAGCTGACCCTGAACTAACTCATTATGGAGAACTGGAAAGTTTCTGCAGTGACCTTCATACCTTTATCACTTAGGGTCAGTATTTCAGCTCACTGAATAATGAAGAGCTGAATACATGCATGAAGGCTTGATTCTCTGTTGTATTTTTCTTTTAATACTCTAGGTCATATTTTGGATTTCGTTATAGAAATCCTAATGCCTGAAACTACCTATTCAGACATTACTTGTTTTTTCTTTCTCTCTCACTCTGTTTTTTGTGGGTTTTTTTGTTGTTGTTATTGTTGTTTGTTTGATTTTGTTTTTACCTGAGAGGCAGTTTCTTTTTTTAGCTTGTTTGTTTTGTTTTGTTACAGTCCAGCAAGTTCAAATAGTGCTAGGGACCCCAGTGTAACAAACATGAAAATCCTACATTTCCAATTGAAAAGTGGTAGTCCAAATTAACAATGTGGATACACATTGCTTACCTTGGTTACATCTGTTAGTTTTATTTGTGTTAAATGAATTTCCTGGCACTGGTCCTATCCTGATCCAATGCCAGGGGAGGTTTCGATATGATCCCAAGAACGAGATTAAGACACAAATGAGGTCAAGTGCTGTATGCCCCAAACAGGTTTTATTATTAAAAGTGAAGAGTGGGAGCAATAGGACAGAACGGAAGGAAAAGACAGAAATCAAGAAAGCATCTGGAATAGAGTCACAAGACTAGTCACCCCCATGGATCCAGCAGTGTCCTGTTGGTCCTCAGTCTTCAGTTCGTCAGTGGTGAGTGCACACGGATCTGGCTTCCATGGTAGACGCATACACAGCAAAGATTTCTGTTGCCTTTTAAGTTCATCGTATCAGTTGATTAGCATACCTGCCCCCCTTTAGTTTTTCCTCTGGTTCTGACCGTGCTTCTTGAGTGATCATCTGGCTTCTGGGGCAGAAATGCTCACTCTTATATGTTCATGAACAATGTATGCATGGTGTCTGGTGTACACAATAGAGCCACAAATGGATACACAATGGAGCCACTGATAAAAACTTGGTTTACTCAGTCCATGTCTCCCCGTCTGAGGTTTATATAAGAAGTCTGACAATGCAACTGCAAGAGTGTGGGGAGGTGCATCCTTCGATACACTCCTGCTTCCTTGGGTGACATTTCTTAGACTAATCCAAAGGCTGAAGTTTGTCCTTGAGGTCTGCACAGACACAAGCAAGTTTTGAGACAGTCATTTGACATTTCAGTCTCTCCCAGGTCCCAAGCTGTTTTTTTCAGAATAGCATGAAGTTTGTTTCCAAGGTCCGAGTTAAAATTTCACTTGTAAATATGATGCCATAATGTAATATGATCTCCTCTGCTAATGACCTAATCTGATTTGGAATAAAATTTCTTTTAGAAAATCCTCAGATTGATTAACCACTTCCAAGCTAAATCAGCATACATACACTACTGCTTTAACAGGTAGATTCCTAGGTGCTAGGACAGGTCTTGATCACCAGCTGACAGAGAATAACAGTGCAAAGAGACTGTAAGTAAAGGGAAAGAGAGGTTTTATTGAAGGAAAGAAAATAACAGAAGAGAGTAATGACTTCTGTCTGTTCAAACTATTGGTAGCATGGGTTTGTAGCAGCTAGGCTTTTGCAGCTCTTACAACACATCAGCCTTACTTCAGCAGCTATAAGCGTCAGCTTACCCCAGCACCACCTTGCATCAGACTCTATCTTTCTGTACTATACATTTCCCTTTAGACTTTTTAGTCCTTACAAAATCTCCTACTGGGCTTTAGTTTCAGAATCTAGAATCTTCACAGAAGATTTAGTACAGATTTTCACCAATTCAATTTCTCACCTTCTTATGGCAGCCCATGAAAAGCTTGTTATTCATTCTCCTTGTTCCTCAGAGAAACTGGAAACTAGATAGAAATATATATATGTATAAGAATTATAAATGCTGCAACTCCCTGTCCTCTTCATTATTCTTCTTCCTTCCCAGTTTTGGAGCAGATTTTAAATTGTATTTTTTTTCAGTGATATGCCAGGGCTTCAGAAGGTTTATTTTTCACATTGTGGATCAGATGATTTCATAGAGTGGTTTTGTTTGGAAGGCACCTTAAAGATCTTCTACTTCTAACACCCCTGCCAGGGTCCAGAACACCTTCCACTAGATCAGGTTGCTCAAAGTCCCGTCCAACCTGGCCTCCAATACTTCCAGGGAGGGGGCAGCCACAACTTCTCTGGGCAACTTGTTCCAGTGTCTCACCGCCCTCACAGTAAAGAATTTCTTCCTTATATTTAATCTGAATCTACCCTCTTTCAGCTTAAAACTGTGACTCATTGTCTTATCACTACACTCGCTGAAAAAGAGTCCCTCCCCATCTTCCCTTTAGGCTCCCTTTAAGTACTGGAAGGCCTCTATAAGGTCTCCCCAGAGCCTTCTCTTCTCTTGGCTGAACAACCCCAACTCTCTCAGTCTGTCCTCATAAGGGAGGTGCTCCAGCCCCCAATCATCCGCATTGCCCTCCTCTGCACCCTCTTGTGCTGGGTTTGTGTGGCAGGGGTTTTTGGTAGTGAGGGAGGGGGCTACAGTGGTGGCCACCTGTGAGAAATTTCTCAAAGCTCCCCTGGCTTCAAGTTGGACCCACCTCTGGCCAAGGCCAAGCCAATTAGTGATGGTGGCCACGCCTCTGCGATAATGTGTTTAAGAATGGGAACTGGAGGTCGGTGGAGGGGATGACTTTGAGGAGTTGTTACAAGAAAGACGACTATGCAAACACCATGGTCAGTGGAAGAAAGGAGGAGGAAGGGGGGGAAGCATGCTGGAGCAGAGAGTCCTCTTGCATCCCATGGTGAGATGGCAGGGCCAATCCCTTACCACCCATGGAAGTCATTGGAGAAGCAGAGATTTGCCTGCAGCCTTTGGAGAACCCCCAGGACTCTATGGGAAGAAGTTCCTGCTGTTGTAGTTTGATGCTGAGTGGAGATGACCCATGCTGGAGAATCTTGACAAGAATGCATCCTGTGGGGAGGACTCCCAACAGAGAGAGTTGTGGAGGACTGTCTCCTGTGAGAGGGACGCCACGTGGAGCAGAGGGAAGAATGCAGAGGAGTGTTTCCTCCCCTTCTTGGAGGAAGAAGTGGTGGAGAAGTGGTGGACTGATTACACACCCCATCCCCTGCCTCTGTGTTGCTGGAAGGAAGAGGTAGAGAGATGAGGAATAAAATGAGCCTGGGAAGAAGGGAGAGGTGGGGGGAGGCGTTTTTAAGATATGGTAATGCTTCTCACTGTCCCTTTCTGTCTGTTAAGTGTTGTTATCGTTAATGTTTTGAATTAAAGTGATGTCCTTCTTCTTCCCCTAAAGAGCCTGTCTTTTGCCTGTGCCTTAAAGTATGTAAATTCATCCCTCTTTGTCCTTATCTCTAGCTCCTGATTCTTTTGCTTATCTTCCTTCACAATGCTGGGCGGGGAGGGGGGAGTGAGCAGCATCTTTGCTTATTTCCCCCTTCTCAGTTCTGGAGGGGAAAGCATGGTCCTCAGTTGCCCTCTGAAGTCAAACCACATCACAGGTCCATGTCCTTCTTATGCTGGGGGCACCAGAGCTGAACACAAGACTCCAGGTAGGGTTTCATGAGAGGGGAGCAGAGGGGAAGAATCAACTCCCTCGACCTGCTGGCCACACTTCTGTTGCTGCAGCTCAGGATGCACATGTTTATATTTTTTATATTGAATTCATATTGGTATATATTATACATGTGCAGGAACATTTTTAAAGTTGATTTACTTGTTATATAAATGACAATGGTGAAAATTCTATTACGGGGTCTGAAAAACATTTTTACCATGAACCTCCCAAAGAATAAGTATGTATAGAAAGTTTTCAAAAGCTAACATAGAACCACCACACCATAAGTACTAGTAAAATTCTCTCAAACATTTAGAAAGATTTCAAGGCTAAGATTTTGCATTACAGCTATAACTTGTCTTTGACTTATATATATGAGGGAAATATGTTTGTTCTTTGGATATTCTTTAAATAACTGTTAAATGCTGCACATATGCCTGGGTATCCATGATAATTTGTAGATCAAAACAGTGCTCAAACTAACTATAAACAAAATTATGAGAAACACGCAGAACTTCTGAACCCATGTTCAATTCAGTAATCATGGCCTACATGCTAATGTATGCTAAGGCTGAATTTAAAAAAAAATACAAACCAACAACCCCTTTTCCTTTTCTGTAAAAGGGAATGCCACAAGGGAATTAGAAACTTTTAATTGAGTTTTGAAATACTGCCTTTGATTCTTTTAATGCTGTAGCCAATAGGTCACTGTCTGATTAAGCCTCTTTAACAACTTCCTGTCCAGGGACTGGAAATTAGTATGTGCAATAAGATTTAAAAAAGAAAAATAGCAGTTATTCTATAGCTAGGATTCCTTAGACAAAAAAAGAATACAAAGGATTGCAAGAAATTGGGTAGACCAAGATGGATTTTTTAGAATATGTTAGGTCAAATATTGTAAGAATCATTCTTTTAAGATAGTTTTCATATACTTACAAAGATGGCAATATAATTTTTCTCTAACACAGTTCTTCTTTTCTTATGCTACTTCTTTTTATTCATTGCTCTCACCCACTGCATGCCAGAGGCATCTGCCACCTTAACCTCTGCCAAGAGCACTTGTTCTGACATGGCACCTGGGGAAGATGGGGATGTGGGTGAACCAGGGCTAGATGAGAGAGCATCAGTATCTGCTGGGAGGACTGCTTTGAAACACAGGTGGTTTGAAAGCTGCTTTCCCCTGAGGGAGAATAGGATGTGGGATCTCTTTACATAATTGGCTTCTCCCTTGAATGTGGCAGTGGGTACAGATAAATGTCAAAATTACATTTCTTCTTTGGTACTTAGAGGGTAGTTATTCGCTCCTTTGTACTTTTTTTTTTTTTTTTTTTTAAAAAAAGAACTCCAATTCCATTCCAAGAGCCACTGCTTTTCTGTGAATTGTTTAATTACATTAGAATTTCCAAAGGTGTTCAACAAGCAGTCTTAATTCTTCTCCCATTGAAGTCAGCAATAAACTTAATGTGGACATTTATTAGAATAATTATAACTCGTTGTTTAGTCATTTTGAAAAACCCTTTTTTGTTACATAACCCCCAAACTCCAAACTCCTATAAATAAGGGTTTATAAGGAATACAAGTATTAAATTTTATAGTCTCTTCTCTCTTTTAATTGACATTTGTATATTCCAACACTGGGAAAAATACAAATATTTCTTCCCCATATAGCATTGCATCGATTAAGTTTAAGTATAATAATAATTATTTTTCTCACAAAGCTAATATGAAGTTGGCTTTCCTGAAAAAAAAAAAAAAAAAAAGAGAGAGGTATTGGTTGGTATGAGAAAACCACAATTGGGCCCAGCAAAAAAATACGAAGAACACAAGGCATGGTTATATTCATATGGTTAATGTGACATTAGTAGAAAATAATGTATCTACATCAATAAATGACAATTTTGGAAACTAAAGGCAGCCCGTTAACTACGTAATTCTTTGTGAATGTAAATATCATTCTATGCTGTCACAATAGAGTACTAGGGGTAGGTATGAAAAAGACCTATTAAATCACACAGTTCATGTCGGTGCTAATCCAGTGTTCTTACACTGTAACAACCAAACTGCAATTACACTATTTGAAGAATTTTACAAACTGCAGTTACACTCTCAAAAATTTTACAAGGAAATTTGGAAATTGAATCAGTTTTGATATTTTAGAACTGGTTTTAAAATCTTATTTTGTGAAAATACTCTCTTAAGGAAAAAAACCCTCTGCTTAATGACCAGTTTTCTTCCAATATCTTTTTTTTTTCCAGTGGTTGTTTCTGTTCACAAAAAAAAACCCAGATGGAGGTGAAAACTGTTTCAGAACAAATAAATATTTATGTTTTTTTCCCACTTGATGTTACTATGGATATTTAATGTAATTGAGTGTAATTATGAGTGAACAAACAGAAGCCAAAGTTTTCAGAAGAGTGAATACATAGATGACTAATTTGCCCAGAGGTGAGTTTTAGTAAATGTAAATATTATACGATTTTTTTTTCCTTGATACAGGAACATGCAAATTTCCAGACAACACTGAATGACACGGGGAATATTGTCAAAAGAAGAAATAACTATACTTGTGTGAACTAAGACCAATTAGAGTACTCTGTCAAAACTAAAATTAAGTGTAACAGATTTTAGCATAAAATATTTTAGATTTTCCATCTCTTGAAAACCTAATAGTTCTTTAATAGATAATTTCAAATTTATTAATACTGGTTATTTATTTTCAAGTTTAGATGTATACATGAGCAAATAAAGGAAAAAGATATAAGAGGATTGCCATACCTGGAGGTTTTCGGGACCTGAGTTAATAATGCCTTGAACAACCTGGTATGATCCCATCACTTGAGCAGACAATCAGACAATACAGTCTCTTGAATTCCTTTCAAACAAGAGTTATCCTATGATTCTACATGCACTGCTGTTGCTCAAAACCTTCAGATTTAATCAGTACAATATGCTATTTTAAATCAATTAATAAGCCATGACCTGAACTATCAGCTCAAATTGGTATTCCATATTGGAACAAATTTTGGTACTTTAATAAATATCCAGTCAAAGGAAGACTGCACTGTTCTGTTAGGTCAATAACTTCAGTGGATCAATAAACCCACTGGGTCAAATGCATGCCTAAAGTTATTCTATTGATTTTGGAGATTTACCACTGGAAATATTATGTCAACTATCTTCTCTGGGTATTCACTGGTTTATAGGGAGTGCAAGAAACACCGTAATTGAAAAAGAGAATAAATTGCTTGTAGAAGAGTTTCTCCCGTATCCCAGGCAGTTGGCACTGGGTATGAGAACTAAAACATATGTCTGTATACCCAAGATATGTTTTCATTTCGCATAAATAACTGTGGAAGTTTTCCTAATTTTCATAACTCTCTGATCCTTTAGTAGTTGTAGTAAAGTCTTAACTTCAATAATATTTTTTAAGAAATTAATGGCAACATTTTCCAGAATAAGTGTGGAATTATTTTTGATAACTAATGAACATCACAGGTAGATATTAAAATTCAATTTATAATTTGGATTGAGCTTTTTAGTTAGATTATTGTATTCAATAGGAAATTAGCCACATAAATCACCATACATATTGTGAAACATTAACCTGGTTCAAAACTCGTTTATGTTTACATTTAATATATAGTTCTTGTTACTCTCCTGTTTTGGAATCCAGAGAGACAGAGGCAGATTTATATATATGATTTTTACTAGATCAATTCACCATGCATTCACGGAGCTCCTCTGTCAGTCTCAACATCTTCCAAAGATATTCAGAGGTGCGTTCTGCGTCTGTGAGATAATGAGTTTAAGGAAGTTGATTAAAAACAGTGTGCTTATATCTGTTTCTTCGAAAGCCTAGGAGAAGAGTCTTGGCAGATAGAATAACCTATGATAGAAAATTTTGTCCAATTAAACAATTTTTGTTCAATAGTACCTGCTTAGCAGGACTTGCAGTGCATTATGTTTTTTACAGCTTATAATTCCTTCTTTTGAGAATGTTTTTATTTCTACTTTTGTATGATTTATTAAGTGTTAAGTTGTATGATAACTGACTTGAATCTCTTTGGGGTGTACATGAAACACATAGGAAGTGGTTCTGCAATGTTCTGTCAGAACAATAAAAAAAAAATCTTCCTTTCCTAACCGTTCAGACTTCTACACACATTAAGATAATCTGAATTTAAGAAATTCAATAGTTTAAGTCTTTTATATATGTAATATAGGATAAATATGGTTGTATATTGTCTTGTTTACCAACCATGGTTCAGCTACCGTAAATCCAGTTCTAACACACTGAAATGACTGGAATTCACAGGGCATTCCTAAAATGTTTTAGCCAGTATGACCAGCCTAATGATGTTGAGACCTTTTTTATCTATGATGTCCAGTAGCTATTTTGAAATATTACAGTAGTGGAAAAGGATCATATGATGGCATGTGAAAAGTCATGTAAATGCATGTGTGTCAGTGGCTTCTAGACACAGTGCAGGAAGAGTACTAATATTTGACAGGGGTGTGGCATACATCCCACCAAACAACTAATAAGGAATATCTTCGGTGGATGGGTAGACATAGAACCATAGAATCACAGAATGCTTTGGGTTGGAAGAGACCTTAAAGACCATCTAGTCCCAACCCCCCTGCCATGGGCAGGGCCACCTTCCACTAGCCCAGGTTGCCCAAAGCCCCGTCCAACCTGGCCTTGAGCACTGCCAGGGAGGGGGCAGCCACAGCTTCTCTGGGCAACCTGTTTCAGTGTCTCACCACCCTCACAGTAAAGAATTTCTTCCTTATAACTAATCTGAATCTACCCTCTTTCAGTTTAAAACTGTTACCCATTGTCTTATCACTACACTTGCTGAAAAAGAGTCCCTCCTCATCTTCCCTGTAGGCCCCCTTTAAGCCCTGGAAGGCCGCTATAAGGTCTCCCCAGAGCCTTCTCTTCTCTTGGCTGAACAACCCCAACTCTCTCAGCCTGTCCTCACAGGGGAGGTGCTCCACCTCCCTGATCATCTTCATGGCCTCCTCTGGACCCACTCGAGCAGGTCCATGTCCTTCTTATGCTGAGAACGCTGGATCTGGGTGCAATACTTCAGGTAGGATCTCATGAGAGCAGAGTAGAGGGGGAGAATCACCTCCTTCAACCTGCTGGCCACACTTCGCCTGATGCAGCCCATGGTACAGTTGTCTTTCTGTGCTGCAAGCACACACTGCCCTGTGTTTGTGCACGGTTTTGCCTTGACTCATGTGCAGGACCTTGAACGTTGCTTTGTGGAATTTCATGAGGTTTGCACAGACCCACCTCTCAAGTCTGTTCAGGTCCCTTCCCTCCAGCATGTCAACCACACCACACAGCTTGGTGTCGTCAGCAAACTTGCTGAGGGTGCACTCAATCCCACTGTCCATGTCACCAAGAAAGATATCAAACAGCACCCGTCCCAGCATCAACCCCTGAGGAATGCCACTCGTCACTGCTCTCCACTTGGACATCAAGACATTGACTGCAACTCTTTGAGTGCATTCATCCAGCCAATTCCTTATCCACTGAGTGGTCCATCTGTCAGATACATGTCTCTCTAGTTCAGAGAAAAGGATGTCATATGGAGCAGTATCAAATGCTTCACACAAGTCCAGGTAGATGATACCGGTTGCTCTTCTCCTGTCCACTAGCGCTGTAACCCCATTGTAGAAGGCCATAAATATGTCAGGCATGATTTTCCCTTAATGAAGCCATGTTGGCTGTCACCAATCATCTCCTTATTTTCCATGTGCCTCTTACAGAGGCTCTAAAATAAACAAACAACAACTAAAAATTAAAAAATTATTATCAACACAATTAACTAGCCCTATGCAACCATTCAACAGCAGGTTTAAATCCCTGTGAGAGGAGAACAAAACATCACTTCCTAGGGTTTAACAACAACCCCAAACGCTCTATGACTCACCTAACAAGTGAGGACTCTCAGCCTCGATGAACTTCTCAGGGCAGTGTTCCAATCTAAGTCAAGGAGTTTCCTTGGGTAGCATCCCAACCCAAGAGGAAAGTCCTTGACCACAGCATGTTGCTTCAGGAGGGACTAACTCAAAATGTCTCCTGCAGGGAAATCCATTTATACCCAGGCTGAATCTGATCTGTGGTCAACAGCAGCTGCCATTGGCCAAAGGCCTCATCTACTGTAAAGCTCCAAGAACAAGGGCACTAAAAAAGGAAATCTATAGCTGTTACACTTCAGCAGCCACGAAGCCCTACTTTCATCGGGCAGGTGCACCTGCCACAGTGCCCTAGAATAGGTTCCAGGAGGATCTGCTGCATGATCTTGATGGGCACAGAGGTGAGACTGACTGACCTGTAGTTCCTTGGGTTCTCTTTATTTCTGTTTTTAAAACTGGAGGTTATGTTTCCCTTTCTCCAGTCAATGGAAACTTTGTCAGTTCAGAGCGTGACAAGAGCGTGGCAATGAGGGCACACCAAGAAGTGACTTCTGTATCTCTCCTTCCCTCCTAACTGTTTATGAAGGCAAGTCCTCAACACTCTAGAGAAAACTAAAGATCTTTGTTAAAACCTCATGGCATCAAACAATCTTTGATGCCTTCAGGACTATTATTTTGAATTTAATGGGCAATCTCTTGCAATATAATTGTTTCTGTCTTCAGTGCAATAAGCAGTTTGTAATGAAAGTGTAAGCCTACCAATAATTACACAGAACGAAATGAAGTATTGCTAAAAGAACTGGACCTTCAGAGTTGAAATCATAATATGAAATGCTGCCACTATAACATGCAACATTCTGTTAAATCTCAAGGTGGTACTCAGCAGTGATAATACTGCACGGCTCACTGCTCAACTGCCACATAAATAAAGCACAATAAAAAGATGGTACCATTACATGTCATCTGTGCTTTTGCACATCTCTTCTCTGGAAAAGTACAATTTAGTTACTTTTCTTAAGACTGCTATATTTACGTGTTTTAAAATTTAGTTATCACTAAAGGGAATATTTTATGTCAAATGTTCTTACACTGTAATAATGAAGAGCTTATGCCAAATCTCTGTGTAAAGCCATAAAGGTATACATTATGAATAATCAGGTATTTGAATGCAAATTCAATATTCAAGAAAGTAGAGCTCTACTGATATTCAAATGTAAATATTACTTTGGAAAAAAAAATCTGTTTTTGTTTATGAAATATAATTGTTATTTTCTGACAAAATTATTAATTACATTGCTCTAGTCTTTATAAAATAAATCAATAAAATAACCCAAAAAGGAAGCCAAGGAGACTGCAGATATATTTTTGGTCTGGTTACTTCCACCAAAATTATCCCTGGAGAATTCAACTCAAGGCTAATCCTTCTTTTCTTTTCCAAAGCTTGCCCGTGTTATCATGTATTGTAATTAGTCTGAATATAAAAAATTAGTACCTACTACATGCATCTACTTTTGTTCTTTTAGGATTACGGTTAGCCAAATTCTCTCAGCTTTGAACAAATGTGCTAAATGGAGGAGAGAGGTTTTCCCCCAGATGTAGGCACCTGCTCAGGAGGCAACCATAATTTGTATGGCTGTGTGCCCAGTGTCCAAGCAGGAGGTGGGAGGACAGGCCCTCTTAACTGCAGCTCTCCTCAATCCTACAGCTATTTTTTGGTTGTTGTTGCTTCTGGACCATGTTGTGTTTATACCCACACAGGCATTTGCACGCACATAAAGTTAGAGGGCAGTATTTGTTGGTTTTGTTTGCCCTTGATGGATGTGCATGATACTGTTCTAGTTGAGCAACTACACTTCAGACTTTGCATGAGCCTGAACCTGCAGATCTGTGATCCTACACATAAACACTTGCAGCAATGACATTACAGTACCACCTAACATTAATTGTTTGATCCTAGCTATGTCTGGAGGAGCCAGAGTGAAGTTTCTAGGCAATACAGAAACTATGTTGACTCTTAATGCTTGTTCACATGACTAGTTATTTGGGCATCCCTTAGTAGTCATCTACTAAGGGTAAAAGTCTGTCCTGGGTTTTCAAATAAAGGTTTCTAAAGAGTCAGTACCTAGATTTTTCTTTTAATGAAGGTCCTCAAACTGAGCAGAAACTGGATTATCAGAATGTTTCATGCATTTATATTATTTAATCTCAAGATAAAGGCATACGTTGAGTTCAGAAGCTGAAAACCAGAGTTACTTTCTTCTAGCTCAATGCCCCTAAATTCTGCAACATGAAATAGTAACTCCTCTGCCTTTTGTTCTCTCCCCATAAATTCAATCTTAAATGCATAAGACAGCTTCACAAAGAGGTAGAAATCTCATACTCAGTTTCATCTACAGCCTTCTTAGACTACTCTCACCAGAATCTGCAGTAGTAGGTATGAAATCTTCCCAGCATGAAGAGAGAGTAAATAATTTTTCTCTTACACTGTGAGAAGGCAGAGGGGAAGGGCATTCATATGGGTGCAAAACTATGGTGTGAACAGCAGGCAGACCTTTCTGCCACTTTTAAAGTCTGCCTGGCTTTTCCTGGATGCAGTGTTGTTATTGATGTGCAGTGATTGATGTGCAGAGATTACCGTGCGTCTTCAACAGAGGCGGCAGCTCAGAATCCTCCGATATCCCCCTGACTCAGGTCTACATCGCAGCAAAAGTTCTGCAGGGTAAAAAGGTTTAGCTCCTGAAACTGTGAGTTGTGTATGAACACCCAAGTTTAAGTGACTGTGTAGCGCAAAAGTAGATATCAAAATGGAATTGGTAAATAGATATTAAAAGTGTATTTCTGTGACTCTGTTCTAAGTTCATTTCACGTAACAAAGCTGGTCCTCTAGGTCTGGCCCTTAATTTTTCATGCCGTTGCCACAATAGGAACACTGTTTCACTGCAGTTTCAGCACCGTCTTCACGGTAGGCTGTAGCATTTTAAGTATGGCAGTCATACATCAAAAAGCCAATTTTTAGCAAGAGTTCCAGTAAATGTCACCTGAGCTGATTTTTCTTCATGTATTCTGAATACAAAACAATTGGAAACTGTGAAGAATTTGTTAACACTGTTGAATTTTTAACGGTAACCACTGTAACAACCACCAATTTCATATTTCCTTTTTTCCATTATTGTAAGAAAAACTGAAGATGACAGAAAGTAACAAGAGTATACTATTTTAAAGCCACACAGCACTTAAGATATTTATTATATCACACTGTGGTGATTTGGATTAAAATTAAAGAAAAATTAATAACTTCTTTATGTTCATTCACAACTTTCCACACAATCTTCTGTCTACGTACATAGTTTGAATAATAGAACATATTTAAAGTTAGGTTTTCATGTTCAGCTGCATCTAAGATGGTGAATTACAAAATAATAATATGTTTCATAAGTAATTTTAAAGGAAGAATCTATGGTTTTGTTCCCTACAATTGCAATTTCCTTCCAAAATTTGCAATAATTTTAATTTTACAAATATTTTTCTTAATAGTGTTCTTAATTATGTTTTTCAAGATTTCTAGTTTGTTAGACAAGATTTGTTAGTTTGACAGCAAAAAAATGTAATGTCACTCCCTATTATTGCCTAAAAGTAAAGCTAACAAGTAGATTTATCTTGACGGGTTTTTTTTTACAGAAAAAAAAATAAAATTTTTAGGTATGTTGAAAAGCAAATATAAAATAAATTGTCTGAAATGTAAAGTGACCTTCACTAGATAAATTACAACTCCATTTATTTTTTCCTATGAGTCTGATTTTGTGATGTTTTCCCAGTGCACTTCAAAAATAAATTCCAGATCTATTCACTCGGAAGTGTCTTCATTTTTTATGTATTAACTTTTCATGTGTTTCCTTTTCTGGTATCCATCTCATATTCAAAAACCCTGTTTTTTGATGGCCAAGCATGCCAAATTCCATATTAATCAGCACATAATGTAGTTGACTTCAAATTAATCATTACTTTATCACAGTTTCTATTTATAATTCAGACTATTCTTATGAAGTAAAAATTATAAATTTTAATTTTACTAAGCATTCTTATTCATCCATTAAGGCTCACTCAGACTGTTCTGATGAAATGTAATGCTCAGTGAGGCTGTGATGCACAAACTCACATATGTAAGTGGTTTTCAAGGGGTCTTAGAACATAGACCGACCTATGGATAGGTTTTATATTACTGCAGAATTTGTTTCACTGTCATTACCAGACATTTCAAAGAGATTTAATTGCATATTTTCACATCTGATGTGTTTTCAGAGCTGTTTGCAGCACCAGTATTTGTCCTGTCAAAAATAAATATAAGCTATGAATATCATTTCATTACTGCTTGCTGTCAAGAAAATCAATGGTACATGACTCATTTTGACTTCAGAAAAAAATTTAAAAGGCCTTTTTTTTAAAACCACATCCTTTGTTTAAGTCGTATGAATAATGTTTGCATCTGATATGATTGTCTAAGAAGAAAAGTATATGAAATCTATCAGCATGATTTGTTTTTGTGATAGCAGCAGTTACGGAGGTGACATTTTAAGTGTGAAGGGCTTATTTTCATTTCTTGCCCGTACTCCAAAGACAAAGGACAAAAAAGAAGGAAGTGACCTTAAAGAGCTTGTTTGCAACAGGGAGACTTCCGAGGCTGTATTCTGAGGGCAAGGGGAAGGAAGAGGAGGGGAGAAGCAGGGATTTCTTTTTATTAGCTTTCCTGGTTTAAGGTCATAAAGAGAATATCTGTTTTCTACAGATTCTATTATTCACTCTGTTATTGTAAGGAGTCAGTAGTAGGTCTAGTAGGCAAAAAAACCCATTTAGGTAACTCTCTGGTCCACTTTCATCATATTCAGTCTCTCCAGAAATATTTGAAAGTATTTCTATTTCTGTTTCATTCTTTCCCATTGTCCCAGTTTTACAATGCATTAAGGAACAAATCAGGCTGACAGTTCAAATTTTGGGCAATTCTGTGAGCTAAGTGGGAAACTTATCCAGATCAAACCCAAAACCAGTGAATCAACTCAAAATAATCTGGACCTGATCTCATCCATTAATTCTTTGAACCGAGAGCTGTGTCAGCATAGCTGAAGAAGAGACCCAGCCAAGTCTGGAGCTGGAGTAGAGCAGCCAGCAGCAGGAGTTTATGCTCCAGAGCAGTTTCTGTTCTTGAGCAGTTTCTTATTCTTTAAGCTGATATTGGCAAACAAGTTTTGTCATTGAAGTGGGGATGGGGGGAGAGAGGAGGGAGGAAATGGTTAAGTGAGACAAGATGATGCTTCATCTTTTCCATTAGGTCCACCTCCCTACAAGCTACAAAACATGAATATCACTGTATACTTACTGGTCACTGGGATGTAACACAGTGTTATTCAACAGGAGTCTGTTAAAGGTACATTTTCCCACAGTGACAAAGGCCCTGTAAGAAAGTAGTGGTATTGTGATCTTGAGAAAACTGGGAAGGCTGTTTTAAGACAGATATTTTTTCCCTGGGGCTGGGTCCTAGGATTTAAATCCTCTGTAATTATGCTCCACAGCCTTCAGAACATTCTGAATGTGTTCCTATATTTTTCGAGTGCAGGGATGATTATATCCCCCCGCATATTTAACACTTGGTTCTTATTTACTGTTCATAAACTGATAGATTTGATATGGCTACAGTACCGTACTCTCACTTTTTTAGAAGAACAATATTTTCCCATTTTTCCCCAATCACACTGACATCTAATGCAGTTTCCCATGCTTTTCCTATTATCTTTTAAAAGGTAACCCCAAAAGGTAACTTTCCTCAGAGAAATTATTAAGGAGTTACTGAAACTGAATGTACCTTCCAAATTTAGTTAAAAAATAATCCACAATGATTTCTTTCTCACAAATGGTTTATTTGTAGAAATTATCTAGGTCAAGCAATCCACATGTACTTAAACTGAAAACACAAATAAAGGATAGTTTCAGTGCATTTGCTCATGCTTGAAGAGTGTTTCCTGTCACTCTCAAGAAAAAAAACCCTTTCACCTCAAGCAAGTACATTTCCATTATAAGAACTTGGAAAAATCTATCATTATTTTTTGGAAATCACAAAATATTTGTCTGCTTCTATTAGAACAATTATGGAAGGCTCAGCATATAGACTTTCTCTGGAACAAATGGCAGTTTCATTCAGTTGTTGCAATAGGAAAATTCTAGTATTAAGAAGAATAGTAAAGAGAACTGGAAACTACATATTTCAGCAAAAATATTAATTTATTATAATACCACCATAACTCTATAATCTGAGGATTTTAAGGACTGAATATTGACTATGCAAGTGTCTATCCACACATACATTCAGGATAATTCTCTGCTATAACATATACTGAAGTAGTAAGTAGCTTTTCAGATAATTTAAACAGCTGGCTTTACAGGTAGACAGCCAGTTGTTAGATTTCTCCAAATTCATCCATCTTCTTCATTTAATAAAAATTATTCATTTTGTTGAGGGTGTTGGAAGTAGATCTCTGTGAACCTTCCAAGTAAATGGGATGCTGGGCACTAACATACAGAATTCAAAATAGATCAGAGAACATTCATTTTGGTTTTAGAAGACCATTATGAATCAAATCAGAGAAAAGGCTTTCCTTTCCCTGCCTCTGTTTGCTGGCAGACTATAACTCCAGTTCAAACTTGTGTGGGTTCCCTCAGTAGTTTGTTCTGTGTTGCAAAGGAGATGTGTAAGGACTGCATGGTAGTTGGAGATGGATGTGGCTGAAAGTGGTGAGTGTTGAGCCCCAGTTCCATCCAGGTGTGCTTGCAACCTAATGGGTTGAAACTATGCAAGGTCTACAGAGGGCAGATGGATCAAATCATAAGGCATAGTCCACTCAAGCACATCAGAGTTGTGCTTGATATAGCTAAATAAAGATGTAGAATAGTTAAAGATAATTACAACAGACTCTAATAGCAGGTGGTCATCATCATCTTTACAGAAGATAGGATCACTCTGAGAGAACAAGTGCAGCACACTAATACCAAAACCATGGCAAATAACTGCCTGCTAAAAAGCAGAAAGATATGGAAAAAAAAAATTCTACATGCTCAGTCCTGGAAACAAGTTACCCTTCTTGTTATTGGTGTTTTGCTGATTAGGGATATCAATTAAACTCAGACACCACAGTGAAAAGAGCAGGCGTATTTTACTAGAAATAACTAAAGAATATAACAGAATAATACAGAAAACATACAGTTAGAAAAGACAGAATAGTGCACTAAAACAAATAGGAAAATACAGGGTGATACATCAAATCATTACTACCTGAGAGAGAGAATAGCGATTAAGAAAGATCCCTCCCCACTTGCATACGTTGCCTTCCCCCAGCCCCGCAGTGTCTGGGCAGCCCCGGTCACAGCGAGGGTTTGCAGAGCCTGTCCCGGCAAGGGGGAAATCCTACGCGGTGCCTCCACCCGGAGGTGAGGCTGCCAGAGTCGCTGTGAGCGGGTCCAGCCTTAGATACCCCAAAATCAGCAAGCCAGAAGAGCGGGCACCTTTGTTTTGAGCAGAAATATCTGGTTTCAATCTCACATTAGGTTCCCCCCAGAGCCCGGCCAGGGCTCAAGGGAGAAGCGAAGGGAGTCTCTCTGCTTACCTGATGGGATTATGTGCAAGGTCTGACATCAGGCCCCAGGGACAGACAGACACCTGTCTCCGTGACTCCATTATTCTATTCACATACAAAGGAAGGGAAAGATACGCTGCAGACAGCTACATCCTCCATGCACATTCATCAATGGTTCCGTACGGAGTTAGCAGTTTCGGTTCAGGGCCCGTTGCTCAGGCTTCAACACTCCCACCTTTTACATCAGCACAGGTGGGTTGTTATACCTTAGTACAATACCTGTTAGCACAATGGTGATCAGTTATAAAACATACCGGATTCAGCTCTAGGTCAGCTCTGGCCTGGGCCTATTGTCCAAGCCCTAGCACTTCAATTGGAGAAAGCTAAGTAGGTACCGAAAGGAGGAATGAGAGTTATATACCTCAGTGATGCAGAAGTGTGTGTAGCAGACAACTCCTAGTTTAATATGGAGATATTTACATACGTGTGGCGGGAGGGGGGGAGGGGAGGGCGAAACCTTTATTCTTATTAAGAGGTATCTCCTAATTATGGAGAGAAGAAGAGGGGAAAAAGTGAAACCTGTGTACCCACCTTGAGTTCAGCCTAATTTTAGGTGATGTGACGACAAACTAAAGGGATGGAAAGCCTATAAATTCAGACCCTAACACATTTTAATCAAGTATTTTTGTTCTCCGATGTGTTCTTCACTATGCCCAAATGTTAACAGGGCAGGTCCTGATGTGAGCCTTACACACCAGCTGGACAGCTGGGGGTTATGCGGAGTTGTCTTGCAATGTCCTTTTTTCTGTTCTTCCTCCTGCTATCGCCCCCAAAAGAAAGATTGTCACTTTGGACACATACTCATAATTTGTAGTATAAAAAACAACAGCTTTGATTTTTTTTTTTCTGGTGTTTTCTTCACAATTTTTAAATGGAGTCTTCTGAGAGATTTATTTATTTATGAAAGTCTGAATTATTCTCATATAATATTGAAATAATCGAGCAGGAAATTGTACCTGTGGCAATAATGGAAGGCTTGTGAGACACATTGGGACATGTAATTTATCCTTTGAAGTCTAGGTCATCCAATCAATGCTAAGAGAAGCTCTGAGAAGGCATTAAGGGTAATATAACCTTCAGAAATCTCTTGCTGCTTCTGTACACAGGCAAAATTCTCTCTGAGGTTTTTACTCTTTTACACAGTGGATGATGTAGAAACTACAGATGTGCTCAGATATTTAAAGAAGTCTCAAAGGTTATATCATACACGAGACACTAATTTTTGAGAGTCCATTAATTCTTTAAGAATTGCTTCAAGTCAGTGTCCAACCTCTGACAGCAGCCAGCACCAGATGCTTCAGGGTGACTTGAACAACTGCAGAATAAAGTGCTCAAATGAAAAAAGATTTTTTTTTTTTTTTTTTTTTAAAACAGAAATTTGCCCACCAATGCTTTGCTTATTCTCTACAGCACTGCCTTGTTTTCAGCAGTAAGAACAAAAGGCTATCATTGTATACAGGACATACTTATCTGAGCAACAGCTTCTTTTTTCAGGCCAAATGGTTACATTTTTTATCCAGTGGAAGCACTGATCCTTGAGCAGTCTTTGTAAGATAAAGAATTATCAAAACACAGATTGTTGACTTGGAGAATTTTTAGAAAATCAGGAATTTACTAATCATTGTAATCTAAACTACGCTGCATGTAATGACCTAAGGATGTGCCAGAAGGCATATTTACTGATCCAAGACAGTTCTATGGCTGAGCTGCTGTGAGAATCAGCTTCAAGATTCAATATCTTAAAATGATTTTGTACACCAGTCAGTGCTAGTTGATGCATTATTGTTAGAGTCTTCTTTTTCATACCTGAACATTTGAAATTATTTTAGAAAGTCATTCTTCCCGTTAGCAATTACAGGTTATTTATATTATTCTGTAAGAAATGCCTCATCCATTTCTGAATCTTTTCCTAAACTTCTAAGCTATGTATTTCCCTGGGAGAGTGAATTCCACACCTGTGTTAAGCAGCAGAGACAGTATTTTGTATGCATTAACTCCTGGTAACAAACACCATTGTAAGGATCAAGTATTGTCGTGAGTAGCATGAACACTTTATTCTTCCACAGCTGTGGAACACATATTCCTTAAACCTATAGATACGCTTCCTGATGATTCATTAATTACAATTTTAATTTCTTACAGCATCCTCTTAGGAGTAATTTAGAAAGCAGAATAAAATTTCCCTTTAATTTATTGAAAGAGAAGATTTTTTTACAGAAATCTATTCCAACATTTTTTGTTATAAAGATGAATGCAAAGGAATAGCTTAGTGTCAAGTGTCACAAACTTTTCATAAACAAGAAACTGTTCATAAAGAAGATGTCTTTAGCGAGAAGCAGAGTGAGCTCTGTGGAGGTGGGGCGGTGGGCTGTTTCTCTCCCCCTTCCTCCTGTTGTTGCCCAGAGACAGAACTTGCCTAACTGTACAGGTACAAGCCAGAGAAAATGAGAACCTTCTGGAACAACCTATTGCACATGCAAAGAAAGATTATATAAAGTCAGTACCTCATGTGTGTCTTTCTCAACTCACCACCTACAGACCAAGTTGGCTACTCTGGGGCAATGTGGGATCCAAGGGTGGTGATTTCCCCTTTTCCTATCCCCTCCTCCTCTCTTTTTCTCTTTCCCTTTTCTGCTCTCTCTCTTCTTTAAATATATTCATGTGTCTAAGTTTTGTATGAATTAAATTGCGATATGGTGACCATTGATAGGTTATTAGGAAAACAGTCTGTCATCACCAAAGTGTCTTGATTCCAGATGATTACCATTTGATTGTTGCCAAATTGTCTCCATTCGCTTACTAAAGTGGTCAAAGTCACCAACACAGTGTTCCTCTGAGTCATTGTGGTGACTCGGCTTGCCCTTCGGCTCTACAGAACAGAGACTGCCTCTTCCACCAGCATGCAGACTCTCCTATTGCATGGGACAAGACATCAAGTTACAAATCCCTGTGGTGTCCATGGTTTTGCATTCAGCAGCCATACTGCCATGGCCAGCTTAAGCATTTTTCACCTTCCGCCTTATTCTTTCTTCAGTTTCCCAGGTGATTTCAGATTCCTGCTAAAACAGTGGTCCTGGTTTGGCTCCTACCCGTCTTTTAAGTCTAATCATACCCATAGAAAGAGCTGTGCTCACAGTGGCGGAAGTGAGATGTATGAGTGGCAGTGAGAGAAAAGGAGAAGTGGAAAAATGAAATAATCTTTTTGGTATTAGGCTACAGTTCTGTTCAATAAAGCTTCCTGCAAAGTTGTAGGATGTATGGCTTCCGGTCTGCCCATCCTCTCCCTGGTGCCAACACAGCTGTTCATGCAGTGAACCAAGTCAAGGAAATGATCCAGGGCCCTGGATCTATGCCTAACTAAAATGTCTGGGTCTCTGTTTCCACTAAAGAAACTGATTTGTTAATCCAAGTCATTATGTGGCCATACAAACATATACACTGGCACATGTAGTGATAGGACGAGGGGTAATGGTTTTAAACTGAAAGAGGGTAGATTCAGAGTGGATATGAGGAAGAAATTCTTCCCTGTGAGGGTGGTGAGACACTGGCACAGGTTGCCCAGAGCAGCTGTGGCTGCCCCCTCCCTGGCAGTGTTCAAGGCCAGGTTGGACAGGGCTTTGAGCAACCTGGGCTAGTGGACGGTGTCCCTGCCCGTGGCAGAGGGTTGGAAGTAAATGAACTTTAAGGTCCCTTCCAACACAAACCATTCTGTGATTCTATGAACATGGGAACAACACTGACAAAGTAACCCAGGAAAAAAGCAAGAATCTTGTCTCCTAGCAAATGGCTCACAGAGCCTCAGCTTCAGATGAATGGATATTCATTCTCATGGGTAGTATTGCTAACTTCAGAAGAATTCAGTAGGACTAGCCACATGAATAAAGCAATTTACAGTGTAGCCCTTGGCTTCTCTGCAGCATCTTATCCTCAATTACATCCCTTATCCCTGGTAACCCAGCAGTCTCACTCATTGACTCACAGACTTCTATATGTGCACTGCTGCCAATCTGTTACTCATTTACATTAGCATAATGAGAAGACTTGATTGTAGTTTTTTCGTTACTATTTTTTTTGTAGAAAACATTTATAATGTAGTTAAAGGATTTGTTCCTGTGAAGTTCTGGGTCTCAGAGGCTCACTAATTTCATTTGGAGTGAAGTATGCTGAGCATCTTTGAGGGCACTCAACCTCTTAAAGGATTAGATGGTTGTGTAACACCATCCATTTGTGTCAACATTTTATCAGTAATATAGCGATTATGCAGTAGATTGTGTCTTAGCCTGATCAAATGGAGTACGGGAAAGGGATATTGCATCTTTATATCCTTAATAATCTAGAATACAGTTTGATTTACACAGTATGAAAACATACAAAATAAACGACACTCAAACTGCAAAGCATTAATACTGTCTGGATATCCTACAGCCATGCAATAGATACAATATATAGACTCCTTAAAAAGCCTGCTGGAGCAAGTGTCTGGCAGGGAGGACAGGAGGGAGATAGAGGTTACTCTCAGGGAGAGAGGATGTGTATCCAGCATCTGAGCTATTCTGTTGCTCTGCCAGATACTCTTGGCAAGTCAGAAAGTCAAATGGTGAGAATAGCAGGAGAAACACAGTTGCTGTTTATGGCTACTGCACTGTTTTGTAATAGCAGACAAAATCTTGAGGAGCTGGAAAGGATCATTCCTCCTCTTAAGACTATGTTGTCAAGTAGAGAAGCAGAAGGGGAAGTAATGTGCATCTTTCTGTTCCTACAGGCTAGCTCATTGAAAGGGCAGAAGCACAAAGAAGAGACATACTATAGAATAATTTTTGTCACTAGTTTCTTGCATACTACAAGAATATCCAGTCTTGATGTGACATGAAATCACAGACAATCTTCTCCTATCCTCAGTTTTCTTCCTCTTTTGTTGGTCTCAGTATTTCATTCCTTGTTTTTCATTCTCCCTGTTCTCCTATCCTCCCTGATATTTCTCCCTCTTTTTCTTACATATCAGTCCAGTAAAAACCAGTCGATTCAGCTATGGATACGATGTTTAGTAAATGTCCTCCCAGGTAACCTCCCTGGTCTTGCTTTCTCAGGCCTTCCCTTTGCTATGGTGCCTCCCCCAGGCCCCCTGCCTGAGTACTTACTACCCTTTTACCAGCCGTTACACATTCTCATCTGAGGAGCTGCTTGGCTTTCATTTTTACCCCTCCTTTAAAACTCTTTGCTAGGAGGTATTGGGGATGTGTCAGAGCTGTAACTGAAGTGTGGTGACCTGGCTCAGTCCCCTTGCATAGTGACAGCACAGCACATCTGGCCTGGGGAGAAGCCCTGTGCTGAGAGGTGTGGAGCAACCCAGCCATGCAAGGCAAAACAGAGGGTATGAGTTTCAGTGCACTGGGTAACTCCAGAAACATGAAATGTGGTATTGGTTCACAAGAAGAGACAACAGATAGACGATTTCTGACTCACTTTGAGGAACAGATCGTACAGCAGTCACTCATGCAGGCAGTACTGGATGGCACAAATGTGCCTTGGGGCAGTATTCCACGCTGATCATAAGAAGGAAGGAGTATTTTGTATGTGACAGAGAAGTGGAAAATATTACAATATATTTTGGTGAGTAAAAAAGAATGTGTGTTGCAGAGCAGAAAAATATAGATAGAAGATAAGTAGTGGATGTAGCCATCTCTGAGACTTAATCCACCTTAAATCATGGAATGTAGAATAAACCGTGTATTTACTTTTAGATTTCACATTGTTTACTAAGTTACTTCACTGAGCACTGCAAATAATAGAGCAACTTCCACAGCAGATAAAACAATGTCATTTATAATGATTGCAAATTTTATTAATAATGTTATTTTCTTGTATGATTCATTTCTATCTGCACTATTGTCAGTTTATGATGCTGTTCTGAAGTAATCACAATGTTATTTTCATTATCTATTTTGGAATGTTTGCCATCTTAGACATATGTCTGGTGACATTTAAATGAATATTGTATTCATGTGTATTTATGTGTAAAATAGGTTTTTAATGTCTAAATAAGCACTATACTATGCCATTGTTTGGCGTTACCTTCAAGATTATATGATGCACTGATATCAGAACAAACAGATTTTCAAGATGGAGCTCGATGAAAAACAATTCCATATCAGAATTTTTTTCTGAAGAGAAACACAGAAAATCGAATGCTATATAGTGTGCACTATTTAAAGACAAGAAAGGTACTGAGGCTTAACACTGTTACTCATAAAAATGATCTACTGTATGCAGAGCAGGATTTTTCAATGCTCAGACATGTTAAAACTGTCTCCTTTGAAGTGTTGAAATAGTTGACCTATCGTTAAATGCTTTTGAATATGCCCTAAGAAATAGTGAAGACTTGCCGATCTTGCTACACACATCTTCTGAAAGCCATGGCATCTACCAAGATGTACTGCTGATGTCAATTCTGATGCTGAAGTTAGTCAAAATGAGCCACATCTTTATTGAAGCGAGTTCTCACAGAACTGCATTTTAACTTCTGGTCACAAATGACAGAAATTACATAAAGAAGTTATGCCATCTGTCACACAGACATATGACTCCTTGCTATTTGTAGAACTTTAGCAGGACAAACTGTGCCACCCTGTATGTGCATTCTAGATAAGGACATACAGACACAATGTTCTGCCACTTAACCCTGAAAAAAACCTAGAGACAGAGTCACATTTGATTATACCTTTGACTTATTTAATTAATACATTTATAATTCACAGAATTCTTATGGCTAACCAGAACAGAGTTCCATTTCCATTTTTTTTTTCAAAAATATTTTTTTTTTTAAATTCAAATGCTAGAAGGTTGTGGGTGTTGGGGTTTTTTTTGCTTTTTTTTTTTTTTTTTTTTTCTTTCCACAAGATGGAAAAGAGACCTTTCAACACTGTGAAAATATTTTATTCCAATGTTTTGGAAAGCCAAATAAAAGTTGATCAAAGTTGATTCAAAGCTGTAGACTGTTCTATGCCATCTCTACACGATAGCCTAACCACTCAACTCTTAGCTCATCTGGTCTCCTAGCTGTCTTTCTAATCATTGGGTTATGGGTTTTTCAGACTTCTTTCTCTGGTTTTAGTTAAGAAATCCAACCTGGATCTAAGCAATTTTCCTCACAAAAGCTTGTTAAGACCAATAGTTCTGATTTTAACGAATCAACAGGTCTGATATAAAATTTTGTCAAAAATTTTCCCAAGACCTGGTTGTCATTTCATTCATGATTCAGATGGCTTGCTCTTGTAATAATTCCTTGTGTCCTTTCAGTTTAGCTGTCAATTTAAAGTGCCCTTGTCAAGCCTCTGTAGCTTCCTTGCTTGTGAAGAACAATGAGATTTGCATCTCTTTTTGTCATACGCTGAATTCAGCTAAGAAAGACACATAGGCAATAAGCAGTTGCTTGTCTCTGGTTTGTTATGAGAACCTGCCAAGTCTCTTTGTAAAACATCAAACTGCGCACAATTCAAATATACGTAAAAATAATGTATTGTTTTTGTTGGACTTCAAGTTCCCTCTGCATCAGCCTTGCAGTGAGATTACCATGAGATAACTTCCTGAGTGCCCCTTGTGTCCACTGGCTCTGGGCCAACTAGCTATGGGCAAGAAAAGTCATTTTAGTTCCAAAATGCAAACATTTTTCAGAATGTCATCCAACGCCAAAAAAAATTATTTTTGCAGAGATTGGGCAACTATTCCGTTTTCAATCTCTATTACTTTAGCCATTCATTTGGAATAGACCTGTTATGGCAGGTCATATTACAATGTCAGCTATTTTGAACTCACTATAGTGAAGACTTGACAGCATTTTATTGGGAGACAAGTGTTTTCAGTAATACCTGCAAGACACTTTATGCTGCCATGAATATTATTGCTTAATAAACTACTAATTAGTTCTTTATCAATCTCTGGTTTAGGAGTATGACATAATGTGTTGGATGTGAGCTTTGAAAATTTTTAGTACTATAGAAAATGATTAACACTTTTAAGAGTAAGAAGGATTACTCACTGTTTCAAATGTATAAGGGAGATCTTTCACAATTGAAAAAAAAAAAAAAATCTTGTAACTCCCTCCTGCAACTTTGTAGTCAAATTGTACCTTTAGTTGTAACTATAATTGCTTTTCATACACGTTAAAAATGAAGCCTAAATAGAAATAAAGTGATTTAATATCAAGAGGAATTGTGCCCTTGTGTGAATGACATCTATCCCTATTTTATTTTTACTTACAATCCATAACAGGAAATGTAAACTGCTTCCAGCTGTCAAGTTTTGAAATCTGAGTTCAGATTGGTAGGGAGGCAAATTAGTAGAAGTTTTTCTTAGTTGATACACATTGACTGTGCCTAGTGCAAGTTAAAGCTGTTGAAGAGACCAAAATATTTCAGCTTCTGATACTCCCCTTTTTAGTAATCTAAAATATATTAAAATAATGAATTGTTTGGGGTTTTTCTTTGTAATATTAGGATCTTAATATAAACTTCTCTAAAACAGGCCCGGTGCAAAAAATATGCCCTCAAAAGCTTTCACTCATTAGACTGCAAGAGAAACGCTTACATGTTCCTCTGGCTTGAACGAGGCAGTAAACAACAGGATAATATTATTCAGTACTGTAAACTCTTCTGCGTCCTCTGAACCTTTGAAAAGGAGAAGACACATTGATGGCTGGAGATAGTTTTAACCTTTAACTTGTCTGTTTTGCTCGCTTGGGACCACATAAGATTGAACTGCAGTTTAAAGACTGTGAGTTTCAAGATATTTAGTTTTATGCACAGCAAAGATATCCAGAACAAATGGCCAGAGTTTCTTTTCTAGAACACTTCAATTCACGTAACGAACAGCTTTATTCTCACAGCTAAACAAAATTTAGAGTTTGGGTCCCCCTCCCCCCTCTGGATCCATCTCTGAACCTATACATGATGCATATTTAACAGTAGAGTAGTTATTAAGTTTCAGCAAAATTCATACAGAGTTTCTCCGTGTTTGTAGCTCATGATTCTGCAGGGTCAGCCAGCTGTAAGATACAGCAGAGCTGAAAAATTGCTTGCTCCTCTGAAAAAGCAAAAAAAAGAAATTACATGGATTTATTTTCAGCAGGACAAGCCATCTGCACTTTCCACAGCAGCTTTCCAACCTGAAAGTGGGCAGTAAATAAGCACATTGCAAATATCGACCAACACATGCAGTGAGTAATTACAGCATCAAGGTATCACTGATCTAAGTGGTAAAAGTTATTGTAGTTAACCCACAGGGCAAAAAGAGCTTTGCCTTTCCATTAACACTGGTCGGTACATTATCTGGTTGCATTTAGAAACATGACCTCAGTTAAATCTAGGATCTGTCCCATTTGTTGCAGTTCGGCTAAGATAGAGTGTTCTTTCTGCTAGATTGACCTATTCAGCACCTTTTTTGTTATCTGAGGTTTGTCACCCCAGCAGTAACCTTACCTTAGTCTGAGCTCACCATGGGGCAGTATTTCTCCTGGGCATTTTGGTCACGGGAGACAGTGGAACTCCACTACAAAGGGATAATATCTTGCCACATGTTTATCCTTTTAAGCAGCATCTTGGAATAAATATCCTTTTTTTATTTTTTTTTTAATTTTTTTTTTTTTTATTCTGTTGCTTTCCATTGTTTTCTTTTAACACTCTCTTTGTTTAAATGTGCCCATTTTCCTGTAATTATCAATTTGGCTTTCTATTATCCAACTGTTTTAGTTTTTTTAACTTAAATGTGAAGATGCTAGATTTTTTTAGGTACAGGCACGCAATTTTGTTTCTTAGTTCTACTTGTTCTTATCATCTGATTCGTTCTTTTCTATCATATGCCGTGAGACATGGTCAATGGGTTGCTTTGCCTGTCTCCTCTAGTGGACAATGCTAATTTGCTCTTCTAGAAGCATGTCTTAATTTCCAAGTAGTTTTGTAACTGTTGCCTTTGGCTTTCTTTAGCAAACTGCTCACTTATCCCTCTGTTTCTGCAATGAAATGTCACCATCGCTGCCGATCCTAAATGAGACGCAAAATGAATATGGAATTTGAAAGCTGGATCATAATTCTGTTTTGGGTTCTAGTTTCATATATATTTGCTCTTCTTGGTGAAAAATTCCATATGCCTCATCGGTCGGAAAATTTAGGAAAATAGTCCTGGATTATACTGACCAAATTCCACTGAATAGATTAGAGAGAGATTATGTTAATAATACCTTTAAAAGGTAATGTATATCTAAAAGCTGACTGAATGGTTTGCTATTGCCATACACTTTTGCAGGAAAATACAAAATGATACCAGCTGAAATAATATATTTGGCAGACATTTGGCCCATGTCTGGGTTATTATATAAAGTGCATGGAAGTTAAAAATGAACTTTTTGCTGTGGTTTGCATTAAGTTAGATATGGAAATTAGACTCCTGGGGAACACTGTGGATATCTCTCAGATACAACTCTACCACCATGTTTATTCTGCTCTTCACAGAGTAGATATACTAATACAGTTTTCAAGAAACAAATAGATGTTGATAGTCAAAGAATTAAAACTTTTTATTTCTTGCAGTGATCTTTTTTTCACTGTTGGTCATTTTGAACATGCAGTATGTAAAAGAGAATGAGAACAACTGAATCACATATCAATACATATATAATATATAAACTATTTATATAATATATTTTGTCTATATAATATATATGTAAAGGTATATATAGTAAATGCTAAAAAAAAGAGTCCATACCTTGGTTACTCTACTGCCAGCTATGTGACATCATGCATACATAAACAGTTATACCAAGAAACAAAGTTTGTTCTCCAAACAAGTTTCATGCATATGAACAACCACTATAAATGGAGGTACCCCTTGAAGCATTAGTGGCTGTGCATGAGGTCATGCTGGAGCATCTCAAAGTGTGTGGCCATAGATGAGCCCATGACAGAGCAGACACACCTTTGGAGGGACTGCAGCCACGGGTAAGGCTCTGCTGGAGCAGATTCACTCCTGAAGGGACTGTGGCTACGGGTAAGACCCCACTGGAGCAAGTACATCTCTGAAGGCACTGTGGCCCATGGACAAGGCCACTCCTGAACAGGTGCACCTCAAGGTGACTGTGGCTGTGGATAAGTCTATGTCACAGCAGGTACAGTCCTGAAGAGCTTGTGGCTCAATGATAAGGGTCCCCTTGGAGCAGGTACACCCCCAAGGGACTGAAGTCTGTGGATAAGTCCAAGCCAGAGCAGGGTCAATGAAAGGAGTGCATTGCAATGTTAAACATTCTGGTCTAGTCCAAAGGGACCAGGGGTAGAGGTTGTAACAGAAATACCTTTTAATTGTCGTTAACCATGATTTGCGTTCTATGTTATAGGAATTACTATAGCAGGAACAACCTGAACCAATGGAGGAGAAGTGCAAGTGCAGCAGTGACCCAACATAAGCTGGCTTTGGTGCCCAATAACTCCACACAAGACACCATCTCTCTTGTCCTGAGTGACTACCATAACAGAGGGAGCCCAAAGTCATGGTCTAAATGAACTCAGTAGACGTTTTGCAGACATTTTTAGGCATTTTACAGGGGTGGTCCATAAACTATGGGGAAGGTTGGCAGGGAGGATGCTGCTTGGGGACTAGCTGAGCATGGGTCAGTTGGTGGTGAGGAACTATTTTCATTTGCATCACTTGGCTTTCTTGGGTTTTATCTCTCTCTCTTATTTTCCTTTTCATTATAATTTATTATTATTATTACAATTTGATTTTATTTCAATTATTAAACTGTCTTTATCTTAACCCACTAGTTTTCTCAATTTTACTGTTCCAATTCTCTTCCCTCTATCCCCCTGGGGCAGAGAGTGAGCGAGTGATTGTATGGTGCTTTGTTGCCAGCTGGGGTTAAACCATGACATTAGTAAATGCCTGAGAGTAGCAGTGCTGTAAACTGCTTCTATTTATTATTTTATAATTAACCATTCTCTTGATTTTTATTAATTTAAACAACTTTTCAAATAAGAATTGTGCATGTATTTTCAAAGTTTTTTTGGTAACTTTTGTAGGAAACTGGAGGGCACAATAACAATCCATCAGTTAAAGGTGCCAGAGTTGTATTTTTAAAGCCTTTCAACACAGTTTTAAAAATGTGCATGATTTCTCCTTAAAAGACAAAAGAAGCATAATGTTTTTAAGATAACTTGTATACCGAGAGTTGAAAGGGCTCTAAACCCAAATTTGGCAACCTAGTGCTGTCTATATACTTAAGTGCAAATGCTAGCATGCATTCATACTTAGGTTTAGAGTTCATTGAAATTTTTGTAACACACTTTCAGTAGATTATTCTAAAATAGTTATTGAATATAGCATTTTAAAGTGAGGTACTACAAATATTTTTTGGAAAATGCACGTGCATTGGCCAGGTGCTATATGTGCTGACAGTCATATCTGTTGTGGTTTAACCCCAGCTGCTCACTCACTCCTTTGGAGAAGTGAAGAAACAAGTGAAACTCAGAGATTGAGATAAGAACAGTTTAATATCTAAAATATAACAAAATATAATAATAACAATACTACTAATAAAATATAATAATAATATTTGTAATGTAAAGGAGTATAACAAAAAGAGAGATAAATAAAACCTAAGAAAATACAAATAATGCACAGTGCAATTGCTCACCGTCTGCTGACTCATGCCTCAGAAGTGATCTGCCCCTCCCAGCCAATTCCCCTCAGTTTATACACTGAGCATGATGTTCTACGGTACAGAATATCCCTTTGGGTAGTTTAGGTCATCTGTTCTGGCTATGCTCCCTCCCAGTTTCTTGTACACCTGTTTGTTTGCAGAGCATGGGAAACTGAAAAATCCTTAATTTAGGATAATCACTACTTAGCCAACAACTAAGCCATCAGTGTGTTATCAACAATATCCTCAAACTAAATCCAAATCACAGCACTGTACCAGGTACTAGGATGATAAGTAACTCTATCCTAGCTGAAACCAGGTCAATAGCGAAAATGCACACAGATGGCCAATTCGAGATCTAGAATGTCATCCAAAGACCGTGGAAGTCAATAGGAATCTTTGAACTGACATGAATGGATGTTGGACCAAACATCCTGCTAACTGTCAGAGAGGCACAAATACTCCCCAGCCATCTTAAACAATTATCCTTAAAGACCATCAATTTTACAGTGTAGTTGCATATAAATTAAATTAGATTTAAAGTTCCTCTGGAATCAGTGCTGAATTAGCAATTATGGATGCTTTGGAGAAGAAGCCTGAACAATGTTGTTCACTTGGATCAAGGATGTCTGGCCTGTGGCCTGGTTCAACTCACACATATTGTACTGAAGAGAAAGTACCACATTACAAGTAATCAAAACATTGGTATAATTGCCAGATGATGACAGCTTGATGGGAATTTCTTTCTAAGCAATGTTGCCTGTAGTGTATTTTGTAAGGAAATCTGTGGAGTCCTTGGTACCTAATGAGCCTCTTAAGAGCACAGTAAATGTATAGAACTGAGTAACAATGAGAACTGAAGTTCCCTCAGATAAGGTATATTGGAAACTGCCCTTTTAATGAACTCCAGAGCAGTGCAGAAGCTAATATCTCTGAGAAACTTAGTTGTATCCCAGTAGACAAAATCAACATATGGAGGTGTATGGCAGTTTTAGTCAACAGCTGTTTAAGAAATTCTCAGAACCACAACTGACTTCAAATTTAACATGCGGAGAAGGGGAATAAATAGCCCAGCTTTTGCTAAAATGTAAATAGTTCATCAAACAAATTAAAAAATTATTTTCCAATTTTGAATAGACTCAAATATACTGTGTTGGTTTTTTGACTTGAAGAGTTAAATACATTATTTTATTAGCATTTCATTTTTCTAATATTTCAAGAAAAGTTAATGTCTCACGACCACGTATGTATGTCCATACAGATTATATCAGGAGTAGAATAAGCACAATTAGACTGCTTACACAAGACTGTTCAAAAGTTTTGAAGCAGCTGTTTCTTAAGTACATAAGTTCCAGATAAAATGTGTACATTCACAAAATGGGTGAAATATAAGATGAATGCATCTATATAATAGGAAATGTATGTTTACATTTTGACTCAATATTAGAAAATGTTAAACACAGAGGTGACTTGAAGGGTGTCATGTAACAGCCTAAAAAGTTAAATCACAGATGTTGATTTTCCTGGCAGAAGAGGCCAGGCTTCACCTAACTGTCTGTCCTGTATGCAAAGTTCCTAAGAAGGAATGGTATTTTGCATATTTTCACCACATATTTTCCAAATAAAAGAAAGATTTTATACAGCTATAATTTTGCATATTCATTCGTAACTAATGAGAGGTTGAACATTTTGCTTAAGATGTGCTAGAGCTAAATTAAAATTAAATTAAAATGAATGTTATAATTTTATATCTTTGACCAAAAACCCCATGCCAGACCGAGTGTCCATGTTTTGATGAACTGTATTTTACCTTATGCTTATGACTTCAGCCCTGTTCTCTCAAACACTGACCTAGTGAAATAATTAGGAAGTACTACCAATTGAAATAACGGAGGCAGGTAGGTAGCTGTTCTTTCCTGTCATATCAGATCTTTTAGGTATACGTTTGTGGCTTTAGAATGGTACTTATGAGGAGTAGAAAATAGTTGAAATATCTGGAATGTACTCATTAAGTCTTTAACAATATCCGTCATTCCCTTTCCTGTAGACTGTAAAAAGTTTTTATAAGGAAAATGTTGTTTGACAGTCATTTAGTTACTCTAAAGATTATAAAAGTAATTCTGAGTAAAAAGAGGAAAAATAACAGAGATGAGTGGAAGCTCTTAGAGTATTGAGGTTTGTTTATTTTGAATCTGAAGCTGTTTTTTTAATGACAAAAAGGACAAATGACAGCTCACTTCTCTCTCTGTCAGAGGCTCACAGCAGCATCATAGTAGAGGTTGTTTCCCAACTAAGGCTGACGTAAGGCTGTGATAACATCATTTCAGCCTAGTTAAAGAAAAAACAGAGAAGGGAAATAGAAATGAGAAGGAATTATACAGGGAAATAAGAAGACATACCGAAGACTCTAACAGGAAGAACAGAAGCTTCTGTCAGTGCTGAAGCTCAAAGTTCAGCCCAAAGCAATGTAAGCAAGGACAGTGCAACAGGCCAAAGCTGGAGATTCTAGATATTTGTTTGCACTACAAAAGAAGATGTCTTAAATCGATCAATAAATTGGAAATTGAAATCTGACATAATTTTGGGGCTACTGAGTTTATAGCTACTTTAAATAGGTGTTTGTTGAGTTTTTAAATGATCAACTCATTTTAAAATAATAAATAACTGTTCAGAACTTTCTCTAACCTTTTGGGTTTGGTTTCATTTAGGGTTGGTTTCTGCCTGAAGGTGAATTTAGCCATTAGTGGAGGAAAGGTTACTTAGCATGTATGAAGTGAGAGACCACTCTAGACATTATGAATAATAGACCTATGAGATAGTGATTTTCATGTTAATGTTATATCTGACCTACATAATTGCTTTACATAAAATTGTCAGACTGCTCCGGGTCATGAGCTAGTCAGCACACACTTCCTAAAATATTCTGGCTCTGTGGAAGTGTGTGGGTTCTTCAGATTCAAAGATGGACTGCAGTTTTCTTTGGCAGCAGAGCTATATTGATCAGTGAGACTCTCAAGTGCTGTTAAGAATCAAAATATATTTGTATTGAACTTTGAGCATGAGATTACATTTAGTCTCTAACAATAAAGGGCTAGGTATAACTCTTATTTGTAGCTTCCCAACACATATCATATGTAGACTCCAGTGAGAACTTCTCTACACAGATTCTTATCCTTTGTTATTCTGCAATAGGAAAAACCTCATCACTAACAAACCTGCATCATTTACATTAGAAGCACATTTTATTCTCTGATCATCATCTATCTCTCAGTTCTGAGTTAATCATTAATTCTGAACAGAAACCTAAAAGAGTTTTCTTCCAGTTCCATTTAAATCATGGGGGAAAAAAGGCTTTCTATAGATCACAGTACCCTTAATAGAGCTCTAAATATAGAGTTAGGGAATAGGAAAAAGAACACAGTCAGTTGGAGGGCTTGTTTTGTCTAAGCCAATGTAGCTTATCACAACTACAGTCCCCATGCTGTCCAAATATACAACACATTTTCTAGGAGAGTAGCACTAAAAAGGGGAACAATGGGAACAGAATAGATGGATGGAGCAGAGTTTGCGATTTAAATGGGAGAAATCCTAGACCATCATTCTCTATGAGAAGGACACAAAACAGCTCAAATCCCTTTCTTTAACACCTTTCAAGGGGAACTTTTACTGAAATGCACTAAGAATTTCTGTAAAATGCTTTCCTGCTTAAGACAGGATTTAGGCTGCTGTCTTCAACAACCACTTTCAGAGATTGCTTGGTAAGGGTAGCAGCGCTGGCAGAGTGAAGATGGCATGCCCACCTTTTCCTTGAGAAACTCCAAAATGAGATTAAAAAAGTAGCTGTAAAAAAAAAGAAAAGAAATAGTGCAACTGCAGGTAAGAACAGAGAGATATGTATAGAGGAGAAAAGGAGGAGACAATGGACAGTATTTTAGATAGTTTTGGTTGAGAAAGATGAAGAAAGGTGAAAAGGGTCGTAGAAAGAAGGGAGATCATACAAAGCTTTGAGGTCACTAAACCAAACAAACACTGAATAAAGAACACAACAAAGAGGTAAAGAATGAATTTCAGAGATGTGATAGAAGAGGCAGTAAGAGAGGTACAGGCTGAAAATCTGAATTAAAATAAGATGAATCAGCTGGATTTTATAAACAGTATAGAATGCGGAAGTCAAATTTATTCACAAAACCAAAAGGGAATGTGAAAAGAGAAAAATAACTTTTTTTAATGGAAAATTGTATTAAATGGAAATAAAAATGGAGATGTGATAAAATCAAATGGTCATATACTGAAAAAAAAAAAAAAAGAATTAGAATAGCAACTTGCTTTTTGCACATTGAACTTAATAGACTGAACTGTTTGCTACATTATGAAGTTTCTTGACCAGTCCTTTGAAGGAGCTGAACAGCTGAAGACTAAAAGTGAATATATTTGAAAACTCTTGTTGAGGAGTCCCTAGTTATATGTATAATAGTCCCCAACAAAACCATTGTTGAGGACTTCCCAGTTATATGTAATAGTACATTTCTAATATGTTTGAGATTGTATTCTCTTCTCAGAAGTGGTCTGCATTTTTGTTATGCTATTTCTTCTTCATAAACACAAATATTCACAAAAACATTGTTCTAATGAGGTCTGACTTAAAAAACCAGCAGGAATCCTCTTTAGCTGTAAAACTCTCCTCAGTAGTTTCTATGCCATTCGGTTAGCATCTAGCTCCTAAGCAGCAAACTAGCACGGTGTAACTTTGCTGTTCTGCTCTCATAACTTTGGTGCGTGTTGATACATTTCAGTCAAATGCAAGAAAAGAGTAAAGGCCGTGAATTGTGCAGTTTCTGTCAGCTTTGTGAGAGGAAGGGACTGCAAAGGAGAAGACTATGTGTGATGCCATCCTTATTAAAAAGCAGGAAATCCCGTCTACATAAACCCAGGCTTCATCAGCTCTGTTGCAATACATTTGTAGAAATATGTATACATACATAATAAAAGAAGAATGATAAGCTTTATATGACAAATGAATCAATACCCTTAATAAGATTGAGGTCTGTGGCCATACACTGTCCTCCACTAAAATCTTTCCTGTTATTTTTTTGGGAAACAGTTTAACAGTTCTGAGAAATTGCTTAAATAGTCTTATCAGGTCAAGAAGATACTCATTCTTCGGATGTATTTTCTTAATTACAGTGAAGTTTCTGCCACCCTGATTCCTGCTGTCTCTGAAGAGTAGTGTGCAGGATTGAATGTCTGCAGGCATTTCTAGAGAAAACCTCTCATGAGCACAGCTATCTCCACAGTTTTATCTAAATAATTCCTTCAAATACAGTCCTCACTAAGCATAGAAAAGGAAGGTCAAGTTGCTTTATATAAGTGCTCTAGACGCATTAGTTGTACTCTGTTTCACCATTTTGTAATGCAGCTCCAGTGAATATGTGTACCATCAAAGTTTAAGACCTTATTTAATAACTTTACTCTGATTCACAATACCTTTAATAAATTATAATAATTAATGATTACTTCTCAAAGTAAGAAACTATTCAATGTAGGAAATGGTGATAAAATCAAACAGTAGTATTTCAATCTAAAGTACATGCTCAGATAGCAAAGCCAAATTAAGGACATAGATCTCCCTGGAAATATGTAGTTCACTGAGTGTTCTGAACTAGGCAAGGCTTTTCTGTGACTGTCTAAATAACACCACATCATGAAACATGTGTGCAACTGATTTATTTTAAAATTTGCAATAAGTCTTCCTTCTGAGCTTCTAGGGAACATGATTCTGTAAATCTGCAAGTATTTTTCCTGAGAAAATAAACAGTAACTACTGTGATGGAGAACAAGATCAGTTGTTCAATTAAAATTAATCTAATAATTTTTAACCCTCCTTTTTATGCTCTAACTTTTGAGGATGATCCATATTCGTAAGAGGGTGTTTATATATTCAGACTATTAAGCTTTCAAAGCTTTCAGATGTCTGGTTCATAAATTACAGACAACACAGCATCAAAGAAAAGGGAAAAAAAGCAGCAAGTCTTTGGAAGAAAGGCTTTACATTTTGAATTTTAAAACATACTCCCAAGCCAAATATGTTTTATCACCATGAAAATATTTTATCCCTAAGTTTATTTCATACACTAAATTATCAGTTCTGTCAGAAGAATAGAATCCAGATGAAGGAATGAAGGACAGGAATAGAATAAAGGAATACAGAGAACAGGAATGAGAGCTATGAGGTATATTTAAAATACACATATATTACTTTAAATAGTATAAAATGAATAGTGTAGGTATTCCCTACTGCAAGATATCTTTATACCTAAAGGGTGGCAACTGGTTTAATCACAGAGTTATAAATCTTCTATGATTGTGCTGCATTTTAAGATTATATACTACATATACTATATACTACATACTATATACTACATACTACAGTATGCTTCAGCATAACTCAGAATAGTTTAGTGGTGTACATCAGTGTCATTGATTAGACATGCTTTTCTCAAACTAGGCTTAAGAAGCTTAAGACTATTCTGTCTTGATTCAGTGGTTTCACATGTGTGGAAGGTAAGCACCAGATAATCATTTAGATACACAGTGATGCTGCAATGCAAATATTTAAATAGACTGATAAAAGAGTGTAAAATAGCAAGTTAAAGATTAATTTTTTTGCTCAGGTCAACTAGAAGTCTATTAAAGATAAATCTGTTAATACAAAACCAGTAAATACTGATGGCAGTACAAAACAGAGTGGTAGCTGCTGTACAAATATTATACACTAGTACTGAGCAATTAACATGAATATGTTTTACTGTAACTAGTCCAGTCCCTTACCAGCTCTGTTCAGCCATCATGCAAGTGAATATAAAATCAAAATCAGATTAATGTAACCAAAGTCAGGGATGTCCAGAATGTATGGAAGTGGAAACCAAAGTTTATATTGGAAAGAGACAGAAACATAAATTAGGTAAAAGACACTCACGCAGAAATGTATTAAAATGTTGAAACAGCATTAGACTGCATGGCGGATCAAGTTGTTGCAGGTATGGAGATTGATAGAAATGCACTCTTTTTAGTATACAACTAACTCAAACAAATTATCTTGAGGTAGAAAGAGAATATTAAGTGTCTTGTTAAAGCAGCTAAGATATCAGGCAGAAGTCAAAAGCAATAATGGCAATGATGTGAGGGAGCTCACATAAAGCTGTAAATCTGTAAGGACTGGAAAGGAGGAAAGAAACATAAAAACAACCTGAATTGAGTAATGAAGAAGTAAAGAATAAATCTAATGTGTCATCTACAGAGTGTGACATATGTGACATGTGTGAAAAATATACATACGTAGAGCCTGGAATATATAAAGTTGTGTTTGGGCAGTGACAAATGACAACGGTCTATATTACACTTTTTTCAGTGTGTGGTTTTTTACTTCCACTTCAGCTCCCCTAATAGCTTAGAGGATGCAGCAGGTCAGGAATGTACCTGTCTTGCAGTGCCAATGGCAGTCCCTGCAGTGTGAGTGTTCCAAGGTGAGGTGCTCTAGGAAATGGATCTTCCATCTCTCTCCTCTCCCAAAACCAAAACTAAACCAACTCGCTTATTCCATGAGAGAATGCTCATATGGAGTCTCACGTTGACTCGATATGTAAGGGAAGGGAAGTACTATCTTTTTTTTTTTTTTTTTTTTCCTTGTTTGTTTTGTGTTGTAGACCTTGACATCAGGAATGTGCATACTCATTGCCAGAGAAATTTTCTGCATCTGTGGGCTCTGAAGAAGAAAGGTTGACCCTTCAGTATGTTCTTTCAACTTTTCTTTGCTCCACCTTTCATTCTCTCCCTTATTTAACTGGCTGTGTCAGTATGCTACAGGCATTTTCTATTTCATCTCTGCAAGTCCAGAAATACTGAGACAAACCTATCATAGCTGCTCAATTTTTTCAAGAAAACTCCCCAGTCCCAAACTTCCTGTTGATGCAGAAGCAAGATTTTGTCAGCACTGATGCATTTTGTCTCAGGTAGATAAGGTGTTCAGAAAAAACAACAAACCATGACGAGATTTTTTTTTTTTTTTTTTTTTTTTTTTTCCTGGAAAAGTAACTGATTTCCCAGTGCAAAGGCTGATGCTCCAACTTTCAGAGGTAATAGCTCAGGGCAGCCCTGTTGCCTCTAGTGCATATTAACAGGCTTGCAGAGACTCATAGAGTTTATGAGTACAAGAGGATGCTGGGAAGTGCATCGCCACACAGCCCCATGGCACTGGTACCCTGGGAGGTCTGTCTGCATGGCGTGAGCCCCACCAGGGCCGGGCATGACATCCCCAGGATCTCCAGGCACCCTTCAGACTGCTCGGGGCATCACGGTGGAGGGCATTTTGCTGTTCTGCTTGGCTTTAGGGAATACAATAGGTTAAATAAATCAGTGCAGTACATTTCTTATAGCCATATATAGCATCAGTCCGAACAAATTCTGAGTGCTTTTAAGAAGTTTATTTATAACAAGAGCTGGATATGAGATTTCCATTGGAATTTCCCAACAGAAAAAGTAGCTGCTGGAAAACTGATTTCCGTGAGAAGCTTTTTATAATGCCAAAAAATATATTATCCTTTCAAAAATTAACATATACTTCATTTTAATTTTTATTTGAGCCGAAGCAGAGAATTTTAATTTAGTACAAGGTCTTCAAAACCAGGCTGCATTTTCTTATGGTACATGGATTTTTTTACGAGTCAAGTAACCCCTCTAGTCCCATCCTTCACAGGGGGCAGCATCCCTGTCGTGCTTCATCTTCTGTAGCGTCACTTCTGCAGTGCAAAGTCTGATGTGCATATTGTCTCACAGGGTAAGGAGAGTTGCACGCGGTCTGGCTGTACAGAACCTATTGCACATTAGGTGCACCACAGGAAAGCAAAGTTTCATTTCTTAAGTGATTCACATCACAGTGCTTCAGGCCATTCCAACAAATCAGAATGAAACATTGCAGTTTTAGGAATGCCAAAATACTCATTTTCAAAACTGCAGTGAACAGTCTGGATCATATGGGACGCTATAATATGAAACAATATTTTATATTTTTTTTCTCTGTAGAACAGTTCAAAATAAACTTGGCCTAACTGAGGGTGTAAATGAAATGGTAATCATTGGAATTTGCTTTGGGCTTAAAATATATTTTTACTTTTAAAAGTTCACTTTCACTTGTGGTAATTTATTATTATTCACTTACAAAATATTTAATTTCAGGAATGGTTCATCCTGTTAAACTGTCATGTGAATAAATTGAACTTCCATTCTGGAAATGCAAATAAACTTTAAAATATGTTTGAAATAATTCTGGTTATGAGAAAGATTTTCCAATATCTTTTCCTGGGCTTTTTTTAGTCCTACCCTCCCAATATGAGAAACCAAAGAAAAGCAGATCTTATATTAGTTAATGGATTACAGAGAAAAAGATTTTGAACACACATCCTCATTACTCATCATCGTAATTACAATAAAAATACAGGTCATACACATATACAGAATTTCTGTGAAATGCCAACTTGTTTCATTTGAGGGGTTTTGGATATTTTACTTATTTATTTTTCTTTAAAAGGTATGACATTTAGAGAAATTAGAAAACATTAGATTCAGTGAAGAAATGAAAGGAAATTAAATTTTATAAAAGGAAAGGAATATAATGAATCAAAATTAATAGTGTAGCAATTCATTTAGGGCATATGGAAAAAATATGATTGTATTTCTGTGTTCAAGTTTGTTTCTTTAGTGATGTTATTGTAGTGTCTACTTCTTTTTTCATTTATGCTAGATAATGCATTCACTTTTAAAGTTATTTTAGGTCCTAGCTTACATTTTAAAACATAGCTTCCAGATTTACATTAAATTAATTGTATTTAGTGTGCTGTGAAGTTCTTTGTCTTGTATTTTTCAGCATAGTAGGGATTCTATTTTCTATATGGATCCCTAACAACAAACAAGGAAAAGTACGTATAAGATTACTTTTTGATGGGATGAACACAACAGTAGTGAACAAATCAGTTAGTAAGAATACATTTTACAAGTGTTTATATTATTGGTAAAATTGTTAGGTAATATGTTAAAATTATATAAAAACCTATATTCTATACTAGTTTTAAGATCTTTTCTCATACTTATATTTCAGAAAGTGCTGCCAAATGAAATCTATAGATCAGGAGGAAAAGTCATCTTCTTTCTACTTCATGGACTGTTTAAATTTTTTGTTCATCAAAAGGAATATTTTCCCATGGCTTAGTTTTATTTAAAGATCTTCTAGTAAGTTCTAGCCCCTACTTATAGATATTGTCTAACCTTTTCCCAGTTATCATCTCAGCTGCTTAGAGGGATTTGGGGGAGCAAGGTAGAGAAGAGCCACAGAGAGTGCATACCTTTCCTGATGTAAAAGAGGAGAAATTTAATTAAAATACACCTTCTGTATGTAGTCTGCCAGAATTTAATCATATGAAGTGGCAGATTCTTATGGATGAGAATGGCTATTCTCCTTACTTTTAACTGGGTAAAGCATAATAATTCAAACCTGTCCATTGTCCTTTAAAGTTTAGAGTCTCATCATTTGTCACAGCCAGATTTAGTAAGGTGCTGTGTCACAGCACACAGTATTGAGGAAGTTTCATTTAGACTCTCTCTGTTTTAAGGAGCTTCTCAATTCTTAAAGCACAGACAGGCTAAACTAATGTCCATGCCTTAAAACAGGATGAATAAAAAGGCTCTTTGGCTATTCTGAACATGTCATCAGTAACTTCCAGAAAAGAAATTCAAGGATTAATTCATTATTTGACTTTTTTCTTCATAATACCAGACACTTTTCTTACTTGTCTATTCTATTCTCTGGAGGTCTGATGTCTCCGCTATTAGGTCAGGAAACAGAAGACTAATACTTCTTTTAACTCTTCTGGTGTTAAAGGCTACCTCTGGCTGAGTTCAATGCAGCAGTGATAATCAATGCTTGTGATAAACTCCAGTTTGGCAGATATGACAGATGCCGAGTTAAAAACTTCTAAAGCACAAAGTATAAGGGCTGGACGAGGACTGGATAGGACTTTTATGAATTGTTCACAATCTTCTCCTGCTCAGTGATTTTCCTACCCAAATTCTATTGGCATCAAAACCAGGAATGAAAAGCTTTGGAGTATGATGTGTTGTCATGTTATTTTTATCTAGTATCTCAGGAGGCTAGAAAAAATAGGTAATGCGTAATAGAAGGGGACAGGAAAGGAGATACGAAAACCCCCCTTAGCAACTCAGTAAATTGTTACTTTACATATAAATTTACTTGGCATAATGCAGAATAAGCTAATGTATTTCATATACAATTGAATAAACACCCCTTCTACAGTTTATATACCTTTAAAAGCAACTAATAGCAATTTAAATAGCTAACATTTATATCTGAAACAGACTACAGGAGAGAAAAATAAGTTTAGCAGCGGTAATGCATTATTAAAGTATAAATGAATTGACAGGTCATTGCATAAACAATGTTAATGAGGCAGTGTACATCTTACTGTGATATTGGCTTTAGTTGGAGTCTAAATATCTTTCCCATTAGCATATCATCTGTAACTCCACTCCAGTATGTACATCTAGAAAAATGTTGAACTTTGAGAATTAACGGCTACTTTGCTCAGCTTCTTCTTAATGCTTGATGGAGAAAAATATGACGATAAGAAAATAACTCCTTTCTACCTTCCCCATGTCTTGGTATAGCATGCAAGTCTCTAAAAGAAATGGGTAATTAAGAAAATGACAGTGTTTTTAAAGAATCTTTCAGAATAAAATACATAATTAAGTTTTCATCAGGTTACCAGTGCCAGACAAGGTGTAAGTGTCATTTTATTGCCCATCCCTGCCCCAAACCAGTACCTTAGGTTAGACGTGTAGGCTTCCCTCTACAGTGATGCAAAGAGAGGGCCCCTGTTTTCTTTTATAGAATACAGCTGTAGTATTTTCAGACCTACACATAACTGAAGTCTCCTTTAGCTCACAATTTATCCTTTTCAAGAATCTAAACCCCAGTAGCATGTGCTAAATTCTTTTGTTAATCAACTTTCCTTTGCTCAGTAATCCATGACTACTCACCACAACACTGGACTCGTTGGACTCATCAGTCAGTGTGACCCAAAGGATAGATGTCATTAAAAGCAACTAACGGTTTCTTTCACAGTTCTATCCAGTTCCACTCACCAACTAATATGTTTAGATTTAAATTTACTTCTTGATTTAAAATGTTCTGATACTGTGAAAATCTCAGACTAATCTGGTCTCTAAAGATCCTTCAGTGAGGTGAACAGATAATAATGTAATGAAGTGGAAATGGCATAATACACTTTTAATTAAATCTTGATACCAGCTCAGCTGTCTAGAAAAAAATCCTTTCTAAAGCATATTATTTAGTGACTGATGCTTTTTCTGTATGGTGGCGTTATCCTAACACAGAGTATTCCTTCTATGGTTATTACTTTTGTTCAATTATTTCCATACAGGCAAAAATCTGCCAGTTTCAGGAAAGACAACCAATGAAATCTCACAGTAATCCTCATAAGAGGCAAAGAATAATGCCTTTGTTGCTATTAAAGACAAGGTAAATCCCAAATTTGGAAAATAAAATGCAACGTGAGAGGAGATGTTAATCCATGACAAAAGCTCAGCTAGGGTTGTCTCTTCATAGACAAGTTCCAGAAAGATCAATTGGAAACATGAGGCTCTGTGGAGGGTTTAAATCAATTTATTGGCGATGGAAGGGTCCAGCAGTCAAGGATTGTTAGAAATGTAAGAAAACCCAGCCTTGTCTTTTATTTTCCTGTTTCAATACAATCTCTACTTGAATCTCCAGAAAACAAACCAAAAAACCGTGCTAACTACCCTGCCAGTGGTGTTCTGCAGATCAGAGTTTCTATAGGGGCAATATGGAGTGATGGATTTACTGGGAGGGATGTGCTCAGGGACTACAGCATCCTTTCGTCATAATTGTTGCAGTAAGTGTGTTCTGAGCATGTAGGTGGGCACTGAAGCTTTCTCTTAGATTGCAGCAGTCTTTAGTCAAGCCTATCAACTTTATATCAAGGAAGCATTGTTACAAAGCTCTAGAAAATGGAAAAATCAGGCTTTCATATACCTATTGTTAAAAACACCTGGTTAGAACCAATATTAGTCTTGACTAGACTTGTAGGTTACTCATCTCAGTGGTGTTAGACCAGTTTATGCTAGTTCAGGATCTGCCTCAGCAGAACAGATTTCTAGATTTCTTAGCCTGATTTAGACTTCCAGTTTATACCAGGTAGGCAATCAGCATTTTTGCAGAGAATGCTTTCTGTATCTGTATTATACAGCATGGGGAACTAGTAAAAGGCCTCAGAAAGGACAAGTACCAGATACAGAAAGCATGGATATTTCCTTATACCATTATTACCTGATATAAATGTAGTCTGCACTGCTAGAGATGGGAACCATAAAACTACTTCCAATATGAACTGGTTTTAGATACTTGTGCAGTGTATTTGTGTGTATGGCAGGTTTTTTTTGTAGCAGGGGAGGGGGCTACAGTGGTGGCCCCCTGTGAGAAGCTTCTTGAAGTTCTCCCAGATTCAACTCAGACCCACCTCTGCCCAAGGCTGAGCCAATTAGTGATGTTATCTGTGATAACATATTTAAGAAGGGGAACCTGGGAGGGGGAGTGGTCACTGTGAGGAGAAGTTGTGAGGAGGACGCCTGTGTGAACACCAAGGTCAGAGGAAGAAAGGAGCAGGAAGGGCAGGAGGAACACCAATGCAGAGACTCCCCTGCAGTCCATGGTGAGAGGGCAGGCCGGTGAAGCAGATGTCCACCTGCAGCCCATGGAGGACCCCATGCTGGAGTAGATGGTTGTGCCCAAAGAAAGCCAGGAGTCTGTGGGAAGAAGTCCCCGCTGTTGCGGTTCAGCACTGGGAGGATTGCAATATGTGAGAGTGACTCATGCCAGAGCAGCACAGGAAACGCTGCGGCTTGTGGGAAGGACTCATGTTGGAGAAAGTTTGTGAAGGACTGTCTCCTCTGAGCGGGACACCATGCTGGAGTCAGGGAAGAATGTGAGGAGTCCTCTGCCTGAGGAGGAAGGAGCGGCAGAACAGACCACCACCCCGTTCCCTGCCCCCCTGCATCTCTAGCGAGGAGGAGGTAGAGAATTTGGGAGCAAAACTGAGCCTGGGAAGAAGGGAGAGGTGGGGGGAAGGTGTTTTTAAGATGTGGTAATGCTTCTTAGTGTCCTACTCTGCCTGTTAAGTGATGGTGGTGGTGTTAGTGTCTGAGTTAAAATGATGTTCTATTTTCTTCCCCTAACGAATCTGTCTTTTGCCTGTGATCATAATGGGTGAGCAGTCCTCCCTGTCCTTAACTCTATTCCTAACCTTTTGCTTTATTTTTCTCTCTTTCCATTCCTGACAGGGAAGGAGTGACTGAGTGGCTGCCTGGTGCTCAGTTGCCCTCTGGTCTCAAAATGTGACAACCCGCTTCTTTTTTTACAGCTGTGAGAAAAAAAAAAAAACACAAACCCTAACAAAATGTATTAATACAAATCAGAATTGCTAGAATCCTTGCCTGTCCTTGACCACAATTAATGTTCTTCTCAATCAGCTCCAAAGAACTGTGTATGAAATCAAAGAAACAACCACTTATTCTTAAGATCTTGAAAAACTCTGGCTAGACATTTAATATTCCATCTCCATATATGATGCTGATTTTTTTTTCAGAGAGGATATAAGACTATATAAAGTTTAATGTGAAAACCCTAACTATGCACTTTAGAATTATGACAAGAATATATTACACCAGTTGCTGGCATGTAAGGAACATGCATGCTGATTATTAAACCCCCTTCCCCACTGGATTAGGGCCAGTCCTGCAATCCCTTGTGTGACACAGATCCCTTAGTGTGAGGCTATAGGCAGTTCTAGAAGTCTGTTATTTTTGGTCTTCTCTGTTCACCGTGGTTTGAAAATGCCATTGGAAGTCTTCTTATCAATGATACTTTGCTGGGAAAACAGCTAAATTTCAGGACAAACACCCACATTTTTGTTATAGGATGATTTTATGCAAGGTTTTGATCATCTATTGATTGCCTTAACATTAGTCAGACCTTTGAATCATGCTAAGTGAATATTTTTAACATCTAATAGTCATGCAAGGTGAAGAGGTGCTAGCAAAGGATCTCTCCTAGCCAGTCTTTGAAAAGATGTGAATTGAACCATTCAACCATGCAGTGAAATTGCCAGGCTGCTTCACCAAGGGGTGATACTTAGGCATTCCCTTCTTCTGCACCCTTTAGAGAAACATTCCTGTCAGATTTGCACATATATGGGTGGTACACTCAGACATCACCTCAGTCTGGCACATGATAGGATTGAAGATGTTCTGAAACTCACAAAAAGGTAAATAGAATGCTTACTATCCTGATGACCAGGTTTAAGGACAACATCCTGAAGGATATCAGTCGCTTTTGCATTGTAGGTCCTGAACTGAGAGATAATTATGGAGCTTTGTGTACCAGATACAGAAACTGCATTCAGAATGTGGCTGCTGGTATCAGTCATTCTGTGCAAGCAGCACTGTTAGCAGTTTTTTAATAGAGGACGGCAAACTTACATGAAAGTAAATGGGTTATGCCAATACAGATGAGCAAAACTCATAATGATGGAGAGGAGTGTCTGAATAAAGATTAAGTAGAATTTGACCCACGGTAATGAATGATGGACAAAAGTGTACGAATTTTAATAGATTATGCCATTTGAAAGAGTTTAATTCATTACAATACTTATTATTCATGCTTTTAAATATTCAAAATAGTATCTTAATTTATAGTTTAATCTATGTTAATAAGACCAGAATCTTTAAGCAATTCATTTTCAACAAGAAAACCTTCGTATACCTTTATTATCAGTGATAGGAAATTTCATTTCCTGAGCTGGCCAGAAATCTCTGTTGAATTTTCTACAGCTGATAACTTGAAACTATTCTTTTCATTGCAAGAATCTTCTTCTTCACGTCTGAGACACTTTTTTGCCTGTCTTCACTTGTCTCCTGCAATTATGGTGATTTTTTTGATAGATCATCTTTGTTTCCTGAACATATTTGGTACAATGCTCTTGCAGATTAGCTTTTGTAAAAGTGTATTTAAAATTCCAGTTTTCACAGAAAATAAATCCAGAGCTTCCATCTATGCAGGTTATTAAAATATTCTCCCTTCTCCCCTTCATCTAGAAAAAGAGATTTTGACTGAGTTTCTCAGAATTTTGTTTTTATATTCCAGGGACTGTGTTTGTGAAATACAAGTTATTCCTGTATATTAAAAAAATCTAATAAAATTGCCTCTCCTTTGTCAATATATTGATATTTTTTCCTATGCTCTGTATATTTCTAATGCCTTACAGAAGGTGATGAGAGAGCAATCTTCTGAAATATATTATTTTTCCTGCTATATAGGAAAGCATTCAAACATAGGGCTGGTGCAAGCAAGAAAAGAGTTTGGGAAAAGTAGTAACAAAATACCAGTTAGACTGATGGAAATTATTTTTACCTGGAACACAGGAAAACCAGCATACAAACATTTTCTCAGGGTGATAATTCCTTGTGTGCTCTCTTCCAGGGAAACCATATGTGTATATTCTCTTTTATTCAGAGCAGACTTAGTCACTAAAGAATACAGCTTAATGACGGTTTAAATCAACATATGTTTGGAAACTGATTATTTGGTACTTAGGACTGAAAATGTAAGGCACACTGGAAATAACTAATATTATTTTAACTACTGGAATAACATTTCTGTGTCCTTCTTATCTACTGAAGGTGTTTTTTAGAGAGGAACGTTAGGAAAATTTTCTTCACAGAAAGAGTGGTCAGAGAGTGGAATAGGCTGCCCAGGGAGGTGGTGGAGTCACATCCCTGGGTGTGTTTAAGGGTCGTTTGGATGAGATGTTGGGGGATCCGGTGTAGGGGAGAACTTTGTAGAGTAGGGCTGGTGGTTGGACTCGATGATCCCAAGGGTCTTTTCCAACCTGAATGATTCTGTGATGCTGTGAATATGGAGAACTTTCCTCTATTACTTCATACACATTTGGACTCAATGATTTTAAGGGTTTTTTTCCAAGCTAAATGATTCTATGATTCTACGTGCTCATGCTCTAGTTCAGAGTCCTCATTTTAGCCTCCTCAAAGGATGAGAAAACCAGTTTTAGATCTGTCTTCTAGTTTGAATTAATCTAGTTGAATACCAAATAAAATGTTATCACTAACCATACTTCAAAAAAACCCACAACATCATCTACTTTATTAAGAGACTTACCTATTTTTACAATTATTGGTGAAGCATACTGTGAGAAATCTTACTGGATTTAACCTCAAGAGACAAGGGAAGATAATACCTGTTTTCAGAACCTTGTAAGAACTGAGGTTCCAGAACAGTCTTGGATAGTTAAAGAAATTTACTGTCAAAAACTGAGAGAGTCTGAGGTTGACAATAATTAGAGGTGTTTTAAAATTAAAAGTTGATCTTGGGTGAATAATTCCACATATAGCCAATTCTCAGAGAGTTCCCTTGAAAAAATACTGTTGTATCAATACCAGACCTGTATGATAGGGATAGGTTGACAACTTTCCAGAGACATACTGTATAATGCTTGAATTCTACAATGATGATGACTGAAATACTTTGTTTCAATGAGAGTTTGTAGAAACCCAAGGAAAGCAGAATACATAGGAAGTTCCATTTCCTCTTTTTCTGTCTGGATTAGGCTCTTTTGTTCTGCTGACAAAAGTCAGCAAGAAATAGGCCAGCTTTTAAAACTGTTGGGTCAGACTCTTTCTCCAAGGTAGTCAGCTTTAATACAAGAATGATGTTTGTACTAGACCAATAGCTTTAGGACAGCCGCTCTCAGAATTATAGTCACGAAGTTACATGTGTTAAGCAACTCTCCTTTTGAGACATTGAATAACAAACCAACAAGGGGTTAATATGATGACTGCCCTCAAATAAAGAAGTCCAAGTGTGATCCCATTAGAAAATAAGGGGTTAAGGAAAAGGAATGTAGGTATAGCAGCAAATAGATCTAAGAAAGTCTTTTGAAAGAGAACTTTCTAATGCTTTTAAGTAGCGGAGGGCCAAGGTAAGCACCAATATAGATAACAGGAAGAAGAGTTTGCTGTGTTTCTTGCCCCACTGAAGCAATGGCACAAGCATTAATTTTCAGTCATTTTGCACAGTTGTCTGAAAACATGATTATCATCTATAGCTATAGACACACCCTAACTTCTTTTGTTGTGGTCTTTCCACCCAGGGATCACTCACAAATCTTAAATAACCTAATAACCTGCTGATAGGTTCCATCTTTTGACTTCTTTTTTTTTTTTTTTTTTTTGTAGAAATACAATAACATCGCATCATTTAGACATATTTCAAATTATTTCAGTGTTGGTTTTCCCCTCAGGTTTTTGTACTGCTCTTCCATTTGTATGAACTAATCTAAGGTGCCTCTTTGTCTCTTGAGACACTGTAAATCTCGGTTCCTTGGTTCTTGATTTCATACTTCATATCTTTTAGCTTCTGAGTTAAAAAAACCTGAAGGGAATTTACTTACTGTGTTCACTGGTGCAATTTGTGGTATCCTCAAAATGTTGCCTTATGCAAAAAAGTAACAAATCTTATACAGAATGCCAATAATTCATTAGTATGTATGAGATAATAATAGCCTAATCCAGGAATCATTACTAGTCCAGATCTGATTATTACAGAAAAAGAAAGAAAAATAAAATAATCAGATAAATACATCTACAAAGACAGATCCTCAGTAAGAGTAATACAGTTAAATTTCTTATATACATACTTTCTAGAATTCTAACTCATTTCCCTGTGTTATGCTCACCTTTCCACTGCTCATCTGAGTCCTAACATTGTTGGCTTCAGCACAGTGTGTGTCTGTATGTGTGTGTGTAGCAGCACGTTTTCATTATCTTGAGTCATTTACTGGGAGGAATATGATGCTCATAGATTCTTCTCCCTTGCTTCAGGACCTGACTGGGGTTGGTTTTATATATTTGCTAGCATACTACTACACCTGGCTCTTTCTTTATTGGTCTGCAACTTCATATTATGCCTGATTTTGATGATTAAGTTTTCTTTTACATATATTGTACACTATAGCTTTGATCTCTTTGTTGTCCCATCCTTAAAACCAGTTTGTCCACCTCCATGTTTGCATTTCTTTAGCTGACCATTTCTGAACTGTTTATAGTTATGGGGTCTGAAGTGAGAGACTATGCTGAAGGCAACATGAGGTTTGTCAGGGAGATGAAGAGTCTTAAACAAGTGTTTTCTCCAGGCCAAAGTATCTCTTATTCTACCTTATGTTTGCTTAAGAGTTAGCTCATAGATCTGTCCAGCTTTTCCTGGAACAGCTGAATAGTCCTACGTGAAAATTTCAAACTAAAAAATCACCTTCCAATAAGGTGTAGTCAGAAACTACAATCTTCACCAGCAGCTATTCCAACACAGCTCCTTGTATAGCTGTTTTAAGAGATTTCTAGATTCTTCTGTGAAAGTCTGTCCTGCAAAAGCTCTTCTTAATAATTCTGTAGAACAGTTTTCATATTTTTATTCCAACTAGGTACCTTTACCCCATTTTAATTAAAAGCAAACTACTTAAACATACATGAAAAATGTTGATTCTGAAGCGATGGCCAGCCTCACACCTCTTGACACTAGGAAGGTCAAAATAAGCTAGGCACAGCAACACCTGAAAAAATTTTTTCACAGTAGTGTCATACTGACAGATTGAATGAATGTTGTCAAAAACCGCAAAAACTATTATCAACAGCAAAAAGTTTGAATACATACAGGTAGGGAATAGATTAGCAATTCTTAGTGTTTGCTGATACATAACTTCCTCTGATAAACTTCAGAAACAAGTATTGTGAGTTAGATGTAACAAATTTCTCATAGGGAATGTCATGTATTGACTATAATTATTCAAGTGCCTATGATACATTTGATAAATTTAACAGGTGTCCTCTCTATTTCATATTTAAAAGATGGGATTTCTATTATTGATGACAGAATAAAGAAACAGTGTTGAGAAATGGTGTGATGAATACTGTATGAGAATTAAATTACTTTAACATTATTATCATTTGCAAAATAATAAATAATAATAAAATCAATTTCTGGACACTGAAAGAAGGTACATTATGTTAGGTCACTGAATGGAAAGACTATAAACTTTGATGGTCATGCCTGCATTCAGGTTAATTTTTTAGATTTTTCTTTTGTTTTTCTATCTCTAGTTTATAATACATGGCTAATACGAGAAACAAAAATTAACATTTTAATGATTCTAATATCTGTCTCCTGGCTGTGTCCTAAGCTTTTGTTGCCTGTCCTTATAGATCCCAGAGCCTTCTATCCCAAAATGAATAGAGTTCTCCTGATTGTCCTCTAGTTTGGTGTTTATAATACTTTTCTGGAAAAAGAAGATGGATGGATTTGAATCTCTGTAAGTAAGGAATAAGCCTAGACCAGCTCTCCTGCTACTTTGGAGAGTGATGTGATTTTCAGTTATGGAAAATTGAGTACACTTCCAAGTCCTCCTGTGGTTACTTCTCAGATGAAAGGGATGAGTGACCCAATCTTTTGTAAGTGACCCAACATATTGTAACACATTGTAAGCATGGGAGAGAGAATTCCAGAATCATCCTTTACTCTAACATTGCCTACTGATTGGCTGAGATCTATGTCAATCCTATTTTCACCAGTAGCACTACTACTCAGTTATCTAGGAAACAGTAACTTAACCGAACAGTGTTGACTGCCTCACCTGTCACAGGTTTCATAACAGAGTGCTGCAATTATTACTAGTCTGTGAATATGGACTTTATAGCCTGCATTGTGGACCAGAACAAATCAAAATTTGTCCTTTCTTTTTAATATGTTCCACAGAAAATAACTCATACAGCTCAGTTATAGATGATAATTTTTTTTGTCATCAAAAAATTTGTTTTCATTACGCAGTTTATACGAGTGATAATTTCAAGTCTTTTTTTCCTCTGTTGATGAAGAAATGGGAACAGTTTCATTTCAGATCTTGCCACCATGAATGCTGATTTATATTCAGAAATATGAATAAATACATGACTTTCACCTTCTAGGCTAAGGTAGATCAGATATTCCAAATATGTCAATTAGAGAAAAAATGTTTGATCTTCTCACAGATGTTTGTTATAGTCTACTAATTTCCCTCATTCTGAGCTTGTATTTTGATGTTCTTAATCAACACGAACTTCAGTTTCATTTGAACTTTAATTGTCTACAGCTATCTTTGTTAATAAAATTTACTTCCATAAGTAACTATTCATGGAAACTGAATAAACCTTTAGTATCAAGCACTGGATGTAGAAGGTAATTCTGTAGTAGCTTATCTTTCAGTTGTCATGTATTTCAGCTTGAAACAATGGTTACTGGTGTCTATCAAGAGCCTGATACCAGACTAAACATTCTTGCAGTACAACATTTTACTTTTATAGTTTGAAATAGATTTTCATTAACTTTCATATTTTTTGTACTGAAAGCTAAAAATAGTTCAACGGATCTGTTTTCCAGCACTGAAGAAAAGCAGCAAGAAAACCAGAAAGGGCTTTATCTTACAGTAAGCATCTCTTCTAAAGACGTCCTCCCATTTTGGGGAGGGGTGGTGATTTACAACAACTGTAGTTAAATTTAGAATTAAATAATGACCATTATAGGATGACCTTGCTCTCATGTTCATTGAAGAGAGAGGGTGAAACAATCATTGTCTGGCAATGTACAGCTGTGATGTCAAGGCCATATGTATAAAGGCGAGACGGAGTCTGGTTCCAAATGATATTTGGATTTCATTGCACATGACAAATACTACATATGGAGCCTTCAATTCATTTTCTCCTTTAAAGATCCGTCTTGCTATAAAGCTTTGGACTGAAATTTTCCTTGTCCCCTTATATCAATAGTTCTTCCGAACTTAAAATAAAAAGATCAATATTCAACCCTATAGCCTCTGCTTTCTTACAACCTGTATTTTTAACTACCATGAAGTTGCAGCTTGCTTTTAATTTATCACACTGAGAAAGCTCAGAAATGATACATAAAGGGAAGAAAAACTGCAATTTCTTGATTGCGTTCATAAAGATCAGTGTGGGCAATGAGAAGAGTGTTTGCAAGACATTTTAAAATTGTCAGTCTTATATAGGACATGTTCTTTATTGTTTGTGATATGATGGAGTCTGTTCTAATCTAGGACTTGAAGAGGCAGTATTTTCTTACAGCAAAATAGCAATACATTCTCCTCTCAGATTCTGCAACTGTTGCAAACTGTTTGCAACTGCCTTTTAAAAACTATTATATTCTGATTTATAAAACAGGGCATAATTTTCACTTATTAACCAAACATTTAGTGAAAACATCTTATGAATGTGTGAACTTTCCTCTACAGGTAAGTGGAGCTAAGTTTCTTTTGTAATAATGGATGCCATTATATAGAATGCAGGGGACAGAACAGAAAGGGGTTTGTAATAATAAAAATAAACCAAAATACACCTATTGTGCCATGAAGCAAGGGTATTTGGTGTCAGAACCATTAAAAGTGTGAAATAATATTTGAAGCAAGTAAATTTATTTTAATTAATGTTCCTGAGAAAAACTTTTAGGAAAAACAAATACAGAGGTTAGTGAATAAGAAAACGTTTTCTGAGTGTTAATGTCTTAATAAATTTTTTCCATTATGTGATAATTGATGAACATTCCCCTTAAATAAAATCATACTAACAGTGATGCATCATAAAAGTCAGTTAAAAAAAAAAAAAAAAAAAAACACCAAGATTTGGGGGTTCTTTGTTTCCTCTTTTATTTTTTTTTCCTGAACAACTGATCAGAATTCAGACTAACTTTTATGTAGAACTGCTACTTGATGATCTATGCCTGAGTTTTGTTGAGTGTATTACATGTGTAGTCCAGACTGTAGTCCAGAGCTGAACAATGAGCTGGCATTTCTTTATATCTCCTGAAAATGTAGGATTTCTGACACCTTTAAATCCATTTGAGAACTCTAAATCTATTCAGAAGCCCAGAAGCTATGTCCTTCCTCAAATCTGTCCCCTCTGCAGTCTTAAACAAGGAAACCATGGAAAACTACACTGCACAGCATCAAGAACTGGTGTCAATCTCCATTTGGCCTTGCTGCTTTCCTGACTTTAGTGTTTATAGGGTGCCTGGGCTCCCTGCAAAAGCAGGAAACTCATTCAACATTGAGTTTGTGCATATTTATTAAAAGTTCACCTGGTTTAACATGCATTTTCCTTTTTCGCTTTCCTCCTGTTATACATTTTCACTAAGGACTGTCCTGGGAGATGATTCTGATCTGTAGATAACCGTAACACAACACATGCTCCTTTCACAGTGAAAACATTTGTATTGTTTAGTCCTTCTGTTAAGGATAAGAAGGATGAGGAGCAGAAAACAAAACCTGTTAAACACCGTTATTCTGCTCTGAAACATAAGCCCTACCATATCATTGTTTGTATGGTGCATGAGACGCCCTCAGCAGTATCTGCAGCTGGGTTGCTATTGATACAGCTCCTGCAGCTTTGTGGCTTCTCTCTGTGTTGCTGTGGACAGTTATTAAGCAAGACTTACCTCCAGAGGTGTGCTGCATGTTGGAATTAAGCTGCAGAGCTAGGATGGCAAAGAAAGAGGCTACAAGCTGAACTCTGTATCTTCTGTACCAGTCCTAGTGAGCCAGGCTGTTGGATTTTTTCTTCTGCTCACCTACAGTGACTCTTCTCACAGAAACCAAATTAATTTCTTCTTAAATCCAAGTCCTTAGGGGTAATAGAAGTGCAAATCAAACACTGACAATCTTGTTTAGTTTTGGTTTGTTTTTCTCATATAATATCACATTCTGGTTTTCTGGGAAATTCAACAGAATGCTTTGAGAAATGTTATTTTGGTTAAATAACAAAAAGAACAAAGTCATGAAGTACTCGATTGCTAAGACTTCTTAAAGTGACAAACTTTTTGAAAATGTAACAAAAGTAGGAAGTAGGCATGCTAGGAAAATGAAAAAGGTACTGAACTGCTGGGAGGGCATTACACAGTAAAATAGAGACAGGTGAATTAAATATTTAAATAAAATCCTCTCTAACATTATACAACTGGAAGATCACCTCACAATGAATTGCAACCACTGCAATGCTATTGCTGATAAAGACTGCAGTGAACGGTATATGATATATATATATATACCATAGGGAGGGGATAGTCCCCCTGTGCTCTGCACTGGTGAGCCCACACCCGGAGTGTTGTGTCCAGTTTTGGGCACCTCAATACGAGAGAGATATCGAGGTGCTGGAGCGAGGGCAGAGGAGGGCAACGAGGCTGGTGAAGGGCCTGGAGAGTAAATCCTGTGAGGAGCGATTGAAGGAGCTGGGAGTGTTTAGTTTGGGGAGGAGAAGGCTGAGGGGAGACCTCCTCACTCTGTACAACTACCTGAAAGGACATTGTAGAGAGGTTGGTGCTGGTCTCTTCTCACAGGTAATTAGTGCAGAACCAGGGGGAATGGCTTTAAACTGCAACAGGGGAGGTTCAGACTGGACATTAGGAAAAAAATTTTCCCAGAAAGAGTGGTCAGACAGTGGAATAGGCTGCCCAGGGAGGTGGTGGAGTCACATCCCTGGATGTGTTTAAGGGTCGTTTGGATGAGATGTTGGGGGATCCGGTGTAGGGGAGAACTTTGTAGAGTAGGGCTGGTGGTTGGACTCGATGATCCCAAGGGTCTTTTCCAACCTGAATGATTCTGTGATGCTGTATGTATAAACAGGTAACATAGATTAATTAATTTTAAAAGCTGCTACATGTTACAATGTAACCTAGCTGCTATTCTTTGAACCTCTTCCCTATTAATTCAGTCCTTATTATGTGTGAATGGTATAACAGCAATTTCATTTGAGTAACATAAATATTACTTAATTTGAAGACATACATTTTTAAGGTTTTGGTTTTGCTGGGTGTTTTTACATAGATTAAATTTCAAAATTACAGCCTTAATTTGTTACAGTCATTATGTTTTATTTGAAATATGTAGAAAAAATTAATTCCTTTTTAATTGTATACTGTTTATCCAATAGTTCACAAATTATTCTAGTGAATAGATTTATATTTTTTTCTCATTCTACTTGCAAGAAATCAGAAAAGTTTATTAAGGTATTTGGCACTGGGAATTTTATTAAAATGAACAAGGTCATCATAGATTTTACACTGCAAGTTCATATGTTTATTACTCCATTGAATTTCATAGCAACTTAGGTCATCTTCTGAATTTCTTTTTTGATTCTTTTGATAAAAGAATATATAGAACTGTATGAATGTCTCACCTGTACATTCAGCATTTTTTATATATTTTTAATGAAAAGACAGAGAGGGATTTTTTTTTTGCCTTTGTCATTTAATATACTGCATCTTCATTTGGCTATTATCTATAGTATATCGAATCAATTTTTTTTTTTTTTTTTTTTTGCATGTTGCAATGGTTTAAACTGGAGATATATGAGAAATCAAATGAGAGCTCCTAATTTGTTTTAGCTCTTTTTAATCTTTCTTGTAAATTGGCAATTGTTTTATTTATTTATTTATTTTTTTCCTAATAATTTAAAACTTCTTGCTTCCGGTCTTGCTTTCACCATCGGTTTTTGTTCTCTTCTGGTTCCACGTTTGCCATCTTCCTTTTTAGGTTTCTCCATGTTCCAGCCTGTGAGTGACTCACTGCAACCTTGTCCCTGGAAGAAACATTGTAAAGGTGATCGTGCAAAACAAGTTGTCAGTCTTTGCAGAGACCTAGTTGCTTTCCTCTTTTCTGTTGAAAGAATATAAATGGGTGCTTTATTGGGTTGGGTAACTTTGCTTAAGGAGTCTGTTTAGTAGACAAATGAGGATTTTTCTCATTTTCCCCTGCATTTTGTTGAGGATGTATCTGAAGAGGTTCTGAGCTCAAGTTTGTTCTATTAAAAAGTACTTTAGTCTGTGCTTAGGGACAATGTAAGTAAAATCACACCAGATCAGTGCATTTTATTTCATGCTCTGTTACAACAAGTCCCTGTCTTTAAGTACATTCATCATATCTTTCCAGCTGTATTATTTGTATTTTGTCCCTTTATACTCCTGTCCAGCAACCTATAGCTTATAGGGTTTTTTTTAAGAGATGTGAACATTCATTGGTACGTGGCTATTACAAATGTGCAAGACTGTTCAAATAATGAACTTCTAGAGCTGTATTGATTACTTGTATTGATTGTACAGATAACTGCCTACATTTTAGTGATTTTTCTTGAAAACTGAGATTCTCAGTGGCCATGATAACTTGGAAATGCTGTAAAGACAGAGGGAGATTTTAAAATAAAAACTTCAGGTGATATGCAGGGGATATTTGTTTTGTAAAATTTCATACTTGTAACATAGGAGTGGGAATGCTTTATATTGTTTATTATCATCCTCAGAGTAGCATATGACACTGTTATAATACAGAAAGCAGATATTTCCCTCTAAAATTAGAATATAATCATAGGAATGAAGAATTTTCCAGTATCTTTGTCCCTAACCTTTATATAGCACATTGGTTTGGATTAGAACAAACACTCTGTGACATAAGTAACGTTTACCAGAAGCTACTAAAACCTCATACACCTATGTAAAAAAAACCCACTAATGGAAAAGTCATGTTGGCTGTAGCTTTCCAGAAGCACAAGCACTTATTTGTGCAGTGGTTTGGGTCCTCTGTTAGAAATATATTAAGCAGGCCCCATCCCCAGAAAATGTGGATTTCTAAAAAATTTTAAAGCTAAACTGAACATTCACACTTCGAGTCACTAATGACTTCTGAAAATTTAAAACTTAGGAAACTGTAACTCTATTCATTGTAGAAAAGGGCTTTTCCTCCTTTTCTTAACACACGGGATTTAGTTTATGGATGCCAAGTTAGAATGTTCATAGAGAAATATCATTTAAACCATTTTTTTGAAAAGCAGGATTTGCCTTAAAAAGAAAAATCTATCCAACTGTTCTCTCCAGAAATCCTGCTGGAAAACAGCTGATATAAAATCTTAAAATGTTAGGAAAAATCTCCTTCAGGTCCCCATTTATGCATACTGGGTGACAGCCAGCACTAAAGGCAATGGAGCTATTATTCCAGAGCTGGATTTGGCCCAGATTTCTGTCCTGTTTACACATGTGAAAGCCCATTAAACTTATGGTGCTTGCATGATATAAAAGGAGGCCAAAATAATGTTCTTTTTGCAGAACTTAACTTGAACTTCATGTAAAAGTTGGATATTGCATCAATGTAGGGATACATCCTATTCAGACAAGACTTATCCTGGGTCTCTGTTAGTACATCTGATCAGGAAATCTTTTAACTGCTTAACTTCACAGAATCACAGAATAATCTAGGTTAGAAAAGACCTTGAAGATCATCCAGTCCAACCATTAACCTAACACTGACAGTTCCCAACTACACCAGATCCCTCAGCAATGTGTCGACCCGACTCTTAAACCCCTCCAGGGATGGGGACTCCACCACCTCCCTGGGCAGCCCATTCCAACCCCTAACAACCCCATTCTGTAAAGAAATGCTTCCTAATATCCAGTCTAAACCTTCCCTGTCACTACTTGAGGCCATTCCCTCTTGTCCTATCGCTTGTTACTTGGTTAAAGAGGCTCATCCCCAGCTCTCTGCACCCTCCTTTCAGGCAGCTGTAGAGGGGATGAGGTCTCCCCTCAGCCTCCTCTTCTCCAGACTAAACCCCCCCAGTTCCCTCAGCCGCTCCCCATACGACCTGTGCTCCAGACCCTGCCCCAGCTCCGTTGCCCTTCTCTGGACACGCTCGAGTCATTCAATGGCCTTTTTGGGGTGAGGGGCCCAAAACCGAACACAGGAATCGAGGGGCGGCCTCCCCAGTGCCGAGCCCAGGGCTCAGATCCCTTCCCTGTCCCTGCTGGCCACGCCAGTGCTGACACAAGCCAGGATGCCATTGGCCTTCTTGGCCCCCTGGGCACGCTGCTGGCTCCTGTTCAGCCGGCTGTGATATCAGCTTCTTTAATAATGATATAAGTTTGCAGCTGGATTGATTCAGGCACAGAGCATAATAATTAAGTTAAAACCACAAATGTGTCAGAGTCTCCTCTCTTCCTGTGTGCAAGACAGGTACAGAAAGAATTTAGAGGAAAATGACAGGATCATGAAAAAAGATGATGTTAACACCTTTAATTTTGGTTTACTTCAGGAAATAAAATTGCAAGAATGACAGTCATGTAGAGTGAGTTTATGTTCATTAAAAGAGTTAAGGGTCAGAGTTTAGGCATGAATCAGAGTACAAACTGTAGTAAAAATTCAGATCCTGGAGTTGCTTGATTGTAGAACAGTTGAAGTGTTGGATTATTGTTCAGAGAAGAAATCAAGTTGCTGATATTCTGGTGTAGAAATGAAAATGGAAACTGTATAATTACAACAACACATATAGAAAACGAAAATTATAATTTTTACCACTTCTATGTAATGGTACATAATAGGGGAAAAATCCAGAACTTCTCTTTTCAACATACACTTGTACAAAATTTCATCACAGATTAAATAAGAATATATTGCTCCTGCCTGCACAGAGTCTATCAAAGTTCTATTTTATCTGAGCAGGTTAGACTTAAGTGCCGCTTGATAAAGAAAACAGCTTGAAGCTTTCTCATTTGAAACAAGACCAGGCAGACTGTAAAGTCTGAATATAATCCACAAATAGAATTATATTTCTTTTCCTACTTTTATGAATAAAAACTTGAGAAAGATGACCGATATCTGTGGTGAAATTTCTTTTGGTGGAAAGTGCTTCTCTGTCATGATATGCTTTTGCTATAAATGAACTTCTGCAAAAAGTATTTCATGACCTGTTGGAAGTAAATCCCTGTTTTGTTCCTGGAGCTGGAAATAGCAAGATATAGATTGCTGTGGCAGAAGTCCCTAAAAGGACACATCTTCTTATAATGTCGAAAAGACTGATGACCTCTGCTGACTTGCTGGTGGTGGGACCATCTGTTCTCACATTAGGGACTCCTCATTACCTGTCCCTGCACAGACCAGTAATGATTTTCAGGGAAAAGAAACTGAGGAAAAAAGTAATCCCCCTGTAATGAAGCCATTAGGACTGTGTAGTAGTAATAGCAGTAGATCCCAAGGAGATTAGAAAGATGAAACTAATTTATAAATGAGTGGATTTTTGCTGGAAGTGATATTAGTAGACAACATAGCTCAAGTTCTTTTAATCTGGAACTGAAGTTTTTCCTTTCTTCTCTTCCCCTCTCCTCTTCAGAAACATCCTTCAGGGCAAGCAAATACTTTGGCTTGGGGAAAGTTCAAACATTGTTGAATGCTTTAAATGATCATGTTCATATTGTTTGGTAATCCGTTCAACTGATTCTTGTCTGACAAAATGCTATAGTGCCTCCCGGGCATCCTGGTTTCGCCTGGTTTCCTCATCCTCATCCTCATATTCTCTGCTCTAGCCTCACTACAGAGAGAGGCATGCGGCACAGAAGCTCTGGAAGATGCAGATAATGCGAGCCATGTTAAAGGAAGTTTAATTTTCTCTTCAATACTTTTCTGTTAACAAATTGCTTTCCAGAGCAATATTCAGCTAACACATTTGTTTCATATGGTAGTTTTCTGAACAGTGAGAGACTTCAACACACTTGCAAATGTTTTGTTGAGACAGAGCAACCTCCTTATCTTCTAAGAGCACTCTGAAAATTCCTTTATAATTTAAATTTTTATATATAGTAGTATTTTCACAAAAATCTTGGAAGACCGTCATTCATGACATTTTTCTAGTTGAAATTATTTCTGTAGATTGCTACCCACTCTACATCTATATTGTGAGAATATTCTCCTCTACTAAGATAAATCTACTGCCAGTGTTGAAATGCCAGCCCTTTGTGAAAAAAATTTGCATCTGGCAATAGTGATTATTTGTTCTTTTCAAATAAATATATTTCACTCTGGGTCGTTAATTTATATATAGTTCCTAACATTTCTTAATGTTTTTATTGATCTTTAATAATAAGGTTACCTAACAGGTGTTTATATGGCAAACTAATGGTCTAATCTCTGAGTATGTACAGTATCATAGCTGCAAGTATAACAATATAATAAAGCACTGTTTACTTTTTAACTTATCACTTCTAATGTGATAGAAAGAAGCTGAAAACCTGAGTAATGTGTTAAAATTGGCTTAAAATTTGAAGAATCTATTATTAAATTGGATAATCATGTTTTCACTTCTTTAGAGAGCATCATTCTCTCCCTTCTTCAAATCACCATTAGGTTTCCTTCCAGACACCTATGAAACCCTGTCCTGTACATGCTGTAATTTGTAGTTGGTATCTATTCAACTTGCTATTTTTTTAGAATCCCTTAATTATATTTGATTCATTAAAGGTAAAATACATAACTCATTGAAAGTGGATAGAAAGAAATATATTGAATTAAATGGGCTTTTGACCAGATCTTTTGTACTGCTATCTGAAATGAAACTTGGCCTCTGCTGAGATTTTTTCATAGAAAACAAGATATAAAAATGTTTTATTAATTTCACCATATAACTAGTATATTTTCTGTTCTATTCCTCAGCCAATATTTTTTTCCTACATTTGTGTCAATTTAATTTAATTTTTATACATTGATTCATAGTCCAAAGGAATTAAAAAAAAACCAAAGCAAATGAGGGACTTTGTGTTCTGTTTCTTCATCTATGTTTCTCATATTTTTTCCTTTTTTATTTGTTGTTATTATTTTATTTTATTTCTTTTTCAGGCCACAGCTGACCCTGAATTAAGGTATGGATTATGTACAATCTTAGATACTAATTTGACAGTCATTCAAAATAGAGTTTAAAATTATGCATCTGATCTTTTGCTCCTGACTCTGTTTTCAATATTAAAGTCACTAGTGAAAAAGAGGATCGGAAGTGGATGTTTCATATAAACATTTTTATACTGTGATATATTTCTTTTGGTCATAGGTTTAAAATCTGTTTCCGAGGCCTTTTCTGTGAAACCTCTGTATCAGAAAATAAATTGCTTGCAAGATCTATTTTAGAAAACATAAAGAACACCCTTCTCTCTATTATTATTTTTTATAAAAGAAGCAAACAAGGATGTTAAAACATTTTTATTTAAAGTTCTTGCAGTCATATGGTATGGTACGCAATAGCACATCGCACCACCAGAGCAGCCCACCGTTTACAAAGAACCTATCATTCAGAGTGGTGTCAGTTTAAGTGTGGTTTCAACACTGCACTGGAGTTGGAAAACAAATCGGGATAAGAATGAATGTGGTTTAAATACAGGTTTTAGTCTGAATGCCTGCTATTACAGAAGCTGGTCTCACAACAATTGCAGAGGGAATATGATTCCACTGCAGATTAAATTAGCAGACATCAGGTATCATATAAAGAACTGCAATTCCAATATGGCTTCTGTTCCAAAAGTGAACACTTTTATTTTATTTTTCCTTTAAGAAAAAAACTTTCAAATGCTTTTACGTGTTTTGATAACCTTTGTGTGGAAAGTATGGAAGTTGTTGAAAAAAGGTTTCTTTAGATATATGCACAAATTGAGGTGATCGCTGGGGCTACACATCTAAAAAACCCCTAAATTACCAAGTTAATTGATGTCACCTCTAACTGAGTGTGTGCATGTGCATATATGCATGTATATATATGTGTATATATATCAATATATACACAACCACATTTCAAAATCTATGTATAACTGCATTCAACTGGATGACATGAAGGTACCACTTTAGGTTTGTTTTCAAAGCATTCATTTGGATGAATTTATAGCGTTACTGTGTCTCTTTCAGCAGACACAAATCCGACCAGTCAAGCTCTAACATACTACTTCACATATAGCAGTTTTTCAGCCGTGTCTTTTTTTGAGTCCTGGATTTGATTGCACCCAAACAATACAAGCTTAAGAAAGAGGGATGAACAGAATGGCCTGATCTTTCCAGAAGCTCCTGGTTGACTAATTTTCATAGCCCAAATGGAAATAGGACTTGCTAATTTCTTTGGAAGTTATTGACATTTGCAGTGGTATTGGGGAAAAGGCGGCTCCTGAACTGGGGTTTAGTAATCCCACTTTGTGACTGCCTGACCACTTCTTTTTTTGATGTGCCACCTGGAAGTCATGGATCTCTATGTATAAAACCTGCCCTAATGACAGTGCTAGCATCTCTGGTAACATGCTACAACTTCAATTATTCACCTGTTGAAAGGCTATCCTTTGAAGATCTTTCAGATTACTTACCTACTTTCTGGCATGAATGTAAAACAAATTCCTCCTGCTTATTTCATTGAGAAACACAGAATACAACTTCCCTATCTGTGCTCATACTTGTTGTCAATACATTGGTTTTTACATCAGACTTTGGCTTTGAAAAACACAAATTGGGAAGTCACTTATTTAGATGAGAAGTCACCTATATTTAGATGAGAAGTAAGTAACATCTGTGATTGTAATCCAAGGACAATGGGGTTTTGAATTTACTCTATGGGTGAACATTCATAGGTTGCCCAGAGAGGTTATGAAGTCTCCATCTCTGGAGATTTTCAAACCCTGGTTGGACAAGACCTTGAGCAACCTGCTGTAACTCACCCTGTTCTGAGCAGGGGGTTTGGACGAGGCAATTTCAAGAGAGTCCTCCCACCTCAACCCTTCTGTTTCTGTGACTCTTTATTCCCACTACTACCTCTCCTAGTATTCAGATTAATACTTTAGATAAAAGATCACTCTTGCAGAGAAAAATAGATGAAGGTAGTATAAAATAAATAGCGAACTAAGAAATAATGTTATTTCCAGATTTTTCCACTTCCATCTATTCCTTAATTTTAACAAAACTAAACAGTTCATCAGTCTTATATACTTGTTAGCTAGTTTTCCAGTAGTAATTTACTGTTGTCTATTACAACATTTATTCAGTTTATATTAATATGAACACTTTAATTATTCAGTATAATATGAATTCCAAAGCAACTTACTTATGAAGCAACAGGGACTCTAGAGAAATCCTGCAAAAATAAATATAACCATCTGCTACCATTAACATCAATTCCTATATGTCTTCATGGTCTCTTTTTTCAGCAATAAAACCTTCACTATTGGCTTATAACACAATCAAGTATCTCACATTTTCCTTTTTTATTAATAGGTAAAATAGAAACATGGATATCAAAATACTTTTGGTTTTATCTGATTAGTAATTTTTTAAAAAAAGAATGCAATATCTTAAGGAATTATGCCAGTTTTAAATGCAGTCTGTTTAGAAAGATTATATTATTGATGAAAGGCATTTGACCTACTAAAGCATTTGACTTGTAAAGGTGAAAATTCTCATATAATTATTATAATTAATTCAGAAGATAATTCTAATTGAAGTTTACAAAATTGTATTTGAAGCAAGTAATGTCACAAAATAAGTTGATGTACATTTGCACAATATGACCCAGAAACTACAGATATACAAAGTTATCAAGTATGATATGGTGTATGATATGGGTGTGCTGACAAATTAAATGGCTTGCCAGTTTGCAGAAGTTACATGTTGTAAGAGATATTACTACTGCTCTATCATGAATCTGTTGGCTGATATGCCAATAGGCCAAGTTTGGTAGTCCTGGAGTTAGCTGTACACTGTTTACACTTACTGATTTTTTTCACCTTATTAGAATGTTACTGTGACGTTGTGTTATTTTTTAAAGGGAATTCTTTGTGGTTTGGAGCTATTTGTAAAGTCAATAAACAAGTTAAGAAAGAGCCATAAAACAGTGGAACATCAAGAAAACACTTTATTGTAGAGATTTGTTTACATCAAATTTTGATCACTTACATCAAAGACAAGTGAAAAAGTGCAGATGAAGAAAGGATGAGCTAGAATATCAGACATTCCCAGAGCTAATATATTTTCTGACTGTTTACTACTGGAATTATACTTCCATGTCTTTATATTTCCCACTTCACTTGTCAGAACTTTATTAGAACTATTTTCTTCTGATATTTCAAACACAGCAAAACCCTCCAAAAGATAGGAAATCTTACAGAAGAATTTTCTAACATAAGACACTGAAAGTGTTGAGATTGTTATTTAGGCAACTGGAGAGGAGGTGTGGTTTGTTAATACTACTTTGGCTGCCAGAAGAATCCCACTAAAGGGATCTGTCCTTCCAAATCTGATACCAATTACATATATTAAAAAAAGCAAACAACAAAAAAACTTATAAAAAACTTTTTATTTTAAAAGTAAAAATATTTTATTTTAAATATTTTTTTAAAAAAAAATATTTTAGAAACTCTTTTCAGTCTATTGCTTTTACTTTCAAGAGCAAGACAGTTTCGGTGTGGTGTGACTATATCCTCCAGTCTTCTATTATAGTGCAGTATGCATCACAGCCACTGAAAAATGTCGTAGTCTTACATGACAATAAAGAAGTAAATACCATTATGATTGTTTTGGCAAGACTTCATCTCAAGTAGAAATTATCTTCTAAGGATCAGTCCCAGTTTCACTACTGATATAACTAATTCTTAGTAGGGCTGCCTAAACAGAGTATGCAATTCAGATAACTTAACCTGATGGTCATTAAGTTTTCCACATATTTTTTAATTTAAAAAAAATCTCTGACAATCAAGTTCATAGCCTGCATAACCTGTCAATAATTTTTGTGAATTTAAGTTTCTTTTCTATAACAGAACCTTAAAAGGGATGTTATACTAGCTGTTTGAGTGTGGTGTTCTTAGAAAACTCTTGAAAGTTTTCATTTACTTAGTGAGTAGGAATAATGACATAATATTGTAATAAAAGAAATAACAGAAAGCTTCCTCTCAAAACCAAACTGAGACAGGCCGCATAGCGGTCTCCAAAGATCTGCAAATTCTTGTTTGGACTATCTTAAAGCTCATTAGCCATGAAAGATAAAATTACTTAGGTTAAATCTTTCATTCCTGTTGGATTGGACCATTTCTATAGTACTACTAGGAGGAATTTCTCTTACTTCTTTTGGTCTAGAAGATAGAGGCATACCAGGATGCTAGAAATAATTTCCTCAGCATAAATGTCTAGCTCTTTAAGCAATGGAATTAAGAAAGCCCGCTATCCCTATCCTCTTGTATGGGAAGGTTGATTGAAAGTTCAGACTGATTTTTTTATAGTTTTCTCTGTGTACACTCTTTGGTCTCTAACAAGACAAAAGTTAATGGTGTTGCTTTTACAACAAGGCACCCGGAAAGCCACTCTCAATACCTTTCTCTGAAACATTCTGCCACTCCTGTTCATTTCACTTTCAGGAATGCAACTCCTTGTGGTCTCTATTTCTGTGTAAGGTTTGGCTGATATATGCCAGTGGGCTCAAAAGCTGTTGGACAGATTTCATTAAACTCATTTTCATAATCAGCAAGGCTATGGCTGAATACATCTTTTCACAAAGCATTAGAAATGACAGTAGAAATTATGTGCTTCTGTTGATAAGCTTACCATATACAATCTGATGGGAATAGGGAAACAATAAATGAAAAGAAAGCAAACCCCCAAACACTTCCAGCTACCTAAGTTTTGACTATATATAATTGCCTCATATTTAAAAAAATATGAGGCAAGCTGATGTTAGAGAAATATTTCTATTTTTGCACAGAAACCATTTCTTCTACGTTGCTGTGCTGGGTTTGTGTGGGAGGGATTTTGGTAGTGAGGGAGCGGTTATAGCAGTGCCCCCCTGTGAGAAGCTTCTTGAAGCTTCTTCCCCCATCTCCAAGTCGGATCAGCCAAGCCAATTAGTGACGGTGGCCACTCCTCTCTGATAACGTATTTAAGGAGAGGAACAGGAGGGGGGGTTGGGACTTTTGAGGAGGAGTTATGAGAAGAACATCTATGCAAACACCTGTGTAAGGAAGGAGGAAGAAGGGTGGGAGATGCATTGGAGCACAGAGCTCCCCTGTATCCTGTGGGGAGAGGGGAGGCCAAACTCCCTGCCACCCATGGAGGTCACTGGTGGGGCAGATGCTGACCTGCTGCCTGTGGAGGACCTCACACTGGAGCAGGCAGCTGTGCTTAAAGGAGGCCGGGACTCTGGGAAGAAGCCTCCGCTGTTGTAGTTTGGTACTAGGAGAGCTGCAACACGCAGGGGTGACCAATGCCGGAGCAGCATGGGAATGGCTGCTTGTGGGAGGAACTCATGCCAGAGAAAGTTAATGGAGGACTGTCTCCTGTGAGAGGGGAGCCATGTGGAGCGTGGAAGGAATGTATGGAGTCCCCCTCTCCTCCCAGGGAAGAAGAAGTGGTGAACTGACTGCACCCCCTGCCCCTCTGCTGCTGGAGGGAGGAGGTAGAAATGTTGGGAAAAAAACTGAGCCTGGGTGTCATAGTTTTGGCCAGGATAGAGTTAACTTTCCGTGGGCTGAGAGGGAGCACAGCGGAAGGGCCGGGTCCCAATCAATCATGGGGGCATTCCATGTCATGCGATGTCATGCTCAGTGTATAGGCGGGCGTGTGCTCTCTCACGGGCGTTGTTTGTTTTGTGTTAGGTTTTCGGATCGGCTGGGTGGGCTCCTCTGGTGGGTTGAGATTGCTGCTGGGGAAGGGCTCTGTAGCGGTTGCCATTCGGTGAGCCACTACTGCATTTTACCCGCTTTGGACTACTATCATTACTGTTGGTTTTGCTGGTAAATTTTTGTTATTTAACCTACAAATTTCTTCTTCTTTTTTGTCCCTCCCCTATTTCACCGGGGGTGTGTGTGTTTGTGTGTGTAAACAACTGGCCACTCGGTGATTTGCTACCGCCTGAGTTCAAACCACAACACTGGGAAGAAGGGAGGAGTGGGGGGAAGTGTTTTTCAGATGTGGTCATGGTTATCACTGTCTTACTCTGTCTGTTAAGTGTTGCCGTTAGTGTTTTGAATTAAAGTGATGTTCTTTTTCTTCCCCTAACAAGTCTGTCTTTTGCCCGTGACCGTAACGGGTGAGCACCCCTCTCTATCCTGATCTCAATTTCGGAGCCTTTTGCTTCATTTCCCCCTTCCCAACGCTAAGGAGGAAGGGGTGAGTGAACGGCTGTGTGGTGCTCAGTTGCCCTCTGGGATCAAACCACAATTGCATATTCAACTATGTTTTTCATTTCCACACTTGTAAACTGTTTTCATCCAAGGAGTCTCAGATTTTTGCTATAGACATATAATCTTTGAGAACATCTTCATCTCAATCAGATGTATTGGTGAATAGCCTTGCACAGATACCTAATGAAGTGGGCAGACTAACTTCTGGAAATAAAGAGAATAAAGACATTTTGCAGTTCATTTTCTTTTTGTGGTCACACAAGATTGAGGAATTGCATGCTGTAATATTTCTCTGTAAGTACAAATATGGCCATAAATGTCTTTGCACTTACCTTTTACAAGACATGTCAATAAGTAAAAAATAGTTTTGTAGAGATTCGGTGTATGCAGAATCTCCCACTCCCGCAAACTGCATTTGGAAAGTGATAAAGCACAATTACTGAGTCACTGTGGTATAGAGTACTACTGCTAGTGCTATAAAAAGCAGTAGATGTAAAATGTTTCCAACAGTAATTGAATGTAATTTTACTCTGTAGTACATATGGGTCTTTATAGCTCTTGCTAAATAAATTCTCTGGGTGAGTTCATCAGAAGAACAATATTGCCCAGCAGGGTAATTGGAAGAAGACTGAAGGGGTCCATAAGGTTGCATAAATGTTATCCTTACCATGTTGCCAATTTTAGGGCTGCTGCTAAAACAGCCCAGATGGTTTTCTCACTTGCTTTCCATTGTTCTGAAGGGTCTAGAAGCAAAGAAGACTAAACTGTGCTCTGTTGTCCCATATCCAGAAACCGGAAAGAATGGGACTAAAGGATCACTACATGACAGAAATGTTCTCCCACAGAAGTATGCTTCTTCTGAAACACATTTCTTAGTGTTTTTCTAATCAGATTTTTTTGACATGAGTGTAAAAGTGCTGTAGTGCGTGGGAGAATCTGCCTATATAGTAGGTGTTCAGAAAAAATGGCAAAATTCACAGCACCACTTGATAATGATGTCATTTATCTGCCTGAAAATACTGGTTGTTTTGCATAAGATTTGTACTGACTAGGTGTAAGCCCAGCATGTGGTTAATTTTAATAGAAAGACTATGATAGTGTGAATGGAGAATGAAAGGAAAAGTTTGGGTGTGGGAGGCACCAGAAGGGACACACAACAGAGACGGGGGCTTCAGCACAGCCTGCATCACTAGCACCATTAACATGTCATCAAGATCCTCGCCCATCTACCTGCAGTTTCACAGAACAGATGGAACTGGAGAAAAAGAACGGTGAACGAACCCTGATGATTCACAGAGGTGGGACACAATGGAGATACATGTCACTGTCAGCTCCAAGAGGGTCCAAAAAGGCATACCTGAAACCTGCACATGGTTGCAAGCCTAACAATAGTCAGGGGAGATGAGGAGGGCTTGGCAAGTGGTTTCCTTTTCCTCCAGGGAAAGGAAAGGACCTAACAGCTGGGCACAAGCATTGCAGAACCCAATGGCTGGCTGCACACTTGAACATCCACCCCTGCCCTGGTGCCTGACAGCTGGACAGATTTATTTAACACCACACTTTTCTAGTGCTTGAGACAGTGAGACTGTGAGAGAGCAATGAGCAAAAGCTGTTTTATTATAGTTTTTGCTTTAAATAAAAACATCTTCTCCTCCTGTAAGGTCCCACATTGATACTGTCTGCATTGCTGATCCAGTGTTGAAGCAGCATGTACCACAAGCATTGTTTCTTGCTTTACCTGTATTCGTCTCTTTTTCTGAGAGATGATCTGTAACTATGACCAGAAACTCCTTGTGGTAACAATGATGGTCATGTTTCAGTTCACCCAGCCTGGACCCTTGGCATTAGAAATAAAGTTACCAGCTGTGGCTGCTTCCCAGTCAAGCTCTGTGACTATAATGGCACAAGGTTTAGCTGGAAGCATGTCTTGTTTACTGGGAAAAAACACATGAGAAAATATTTTTTATTTTTACTGGGACTTGTAGCACTTTTACTCAGCTTGTGTATATACAGCCAGTTTTATTTTAAGAAAGTTAAATGTGAGTAACTGAATGAATTTCTTTTATATTTATGATTTTTTTTACCTTTTTTTCAGCTTATACACAAATACAATGGCATTTCTGAATTCTTTCCAGTAAAATTTAGTAACTATCTAAACTTCAATAGGCTTTGCAGTTTTACACATTCAAGTTAAGCTAAACTTATCAATCACCTACAAAGTACTTTATTTTTAGAAAACAAACAAACAATCTATTATTTGTTATTTATTTATAATTATTTTAAGTTATCATGGATGGGCGTTTTCTAGGCATTCTGGAAATTATCCTTCTAACTGACTGTAAACATCCATCCCTTGGTTCAAAACCATGATTGTTATCTTTTGGCTTCGAATGAAACATTCAGGAAGTGTTTACTGTTCATGTTAATCCATGCTGTAGCTGACTTTGCTGTTTCTATCATCAAACCCTGTTAACAAATAATGCTATTGTCTGAAAAAAATAAAGATAAAGCATCTCTTGTTATCTCATGTTCCTCTGTACTAAATGGCAATAAAGTCATTATACCATGAAAAGCTATGAATCAGTTTAACAAGCAAGTTCTTTTGAAACTGCTGATTATATTTGTAAGGGCATTGGTCACCTGTTTTTTCTATAAACAAGTGTATAACTCCAGCTACTGTGCCTGTAAAGAAATTCCATGCCTTCACATTTGTTTCACTGTCCCTCTTCTGCAAAGAAAGGAAGGATTTTTATTTTTTATAGTCTGAAACCCAGAAAAAGCAGAATTTTTGTATCATAAATTTTTATAAAATGGTGAGATTCAGGATAATGGATAGTACGGTATCAATTTCACTTTCAGTGCTTTGGGATACAAAACTGATGGGGAGAATGCAAGGTTGTCATAGTGTGGAAATGTTAGAGGTTCGGATGTTGTTATAAGCCCTCTGGTTATATTCTACAAGGCTTTCTGATTCTCTTTGCACAGATAGAACCATAGTAAAGCCTAGTGCTAAACGACTTTGCCTGGTTTTTCTTACTGTGTCCTTTCATCACGTATCCTTCTCTGTGCGGTGAACATATGGTCTTCTTCCTCCTGTGGTTCCGTGGCAGTGCACCACTAGGATTGCCAAATACAATATGCAATGTCTGATTCTCTATGGTCAAATTCCACACACAAATTCTTACATTCCAAGCTATTTTTTGCAGCATTTCTTCCAGATGCCTGCACAGCTATTGTGCACACAAAGGTGTATCACAGGCACTCTGCTGGTTTATGTACGAACAGAGTGACTCCACATCCCAGTGTATCTAATGCTCACTGCTGATTTTTTGTCAAAGCACGTGATTCCATCCTCCCTGGTTTTATGCTAAGATTTTGCAACAATATAAATGTATAATATGTATAAATTTATATCCATATGTATAAAAAAAGGTATTTATGTATGTTTTCTCAGTTTCACTGAAACAGAAGTGACTATTTCCATTCAGACTGAAAGTTCAGGAGACTTGCAGCTCTTTCTTTCTCTTTTTCAACTCCTTCAGTTTAAAGTTTCCTTTCTTTTTCCTTGGAACATTTCACACTGTGAGTGCTCAAGAGGTGGCAAGGGAAGGGAAGGGAAAGGAGGACAGCAGATTGCTTCCTGAAATCTGCGTGGAGAAGTCAGTGTAAAGGTTCCAAGTGTGCTCCATCCCAGCTATGGTAGCAGACTGTGTGCGCACTTGGCTGTCACAAAGAGGGGAAATGCATGAGCTCTACCTGTGCAGTGTCAGTTCCAACCTTCTGCTGACATACGGTGGTAACACATGGGAATTAGAGTATACTTCTGAGCCCTAGAACTGCTGACAAGTTGCCAAGTCACCCATGCAAGACAAGAGTCCCAATTAATAGTAATGCAGGTTACTGGCTTTCCCAAATGAATTCTGTATCCTGTGAAATTTTCTGTTTATACCGTGGATTTTCAGGATAAAAATCATCGGCTAGTACTCATGCCGCAAAGTATTTTGTATCTGGACTAGAGTGATACATGAATAATAATTGAATTTTGTTCTTGGTGCTGACAAAATGTACAAAAGAGTTGCACATGGGGAAATTAAGGAGAATAAAAAGGGAATGGGAGAGTTAGAAAATGATAACGAGTGCACTTTAGCATAATATAAAGTAATTCCAAAGCAGATGCTTAGCAAATGCTGGATTTTATGGAATTTATAGCAGAAATAGTTCTTAAATACAGATTTGAAGAATAGAGAGCAAGCATAATGATTTTAAAAATCAAATGTAAAACCAGGCTTTGAAAAAATTGCTTGTGGGAGAAATAGATCTGTAGGAATTCGTGGCTGTTACATTTGAAATTCTGAGAGTACTGTTGGTACATTTTTCTGAAGTCTAACACCTTAGTCATAGTGTAAGAGGAGCGTATTGCTATTTTGGCACTTACAGAAACAGTCCAAATAAAAGCATTTTGTTAATGGATTATAAATCTGCTCTGATTAACAAAATTAGTTTTGACATGTTTTTCTTCCTAAAAACATGACACAGCAAAAAAGCTTAGTTTTGACACTCTTGCTCTAACAGTCCTGCCAGGGAAGCTGTTAAAGGAAACATAAACGTCATCCCAATGAGGAAACATTTTACCATTAATATGCTGAAAATTACCGAGATTTTCATCAATGAAAACAGATATTCTCTGACTTTTCATTTGGGTTTAGAGTATGATTTTTATTTTTATTAGTTAATTGCTTTTTGCTGACTATAACAATAGAATTACAACTACAGAAAAAATATAGTAGTAAACATATATATATTCATTCTCAGATACAGGAGGAATTTTGCTAGTAGTGGTGCCTCTAACTAGAGAGGAGGTCATAGGGCTGGCTAAAAGTACATGATCCAACTCTAACTATGTTAACCCATATATCTGTGATATGACAGCCGTGTTTCCAGAGGCTAATAGGAACTGCTACTCAGCAAGACTAATGCCTTATTAACATGACAGTAATGGCTTTTTGTAGTAGAGGAAGCTTGTGCAGGTAACTCTATACATCACTGCACAGGGTCATGCAGACATATCCCTTGAAAATGCTACAGTCTCGATGACACAGAAAACTTACAGTGAGAAAAAATCTGAATGACATGATGTCTGGTTTTTCACAGCCCCTGGTAGCAACAGAAAGGTGTTTTTTTTTTTTACCTGCTTCCCCTTACTATTTCAGTTTTGTTAGCTTCAAGTTTTACCGTCTTGGGCAGGAAGGATCGATGCAATGGTGATGCAAAACGGAGTAACATGGGCTGACTGCTTAAGAATCAGAAGGAGTCTCAGCACAATCCTGAAAGGACTACCTGAGTGACAGCACTTAGTGGCTCAACTGTCAGCACGCTGCCTGAGGTACCTACAGAGCCAACTGCAGGTGCTCAGCGGAGCGCTGCGCTCTGCTGTGCGGACCCACCGCCCTGGGCTGGCAGAGCGGAGCGGGACGGCTTCTGTACTGCGCTCTGCCGCCTGATGTAGACATCCTCTGTGTGCCTCGTGCAATGGCACAGCTCTGAACATAGTGTCACTACTTTGATATTAATGCATATAGTTATTGTTCTTTCTCTGTTATGAGTATGTTTCACTTTTTTTTTTTTTTTTTTTTTCTCTTTGATGGGAAAGAAAGTAGATGTGCCTGAGATACTTTATAAACCTGACAAGGCTGTTAAAAAGAGGAAAACACAAACAAAATAGGAGACCAGATGAAAGAATGCACTGGGGGGGAATAAGGATTTTCAGAGCTTAACATCTAGTTTCAGATCAGGCTACTGCTTGTCACCATGTTCCTTCCTGCACTATTAAACACTCAGGAGCAACATCACATTTTCAGTCTATTCCACAGAGGTTTGAGTCATGCAGCATTTGAAATCAGGTGGTCAAACTCAGTGACTTGCTGTAGAAAACATCCCAGAGCTCCAGTCATTTGTTCTACTAAAGCAGTTTCAAATTAAATACATTTGAACAAAATCTGCTGTATCTTTGTGAAATGTCAGCACATAGAGAAGCTGACAGCTATAGGGTTATCATCTGGGGAGCACTCACTGATAACTTTCCCTAGCTTAGATGCTAAAGAAATTGGTCTGTCTCACAAAATGAATTTGTTACTTGAGTTATTTAGATTAAATCCAAGTAACTAATGTTAGTTGAGTTACTGTGGAGTGCCGGGCTGAGTAGGCGTATCCGTGAGGGAGGAGGAAGCACAAAGACCTTGTCCAGATGTTTTTCAAGTGATTTACATATATTTTGGAAAAGAGAAGGAAAAAGTGATAAAATTAAATGTTGATGTTTTGACTGATCTACAACCCTAGCAGAGGAACTCGTTTTGTGTTCCCGAGTAATGTTTTGGTAATAGACAGATGGGAGTCAGGAGTAGCTTCAGTCTTTGTGCTGGCAATTGTGCAATATGAAAACCATACATTGTGCTGTCATCCTACATAGCTGACATGTGAAAAGCACATGTCTTGTAGAGCCGCAGGAGCCCCATTTCCTGCAAGCTAAACATGAGCTGAATACAAATTCAGAGAAAGATAACTCTGAATGTGATTATTTTGCTTTTGCCTATTTGTCATGAACTGTTCTATTTTATATCCCATATACATGCCCACTATAATTTAATTTGAGGAAAAGGGTTTTTTCCTTCTGTTTTATTAGAAAGATTTAGGAAGTTAGAGATTAGATGCTGGTTTTTGGAAATTGCACATAATTAGAAGTGTCTTGCTTGTCTGAAGGAGAGAGATGAGTTGTTTTCCTTTTCTAGCTTTTGCCGATTAACTGAGTCAATCAGATGTTACGGTGGCATATGATCCAGCACATGCAGGGTGACTGTGGAGTAAGGCAAAAACCAATATTGCCCATATGCCTTCAGCAGGAAAACCACAATGGTACTAAACTAGGATATTTTCTCGATTTGTAATATACCTCTGTATCAGGAAAAGATGTGGATGGTTTCTCTTCACTTTGTGGTTGCCCCTGGGAGATACAGCTAGACTAGGAAATGAACGTGAAGAACTTACAGACTGTGTACACTCCAGCGCCTAGTAGAACCCATAAGGTTTAATTGCCAGGTAGCTGAAGAGCATGGCATGCCTGGTCCTTGCGGTCCCGATTGTCCTGGCTGGGGACCTGTACAAGACATGCTGCAGCTCCCTTGAGGGTCCTTTCTAGAGCCCTGGTGACATGAGAGTGAGAAGGGGGAGAATGGTGGGCTCCTGGGGCCGGGCGGAAGAACCTGGAAAGTGCTCTAGATCCAGATGATTTAGCCCTAGGCTGTGTTGCTATGAAGGCACAAGTCCGGATAGGTGGATTAGTGCAGTGTATTGACACGGAAAGATGTGTCAGATGTAGGAGAAAAAAAAGTCTTCTGAGTAAGTTAGTGAGTACGACAGGTTCCAGTAACTACATGCTTGTGGAGACAGCATTTCTAAACCAGTCAATACATCATTCCTATTTAAGCATATGTAGATGCTTTAATTCTTATATCGGTTGGATTCACCTTTGGATGACAGTTTTATCAGGTGTTTCACCTGTCTGTGTGCTTGTCTGCCCTGTCAAACGGGCTATGGAACAGACTTGTCAGGCTTACTGTGGGCTGCACTTCTCGGCTTCTTGCTGTAGACCCAGCTACGCTACATTTTTTAATCACCATCCTTGCAACAGGACCAGGGCAATTTACAGCTCCCTGGAAGCTACCATAAATTGTTGCTCACTTGTCAAAGCATTAACTGTGCTGGATGTCAAATATTTGTCCCACAGTGGTCTCTAAATTACTTTTTCTTGTTTGTGTTTTTTTTTGTTTTGTTTTGTTTTGTTTTTTTTAATCTTGGTCTTTAGTGACAGATCTCTGCTGTGATTCGCTTCAGTGATCATTTTGTTAGTTTTATAGCATAAGACAGCAGAGAAGAACATGTATTTCATTATGTGACTGCCACTCAATATCACATTATTTTTGAATTTTGAAATTGGAGGTGGGAATTATGTATTTTTTTAAAAGGTTAACAAATTTTCCTTTTTTCCTAAGTTTTTGCAATTGTAGTATTGAAATAAAGTGCCAAATAGCCACCACAGTTATTAATGAATAACTAGTGGTTGTACATATATGCTTTAATTTGAATAAGGTGAAGGTTTCTTATTTGCAGTTATTACAATTTATCCATACTGCTTCAAAGGTTATTTTAAAAAGCCGATGTATAATGATGCAAAGAAAAATAATTAGCTTTATTTAGTATTAAGAAAAGGTTGCATGTGATCGTTAACCTAATATCTCTGTGTGTGAATCAGATCTTTCCTGTAGAAAAAAATCTAAATAATTTTTTTAAAAAAGTTGCTTTAAGATAGACAGAAACACATCTAACAAAACCCCAAAATATCAAAGAACTCAATTTAAAAATTGACTTATTAATAGATGTTTTATACAGCATTCATGTCATGCAAAGGGGATTTGTCTGTACTTTTAATATCACTTTATATAACGATTTGAAAAACCTATCTATAAGTTTATAGCTTGTGTCTTGTGTACACAAGTACTTGCTTCACAACAGCATGAAGCTCTGAAAACAAGTGTTGCATGACCAGAATACATTTGAAAGAAGCTGGTCTTTCTGTTGTGCCAGATATATTGGTGGGTAAGAGATAAACATCCCAAGCAGGATTGTAGCAGAAGCACTTTTTTCTAAGTTATGCTTTATCTGCAGTACACTTCCACAAGTAAACAAGTGTCTATTTAGAAAAGCTCAGCTCTCTTCAATAAAATGCTTCGTACAGCATGAGCCCATCTTAGATACAAGTAAACCAAAGTAACATGATTCTACAAATATAAATTCTTATGTCCTGGTCCTTGCTCTTATACTATTCAAATCACCAGCATTTTGAAGTGCAGATGCATTAGGCTGAAATGTGTATCATTTTCTTAATGCTACATTTTGAAGGTTATAACAATAAATACTTCTATTTTATGTGAGGGTGGAATAGAAATAAGCTCACTTTGTTTAAAGAAGTGCAACATCTGTCAATTCCTGATCAAAGATCCTTAACAGGAGTTTAACAGCATCTCTCCAGTTGAGTAAAATTACATTCAAAGATACCGTTAAATACTAGTGATCTTCAGATTTACCATTAAGGAACATCTCATAATGTTAAAATAATAAATAGTAATAGTAGAAGATTTCTGGATATCTGTAATAATGTTTATGCAGAATTTATACATTTTTTTCAATAAATATTTTAACAATAATGTATAAATATCTTATATAAATATATAAATATAAACTCTAAAGAACGTGCAGTTTAAGATGTATCAAATTATTCTTTTTAACAGAAAATGCTGCATGGGGGAAATGTTAAAATCTATTTGATGAGTATATATTATTTTTTTGTAATATAACCAATTAATTTTTTTCAGTGTTATAACTGCTTATATGGGTGTCTTTTGAGCAATCTTAATTAAACGATGCACATGAGCTTGACAGTGGTTAAGATTCACCGATAGAGTCCATTGCCTATGTTGCTGACTAACAATGATTTACTGTTTCTTTGCATTCTCTCTGCATCCATCTGCTTGTGTCACATTTGCTACGCAAATTCTTGTTCAGTGTGTCTATGTCACAACTCACATTAGTATTAAGGAACATCGCTGTAAAACTTTCGATGCCTGACAAAAGTGTGTAGGATAGCAACAGAATCCAAGCGGTCTGCCACTCAGAGAATGTTATTCAAATATCACGATCTGAGTGAAAAAAATCTTTATTTTCAGTCCTGCTGAAACTAAAGAGGAGTTAGTAATAGTAGTTACGGTAGAAAACATAAACTGCAATCAAACATCAGAATGCCATAGTGCTAGGCATTATACAGATGCATAATAAATCCTGTCCCAGCCCTGAAGACATTATAACATGCCCTCTTCCTTACAGCATGGAACAAGATGGTTGCAAAGGTCTTTCTACAACAGAGAGAGCTTGTTAACTTAAAGATGGCTCTTTCCCTGAAGTAAAAAGATTTATAGTCTATAACCCCCTTAGTACTCTTACTGGCACAAAGAATATAGTCCTTCAGACAAAATGCAGAAACTTTTATTTGACTTTTGCTATCTTCCATTTTATTTCATAAATCTTTTTGTCCTCTTCTTTCATGTCTCAATGTAGTGGTCAGGATGTGCTACAAGTACATAGACACCAAGGAGGAAGCTGGTTTATTCTTTCAACTATCAAGTTATTTTATGTTTGTTATCAAAATAAGACATGAATTTAAAACTTCAATACTAAATCCCCACCCCACACCCCAAACGTCAACACCATACTTGTGCTTCTGCATCTGTACATTTTAAAAATTTTTTAGCTACTTGAGGGGATCATATATTCTTGCTTTGATACACTGACCAGAGCGGGCTAGCTCAGTTCCCTGAACAGGGAGGAGAGGCAGTTAACACTTAGGAATGGGTTTCCTAGAAGTCAAGACATCAGTTTCCTGACACCATGGAAAGGAACGTAGGGGATCTCTGAGGGAAAACGTGTCTGAAACCCACCTCTCACTGGACTTCACATCACCTCCTTAGCACCATTGGAAAGTGACTTGTCCCTACGTGAACAGCTTGCATTTTTCAGAGGGGCAAGCTGCCTTTTAAAAATGCGACTCACATTCAGAAAACCATTTTTTCCCTTAAAATGTGTTGGTTTAGTGCTGTTCAGCGTTTAAGATATGGTGATGTGACACAGTGCTCCTGTTTAAAGAGTGGCTTGTACTTAAAAAAAACACTAAAAAAAGCTGGAAAAAGCTGGAATTCAAAGGTCAACATCATTCACTGCATCTCTGGCTACAGTGCTCTGGTATTTTCCTTATTATATTCTGTTAAAACATAATTGGAGAGGGAGGGGTCTGTGATATCTAATACGTAAAAGGTAAATATTTGCTGTTATCATACAGAAATTTGGGTGGGTGACCTCATGTCCTGATCCAGTGTTGGGGGAGGTTTCGATATGATCCCAAGAGTGAGATTAAGACACAAATGAGGTCAACTGCCATATACTCAAAACAGGTTCTTATTAAAAAAAGTGAAGAGGGGTAGCGGTAGGACAGAATGGCAGGAAAAGACAGAAATAAAGCAAGGATGCGGGATAGGGCTGCAAGAACAATCACCCCCATGGATCCAGTGGTGTCCCATTGGTGCTCAGTTCATCAGTGGTAGGTGCACATGGATCTCGCTTTGATGGTGGATGCACACTGAGCAAAATTTTCTGCTGCCTTTTTAAGTTCATCATATCCACCGATTAGCAGATCTGCCCACCTTTAGTTTTTTTTTCTCTGGTCCCACAGGTTTTTGATGCATCTGGCTTCTGGGGCAGAAATGCTCGCGTCTTATTAGCTCATTAGCAATGCACGCATGGGGTCTGGCCTACACGATACAGTCATAAATGTCTGCAGGATGGGGCCAGCTCAGTCCATGTCTGCCCCTTTGAGGCTTATCTAAGGAGTCTGACAATGCAACCACAAAGAAGTGGGGGGTGCATCCTTCAACACATTCCCACCTCCCTGGGTGACACTCTCCAGACCAATCCACAGGCTGCAGCAGCTTGTCCTTGAGGTTTGCACAGACACAAGCAAGCTTTGAGACAGTCATAGGACATTTCAGTCTCTCACACCTCAGCAAGATAATTAAATTCTTTTTTTTTGGCTTTGGAATCTATGAAAAGATAGAAAGACAATTCCTGTTGCATTGTTTTCTAAAAAGCTTCAGGGAGCAAGAAGAAAACAAATTTAAAAAAAAAAAAAAGATTCTTACTTTGTTATGAGAAAAATTCCTAGAAAGAGTTCTAGATTTCAGTCCACATTCTTAGAATCACTTATGTAAAATGAATAAATATGTTGGCTAAAATATGCAAACAGTGTGGGAGGCTTTACCTTACCTACTGGACTCTGTATTCCTACTCAATCTTAAACTTCTTAATTTGAAATCTTTGTTATACTGTTATGGTGAAACAGGCAGGTATGATTTCTGCACCCTAAAGAAGCCTAATAAACCTGGATCTTGGATGGATATTCTGGTCAGTAAGGCCAGTGGAGGCACATTTCTCCACTGCTTCCTGTAACAGAAGTGATGTATTTTTCTGCTCTGCTCTCTCAGCAGGGAAATATTTTAAAATGTGGGGCTCACCTGGATCCTAAAGAAGAATTGAGTGGTGACTGAAACATCAGCAGGCATTATTTATTTGGCTATATGTAACCCAATAGGTGTGTGTTGTTGGCATTATGTACCCAAAATATGATATATTTTGTAGGTTATTGACAGGTCTAGACGGAAACCTCAGGGTTTGGGTTTTAAGGGGGAGTTGTAAGGTAAAAAAATCACGTCAACTTATCAGCGTGGACAGAAGGCTGATGGTCAGCCCATTCCTCCACACTTGGGAATCTAAAGCAGCAGCCCTCCAGGGCTTGCCAGGCAAAAAGCTGAAGGTTTTGGGTAAACAAGCATTCTGTTTCAGCTGTGTGCTTGGAGTGAGAAGCTAAGGGAAACAGAGCCAAGACATCTGTCTCTTGGTGACTTAGCTAGACAGAATGGCACTCCCTGTACAACCAAAAGCGTTGGTACAGTTTGTACTGCACCAGGGTAAGCTAACTGCTCTTTAAAAAAACTTTTGTGAAATAACAGATTTAAGAATTCCTTTCAGCTTTAAGCTAACACATGAAACACGAGATACTTTAAAAATCTAAGACACAACTTCTGTGTACCAGACAGTTACCAGTCAGTCTGGAAAAGTTGTTTGATTGTTCAGTCCATTATCTCCATTTATACTTGATGCAAAAGCAGTTTCTCACACAGATTGTGTTGGATCATAGAAATAAGCGCTGTGCCCAGCCTGGCAATGATATTGTCTACATGAAGAAATCTGCACAAACCTGTTCACCTTTCTGTGAAAAAAATAAAGGTAGAAATTATAGCAATATTTCTGTAAAAATAATATTTTTCAAACTCACTATAGTCTTCAGCTCTCTGCTAAATAATTTTTTCAGAAGGGCAACAAGTAACTTGAAATAGTTTTAAAGTACAGGAATTCCTACTCTAGCAGAAAATGTAACACTAAAGTAATGTTCTTATTTTACATGTTTGCCTGGCTAATGTTTTCTAAATAGCTAAAGAGTAAGCTTAACATTGTTTCTGAAAAAGAACATTGATGATCAACATTTCAAAATCATCAGAATTTTTAAATTAGTTTTCTAATGTTTTCTAAATAAAGAGCAAGCATAACATATTGTTTCTGAAAATGAATGTGGATGATCAACATTTCAACATCACCAGAATTATTTTATTGTGTTAAGGGAGTTCTAAATATACAAGTTTTATTTGTTACTGGCTGCCATTCGTCCATTTAAAAGTTTCTCAGAGAACAATATTGGGCAGTTGGCCAGCTGTGAAATGTACTACAAAGAGTCCATAGACTGGTAAAACGATGAGGGTTTGTTTTTTGTTTTTTTGTTTTTTTGTGTTTTTTTTTTCATAAGCTGATAAATGCTTCACAGTTGAAAATAATTACATATGTACTCATATAGAAAAAAGAAACTACTCTCAACAAATACTTAAATGAGTGATTTCAACACACTTGAACTTGGTTAATTTGACAAAGACAGACTTTTCAGGATCTGCAGCCTGTTAAATACCAGACCCTTTCTTTGAGTGTACTTGCTGCATAGCTATGGACATTAGGGTCATGATACATGAAGTGAGATTAAACCCAGAAAATCAGAAGCATTTTACACCAGATGAATTATTTCTGTTCATCCCAACCAGCTTTTGGTTCAGATTTGTCCTGGACCCCAGTATTGTCAGGTACATTAAAAGCCAGTTGAGTGAAAAACAATTAAAGATAAAAAAATGGTGAGTGGGAATCAAAAGCTTGTTTGGTCTCAGATATCTAATTCTTTTAATGCAGATGTATGTAGCAAATTCATCAGTAACACTGGAAGAAGATTGGGGGCAAAAAAACTTAAAGCAAATGAATAAGTTTAAAATAAGGTAACCTGTAAACTCATAATTCTGAAGAAAATCACCATCCAAAGCTAAAAAAAAAAGGTAAAATAGCTAAAACAAGGATAACAGAGTGTATCCTATGATTGTAGAACAGAGAACAGGGTGAAAATGTGTTTAATTTGAAGAAAAAATGGCATTACAGTTAAGTTTTGCTGTCCTATTATGGCACATGCATTTTAACTATGCAGGAAGTTCAGAGAAGAACTGTTGGTATGTGCATATGACAGAGGTGTTGGCTGATGAGGAAAGATTGTGACAGTAAATATGCGTATCTATGGTAGGTGATGATTAGAGAAGGTAAAAGAGCAAATATCACTTGAGGGGTATAAAGAACAAAAAAAGAAAAGCCTTTTTTATGTTATAATGTAAGAATAATAATATTAAACAAAATACTGAGAAATAATAAAATGTGACCTGAGAGCTAAGAATCACATGTTCAAAATAATAACACTTAAATAGAATAAAGTCTTACTCCTCTGCAGACTAAAATCATGTTAATGACTATTACAGTCCAGAAATAAAAAGCTGGCTCCCCTAAAACCACTGGCATAGATCCTATTGGCTTCACTGGGATCAAGCATTTACCCCAATTTTTCACTGACAGCAGCCTCTGTGTTCTAAAGGTAGATCTTAGTTTCTGTAACTAGGATTTGTGCTGCAGATACTAGTAATTTCTATGTCCATAAAAGCTGCTAGCAAAATTCTGGTTTTAGCCAAGATAAGCCTAGCGAAGTCAATGGAATGACTCTGAATGCAAATTCATGAAAATTACACTAAGGTTTAGTCCTTAGTTGCTTCTTCTCTTGTGTCCGCTACGGAAAATTCCATAGTGAGGCCAAATGGTGCCTTATAGCTGAGAAAACCATAAAATCCCAAAGATTCCTGGAACAGTAAGTTCACAATCAACATTTTAATGGAAGGCATTCAGCATATGGATAACAGCACGGGGCTTCCAGTAACAGCTTCGAGCAAGACATTATGCTGGTTTAACGCTTGCTTGCTAACAAGTGCACACGTCCCATGAAAGATATTTTCCTGCCCTGGCATATGACAGATTGCTTATGACTATAATTAGTGAGAAACAATGTTCACTACCTGGTTATTGTTCTCTTTCATATTTATGCTTTGACCAGATTTCATCCTACCTAATGTTGGTGAGGGACACTGTGTCTAGAGAATGCTCCTTTTCTCCAGTATTCTGCTGCTTCATTATTAATATGAATCTAAAAGTCTCACTCCGTGTTTATGCGAACAGGGTGGCAGAAGCAGGAAAAGCACAAAACAAGATCGGTGTCACTACAAATCACTGAAGGCACCATACAGGCTCCAGTGTGAAGAAAGCAGAGCAAGTTTTATTGCAAGGCCATAAGCTCTGTAATGCCAAGCAACATTGTGACTTTGCCATGCTGCTCGCCAGATGCTTTAAGTGAACGTAAAAAAGTCTCTCAGTGTGAGCCTACAATCCAGACAATAAATTAATTCATTTGGAGTAGTATGCTTTTGTGAGTAGTACCTGAGGCTTTTCAATTTATTTTATTCAAATTAGTTCAGAGCTATATCCGCTGCACTGCTGAATAGATTTGTCTTTAACAGAGAATTTGTTTTGTGCTTTTCCATTTCACTAGAAACCTTGGTTATTGACTGCCCAACATTCAGTGAATAAAAGGTGGACAAAAGAAAACATGAGGTAGTTTGAAGAAAGGTGTCTTGCTACGCTCTGCAACAGACTGAATCTCTGAGATCTAACAGCCCACAAACCATGATGTGCAGTAGCCTGCAGGAATGGAGGAGGCATCCTGTGCCACACTCCTCCCAGGGCTAGGCAATATTTAATTCAGTCAATACCATTACATTCCTTTTAGAATCTGTCACGAGAAATGAGAAGTTGCTTTGTTAAAAAGGGTGAAGTTATACTTACAGAACACATTTATTTTTTAGCATTGCAAGATTATGTTGATACTCTGAGATGTGGAAGAGTGTGTTCACTATTCTCTCTCATTGACTGTTGAAGGAGATATTTTTTAAGTAGAGGAGATGGCAGACAATGCGCAGAAATACAAGACTGTCTTTTGCAAAGCACAGAGCTGAGTAATATTTACCCAGGACTGAATGGTAGTTCTGCTCCTTTGCATTACTGATAATGCAGTGGTGCAAAGAGGAATTATTCCCATATTATTTAACACCAGAGCTATAATTAGAAATATGTCACCTACATGAGTTAGATAAAGGAACTTCATGATGCTGCTTCTGCATGTATCAAAACAGGTTTTGATAAGACACAACAAAATGAAACAAATAGCTAGTTTTCTTCAAATCTCTTTTCTAGTTTTAAAACACAGGACTAACCTAAAACAAAGGTAACCTAATTTAAGTTTGTAAAAGAAAAAGTGTGATTTGTTAATCAGCTGTTATAAATGAATCAAAGGTATTTACACTCAGAAAGTCAGGCCAAGATCTCATCTGTTGCTTGTTTCTTTCATATTAGATAATTATTGAACACTTCGTTATTATTTGTGACAGCATTCACTGCAGAACACTTTCATACTTTGTTACGCTGTTTATTCACAGTTCGGACTGTGAAGTAAAACTCATGTGGTTTCACAGAATCATTCAGGTTGGAAAAGACCCTTGGGATCATCGAGTCCAACCACCAGCCCTACTCTACAAAGTTCTCCCCTACACCGGATCCCCCAACATCTCATCCAAACGACCCTTAAACACACCCAGGGATGTGACTCCACCACCTCCCTGGGCAGCCTATTCCACTCTCTGACCACTCTTTCTGGGAAAATTTTTTTCCTAATGTCCAGTCTGAACCTCCCCTGTTGCAGTTTAAAGCCATTCCCCCTGGTTCTGCACTAATTACCTGTGAGAAGAGACCAGCACCAACCTCTCTACAATGTCCTTTCAGGTAGTTGTACAGAGTGAGGAGGTCTCCCCTCAGCCTTCTCCTCCTCAAACTAAACAGTCCCAGCTCCTTCAATCACTCCTCACAGGATTTGTTCTCCAGGCCCTTCACCAGCTTCGTTGCCCTCCTCTGCCCTCGCTCCTGCACCTCGATATCTCTCTCGTATTGAGGTGCCCAAAACTGGACACAATACTCCGGGTGTGGGCTCACCAGTGCAGAGCACAGGGGGACTATCCCCTCCCTACTTCTGCTGGTCACACTATTTCTCATACAAGCCAGGATGCCGTTGGCTTTCGTGGCCACCTGGGCACACTGCCGGCTCATGTTCAGCTCCTTGTCAGTGAGAACCCCCAGATCCTTCTCTCCCAGACAGCTCCAGCCACACCTCCCCAGGCCTGTAGCCATGCATGGGGCTGTTGTGGCCCAAGTACAGGACCTGGCACTTGGCCTTGTTGAAGCTCATCCTGTTAACGTTGGCCACGGATCCAATCTACCCAAGTCTCTCTGTAGAGCCTCCCTATCCTCATGCAGATCTACACTCCCGCTTAACTTGGTGTCACCTGCGAACTTACTGATGATACACTCTGTGTCCTTATCAAGATCATCAGTAAAGATGTTAAACAGAAATGGTCCCAACACCGAGCCCTGAGGAACACCACTTGTGACCGGCCGCCAGCTGGATTTAACTCCACTGACCACCACTCTCTGGGACTGTCCATCCAGCCAGTGCTTGACCCTGCAGACCGTTCGCTCACCCAGGCCATGGGCAGCCAGTTATTCTGGGAATTCTGAGGAACCGTGTCAACAGCTTCTCAAAAATCCAGGTACACAATATCCACAGCTTTTCGCTACTCCAGTTGTCAGGTCATCTTGTCATAGAAGGAGATCAGGTTTGTCAGGCAGGATCTGCCTTTCATAAACTCATGCTGACTGGGCCTGATCCCCTAGTTGCCCATTATATGACTTTTTACCCACAACCTGAATTGGAGACAACCAAGCAGACCCTGGACTCCTTTTGTTTCCTCATAGCTTTTTGGTTTTGGTAACGATAATAATCACTAAATATCATGATCTTACATCATGCAAAAGCCTATCAGTTTCAGATCTTTTACCTTTAAGAAAAATAAAAACAACCAAACAATTACAACTGACTGTATTGTGTTTAAGTATTTTAAATGATAGAATAACTTTATTTTTGAAAGGTGTGGTGGTTTAAGCCCTGCCAGGACCGGGGTGCACGTTGCTGTTGCCTCTCCCCTCCCCTCAGCTGGTCGGGCTGGCAGTGAGGCACAAACACGGGTTAAAATAAGAAGAAATTTAATACAACAGTGTGATAAGCCATCTGAACAACAGTGACAATGATAACAACAATAAACAGCAATAACCGTGAACAAGACAAACGATATACAGAGAAATACCGCAAATGGTCAGGGAACAAAGCCGACGCGTGGGTCCTGCCACCAAACAGCCAAAGAGAAATTAAAATCAAAGTTTCCCGCTCCTGGACCTGACGCCAGCACGGTGTGAATAACCCGGCTGGAGATCCCTTCCCCCTCTCTCTCTGCTGGGTAAAATTAACCCTATCCTAGCTGAACCAGGACAAAAGGTTAGAATGGTGTTTTGCCAATTGTTAGGCCTAGCATAAAGGACACAGCCAGCATAAAGTTGAACCAATAACCAAATTGTATTTGATACAAAAGGGTCAGTACATGGGTGAGCGCTGGGGGTACAAACAAGTCAGTCAGATTATACACAATTGACATCAATCCCACTGACCCCAACAACGACACCACACGACCAACAGTGGGTGGGATAAAGGGTGACATGCAGTCTCCCATAGAAGGGACGGGAGACAACCGAGTCAACAAGCCAAACACATCAGACCAAGGAAGCCACAAACTGAATCTCTGCACAGCCCGCGTTTACCAAAGCCAGACCTGAGTGGAGCCCAGTCCCAGGGAGGCGGGAGGTCCTTCCCCAGCAGGGAACTCTGCACAGGGCACCCACCTCACACACAGACACTGCCCCTCCTGCCAGGTGTCCCAGCTGTTATCCCCAAGTGGGACACCTGACCCTGGGTTACTGAATGTGGGACCCCTGGGGCTCCTTTACCCCATGGCTCTGTCTGCCAGGCCGCCCCACCCTGGAGGGAAGCCTAAAGGGAAACTCACCCCCCTTGGGAAGGGCTGTGGGAATCACCCACATGTCAGCCTTAATCTGGGGCTTGGGGTTGAAACCCCAGCATTTCAACTGGGAATATGGAAACTATCTCCAATCTCGGTCTTTGCTAGACAGTTTTGTTTGACCTTGGACAAATTGCTTGTTTTTTATATACTTTAATTCCTAATATCTAAAGCAATGATAATAGTGTTTCCTTTCTTGCACCTTTTGACTGCTTTACTTATTTAGTCCATAGTACTCCAGAGCCGAGGAATGTCACTTGCTATTTACAGAGTGCTTCACTAATGGAGCATCAGTCACTTTTAAATATTTTTTGTTTTTATTTGCTAGTTTTCCAAATGTCAGGCAGCTTTCTGCAGAAACTTTGCCATCCATTACCACTACAAAGTGCAAACTGCTTTCTGCAGACTAATTCCTATAAATGCTATCTGTCTTTGTATGGGGCAACTTCAAAGCCAGCCAGAGCTCCCCTTACAAATAACTGTTGTCTGCTGGGTGCAATCACAAGGACAAATGGAATTCATGGAGGTCCCAAACCTATACCCAAGGCAGCTAAATACATTTTGAAGTGTGCTTAAAACAAAACGCTGGGGACATCTGAGCTTTATCCAGGGAGAACTCAGTATGCAAGGGTAGCTATTTTAGCACTGGCCCTGCCATGGGAATAGTTCCATGCCACAGTGCAAACACTGCCATCTTCCAGCTATTGAGGTTCTGGTTTTAAATCCAAGCCTCTGCATAAAGCTGTAGAAAAACTCTGTATTTGCTCTGTTTTGTTCTTTTTTAAAAATGCATTTTATGTAAAAGTGGCTTTTGTAGGCAAAGATCTGATGCCTCAAATAATGATATTTTTAGCAAGCACAGAAAATACAGGTTTTAAAATAATTAGCAACAGCCTTGAACAAAATTAGATGACACAAGATGAATTTCATCTAGCTTGTTTGGATATTCATGATGGCATGAAATACTCAGTTTCTGATGGAAAATATGTTCCTCACATCCCCGTTAGCATATTTGACTATATAACTGAAGGTACAATACCCATGCTTGGATTTGAAGCAGAGGACCATGGTGATCATCCTATTAAAGTACATACTGGGAAATGTTCGCATATCCTAGAGAAACCCCAGAGATTTGAGTATTTTTGCTAAGAAATACATTCTATTTTTGGAGGGTTTAATAGCCATGCAGAACATTTCTGCCCTTGGATAGCTGAGTGGGTTTTCAAAAAATTCCTCAAGGTGAGCCACAGAATGACAATATTGGTGATTCACAGGGGAAACAGAGTTGATTTGCAAATATAACCCAAGTTTTAACACTAAGATATGTCTTGTATATAGATGTGTTTTCAGCAAAGATGATGCACTGTGTGAATTTGTCTTCCTTTTAAAATAAAAAGACAACAAAATGGTAAAGAGCACCTGTCATGCTATTTGGTTTTTTTTTATTTTTTAAATTGAAACAAAGCTAAATTTGTTTTGTTTACAACCTGCTCATTAATACATATTGGTAAAGATGATAATTAAAAACTGCCAGTGGAAAAATAGCCTTAGGCTTTGCCTGCAGCATTTTTGATGGTAACTATTGAGTGTTAAGTCAGACATAAAACCATAAGGTAACTGTTCTTAAAATGTGTTTTTTTTTAATGGAAATTTGCCAATGAAACAGTGTAGCACTCTAACTGCGATGTTTTAAAATTGAACACAACATGCAAATGTTAAGGTTTTCTGACTCTTAATCTCTAAAATTTCCTGGGGCGATTTGTGTCGTTTTTATTAGCTCTCAGTATAAGGTCATATTTGGCTGCCTAGCACTGTCACAGGTGAGAGGACTGAGAACTGTGGCACCAGCTTTTCCTTTTCTTATATCCTGGCCCTTTTATAGCATCTTGGGCTTAGAGCCAGAAGGAAAACTGCGTCTCTTTATATGGAATCAGAGACTGTTCTTCCACGAGGGCAATTCTGTGGAGCAAAATCTCATGTTATCTTGTGCAAATATGTACAGGTCTGTCAAGACTCTAAAACAACTTGTGGGATGTAACTGATATATTTTAATTTAACCATTTACTTAGTCAAAACAAAACTGTCATGTTTCTCATCACCAACACGTTACTAAGAATTGTACAAAAATTATCTATTAATCCTCATAATGCTTCTTGGAAGATAGTTAAGTTTGAACACAAGAGCACTGACTCACTGTACATAGTCCAGTTACCACGATGTCCTGCTTGATATAGTAAATTTTAATCCTTTGATTTGAATTACCTCGAGCATTAGGGAAATAAATTTCATTAATGCAACTTTTTCACTCAAGAATTAAGCCAAATGAAGTTTTCATGTAGGCCACTTCTCTGTACCCACAGTAAGTCCTATTCTGTATATATTTTTTTCCATTTTTAGATTAGATTATACTCGTTTAGGGATGTTCTTTAGATTCTCTGATGGTGTAATAGTTAAAAGAGTTTTATTAATTCTGAGAGGTTGGACAAGTGTCCCTCAAAAAGAGCATTTGTGTGTAATAAAAAGAAATATTTGTTTGTTACAAAATGATTTTGGCTTGGCTTAAAAATTGAACTTAGGTCACTCACTATTAAGTTATCATCTGTCATGTCTTACAATTTTTTTCTTTTTTTTTTTTTTTTCCCTTTTTCCTCACTTAAGTTAGCTCTCTTGGATAAATTTATGTCTCTGTGATAATGAAGTAAAGGAATTCAAATTGACATTACATAAGTTATCCACTTAAGCAGTTTTAAATTCTTAAGTAATGTATGGTTGCTTGAAAGTGATATGTATTAAAATGAAAGGGTGAATATGTGAGAATTTTAGGTAGCTCTTGAAAAGGCAAATTGAAGCTGAGTTAGAAAAGACAGAAAGGAAAGCTGATATGACAGAGTCTGATCTCTTCTGAAAATTATAAGTTAACACTGAAGGATACCACATATGGATGTTGTGTTAATTGGTTTTATAGCTGGGCATTGTTTCTAGTCCATATTTGTAATGTCTGTTGAGCATTAAGCCTCAACACAGGGAATTTAATTTAAGTTATTGTCAGTTAATATATATTTTTAATTACTGATTCACATATTGGGGAAAAAAAAAGACAATTAAAAAAAACACTTAAGGAAACACCTTTCATCCCCTCTTCTATGTCTCAGCTTCACTTGTTCACCACAGGTTACTTTCCATCTCTCTCAATTCCCTCGGTCAGGTGGTGGGCAGCATAGGAGGTTGGAGTCAGTGTATAATGGTTTATTTCTTCCATTTCTTGTTTCTTACTAAATTTCCTCCATTGATCCTTGCTTCTTACTGCTCCCCTGCTCTGGCATGGGTCCTCCAAGGGGCTGCAACCCCCCAGCAGCAGTTTAAAAAAAGTTTGAGCAGAGGCACTATGTACTTCTCTGGCTGGTGGCAGTTTTGGTACTCAGCGTGTCATTCTATCCATGTCGTAGCCAGGTGGACATGGCACAGAGGAAGACACAGCTTCCTCCCACATGGGGCACCTAGCAGCCCACCACTGCCCAAACTCTGCCAGTTGTGCCTAATACATTTCACCCCTTGCTTCTTCAAAGCACTGTGTGAATGCATATCCATTTTAAAGTCTACTTTAAAACATCACATCCTACATCACAGCCTTAGCATGCATACATTACAAACTCTGCCTTTCTGTCTGAACAGGAGGGTCAACATTGCAAGACCATGTGAATACATTCATGAGAACTCCATCCCTCCTCCCTGCAGAGAAGGTTATTGAGGCTAGCATTAATAAAAAAAAAAAAAAAAAAAAAAAAGATTGTATATATTTTTGTATAATATGAAGTTATACAGACTTCACCCTTTGCCCCTGCAAACCACAAAACTGAAAAGGTTACAACAGTCTGAACATTTATCCATTACAGTCTCCACTCCTAGTCTCTACAAGTTGTGTTATTTGGCTTAACATCGTAATAATCTGATGTCCTATTAAAATTTCAGGTCTTGACCCAGCCCAACACACAGCCAAAAATATTACAGCAGTTTGAATATTTATCTGTTACAAAATCAAATCTTTTTCCCTCCATGGGGTTATCATCTCCTTTGCTGGAGCAGCAGGATCAGGCCATTGCTTATCAAGTCACTCCATCAACAGATCCCAGAGGGCTCTTGCCTTTCGCCAGGGCCCCAAACTCCTCAGAACAAAGTTCTCCTGAGCCATCAGCTGTAATCCTGTGGTTCCAGTTTCCCAGCATCTCCATAGCCACTGCACGGGCATCTCTTTTGGGCAGTGGTTGTAGGCAGTCCACGTTTCATTAATTTCACCTGGAGTAGAGGATCACTACACGATGCTTTGTATACAAGATTAGATTTGACAGGCTTCATATCACACTCTGTCTAAAAATACTGTGTGGTAAAATTACTTTAGGTCCAGGTTCACTTCTGTTTCCTATCACAAATTGGGAGAAAAGGAAAGGGGAGGAACTAGTTAAAGGACAAACAGCTTCTAAATTAACTTTCAGCTTCAAATCCCAGAATCTAGTTTAAGAGAAGCATATTAATGATGCATTAGCACTTCTAATTACAAGTTTTTAGATACTAAACTGACATTAAAAAGAGAGAGTTGTCAGTTTTAGCTTATCGGTGACTTTAACTATAAAGCATATAGTAGCATTCAGCCATTAAAATTACTGTTTGGAATGAGCATTACTGATGCCCTAATTAAAAACAAAAACAAAAACAAAAACAAAAACATGTATAGGGCAAAACCCAAAATGGCTAGATGATAGCAAAAGAAAACACCCTTACCTTCACTCTCTCCAATGTGGATGGTCTACAAATTACAAAATGAAAAAGTCTTGAAAAAAATGTATTGTTTTGCAAGTTGCCTTTGGTCTCTATTTTAATATGCCTTTACAAAGCAGTAGCTTCTAAGTGGGCTAGAAAGATATTTTTATTCAGTCTCAGGCTATACCACATAATTTGCACCAGAGTACGTAGTCTGGTTCTGAAAGAGAGAATGAATGATGCCAGAAACTTCTGTTTCAATGTTTAACAGATGCTATCATGAAAACTGATTACTGAGGAAGATGCTCAGAGAATGTTGACAAAAAAAAAAATGCAGTGTTGCTTCCAGAGTAAGAAAGAAGTATCCTTGTCACCAAGAAGCCATATGAAATGTCATTAACTTGGCAGCTTCAGAAACCAGTTTGAAGATTACTTAGCAGTGCTAGGTGAAAGGCTGGAAAACCACCTCTTTGGTGAATGTGAGAAATGAACCAGCCCATGCATTCACCTCAGCTGTGCAGCTGAACAATGCTGCAAATATTGGAGAGTACAAGATCTCACTGAAAATGGAGCTGCTGCCCCTGCTTGCTCTACCGGTATCACATGCTATGGCATTTTCTTTAAGAAAACTGAACTCCGGAGCTATATCTCACCCTGACAGGATTTTGTTTTATACATAGTTCAGAAACAAACGTAGCTCCCTTTGAACTCCTGTCTTTGAAATGATATTTAGCAACTCTCTTCTGACAAGACAGGTGCCTTGTTATGCTGGGATAAGAGAGGTTGTTCACATATCAAGAACAATTTGCATCCACATTAATAAATTGAGGAAGACACTTTATTTTTTTCCTTTTGATGTATGCAAGTTGTTTTTTTTTTTCCTAACCTGCTTCAGAGTTCTGACTCTTTATGTGACTCCCAGTTAATGGACAGCATTGTAAACAGCCGATAAATAGTAAAAAATGAAATTATATTAAATATCAAATAATATTGGGAGTGGCTAAAGGGCAGAAGTCACACACAAAGCTAGTGGCAAGTCAGCAGGAGAGAGAAAATTCCACTCTGTCAATTACAACAAGGTCAGGGACCCAGAAATGAATCTAGTAGGATCATTTATCAATGACAGGAATAGGAAACAAGGGAGAAATAAACAGTCTGCAGTGTCTGAAGCTAAAAATAGGGCAACATGTCTTAACTGAACTTCAAGAGAATTTTCTCTTTAAAAAAAATATTTTTTTTTTTATTTTTTCACTTTTTCATTTTGTCACTTTATATTTTAGTGACTTGGAAACCACTATGGATAGCTGAACTGATTTGGGGAAATAATCACTAGTGAACAAAATTTTACATTTAGGAAAGATTTGGGAAGCCAGCTCTGCCTCACTGACCTCCAAGTAACAATTCTGCTCTTTGTGTTGGACTGCCAGACTCATACTGCGGATTTGACTGACCTGTGATGGTTGCTAGTCTTGAAAATTTACATACTCCTCCACTTCCACTATATCATAGGTTTTGAATGTGGTTAGCGGACAGCCTTTCCTTATATAAAATATACCTCAAAGGAAATAAATGTAAAGGCTTTGATAATGGTTATAAAAGCCATGGACATTGATTATCTTACTGAGAAAATAAGATTACAGTTCTTTCAAATTTTAACAATATTTTTTTTTTTTTTGTTAAAAACAGAAAACAATCAATGATTTAATAGGGAATAAAAATTGATTACACAATGACTGTACATTATTACTGATAAAAAGATATTCACTAGATAGCATTTGTATATTGCACATTTTATTACCAAAGCACTTCAGCGATATCAAGAAATATACTATTATGTTATTATGCAATAAATATATTTTACTAATATGTTATTGATGAGAAACAGAAAGAAGGAAGTCAAAATTGCCAGCTGCAGCATCTTATCCCGTATACCTCAATGCAGATATTTGAACTTATACTGCAGAGTTACGTAATATCTGAACAACCACAGTAGTTACTCAGTATCAGAACAACCACAACTTAATCTTAAATTAATGGCTACAGATGTTCAGCACTACAGGAAATTAAAAGTATCTCAGGTTCATGCTCTAATTCAGAGGCTTCTTCTTATTACTTTTTTTTCTGGGTTATTTACATTAGGTGAAGAATGTCATACAAATTAGAGCACTGGTTTGATTTCATGTGTGCTAGATTAAGGTAAAAACCTCTATTATGTAAAAAAGAAATGTATTCTAATTATATGTTCATGATAAAATCTGAATTACTTCAAAATTCACAGATTTCTTAAAAAGTTTCCTAAAAAAAAATATAATATTCTCTGTTCTGGTTAGATCTCTGTCTGACCCATAATCTATGAGCTGGGTAGATGAAAAAGAGATTAAGTGCCTTCTAAAAATGAGTGGAAAGTTACAAATAATTACAAGTGAAACAAAAGGAGACAATTTACTTCATGAACCATAGAGCTAGTTTATAAAGTATAAACACATCTCATTTTTTTAAGATTCAATTTCTTCATCTACCTACAACTTGACATCTATATTTACATATTGACCATTTACAGATAAATATTATTCCTGTTCCTGTTTTAAAGGAAACGAGTTGATCTTAGCTCTTGGCTCTGAAAAATCAGTTGTGGCCACGTCTTACTAAGAGGATGGCTTTGATCAGTTTTCCGTATCTGTAGATTGTGCTGGAGGGAAGACAGTATCAATATACAGAGTATAATCAGGCAAGTGCAAACTTCCTCCTAACAGACCCATACTGTCATGAAGATGTTTCCTTTTTTTAAATCCTGATGGCTGTAAAACAATAGCTGAATTTGACATTAGCATTGAGAGTATTACTCATTTTGCGGTATTGCATGAAGTTCAAAGGCTGTTATTTTCGATAAAGGTTTATGGTTTTGCACTTCAGATAATTACATGGGTTTGTGGCTTACTGGGTTGTATAAGCAATTTTGGACTTAAATCTACTCCAGGGCTCATGTAAAAATTAGCTATTTGTGAAGAGTAAAGATTTAGATTAATAGGTGGATAAAAAGGAGTTTGCTTCACAGGATTAATAATACTGATGAACTGTTCTGGCAGAGCTGCGTGTTAATATTTGATCAACTCTATTGTTCTCGAGTGGTTGCAGGCAAAATGTGTTCAAAAGTTACCACCCCTTTTTACCCTCAGATTGTTCTTTGTCCATAGGTGACCCCACCTCAGCATAACTGTCCATGTAGTTGCTCTCTGATCTAGGTCTATCAAAATCATAATATTTTAAAGCAAAACCAGAACATCCGTACTGTTAAAATACTCACACTAGACTGCTGAATCAGTCTGAGAGAACTGTCAGAGGGAGTGACTGCATATATATAGTTATTTTGGCAAAACAATAGATTCTTCTTTTGTTGTAGGAGAACGAGGATAGTAAGAGCTTAGAAAAATAGTCGTACTTGCTACAAGAGGCTGGCTTTTCTGTTATTTAGATTGTCTCTGATAGCTAAGAGGAAGATGAAAGTATTTTGAGGGTAAATCATAGCAAAAATAAATCATGCAAGAAGTAAATTAATTTTAAACAGAATTTTTTTTTTTTTTAATGGCTAGGTATAGGCTTCTAAATTTGTATCTAGTAATCTAAGCAAATGAGCTCATCGCAAAATTGCTGAGTTCCATTACAAAGGCAGTAGGAGAAGGCATTTGTCTGGGGTCACGAAATGAATGGTGTTCGTGTCAGGCTGGAAACCTGTAGCTCTACAGAACAAAAGCTTGTAGGTGGGAGAACTGAGTAACAGAATGATTACATAAATGCAAGGAGGGGTAAATCGATAGTGAGGCACAGGGAGAAGATTTTTATCTTGGGGGGCAGAAAGACCTTACAGTATCATGGCTGCAAAAAAGATCTCGGATGTGCTGAATGTACTTTTTGTCTGCCTCTTCCCATATTTTGAATAAATAAATCTTAAAAGGGTTAATAACTCTGCAATCGCTTTTTCTGGTATTTGTCATGTGAATAGCAACAGCTACCATGCAAAGATCAACTACTTGATACAGGCTTATTACAATGTACTGAAATATTTTCAAAGAAATGTTTGGTAATTTGTTCTTCTGCTTGTATAATGCCACACGATTCCTGTCAAAACTTGGCATGAATTTGCAAGAAACACATATTATTCTTTGATGGAATACTTGAATTCAAAATATTTTAATTTTTGTTCTCATTGTAGTATGGCAAATCTTTCTGCAGTGGTAGTTTGATAGGTAGTGAATGAGCTAGATGTGTCAAATACAATAAAACAGTAGGTCAGATATTAATTATCAACAAAGTGATTCACTGCCACTAATAATGAGACACGAATTTGTGCCTCCAGGGTCACAAACTGTGTGCAGTTTTTCTAATTTGAAGCTCTGGAGAATCTTAGCTTTAGCTGGTTTTAGCTCTAAATTCTTGGCATCTCAGTACTCCGCCAAAATAAAATTTAGAGCATGAATAGAGCTAAATATATGTAATTCTGGGCAAATTGCATTGAATGTAAGATATTTTGGATGATTCAGTTATGAATCAATAAAACTATAACTAGCAGAAGGTGCTAAAGGAGTTGAACTAAAATCGTGAGTAAATGAATTTATTGATGACTCAGAATGAACAATTTTGATGTGCTATAAATAAATATTTTTAGCACTTCATCTTGCCTACATAATACAAATTTAAGGATCTTTAAAGGCAGTGTTTAAATAATACAGGAAATACTAATACTCAAGTACTCTTAAGTCCATTAAAAAAGTCCTATACCACTCAGATATGGGTTTCTGTCTTGGTCTATCTCAAAGCCTTGTGAATTTCATATAGTTACTTCTATTACATTTTCAGGATGTAAATTAAGGAAGATGAAAAAATGAAAATGGGAGATTTTGATTGTAATTATTTTAACATGTGACTGAAAATGATACTTCTGAAGAAACAACTGAAATTTACTTTGAAAATGAAGGAGGTCAGACAATTTTTTAATGCCCTTTGATTCTCAAATTAAGAGGAAATAAATTATAATTTAACCCTTTACACATTTGAAAGAGACCTTTCTAATTCTTCTTTTGTATGTTGTGACTTCGAAGTTCAGTCTTCTAAAGGGAAGTGAAAGTCAAAGTAGAACGAGGTTTGCCATGCTGCTTTCACAACCAATATTTCCTATTTTATAAATCCTGTGGCAGGTTCTGCCTTTACTCATGGATAACCATGGAACATCAGATTTATCTTATGACTAAGACCAGACTTTTTTTTTTTTTTTTTTTTTTCCTGAGTGCTTCATACTCACTGTAAATTCATTAGTAAGGTTAAGAACTCTGGATTTCTGTGGTCTGATATTTTTTTTAGCACTTTTATATCCTTCAGTATTCAAAAAAAAAAAAAAGTATTATTAATTCACATTTGATAATTGTTCAAAAGAAGTTTTGTATAAAAACCATAGTCATACTATTGCAACTTTTTTTGGAAGATTATTTGCAAATACAACACTGAAAGCACTAGGATTGTAGGTTTTTGAGACCTATGCAATATGAGAGATAGCCTGAAAGAAATTCTGAATGATCTGAGCTGGCAATACTGTAACAATTACTCTGAAATTTTATAATTACACAGTACATAGATAATTTGACTCCCATGTTCCTTTTGGTTCTGTCAGAGTGGACTACCTTCCTGTCTGGACTGTTGCTATACGTAAGGAGTTAACTACAGAGATGGAGCAAATCTTTACAAATGTTTTCTAAACATCAGCAGGCTTTAGAGCAGATGTTTTCTGTATGCACAATATCATCTTCATAGACACTCTGACCTCAGCAAATGAATTGGTAGTACATACAAGAACAAACATTATTAATCAAAGTGACAGAGAAACTTCCTGTAAATTTATATTCTTTTTCAATTTAATTTTAAAAGAAGTCTGTTGTATTTTGTTTTTCTTGTCATCTTTTTTTAAAAATGTAAAACAATCTTCTAATGATCAGCCAGGAAATTATTTGTGGCAAAGGACTAATAACAAAAAAATCACATTTTAGTGTGGCTTAGAAATGGCCTCATTTCCTCTTTCTTCACCCCACTCCCAGTGAAAAGGGCAACATAAAATGATTTAGGCATTGGAGACTTTGAGTGTAGGGGATAGCTTCAGAAAATCAGACCTGCTGTAGCTTTAGAGTAGCAGAAGCACAGGCTGTCACTGGTTTCGGACCCCTGGGGCTACACTCTTTATGTTGACTGCCTTCCTGCTTCCACTTCAGCATTCTGGCATCTCTCAGGTCCAGCATGGAGATACTAACCTGTATTCTGCTCCTGAAGGCTGTAAAGCTTTATTTCTGAGACTTGTGTTTCCAACCTGATCTCAGAGACATTCTCTCTAAAATACATGCAAAGCCTGAATAAAGACTTCTGTGCAGAGAAATATCAAGAGGAATCAGATTCTGGGCATCTTACTACAGCTCTTCAGTTCCTCTGAGGTCAAAGGGAGCACAGGATATTCTACAATTTTTTTGTACATCAAAACCGATACTATCTTTGAACTGACCCTTCCCAAAGATGTATTGTGCAGAACTCAGTTCAACTGCATTTCACAGTTATAGAACCCCATTCTTTATTTTTTTACCTAGATATCTGTGTCAGGGGACTGGAGAGGCTTTCACAGTTCTTATTCTGATGGGCAAATTACACCCATAGCAATTTATTAGTACTTACTGAATTCCAATCTCTTTATTTCCTCCTCCTGTTAAAATGAATTTTATAATAATGTTGGTTGTTGGTTTTTTTTTTTTTTTCTTCCTTACTTTCATTTCTTTTCAGGGGTTTATTAGCGTATAGCTTCAGAAGGCTTATCTCCATTGTATTCTCTTTGACATCTTCTTAATATATCTTTAAGCTACCTTAATGCTCTGCCTGCCTGCTATTCTCCATACACTTATTATCGATGATAGGTGTAATAGAAGCAGTGTTACTTTTGAAAAATGTCTGGACATTTTGTTACTGTCATTGTACTGAGAAATAGGAGTTTGTTTAATGCATATGAAAAATACCAGCAGAAATAAAAGATCAAAAGGGATAAAAAAATCAAAGCAATTTTTCTTCTTTTCAGATGCCAAGTTGAGACTCCTCAGTGTAGTTTAAACAATGATTTATAAGTCTTTTGAGATTAGAGAAGTTTGTGTCTTATGAAGCAGAAAGTTTTCTTATCCTAAAAATAAAAGGGTAATAGCATAATGTACTAATTATTCTTGAAGTTTATATGTTAATGCGTTTCTATATGGAATTCCTTTTCCTAGCGGTCCCTACTTCCATGTACCCTGATTCAATAGCTGTAGTCCTAACAGGAGAGTAAATTAAATTATAAACATAGTAAAAAATCTCATCTCTTAATGAGAAAAAAATATATTTTCAGCATAGTAACAAAAGCACTGTTTTGCCATATCATTTTCCATTTCATTCACTATTTCATTTTTATCTGTAATCATCAGATTAGGTTTATCTCCTGGGAAAATCCGCAAGGACAAGAAGACTTGCACTACATAAGGCAAACTAAAAAACCACATTGGTCTATTTGCATATAGACTACACAGAGCACAGCCACCTCAGTTCTGTCATATTATTAACCGTGGACGGGTTCTTTCATGTTTTTTGTTTTTTTTCATCTTTCCTCTATTCTCTCTTTCTCAGAAGAATGAGGCAATACTTGAAATATACTCTCAGAAGAGTGAGAGAATACCTGAAACCTTTAAAATGGCAGAAAATGCTCGTTAGTATTCAGCTGAAAGACTAACTAGACAGTGACCGTTGTTGGTAAGCTGAAGACTGGTAGAAACAGAAAGCATGTTTTCATTTGGATTTATCAATAGAAGAAAAATTAAGAATAAGAAAATGGGCAGGAAATAAAGCCCCACATTCCAGTCAATTATATCTCCTATGTATGGTTTTCTAAACATACCTTCTACTTCACAAAATTTTTTTCCAATTATAACTATTGGCCTAACAACATTTCTCTGGAAATTTATTAAGGCATTTGTCACTGGCTATTCCTACATGTAGAGAACAGATGAATTTTACAAAAAAATGCTGCAAGTTGAGGGACATTTGTTAGTGAATTTGTACTGGTTTGTTGTTTGATATTATCACCGTGAAATAGCAGGCAGTCACCAATTTTCACTGAATTTTGAGTTGCTATGTTTGTCTGTGGTTCATGTGTCAAGAACACTCTGAAATGACAAGAAGAGATTCAAATAAACTCTCAAAAAGAATGAGAACTCTGTCTCTACAGACTGAACATCTCAGTAATTATAGGAGAAACCACAGGGCCAGAACCTTAGCAGCTGCAAATCAGTAAAACTTCACTGAGCCCAACAGAACTACCTTAATTTACAGAAGCTGACTATTATAATATAATTTTATAAGGTTTTATTTGCAAGACACACTCTGCCTAACAGCAGGTGCAAAGTACTTTCTACAGTTTAAGCTATTTGTGAGGAATAAGAAAGACTGACTAAAAAGAAAAGACAGTGCAGTTCATGTGAAAACTGGTGATTGATTTAAAATGCACTTAAAAAAATGTGCAGAGCACTTGAAAAGAACAATGAGGTTTGAATTGCTGCTTGTCTGAGGGGCAGCTCATTATGCATTAGAAACAAAACTTCATTTTATATAAATGTTCCAACGGTTCTCCTTGTATAATGCTCAATCAGGTACTTTCATGCTTGTGTTCGATATGGCACTACACTCTTCACATTCTGTGACAGATACAGGAAAGTTAGGTAGTAACTCAAGTGTAACACCATTGGAAGGATTTTGGAATCTCAGTGCGTGAGCTGACAGTGTCTCTTGATATTTTGCTTGAATTTTCAGACAATTCCCACTTAGATTAACAAAATAACTCTGTTCTGTTGCCTATCTTTTGGCAACCTCTAATGTAAACATAACGAAGGTGCCAAGTTGAACTCACAGCCTCATATGAATTCAGAAAGGTGCCATTAAACAATATATGCTCATCATTAGGGAGCAATACTGTCTTATTCAGTAGAATAACGTTTTGTATGATTTTGTATGTTCTCTAAAGAACATACATTTTATACTGGACAATGTTTTCAATAGCCCTTTAAAACTCCAGTATTATGATTTTTAACTACCATCCTGTTTTAACCATTTGTTTCTCTGCTTACGTTAATATTACATCAAATGGGAGATCATTTTTGTCGAGGTTCCCTTACAACTGGTGGGAAAAAAAAAAAAAATTATAGGACTGAAATTTAAGTTGGTTCTGTAATAAAATCTTAATTCCCTGCCTGATGACACATGTTCAGAAATAACCACATTTCCTTCCTCTTCTGATCCGTCCCTAACACCTTTAGAGCAATGATTGTAACTTAGGGTTCAGTACAAAATCACTTTAGATGTTTAAGTCCCATTAGATGCCCTTTAGTCAACAAAAGCAATGGGTGTTTTTTCTTCCTTATGAAAAACTAAGACTTTCCTTCTTTTGTCTTGTGTTGTTTGACTTCTCATGTAGCTTTTAGCTTGATACTGAAGATCTTTTTACCTTATTTTGAAGTTTAAGTGAACTCATTGACAACTGCAGAGCTGTGCTGTGGTTACCTGGAGTTGTCAAAATTGAATTATTTATTCCCTTTATTAAGTAGAGGATTTTTAGGAAAAGTTATACATTGTGGAGTAGAGTAGCTTTCTGATAATATTTTCAAGATTTTTAATAATTTCACTAATTATCTCTGGTCTCTATTTTTGTGTCTCCGCTTCTCCACAATACCAGAGGAGCTGTAGTTAAGAACCTATATTTATCACATGAACGAACATGTAATACACTTTTCTTTTAAAGACCTTAAAGACACAATGTCAAAGGTTTTTTACACTTTTCTTTAATGTCTTTTTCTTTTTCCTTGAGTTAGACAGAATGTCGAAGTTTTTTCTTAGTGTGCAGTTAGGTACTTACCCACAAAGAACAGTAAGTATTAGATATTTTGTGATACTGCCATTCTGTACTTAGAAGCCTTTAAGGTAGCTTTGACAATATTTTATAGATTCTGTGTCACATACAGTTTATAGAAACCAATATTCCATTACAATAATACTGTTTCACTTCTGGGTTTGTCAAAACTGGGTTCTGTTGTTTAAGCATTGAAAGTTATCTCTCAGGATACAAATTTAAATGACTTTTACTGCCATGGCTTTAGCTGCATAGCAATGGAATCTCTTCCATTAAATATTTCACATTACTATTTTCTTTTTCTTTCTTTCTTCTTGAGAAAATTGTTGTGCCCTTACCAGCAATTTGCCATGCATCATTCATTGCCTGTAAAGGTCTGCTCTTTTAACCAGCATTAGTGGCATAAAATGGACACAGATCTAGAAACGCATAAAAAAATATTTTCTTACAGTAAAGGGGAATATTCCACTTTATCTAGTATGGAAGTGATTTATTAAAAAAAAATATAACCTTTCAAAACATTTCCCAGTTTTTAAAGGTCCTCTTTACTGACAATAACATTTGGGCATACCACAATCCTCACACAAGCTTTTTCAAATGCCTCCAACAAATATAAATGAGCTTCTAACTCTTAAGAGTCAACAGAAGAATCGATTTATAGAAATAGGAACCCTCACTGAAAATATTCAACCTGTGCCTCTGTTCATTTCATACACTGAGGCAAGCCCCCATAAGCGTCCCGGCTTATCCCAGGTGTGGTAATACATGCTGGAAAAGTTGTGTGTACTGTCTGATCTCATACCACTTGGGTTTCAGTGCATACACCAGAAAAAAAGTTCTACCTAGGAGACAGTAATTAGCCAGAATGCTTCTGAAAAACTATGTGTTTGTGTCTCACGGTGTCTCTTAATGTAAATTATCACAGGTTTTGATATCTCATAAGTCTATCCATGAAGAGTAATAGTCTTTCCCAGGGTGACCGTGACATAGTTAAACAGAGGAATGACTCCAGTCCAAGTAGCAGACTTTCACTGTGACAGTTGGAAAGGGAAGGATGTGGTGATAGGGAGCAAAGGTATTTCAGCAGCCTGTGGTTTATCTATGAACAAAATAAGTCCTTTGAATCTCAAATCTTATTTATAAATGAGCATTACAATCACTTAAGGATAATGTAGAGTAATATTATATTGATCAGCCTTAAATTTAATGTGATACACTAAAAATATGATTCGCACATGTAGTATGTTAAAAAAATTAAAGTTCTTTATATATTCTCTATTAACAGTTTCACAGTTTCACTCAATACTTGCTGAAATGTCAGAAACTTTATACCTTCTCATAACACTGTAAACCCGTAATTGTTACTTTGCTTCGGTAAAGAAATATAGTCAACTTGCAAATTGATTTTAGCGTGATTGGCAAGAATGAACAAATAAACATAAAACCCCTATGATAATTTTACTTCTGTATATGTTTAAATTTCAGTGAACCTCCTTATTCATTGAGTGATTAGGAATTAAATATTATATATTCTGACAAAATAAGCCTATCATTTACAGATATTTATATCTGTGCATATATATGGCCCTGATTCATGGATAATCACTTTAGTGATCATCAGCATGAAGAAAACAGATTCACAGAAAGCAGAGATGGGGAAGAAACACCATTTAGATCATTGGATTTATTCCCTTGCTAATATAACAAGATGGATTAGGAAGGCACCAGTAAATTAAATATGGAGAGTTTTCAGGCACATAAGATTTACCACAACTCATTAATAATCAAGTTTCCAGAGTGTTCCTGCTAGAGGGCTCAGTAAACATTCCATTTAGTTGAGGCAAGAATGTGTTTGCTGATCCAAATTTGGCATTTTGACCAACCTTGGAAAAACACTGTTTTATTTACTTATTTATCTTTTACAGTGCCTTTGGATATTTTTAAGGTGGGTTGTTCCTTTTTTTTCACGAAAGTGTCTCAAGTGCTCATCAATCTTTCAGACAAACAGTGATCTAAAGGACTGAGGAGAAGTTGCCTTCAGACCAACATTGTTTACAGACAATCTGTCTTCCCCTTTCACATTTTGTTTTGTTTCCTGTGGTTATATATATGTGTGCTGAACAACTAGCCATTAACCAGACACTATATTCAAAACTAACAATAACTTAAGATACTTTTTTTTTTTTTTTTTACTTTGATTTCAGTATTTTTTTCAGATATACATGGTGTTTGTACTTATGTCTATACAAAAGAGTTATTTTTTCTTAGGCTTTTTTGCTGCCATGATACATGTGGAAAATCCATGTCCAAAAGTTTGCTTTGGCTTGAAGTTCAGCAAGCACCATGAGTCCAAAAGTGCTGAGGTTCAGACTTATTTTAAATACATCAGCTTTAGTGTGCATGGATAAAGCATCTGTACAATATATGCTCACTTAGACTTGATGAGTCATGGATGTGCAAGTGAAGTGGTTATTTGTTTGGGATCCCTTGAAATTCTGAGCAAATTGGTCAAGGTACTGTTTCCTGCACATACAAGTGGAAAAGGGAGCTATATCCTTGAAGCTCCCTTCAAGATGTTATTGGGAGATATTGTAAGGAATGGAAGCTTTGTTTCTTTGATGTCACACTTCTAGCTACCTGGTATTGCCCATCTGTTGCAAAGTAATTGTAAGGAAAAATAGAGTTAAAGTTAGCCTAAGGGGAAAAAAAAAAACAAAAACAAAAACAAACAGAAAACCCCCTTGAGTGTAAAGAGAACACTAAGACCACAGTCATGTTTCTTAATACCTCTTAATAGATCTTTATGATAATAAAAGTTAAAAGTTCTTACCAGTATGGATACAAATACAAACCTGTATGTAAATATTAAGAAGGATATATTATAGATGTGAAGAATGTAGCTTTCTATATTT